>NC_060207.1:94647500-95325000 GCF_021130785.1 Homalodisca vitripennis
AAGAAGAAGAAGAAAAAGAAGAAGAAGAAGAAAAGTGCTTTATTTGTACAATAAACAAAAACAAAATATTACCCTCACTAATCTTAATAGGAACTAGCTTTAGCTCTCTAAAAAAAATAAGTATTTATTTATCCTAAGTAAGGAACAAAAATTTGCACTATATATACAATGGTCATTTCGATCGTCTGTCTGGTTGGCACTTCTGTACACTTCTTATAACTACAATTAATACAAAACATTTAATTAACCAAAACTCTAGACATTTTACGTTTGGCGATTCAAATAAGGTTCAAAATATCAGAAAAAAGAAAAGGCAAATGTAATATTTCACACGCGCACACACACACACACACACAAAATAATATAATATTTTATTTTATTTTATTTTGGGATCCTTACAACTGTCATATAAAAGTTTTTCATATATATTTTAATATTTAAAAATTAAATTCATAGACTAAATCCCACCGCATTTTCCACGCATCTCTCATATATTTTCCAAATTGAAGTCAATCCTTTCCATCAAGGTAGTAAAAAAATTCTTTTTCGCTTAGCACGTTACTCCCAAACCATTTTCTCTGAATCGTTGCCAGAATAGGACAAAATACTCACAAAGTGAAAGACCGTCTCAAACTCATTCCGGTTACACAAAGAACATACATGATTTTTATCAGGAAACCAAGTTTTGTAATTTAAATCAACCAGGCCTGCCCGCGCCTTAATTGCCCAAGACATAATATTCACATCATAACAATCTTTCAGGAATGTCTTATCTCCAAGGTCAAGTTTTATTGTTAAATAATGTGGATGATAGACAGACGTACAAGCACGTCCTGTACGTTCCACTCGCCAACCTGTTCGCATCGCCTCAACCACTCTAGACAATTGGCCCACCAACTCAATGCTGTTGTCAACATTAAAATTTACCTCAATTCCACACTTACTTCCTAAGCTCTTCCACTCCCTGAACCAGAATATATATATATTTTTTTAATACAATCTCCTTTGCTAATATGTAAGGTAAACGATTTGGCGTCATACTCCAGATTCTTCCGAGATAATTTAGATTTAATTGAAGGGTAAAGTAGTATAATTTTTCCGAGCTAGTTTCAACGAAAAGTGTGTAATTTGGTGTGTTAAAGAGGAGTCTAAAAAGTTTTTTTCAAAAACATTCTTTGAACTCCCTCAATTGCGTCAAATTCTCTGTATCCCCATACTTGTCCACATCACCATGACATGTATGCTAAATTACTCTTGATATTACTGGTTTATTACTAATAAAATTTAGACAGGCTCTCTCAATATTTAAATACCAGTCTATTAAATTATGTTGGAACACTTGCTATTAACCAACTTAAAAAATTTAGTTAATGTTTTTTTTATCGGTATAACTTCCAGATAGCTATTAATATAAGTTACCAAAAGTTTAAATTACCTGGCCATGCAATATACTGATCATATCACACAATGTTGCACTGCTGGAAGTTTTGTTATATCTTCTGATATTTTGGGTCAAGATATAAATCTGTTTGTTCACATGTTATCGTCATATGTAGTATGTATTAAAAAATAAAGCGTTAAACATGAAACAGTTGAAATAAATGTCTAGTGAGGATCAGTATTGTGTTCATTTTTCTATAACTTAATAACTACAAATAATTTCTGAAACAACAGTGGTCTAAAACTGAAGGGTTCATTTTATACTTTGTAACTTGCAAATAAAGACAATGTGAAATAATTTAAAGTAAACTTTGATAATAAACTTATTTTAAAACCTGTATTAAAAGTTTGTGTTTAAAATTAGCTGGAGTTCCATATTTTATCTGTAGTTGTAAACAATGTGTAAATACAGGTAGTTTATATATCAGCTTGCTATGATTTCTTGCATCCAATCTTATCCTTCTATCATGGAATAACATGTTGATGAAAACAATAGGGTAGAAAAAGCATTTTTAAGACAAAAACATTCTATGAATCATTAAACATATTCCTCTGAGAGAGTTTTATGCTCTGAAGTTTTACAGGATTTAAATATTATTTTAAATGTCTTCTTTAATATTTACAGTTCGTTAATACTTGTAGATGTTAAGGAAAACGTAGACATAATACCCATTAAGACAGACATCCAGAAATGCTAAACTATTAGTTTTACCTTCAGACAGACTAAACGAAACAAAACAGCTATTTTTTTGTGAAATTTAAGATGTTCAATAAATTGTTATGAAATTGTATCAGTCATTTTATGTACTACTGTAAATTTGCACTTATAATATGATTAAACAATTTGCAAAATATGAAGGAAGTTATTAAAAATAACAGCAATAAAATAACCTAATAAGTCAATGTTATCTACTTAAATATATATGTTGATGTGTCTGTGAAAATTATGTTATTGTAAATGGTATTTCAAATAAAACAAAAGAGGTTTATTCTTACATGAATCATATTTTGGTACATAAATAACACAGTAACAAATAATAATGACAACCAATTAATAATAATAAATAAATGGTATATTAGTTTATCTAAACTTTGGCATGCTGTAAGTTACTTGTTTATAATCATCAATAACCATTACGTAGTAACCACATCATGATATCATGGGAATTTCCATGAATTATGTGGGATTTATTCCAACATTTTGTTACTGTTCAGATTGTTACCATATTATTTGGTATTTAAATAGTTGGTATTATATATGAACATAAGGATATTAACTTATCAAAATAAAATATCTTCATTTGAAACTCTTTTAAATACTTAAAAACTAACAATCTAGTGTATGTATTATACATTGTACCTGATGACAATAAAGGTCTAATTAATTTAAAAAATTCAGGTGTACCAATATCTTAGTAAAGATTCTTGAAAATAGTTTTTAACTCATAAAGTTTAAGAAATCTCCTGTAACTTTATAGATAACAGATTTGTACTGATTGAGTATATAAATTTTAATTATTCAAAATAAAGATGTACAACAGTGATAGGATTAATTGTCTCATTAAAAAAAATTAAATCCTAATAAACATAAAATTTTAGGCCTTGTGGGATGTTTAGACTAATGGTGATCTGCCGGTTTTTGTGAATGTCACACAGAAGTTTTTAAACGGTTCTTACTATAAAATCAGTAAAAATAGTATGATAGTTTTCATGTTGAGTTGGGTTTTAATAAGACAAATAATGTGCAAAATCATAGTGCTGTATATTTAACCATCCATTAGTTATGAGCTTTTAGATAAAAAACACACACAACAAATGGAAATAGAAGCAAAATATTTATGATAAAATTGTGTTCTAATTATGACCTAGAGAGTAATTATACGAGTCTCTATAAAGAGGTTATAATTATCATTATAATAATGTTTGCTCTTGTACAGTGCTTTTTAAATAAACTCATTACACTCTAAAACCGACATTTTCCCCCCAGACCGATTGCTATGTTCTACATTTTCCAGACAGTTTAGCAAATGAAGTCTCCATTATTATGCAAAAGATCATGTGTTTTCATGTAAATCACCTTGAATCATAAATATTTTTATTTACTGACTTAAAATGATGGTTATAATATTTGATTTGTCCAATTTATTTTAACACTTGGACTGACATGATATGTGCATGAACCCAGTCAATGAGGAACTAGACCGGGCTTATTCCAATGTGGGTTTGCTAGCGAGTGATGTTTGGAATTTCCAGGAAGTAGATGATGGCTATAAAAAGGCAAATTTAAATTTATGGATAAGATTCAATGAAACAGAAAAACGTCTGGTAGAAGATGATTGTGATGATGTTCTGTCCTCGGTTACAGACGAAGTCCGTACGGTAAGAGATATCTTGCCATACTCTCGCCTTGCATCTTACAATGATTATCCTTACTCTGAGGAGAGGGAGAGGATGTACAATGAGAATTATGAACCTGCTGAATACTTGGAGTGTTCCTTTAATCCAGAACAAGAGTATTTGGAAGCTTGGATGCTCCCCGAGGTCGAGGAAAAGTTCAAATGGCTCACAAAAGTTTCCACTTCCAGGTAGCTCTTTAAGGAGTTTTCTTTAATGATTTTCTCAAAATCTCAATAAGTTCACAATTAGATATAATGAATGAGTTAAAATTTGATCTTTTTAAAATTATAAACCAGTGTTTGGAATTATCAAAATATAAAATTATAAATTTCAGAATTACAGGTACTATATGTTCCTTAAAAGATCCAACAAATGTTGAGAGTTAGAGTAAATTATAATTTACTGATACATTTCTGCTGATTTACTTGTTCATAAGCATTTAACAAGTCCTTAAAAACAGAAATCTGCCTACAGGCTTGTAAAAGAACTATAAATATTGTAATGATTTAAAGTATTGATAAAAAGTGATTTTTTTTATTTTAGCTCAGTATAATAAAAAACATATAGTTTTCAAAACTAGACTCAACTTTCAAGGGAAATACTGTAGTTTAAAAACTGTATAATTAACAATTCATACTTAGGGACAAGATAAACAAATTTTGGTTTAAAATCATTGAAAATTTAACCCAAAAAAGGTACATACAAAAATTCAAGTTTTATCTGGATGCGAATTAATAGGGAATGAAAATATTAAATGCTTCTTCAACACTTTAATCTCAAGGGCTGTACCTTTGAGAAATGCTAAAGTGAGTTCAGCCAATGTTGCAGTCTTTTGTTTATAGAATCACTATACATTGGTTTATGAGATTAATAAATCACTTCTGATTTTCTTTGTCATATATTAAATTAAAATTATATTGAATCAAAACATATAATCAATCATTTATAACATTCAAACTGAAAAACATGAATAGTTTTGGTTTCTTATTAAGTATGTATCTATTGTTAGATTGTATAAAGATTTTAACAATTTTATTTTATGAAAATATTATTTATTCTACTTTATTATAAGACTAAAGAATCAAAATAGAAAGATAAATTTTAAATAATACATTTATAAAAAATAGTTAAAAAAGTGCACTTTAATATTTTTAGCACTGCAAACAACACGTTATATATTATTGCTTAAATATGTATAAACTAAATACAAATAATTAAATTTAAAAAAGTACCTGAGATATGTTTATAAATTATGAAATTGAATATTTACTGATGAAATATAATGAATTAAAGTGTGAAAAAGATGCTAATACAAAAGGAGATATTAAACCGTTTAAGTGACCAAGGATGATAAATTGAGGAATTGAAATTTAAAATTTGTAGTAAAGAAGATTTCAGAGATAGTTGGTAGTGCTGCCTGTTGATAAGTAGTCTATTAAGTAAACAGCATGAACATCAAATAAAAATCCAAGTGTTTTAAATGAGTTCAAAAAATAGTTAATAAGGAATAATAAAACTGAGTTCAAGTTTTTTAAGTCATGTTATCAAATATAAAGGAGTATATATGTTCATAAAATTTAATAATAGGACATCTCAAGTTCAATAAAGTTGTTGGTAGCAGTTTATAACAGTTAATAAATTTAAATGTTCACAGTTAAAGAAGTTCTATTTTTAATTTAGAAAATGTTTTTTATAGTTCAGGTACTTTTAGGTACCTATATAAATTTGTACTAATCTTCAAATTAAATAAGTTCTGTTATCCAAGATAGTGGTAACTAGGGAGGCAGTGGCGTAGCCAGAAATTTCGTTCGGGGGGGGGGGTCCGAAACCGGGGGATCCGGGGGACGTTTTGTGTGTTATTTGCCAGTGAATTCACTGGTAAAAGGTAAATACCAAAAATATGGAGCTTTAGTAACTACAGTACGCCGTATAGAAAGTGGAAAGATGTAATAAGCAAATTCAACTATCACAGTAACTCTAGTACTACAAATTTTCTTGTATACCTACAGAATCTTTACGAAGTTCGATTCTGGCCGAGTAGAAGGCACCAAAATGGTGTTGGATTCACTGGATATGAAAGAAAAAGAATAAAACAGAGCTTTCACTCAAGCATATAATTGACCCAACTATATTCTGTGGAGAAAATGAAATACCCCTTCGGGGACATTGGGCCACTGACGGCCGAAAACCCTTTAGAAAAGGAGGGCAATTTTCGAGCGTTGCTCGGGTACAGATCAAACTAACGGTCGGAAAATGCACCGGAAAAACTCTACTGATTAGAAGTTCGGCTACTTTGGATTTCATTGATTGAGGTATTTATGAATGAGTTATAATGGCGATTTTTTGTATCATTACACTATAGACGAGTATATAATTATCGGGAAAAATATCAAAAAATCACTTTCGGTCGGAAATAAAATGCACCTGAAAAACTCTAATGATTAGAACTTCAACTACTTCGGACTTCAGTTATTGAGGTAAACGAGGTATTTTTGATTGAGTTAGGACGACGTTTTTTATTATCATTAAAGTGTACTCGACTACCTATATAATTTTCGAGAAAAAAATCACTTCCGGTCGGTAAATACCGATAAAACGCTCTCTACAGATTCAAGTTTTGACGATTTGGATTTCACTGGTTGAGTGGTTGAGGTAAAAGTGGTACTTATAATTATGTTAGGACATTGATTTTAGGTAAATTCAACGCCGAATAATAGATATAGAATTATCGAGAAAAAAATAAAAATAATTACTTCCGATTGGAATATACTAAGGAAAATGAAATAATACCTCAGTCAGTGAAATCCAAAGTAGTCGGAACGTCTTATCAGTACAGTTTTTCCGGTGTATTATCCGACCGGAAGTGATTTTTTTCAATTTTTCTTCGATAATTTTATAGGTATCAGTCAGCGTTCAATTAATACCTAAAATCAATGTTCTAACATAATTATAAGTACCACTTTTATCTCAACGACTGAACCACTGAAATCCAAAATCGTCAAAATCTGAATCTGTACAGCTTTTCCTCGGTATTTTCCAAACGGAAGTGATTTTATTGTTTTTTCTCAATAATTATATATGTATTAGTCGGTGTTGAATTAATACCTAAAATCAACGTCCTAACATAATTCTAAGTACCACTTTTACCTCTAATACTCAACCAGTTAAATCTAAAATCGTCAAATCTGTACAGAGCTTTTCTTCGGTATTTACCGACCGAAAGTGATTTTTTTCTTGATAATTATATAAGTACAGTGTACAGTTTAATAATAACAAAAATCGTCGTCCTAACTCAATCGAAAACACCACGTCTACCTCAATCACTGAAGTCCAAATTAGTTGAAGTTCTAATCAGTAGAGTTTTTCAACCGAAAGTGATTTTCTATATTTTTTCGATAATTATATACACATCTACAGTTTAGTGACACCTAAAATCAACGTCGTAACTTAATTCTAAGCAGTCATTTTACGTCCCCAAGACGAATTTGAACGAAGTGGTCGGTAATTTAAACTGTTCACCATGTTACGGTTCAGGTTACTTTGCGACATCACGTGACCGCGCATATACAAATACCGTGATTACACTACACTTTCCGAAAGGCAGAGCCCAAAAGTATCGTTTGATACTTTATGATTTCAACGAAAGGACAATTATAGTTTTAACAATGGTCACTTTAATCAATTAAATCAATCAACTGAATGTTTGTAGACAAGATTAATGATAACTCTCCTTTTTTCTCCTGCTCTATACTTTATTTTTTAATATATATTAACATTTCGGGGGGGGGTCCGGACCCCCTGGACCCCCCCCTTCGCTACGCCACTGTAGGGAGGATACCAAAATGAAGTTCTCTTTGATAACAGTTGATGTCTCGAAGATTCAAAGTCATTTAAAGTCTTTGTTCACACTTATTTAGCTATGAAAATCAAGGACGTGATGCTCAAAATATACCTTTACCAGGAATGTAATTTGGAAAAGTACCCAATAAAAGACTGTCTTTCTTAAGACTGAGTTGAGAGTGTTTTCTTTACAATTCAACAGGAAACCAATTCTAATTAGTTAGCTTCAACTTTGAGACAGGAAGTTGGCACTTGCTAGACAAAATAATCACTGATTTATAAGGCTTTATCTCGCATTGCAATATATTTTATGAAGGGAAGGGAATTAATTTAGATTTTGTGTTTAAATAGTTTGCAAATATGATGAAATTAATAAGCTAGTGATAACTCTGAATAACAACAATTTAAAATTTGGATCATCAATTGATTTTAATAAAATGGTGACAGTTGAAGAATAGATCTGCACACAACTATCGGCACAAGCAATCAAATGCTCATTTGAAATGTTTTTAATTATGTCATTGACATAAATGAGGAATAACAGAGAATCCATCAGCAAGACCATTAGCCAACACTGGTGTAGTATAGTTTCATTTAACTCTAAAAGCAATTGATCTGTGTAAATATTAAAAAACAACAATAATCATATTCATTTTTATTCATTCAATTTTAATTTTTGTTTAACTAGTTACACCATTTTTTACCAAATATAAATCTGGCATAAAATTTATAGTGTCCCTGCAATATCCAAAACAGCACTTAAGGCACTCATTGCGCTCTGTGTCCAATATGAGAATAAGTGTTGTTCTGAGACTTTTAACCTACAACATCCTACAAGTCAGTATTGCAGTAAATACAGATTACATTTGGTGCACTTTCTAGATTGATTGAAGAAAAATAATAGTTATTATTTTGTACCATTTTGTTCAGAATAAACTGCTCTCTCATGTGGTATATTTTGTTTTGTGCTCATGGTAACAAGATGTGCTCTCTTGTGCTACGTAGATAAAATACAGCAATCATTTATGAAACCTGCCAACTGTTGCACAATTGTGTTTAATTATCGTTGTTCGTAATAATAATGGTTGGGTGTTTATACTTTCTTACAGATTGAAAAGGCTTTCTTAGGTTCAAGTGCTGATTTTAGAAAATTGGTTTTAGCGTCATTAACAGCTGTTTTGAATTAAAATAGAACATTAAACATACTTTTTGCTTTTTATTGTGACTGCCAACCTTTTGTGAAACACACTGTATTACATAAAAATAACAAAAAACACATGCATGTACATGAAAATATAAAAAAGTATATGGTAACAAAAAATCTAATAAAACTGTATCAGAGTTGAGTTTAAAATCTAATACAAAATAAGGAGCTACATAAAGTGATTTGTAAAAAATACTTGGGATGAGAGGACATATTGGACTTGGAAAAGTTGGGGTTCAAGAGGTTTGTTAACGTCTTTAAAATACAAGTTGAGTAAAAATTAATAATTACATCCATATCATGTCCAGGCATTATTAAAAAATCTGATTATCACTACTGTTTGTGATGATATTGTCTCGAATTACCTAATAAAAATTACTACAAATATACATTGTCAGCTAAATATGCACCATAAAATTCTTGGTCTGTGATTTCTCCTGAAAAAAAACCAACATGAAGTCCTTTTTCTTCTAAGAGTGTGTTATTGCCAAGTATTCAAGCCTCAAGGGTCTTTTGCACACACAAAGAGTGAGAACTGAGACCCTAATAGCTTAAAATTTTAACAGTTCCATGAAACTCTAAAAAAAATTGTTTAGATCTTCTTGAGAAAACTCACAGTTCTTATCCAAAGTGCCACAATTTCTAGCCAACACAATACAGTTTAGTATCAAGTGTTCAGAGTTTTCCTTTACTCATTGCATAGTCCACATATTGGACTATCTCTAAAAATAGACACTATGTAAAGATGCTATCTCAGATATGACCTTATGATTAGGCTCATTATCAGAACAAATAAGTATATGCCTGTAGGTGAAGATTAGGGAATATGTAGGAAGCACTGTGCCCTTAAAGTTAGTAGCAGTTCAAAAAGCTGAAAGAGAAGAAAAATTAAATAAAAAAAACATATACAGTGAAATATGCATGTGCACTATTGAGAAATACATCTTAATACATCTAAATACATCTTAAAGATGTTTGTTGTGTTAAATATATTTCTCAATAGTGCACATGCATATTTCACTGTATATGTTTTTTTTATTTAATTTTTCTTCTCTTTCAGCTTTTTGAACTGCTACTAACTTTAAGGGCACAGTGCTTCCTACATATTCCCTAATCTTCACCTACAGGCATATACTTATTTGTTCTGATAATGAGCCTTGTCATGACAACAAGCTAATGGAGGTGTGTTTGCAGATGGAACTCTACTAGTCCTCGACACCACATGAGCTTGACTCCTGCTTGCAGTATAATGGCAACATGTCCGCTCCAGTGGCTCTCCCAAACTGCATGGCCTGCACAACTCCTCTCCCGCTACCCAGATCTTCCTCGTACCCTTCAAGACTCCCGTTCACTCTCATTCTACTGGCAAGGTAGGCAAAGCAGATCCTTACTTTGAAGTCTATTAAAAAATGTTTGTTTTGTAATTTTATTTGCATTAGTGAGTTGGTGAAAGTGGATTAAATATAATGGTTATCGAATGAAATGAGATGGGTATTAATGTATCTGTTATGTCCACTATGAATATAGAATTAATGATTAGTGTTTTCCACATCTTCTAGATTGGCTTAAATGTCCTCTTGTAAAGATTATTTTGTCTTTTACAGCTAGTCACCACATTCCATTGATAACTTATTAGTTACGTTAATGACATGAATCTTGGGACATGTGAATCAATGCACATACCTGTACCATGGCATGTCTTATAAATTGTATGTGATCTAGGTAAGATTCTATCTGTATAATTAAAATGTTCCTGACTTGTGAGCCACAACATTTTGGTTTGATGTGTATACTTAGTCATTTTTGAGGAAGAAATCCAATTGCAGGTACTTATGTCAATAAAAATGCTATTAAATTGTGTATCTTGTGGCAGACGTACTGGGGACTTGTGACATATCTGAAGTAGAGGAGAAGTTGGAGGAGTTCCCATGCCCTCGTTATCTAATTGAGACTAATGCAGATTTGGAGCTACACACACGTATAGACACAGAAGCCATCCGCAACCTCTGGACTCTCTGCTGTCAGTATCACAACTTCAATGGGTTCTATTTCAACAATGTTATTCCATGTTCATGTTTATTTCATAGAAAATAATTATTTCTAGTTTAACTGTTGTTTTATTTTGAATAGTTAATTTCAATTAGTTGTTTAAACATTCAGAAATGAAAATTTCTACACATAATGAGAATAAGAGAAATACATAAAGAAATAAAAAAATATCTAAAAGAAATTAAGAAAATGAAATACTTGTGTTTCATTTTTCATATCTAAGAATAGATTATCATAAACATGGGATAGGTGGATAAAATCATGAGTTATTGATCTAAATAAAAAAAATAAATAAATTTTGTTCTGTTCCTTTCTTGCAGTTTTTGTGTTGCAAAGAGAAGACTAGTAACGATCTTTTCATAAGATGATTGCAAACACATCAAGAAAACTTCTTCATTTCTTAAAATGTCTGCAATTTTATTCCAAATGACTGTTCAACACCGTAACAAAACTAATTCATTATTAATCACAGAATGTTCACCGTAATGTATTTTTATTGCTATGAATAACTAAATATCAAGACTTAAAATTTATGAAGGTCTAGGTTTTTAATTTCTCAATCTTAATTTGTCTTAAAATATTTGATTAAAAATTGTTTTAATTGATTCGAATTACATATTCTTTTATTCTTTTAATAAAAATATCTTTGATGGCCTTAAATTGATTTTCTACTATTAAAATCTTAATCTCTAGATGTAGCATTTAATTCATGATATATTTTTTAGATGTAGATGTCTTAAAACAGCATAGGAATTATAGTATTATCAGAGTGAAATAAAAAATAACTTAAGACAAAAAATACCAAATATGAGTATACCCTAATGTTTAAGCTATCTTTGGATGGATAACAATTTCAAGAAGATTCAAAATTTATCTTGAATTATCACTTTGATAAAGTTTATTAACTTTATCATGAATGGTTGGTTTCAGATGATGACTTTGATCTGGGGGTCGCTCTAAATGCAGAGGTTCCAGAGTTTCAACCTGTCATTGTCAGGCAAGTCGTGGTTTTTTATTTTAAAATCTATTTTCTCCTATCTCTCATTTATTCTGCATAAACTAAAACATTTAAATTTAAACATTCCTCAAATGTAAATTTATAATAAACAAAGTGTTTTTAGAGGGTATTTTAGCATATTTGCTCCTAAAGTTTACGTAAAATTCTGCCCAAGACTAGACATTGTGCTGCTTGAGAGCCAAAGTGTTAAATTTGTTTATTATCCCCACAGTAATATTTAAGCTTAAGCTATGAGAGATCATTAAAATTATATAATAATTAACCTGTGTGTTTACAATCAAGATTCCCCACCTTCTATTCGTGGAATAATCCCCTGAAGAGTTAAAGAATCCCTGGTGTTACATGTGAGGTAATACTGATAGTGCAATTGATGTACAAGCGATTTTATAAGTGATGCCACAAATTATGATAAAATTAATGGTATAAGTAAGTTATAATACAAGTATTGTTTTATTGATTTGCAAATATTGACTTCCTTAAGAAAAGAGCTGGCAGCAGTGGAACAACTTTAAGTTTTACTCTAAAACATCAATGTTATATTTCAGACACTTGAACACTTTTTTTGGCCTTAGAATTCATGAAATGTATCATTTTAAAGATATTATTATTATTAATAAACATCCAAACTTTAGTTTTCTTTCACAGTTTATACTTTTTAAATATTCAAACAAAGCACTATAAACAATTTTGGGATCTTTTTCTGAACAGCTAATAAAAATATTTAAATAAATGACACATTTCCAATAATACCACTATAAAAATACGTGTGTAAAAGTATTTGAGGTTAACATTGTCCTTATTAAAATCAAGTTGGTTGTCCGTACATCCAGCTCTTAACCTAGAACTTTTTTATACTCAGTATATATAGAAAAAAAGTGGAAAGTGCTCCTTTGTAAATTACATTTTAAATCACTTAATTGATAAAACTTAGTAATCTCTAATGTACTAGTATATAGTATTGAGAAGGTATGTCTGTAACAGCTCATGAATAGATCTTTTAAGTCACAATGCCTTTCTTCTCTCCTGACGTAAAATAGTTTGTAATGATGCTTCTATTGTGAAATCTTTGAAATCCAATAAAATTTGTATAACAAATATTATATATGTGAGGCGGAAAGGAAAAAAGGGACCTCTTGTCGGCAACGTGAGTTTTTCAGTACAAACCGAAATAAAGTGGTTTCGGTCAAAATCATCGATATTCACTTTATGTTTGATTATCGAACTTTACTTTATGCTTTTACATGCTTACAATCGATAGTTGAAACAGTTTTCAATAGATAAAAACTCTCGAAAGAATCATTAAAGCGAACAATGTCCAGCCTAGGAAAAGGGACCCTTGTCGCTAATGGAGAAATAACATGGCCGACAAGAGGTCCCTTTTCTAAAGTGCGCTAGGCTGCTACGGCGTACTTTAAAAACTAAACTCTCTTGAATTCTAGCGTCGTTTGAGAGAACTACGACGAAATTGTCCTAACAAAAGAAGATTTTCTCAATGTAATAAAGCCTTCCCCAACATCAGATTGCTTTCCTTTCGTAGTTTTATGACCAATAAACTTTGGTAATTCATATTCTGACTGTGACAATGAAAGTTTGCATATAGATAGACATTTTTATCTATTTATTAACGAACTACTGATGGTACAGAATGACAACAGAGTAGCAAGTATTTTTAGCCCGTTTGTTGGTAGCCATGCAGACAGCTGATTTACCGATTGGCACTAAACAAACAGCTGTCTTGCCGATTTGCGCCAAAACATTTTGTTGTTGTTACACTATAGTAAGCTGTTGTATTTCGTTTTGTGTTTTTAGGACGTGTTTAACTAATTAAAATGAGTGAAGAAAAAAGTTGTAAATATATTAAATTAGTATAGGTCTTAGTAATAATCGTTAGTATTAGTGATGAAGACTATAGTGTGTATGCAGATTATTTTGAAGACAGACTTTTAAGCAGTGATAGTGAAAGTGAAGTTGAGAAGACACCTGAGGAGGACAACATAGTAAATGTTTCAGACAATTCATTGTTAAAAAACATACCAAACCTGGATGAACTTTCTGAAGGTAATCTTGACCATCTTATTAACATTGACGATGTAATAATTGAAATAGAAGAATCTGGTAATAACCAAGAAGTAGTGGACGAGGATGATGGTGGGCAATACCTAGTCACAATTGATAATAGTGTTGATTTAATTGATAGTTTTGATGCTGACAATGACCGTGAAATCGTTTTGAATTTTCTACAAACTGGCTGTGGCTGTAAAAATAAATGTTCTGATTTATTTTCTTCTGATGAATTATTGCAAATGCGCTATGAATGCGCAGAGTTAGATTCATTATCATGACAATGTTAACACGTTGGACCAAATCATATTAGGCCAACTTCGCTGTTTAACATCAGATTCTGAATTAACTTCCCGCTCCAAAAAATACAGACTGAAAGAAAAAATGCACGCACCAATTATCTTCTAAAGGGTAGAGCAGTTTGTAAAAATACATACATGTTTGGTCATCAGATCAAAATTAAAAGGCTGAAACGTCTCACCAAAATGTACAATAATACTGGATTAATCTCTAAAAACCATGGAAACACAGGAAAAATAAAACACAAGGTTACATCTTTTTCTGACACAGAGTTTGTTGTCAAGTTTTTGCAGAATTATGCTGAGCAGCATGCAATCATGTTGCCAGGCAGAAGCAGCACAGTGTATAACACCACACTAAAATTACTCCCTTCTAGTGACTCGAAAAGTTAAAATCTATGAAACTTATAAAGCTTCATGTACCAATGAGATAACCCAGAAACCTATCCACTCTAGAGTTTTTAGTAATATATGGAGGGACATATGTCCTGATATTGTAGTCATGAAACCAAGGACTATGTGCCATATGCCAAAAACATTATTCTTCTGGAGCAGAAATGGCCTTGGTGCCGGAAGAAAAAAAAATAGAAACGATTGAGATGATGAGAACCCACCTGCAGACTGTTTCCAAAGAACGAAAGTTTTATAATGAAACTATCCAAGAAACAAGAATAAAGTTTAACCAAGACAAGTCTGCTGTGCACTATAGTTTTGATATGGCTCAGCAGGTTCACATTACCAAGTAACCCTCTGCAGCCTGGGCCTATTTATTTTCTAGTCCCATTTAAAGTAGGCATATTTGGCGTGATGTGCGAGACCACAAATAAGCAAACTAATTACTTTATTCCAGAAAGTGTTAGCACTACAAAAAGGATCAAACCTGATTGTAAGTCTTTTTCACCACCACCTCGAAAACAACAGTTTCGGAGAGAAGACACTATGTTCATTCACGCTGACAATTGTGTTGGCCAAAACAAGAACAACATCCTAATGGGATATTTGGCATGGAGGATATGTCACAACAACAACAAAAAAATTTGTTTATCGTTCATGCCAGTAGGCCATACCAAGTTTGCCTTGCGATTGGGCCTTTGGACTTTTTAAAAAAACATTCAGAAAACACTTATGTTTCTTCAATGTCTGATTTAGTGGATTGCGTCAAAAATCAACTCCCACAACACATGTCAATTCTGGTGTGGTGGTGGGGAATGAAAAAGGTGAAGTTGCAGTTCCAGTTCATTGATTGGCTAAGTTTCCTACAAAAGAGTGGTGCAAACAAAGTGCCCCATGTAACACAGTACAAACCATTTTTGAATTTAATTCAATATACAAGGGAAAAGTACACTGCAAGATTGACATTGATGGAAATGAATTCATCCACAAGATGTTCCCGACAGAAGATGGACCCACATGGATTTCCACAAGAAATCACACCTGAAGGGATGACTAGAGCACGGAAAGAATATCTATACAAGAATATTCGCCAGTACTGCAAAGATGAGTTCAAAGATGTTCTGTGTCCATGTCCTGAACCAAATGCAGAGGAGAGCACTGGTGCTGTCGATCCGGATGATGACGGGCCGCGAAGCAGTTCCTGGACCATCCAAAAAGCGCCGTAAGCGCTCTGTTTAACCAAAACCTTTGTATTCCATTGGAAAGACGGACAATAAAAGCAAAATATTGATAAGTGTTTCATCTCTTAAATGTTAAAAATAAAGATTTTGTATTACTTTAAACTTTTTGTTTGTGTATTCCCAAATATGCCCATTTCTAGTATACAAAGTTCAATTTTCCATAACTTTGTTTAAAAAAATCGTAGAACATGAATTTTGTATCAAATTGCTCATATTTTATAGCTCTTTTAAAAAATGTCATTAACTCAAAAATCGGAAATTGTCGACAAGAGGTCCCTTTTTCCTTTCCGCCTCATATATATATATATATATATATATATATATATATTTCTTCTCTGATTTTTTTTATCTGAATTTTTCTTCTCCATACTAATAAAACCAGTTGAAATTATATACGGTTTTTATCATCTTCTTGGAAATGATAAAAAGCCCACGATTTAGTTTCCCATGGCAGAAATCGACAGGATTCATCTTGTTTATTATGTTTCTGAACAAAACGTACACACATCATCTCAGTTTAGGACGATCAATTTGTTTTGTTATGTGTCTATTTTTTGTGTTTAATTGTGTATGAAAACAAGTTTTCAAAAATAAATAATAAAGTTAATCATACAACGGTAAAAATTCAGGATAGACAATATTTTTAAGTGCCTAAATAAAGGTGAATTGCGCAAAGCATTTGTAGAGAGTTCAATGTAGGTAAATGTTAATGACATTACAATAACACTACTGAGGACTGACTACTGAGGCTTACTGGGTGAGTGTGCTGTACTTGATTATTAAAACCGTCTTAGAGTTCATATTATTGGTTCTATGGATTATTAAAAAAATACTGCCGTTTATTGTTTGTTCTGTTTGTTTAATCCAGTTGAGGGTCCGGTCCCGAGGTGGCCGAATGAGTGGGAGTCTACTGTATTGATAAAGCCTTTCTTTTATACAGTAAAGTATTTAATAACAAGGATCTTATCAAGAATAGAAACACAATATTTAAAAAATAAGTTTAGGATGTTCACTGTTGAACTAAGACTTTCAGAAGTATATAAGACATTACATATTAATTCATATATACTACTTTGGGAAAATAAGGGTTGCTCAAATTGAGTGACAAAAAGACAAATTTGTCTCTCAATCTGTAATTTAAAATCGATTAACAAAAACAATATTCAAATAATATTCAATGAATATTTCTGGAAAAGGTAATATTCAAAGAAAAGAAATCACTAAGATAATTAGCATTAAGTCACATTAGTCTTTTTCAAGCAATCATACCAATTTAAAGATTTTATTTCAAAAGAAAAACTCACAAGTTATCAGTTTTTATTATGGACATTGATTATTCACATGATGGACACTGGTGTCATAAGACATTACAAATAACCAAGGTTGTGTGATGGCAGACAGCTGCCGCCACCATACCCACCTGTGTTCGACGAGAGCTACCAGGCGGAAGTGTTCCCCTACTCTTGCGGTTATATACAGCCAGTGCCAGAACCCTCTGTGGTAAGTCCACAATACAAAGTGTACTTCATCACTAAAAATGAAATCCATAGCAAATACAAAAATTAAAGGATAATGCTCCACTATATACAAATAGGTAACAGCAGTATCAAAATACATACACAACATTGTTTCAGTACTAAATTGAGCTGTTTTAATTAATGTACCATACAGAAATATATAAATATATAGAAATACATATATATTTGTGAAATATATGTAGCAGCATGCAAGAAATTAATGGCATATAAAGCTTTAAATTTTGGAAGCAACCCAACTATCCAGAATAGCATCTGAACACGGCGCACCCAGGAATTTATTTGTGGAGTGGTAAGAGTGTATGTATAAAATAAACTACAAAAAAATACAAGTTAAGAATATATATATACATATGTATGTTAATGTAATGTAAGTATTTTGAATTGTTTTAATAGTATTTGATTGAGATATTTGTAAAGTAAAATGGAATTTTAGGGAAGTGATCTTCTACATCCCCACTCTTGAGTTTGCTCCTAAATTTTAGAGTTACTGGATACCACCCGAAGCAGAAAGGCAGAGTATTTACTTTATTTAGTTTTTAAAACACAATTATTACATGTTTGTAATCATGTTCTGATTTAATTTGAAAAGGAGAGCCAAATTTTATAGTCTAAGTTTATACAGAAATAGAAATCAAATGAAAGGGCTGGAATATGATTGCCAGCATAATGGAGGTCAGGAATTTTGCTGAGAAAAGGACCAAAGATTAATTTATAGAACATGGTATGGTTTAAAATATTTATTTCATTTTTTCGATATATAATTAATTGTTTTAAAACTATGCTAAACTCCTTTTTACATTTGTTTGGCAGTATGAAAATCCTAAAATTTATCTTAAATAAAGGATCTGTTTGAACAACCAATCATATTAGAAAATAGTGCTTTCTAGATGTACATTTCAAAGTAGGTAATTGACATTATCAACATAATATGGTGTTTAGTGTAAAATCGTTAGCTGAAATAATATACATGTTAAATGTTCTTGTCATGCAGCTATTTATCTAATCACCTGTATTAGGTAAAATCATAGATAAAAGCATAGAGAGTACATTTTTATCTATTGTAAAATATAACATTAGTTACACATTTGATTATATTAGATAATAATAGGTTGTACTCAAAATCTGTTGTAGTAATGTAATTCTGTCATGTTATCTTTTCTCACTCAGGTGTATGTGTGATGATGGTCTTTGGTATAACATTTTTCTCTCTATGATATTTATATTCAAATCACTTATATACAACTAAAATTTTTCTTCCAAAACTTTCCATTGTTAAAAATTAAATAATTAATGGCTTTATTTGAGAGAAAAATAAAGAAGCTGGTTTATGAGGAAAGGTATAATTACTACCTAAATTTTTTTTCTGTGCACCTCTGTGAAATGTCTTTACTCATCTCAAAATCGCATTTTAATTGTTTCACTGAGCAAAACATAAGAAATATTCTAATACAAAGCCTGATATAAAGAACTTGTTATAATTTGCTTGTGAATTGTGGGACACAGTTAAAAGTTTAAATTTAAGTGACTCGTAATTTTGTACACATTTGTAAAAAGGTTTAGGGGCAGGAGCTCCAGAACCTTTTCTCTTGACTGAGGAAAATATTCAAATATTATTAAACCACTTAATTTTATTGCTTTTATATTACAGATATGCCAGGTACTTGGAAAATCATGCAACTCTTTGGACAGTGGTATCAAAATTAATACACTATAGACTCTCAGAGGTTTACATTTTATTGAGTTGTATTCAGAAAACCGCAGATAAAAGGTCTATGTAAATGATAGATGGTCAAATCAGAATGAGGTGTTCTAGAATTCTAGAATTTTTAAAACTATAAATTGTGAAGTGTACAGTTTTATTTAGTACTAAAGAAATTAATCAAAATGTTACCTTGCCAGAGGGTTTTATTATTTTTCTCAGTTAGTGTGGGAGCCCTCCCTTGTATATTACATGTGCAAACAAAAATCAATCTTTTTTTTATCTCTCTAGATAACGTTCAGTACAACACTATACATTTTATTTTAAAATGTTTATTTTACTTGACTCTGATATTTAAAAAAGAATGTGATTTTTTTTAATTGTAATTATTTCATCATACATTGTCTGGATTAATATTTATGAGATCATTTCCCTATATTTGAATTCTATCCTATACTCAAGCCTAAACAAAGAATCCTAAAACCATTAGGACATATCCTTACCATTTTATGTCTAAAAATATGCCTAAAGTACAAACACATTTTTTAAAATCTTCAGGCATATGATTTTGGAATAATTTAATAATAATTCACTTTATTATCAAATTTAGTTGTAAACAAAAACCAATCTGATTACAGTTAGTTATTGCTGAGTACATTACAATAATTGATATCAGACTAATATAACTACTTGTAAGGTGGTAATGCTACTGTCCAGGAAGAGAAATGATAAACCAAGCCAAACACATTGTAATAAAAACAAATTTCAAAACTTTTGTTTAACAACCAATAATAATTATGTGAATATGTTCTGTCCCAGGTATATCCAGATGAGCATCAGACAATACAAGACGTACCTAAACCATTACAGTCTTACTTTAATGTGGAAGCTATCACACCAGGTTGGAGAAAACCTGTTATGTCAAACCTGGTGCAGCTCAATCAACCAACAGGTTATAATTTGCAAAAATTAGCCCAAGTATTAAAATGGAACTCCTGTCATAAGTTAAGAAGTGATTTTTATAAATGGCATACTGTAAATTTGTATATAGTAATAGTCTTCTCACACAAACCTATTTTTACCAAATTCAGCATGTAATTACATTTACTCAGTTATTAATTTTAGTTTTAAAATTATTTTTCAATTTTTTAAACATGCTATAAAAAGTTTAAAAGTGTCACTATTACTTCCATGTATTTGTTATTAAATATTGTCGAAGAATGGGCTAAAAGGATTCCATAAAGATATCTTCATTACATTATGCTGAATCAGTCAAAAATTTCCCTGGATAAATTTATTGACGAAAGGTTGCACTTTAACATTGATTCTAATTCAACTTACCACAGAACAAACTGTCCCTCATGTTGCACTTTCAACACTGCATTGAGCTAGAATCAGTGCTGGATATACCACTAGGCTAACTAAGCCTTGATCTAGGACTTTGGCTAAGGGAGCGCACAAAGTATTACATGTGTTTGAAAATCAAATATCTTTGTCTACTACGCAGCAATAAAGACGCTTCTTCCACTACTCTCTACATGTCACGTTGTAATTTGGCATTAAATTCTTTAAAAAAGTATTTGACATTGAAAATTTAATGGTCTTGTAGCTCAAATGTAAGAGTATAGAACTGGGCCACCGACTACCAGATATTTTTCATCGTCAAATAAATTTGTATAGTTGATTTGTTATTCAATTCTGAAACTCGAGAATATTGAAGATGTCTTTCTGTAGGAAAGTCAATAATCGTTAAAAATTTAATGGTCAGGATACAATGGCTCTCCAACGGCTACACCGATCTGGGCAGTCTGCACATTCAAATGAACAGACCTCAGCAAATTAACAAATCCTGTTCAATTAAATCTGAGTTACAAATTAAATGTGTCTAGTGACAAAATGATATGGCCAAGGTAATGACTAAGAGCTCCATACAGTAGCATATTATATAGAAAATTACTTTGGAGGCTGACACACTGATTGGTTTATGAAGTGTAAAATACCCTCCAAATATCGGGCCTTGGGAATCTTCCGCCGGTAAATTGTTGAGTTTTAGGACCTCATAAATATGTTATAGCTTATAACAATCTATTAGGTGTAATATTCATGTTTGTCTATCAAAATTTCAGATGGGCTTTTGAGCCCCCTTGGCTCCATATCGTGACAAATTTGTTGAACCTCCCAGTCAAGAATAAAAGATTGAAATTTAATAAAAACTTTTTTCATGTAATTCCGAAATTACAAACTCAAAAAAGTATACTTGTACCTAGCTTGTATAAAAATGTGGTCTGAATTGGATCAAAAGTTTCCTAGTTATCAATTTGAAAGTTGCACTAAAAAATAGTATCCTTCTTTGTTGTTATCAACATAAAAACTGGAAGTTATTGCTTGCAAGTAATTTGCCTTATATTTATTTTTAAACAAAGAAATAAATAAGCTAAATTGTAATATGATTCCAATTATTATAGCTCTCTGGTTAGTTTGTGGTTAACTTCCAAACTCAAGTATCTCTACTTTTTGATCCAAGAGTCGTTATTGAACTACGTATAAATCAGTATACATATTAATTGCTGAGAGAAACATGGTTATGATTTTGGTGGATTGACTTTGGAGTGGTAGAAGGTAGTAAACAAATTTTAACTTGGTCATGTCAACATCTAATCAAAATTTACATACAGATTTTGTTTGTTATATGTGTCAAATTAAATTAAGTTTTCAGTTATCAGGCTTTAATTAAACACACACAAAAAAGTCATATACAACCCTATGGCTCTTATCAAATGAATTATAACGTATTGTGTTTTTTCAAAAGGTTCTATGTAGGACAGTTTATTATATTTATTCTTACATACCGGTAATGATTAATGTTACATTTATAATTATTATAGTTCCTAAAACTATAAAACAATTTCTTAAACAAAAGTAGTATATAGAACTGGAGATATAAAATTTTAAAGTTTAAAATTTGAAATTCTTTTATCATTGTCACATACAATTGTGTAACAATATCAGCTAGAGATATACTATCTATAAATATAAATACATAGAAAGTAACTATTTCTGTTTTTAGGTTAAAATTATATTTTAGATATCTTTCAAAACATTATGATTTTCATTCTATAAGTTTTAATTGGAGTTAATCTAATAGTGTGTCATTAGAAGTAAATTATATAGTTAATCATCACAATTTTAAATTCACATGTCACAAGGAGGAGAGAGGGCCACACACAAAAATTGGCATAGGGCCTAAACAATCTGTAAATTCGGCAGATCTAGAATATTGGCATGCAAGTGCATAATTAATTACTTGGTTCATATCATAGTGTACATTACACACACAGTACACCTTTCTACATTGAAAACAAAACTTGATTATATTTTCTTGTGGTTGATGTTTGGGCTTACCTAAATAGTTTATTTATCTTGAATAGTTTTTCAGCAATGCTTGTTCAAGTTATACAATTAAATTATTTATATTAAAGTTAAATAATGTTGCAGACCAATCTAATCTTGTAGATAGACCAGAGAGTTCTGACTCCTGTTCTCTTTTGGCCACAATCGGAAGCACTGACACTCGTGAGTATTACCCTGCTAATGTGCAAGGGTATCCTTCTTTCCAAATCTGCTGAAAAATCTCTGGCTGCTCTTCAAAAAGTGGCTCTTCTTTGTATTTCATGAGATAAGTAGTAGTTTGTTGATTAAATAAGTCGTCATATCCTAAAATGTTAGTCTGGTGAACATTTTCATATTACAGTAAATCTAAATTTTTGATTTGAGAGCGATTCAAGGTTTTGAGATCATTACTGGCAGATGTTTTTTTAATTTTAGAAAGATGGATGATCGATTTGATTTTGTCCTGAGCAGATATTCAATGAAATATTCATAAAAGTCTGATATTTATCTAAAAACTATTTGCTTGCATGAAAAGAGAGGTCATTGGTTCAAAATTTTCCTAGGTTTTCAGATTTGTTTAATAAACTATTTAATAACAGTATAGCGTAAGATTTATTACCATGCCTTGTTGAAAGACTCTTCAAATTGGGAGTGCCCATTAATGTCTAAATAACAATATTCATTTAAATCCTTTAGAGGTGTCTGTTCTCCACAACGTATTTATTGTTTTTAGATTGCTGATTCATTAATGTAAGATGTTCTGCTTATTCTATTTGTATGGCCTTTAGTTTTGAAATAATTATGCTACACGTTCATTTCCATTTAACTATATAATGTTACTACATATATAGGGTATAATTGTACCTATTTGCATTTAAAACCAGGCTTGTGGCAATTTTATTTTCATAAAATGATCCTCTGTTTGTTCTATCATCTGAATTAGATATTGTTCATTTTTCTCGTACGGCGACACAGTTTTGGAGAGAGTAATAAAACAAACAAAAATTTATATGTTAGATTGAAAAATTAAAGAATGTAAATATTTTGGACAGCTTAGAAAAAATGTGCAACTTGGAAAAATTATGATATAGAATATAGATTTTCAGCAGATTTTGAGGGGAGGGACTACTTTTCCTACATTGATGTTTGAGAAATACTCATAGAGATAAATATTTGTATATTCAATTTGTTAGAGGACAGGAAATCATTATTCCTCTGTAAAAGTAAATTTGAATAAAGGAACTTGTCCAATGTAAACGTTCCTGTACATGTACATGTTCACAACAACGTGTACCCCATAGCGTACACACCGAGCTTCCGTAAAGCGTGTCGTGTACCCGATGGAGTACACGTTGCTATGAATGTTATTATTGTTTGCCTGTCTTTGTGGTTTTTTAAATGTAATCCTGTGCTTAAATAAATGCCTTAGACTATCGTCTACCCCGTTGAGCGCACGATTGCTTGATTTTTAAGGTAAATTAATTTTTTGGTACCACTTGGGCTACACAAAAAAAACAGTGTAAAAACGTATTGAAATAAATCGTTTTCTGTGAAATTGCAAAGCCTACATACATATCTCATTATACTTAGACGTTTAAATGACTAATATGTTTTAGTTGGGATCCAAGAAACATGATAATGTTGTCACAGGTTATAAATTTAAAATAATTTTCACCTTAAAGTATCACTGTCAATAATCTTCTGAGAGTTTTTAAGCATACGCTCAGCATTGGTTCTTGTACCCATTAGTTAATAAAAGAATTTGTTATGCTTATGGTATAGTGTCCCTTCAATTACATGTACTTTCTAAGAATTACATCGTTGCATTGGTTTATTACTTCATGAGGTAACATTTTTTTACTCTTTTCTTTGCTAGAAGGCACAACAGCCCATGATTCAAGATTCAGATAGAAACCTTAGGGAATAATTAATTACTAGTTTTACTTCAATATCAATTCTCAGAAGTTTCGTATAAAATTGATAATAAAATTAAAACTTAAATGATGAGTCCCAAATTAGTCAATTAATTGTATGAAATTTTGTTAACAATGTGAAATTTTTCTTCTCCAATACCTTTATAGATGATTATTCAGCTCAAAAAATGCCCAACACTGAACAAATATTGGCCGCCTTGGAAAAGTGGGTCAACAAAATCTACAAGAGGAGGGCAAGTGACTTCTCAACCTTGTCGTCTACATCATGCCGCATAGACCAGATATTTCAGAATGTTCACCAACACTACACTTTAATGCAGGTATTTACTGGAAGTTGAACAAACATTAAATTAAATTCTGATAAGATTTTTTTCTGAGTATCAACAAATATTATAGGCTCTAAGGCTGACAACAATCAAATTACCTCTCATAAAACTGTGCTGAAGTGTTATACACAAAACAGTGCACATCCTTTTGAACAGCTTTACTATGATATCAATCATATCAACATAAATCAATCTAAAATTAAAGGGTGAGGTGAGTGTTCAGAAGACATTTTTATTAATTGACCTGACTACAGCTGTCTTCCATACAGAAGAAAAATCATCTGTTAACAAATTCCATCTGAACAAAGGTAACAATTAAAGGAAATTACATAGAAATTGTATTTTTGATAATGAATGCTGGAATAAGCTGAGCTCTAATTATCATGTGACAATTTAAATTAAATTAAACAATCAATGGATCATGAAAGGATTTGGCTCAAGGAAATAATCTTTTAACCAACCAACATTATAGATAGAAGTTTCAAGAGGATGATAGCTAAAAGTCTTTACTGATCAAGCAACACTACCAAGACAGAAGTCCTTTAAGTTTGTAAGCATGAGATCTAAGACATTCTGAGGGGATGTGAGGAATTCAAATTATCCTTTTAGGCCTCATATAATTTTATATGATTATCACTAGCAAATTATTTTTTGATTATTTTGATTATGGAACTAAAATATAACTGTTATTCTCATATTACTGTTTCATGTCCTTTGAACGTTCCACTTAAATTACTGTTTCACAAACAAGAAGAAATGTATTAAGTTTAAGAGGATATAGATTATTATCAAATGATTTTATAATCCCTGGTCTAAAGTCATTTTGATTATGCCATTTTGTTTGAGCAGTTGAGGATATGCAGAAGAAATAATTTTTGTATGGCCTATTGAGTTGCCTGAGGTAATTAGAGAAAATGAGCAAAAATACTTTGAATCACTTATTTTACTATTCAGCTTTTTTTTGGGTGTTGGATCTTAATTTGTGGACTATTACCCAGGCCTCATGATCATTTTGGACTCGTTACAAGTTATTTCATTTATATATAGGGTGTTTCTTGAGAGGTTGGCACAACTTCAGGATGTAATAGTACACACAAAAATAAGCAAAAAGTTCATGTGAAGATATGTCCAATCTCGGGTTCGTTTAGTGTCTGTCTGTCTGGCAATTACGTTAAGTTAAATAAAGGGACAATACAAAAATTCAAATACCTATTTTCGCTTTTCCATTTCAATATGGCGGTATTTAAAAGTTTAAAAACTTTAATATCCTAAAAACTATTAATCCTACGTAAATATTGCAAGGATAATTATTTATTGCAAATTTACTTACAAAGCTAATGAGACCAAATGTATCTTAATCGGTTGAGAAATAAAATAATTACATCAATTTTAGTTGATAGTGTTTGTTTTCTTAGATGTTGGAAGTAGACTCTTATGTCCCATTTGGTCTTTTCAATATCAACAGCTGTTTTCTCTAGGAAACAAAAGTGAACAATTTCTCCAAAATGGGCTTTTTGGGGGGGCAGTTTAAAATGTTTAAATGTAAAGTTACAGTAGCACTAGTAATTACAATCACATTAAGCACTAAAACGGCTAAAACTCACTACCTGTGTTTTTTTATATCAAATGTTCAAACAAACAAACAATGTCCAAGCCTACTGCAGAAACTTAAAACGGCAAGCTGTATTGATTCACAAGGGATTTTTTTATTTCCTCTGCTATTCTGTCCCTAAGGTCATTAATGAACTGTGGTTTTGTTTCATATACGTTTTTTAAGTGACCCCACACAAAATAGTCAAGTGGAGATAGATCTCATGATCTTGTTTGCCACTCGACACGTCCTCTTCTGCCTATCCAGCGATTTGGAAAAATATTGTTTAAATACTTGTTTAATATGAAGAACACAGAACAATAGTGTCTGAAATTCCGTTGGGAATGATAACACCCAAAGGATTCCTAATTGTGATAGTACCGCAGTAGCTAGGTGGAGGTATGTAGTTATCATTCCAACTTTCCAATCAAATTGGTACCATGTGCTGCAGTATAAAGTATATCATATTATGTTCATCCTAGTGACTAGAAATAAATATATACTGAAAGTTTAAGTTGTTTAAAACACAAACAAGTTTACTGAAGTGTTCCAATGTTCCAGGAAGTTCCACCACCAAATGTGATGCTCAGCCCACAGAGACCTCTATACAGTGATGTGCTAATGGTAAGACGCTGTGCCACATAAAACACCAAATACCATTTTTCTGTATGATACTTATTTAAACTATTGTTTAGTTTGACACAAATCCCAAACAGATTAGAGACAACCTAAGGCGGTGCATTCAGTTTTCAATTGGATTAACTTTTTGAAATTTCATGGAGACAGCCCTTAAGAGCCATTTTTACTTGATTTGGATGGTGAAAATCTTGTTATTAGCCCATTAGAACAATCTTATACCTCAAAAATTTTTACATCTTTACCTGCGGTCATAGCCTTTTGAAAGTTTTGGAAGATTTCCCATTATAAAAATATAACATTATACCCAAACATTTTTTTGTCTTTTCAATAATTTTTATTTAGCTATTTTTTAAGTATTTCAAAATTTGTTGTATGTTTAAATAAAATGTAATTACAATTTAGAGTTTCTTCACTGAATTGATTGGTAAGACTTTCACTCTGTTCTGTTCAGTGCTTTACTTATACATCAGCCTTAGTCTCTTGTGGATGATCAGCTTTAGCTTAAAACCATTAAAACCTTCTTCAGGATAGACTCTGATAATAATTTGTTGGCTTGTCAAAGTGTTGTTCCCAAACTGGAATTCAACCCCAGGTCAGAATCAGTATCAGAATCAGAGGCCTGGAGTAATAAGCTGAGATGCTAAATACTCAGCTGTTAGTGATAACTTGTACCATTAACTCGGTTTTATTTTGAACTGCATTAGATTGGAGGGAATCTCCTTACTCAAAGATCTTTCCAGTATGATACAATATGTTCAGCTGCTTCTTCCGTTTGGCTGCAATGACAACATTCAGGATTATCATTCAGACGAATCATTAAGTGCAAAGTTTTCTAGAAATTGCCATGACCAATACAACCTAAACTTCTTAGTGGTTTCCAATGCTCAGTGACGAGAGGGATTTAAATTATATAAAATAATAAAATATAATGAAAAAATATTTTCAAAGCATTGGCCAGGAAGTGTTGCTGTAGTTTGCAATTTTCTATCCTTGAAAAATATCTGACTGTGTCCCTTATCTCCAAACAACTTCTACCACAGGCTGATTTTGGTTCACTTGAGTATCTTGGACTCCCCTTTTGGCCAGTGTGTTTCCACACAAGTTGCAAAGAGATTTGATAGGAGTTCCTGTTCAAATGAAAAAAAAAATTACTAGGGTAATAGTTTTATATTTCCTATTGGACAGTAGAAAGACTTACTCTGACAGAGATGGTGTTAAAGTTTACAAATCTCCTGTTTATGGAAGCCTTTAGTATCTAATATAATAAATCAAATTCTGATTGGTGTTATTAGGAAGCTGTTAATATAATCAATCTATTAGTTTCCATAATATTTCGATTTCATACATAATTTTACTTCAAATTAAGTTGAAAAAGCAGTGCTTTCTCCAAACATGAATATATTGAAAGGTTAACGCTACCTTAATCAAACAGAAAATCTGTTAAACCAATTCTGAGATATTTAATGCATGTAACCATTACTTTTATGTGTTCGATTGCATTTATTGTTAATTGTCAAGAACCACAGGTTTTTGTATTTTGTTTTCAATTGTGAATGTGGTTGTGTTATATGGATATTTCCTATGTAATGTTTTTTTTTATTCATTCTCTTAACTCATTCATATTTTGGTGTTCTTCTTTCTCTTATTTGTGGTATAAAACTTGTACAGTGGGTTTTTTATCATTTCTGAACTTTCCATACCTAAGTCATTTTATGCCATTATGGTTGACTGTACCACAACTCAAGACTCAGTTATTGAAAGACAAACTATATTGTGCTTTTTTCTCCATGACATCGGTCATTAGCTGAACTGGGTCCAAGGACAGCTCTATATTCCTTGTGCCTGGTGAAGCCCATCCGGGGAAGTTCCAGCCACTTCCTCCCTTGGAGCTGGTGGCATTATGGCTTCATTATGTGAACTATTAATATTAATCTATATTTTCATGGTATACAACTTCCCATCACTTTGTGTACCCTTCCTTATTACTCGCCCAATTATTGTTTGGTCTAGTCCAGTCAGTTTGTCTTAACTGAGCTGAGCGTCACCTGATATTTTTAACTTTATTTGTTTGTGTGGCAGTAAATAATAAAATAAGATTTGATATAATATGAGCATGTTTATTTAACACACAACATAATTATAAACATAACTATAACACAAATATACATAAATAAACACATGTACACATAGATTAAAAATTCATGTAAAACAATATAATTAAAATCTTAATGCACTAATATCACAGGCCAAAACAGCAATAACAGAATAAAATACATTTACTTTCAATCAGTTTGAAAGAATGAGTTTGAATCTTCTGAGGTTTACCGATCAGGCCATTTTTGGTAGCTTATTCATAAGTTATATTTGCCTAAACAGATGTTTTTTTTTAAATTTTTCTAGCTTTATAGAAATACAATCAATGATATAGCTTCTTCTGGTATGATATGTGTGAATTTCATTTCTAATTTTAAAGTTATTTAAGTTTTCTTTATCACTAATTAAGATAAAATATATGTACATACACAGGAGAGTCATTATTTTAAGTCTTTTAAAACGTGGAAAACATGACTCTCTATATGGGATATTTGCCATTAAGCTAATAGCTTTTCTCTGCATTATGAATACTTTTTGTGAATGGGAGCTATTATCCAAAAGTGTTATGCCATATAATAAATGAGAATTGAAGAAGGCCTAATAAGCTGCAATTAACATTGAGGGACTAACATAGCTTTTTTAACTTTCTTAATAAATAAGTTACTCTAAACAGTTTTACACACAATTGATTTATTTGAGTTTCCCAGTTTAATCTACTATCTACATGTGTAAGGCATATAACACTGATTTACATGGCATATTGAACACAAAATCATTTACAGCAATTAAAAACAGGAAAGGACCCAATACAGAGCCTTGAGCATGTAATGATTATTGGATTATATAATTATATTGGAGATAAGAAGTTCCAAATAAGAAAGGAACAAAGAAATACTTTTAAAAAAAGCCTTAAGAGGCACCATCAAAATGCTGATGTAAATTGAATTGCTCTGCAATCTTTACGTACAACCACAACTGCCATAGGACTTATTCTCTCACTGATCTCAATGATGTGTCTGCAGAGTTGCATATAAAATACTTCTCTATTTGTCTGCAGAATGAAGCTAGTGTGACGGCAAGTGACAGCAAGTTCGACCAGTTGGAGCAAGAAGCTCTGGAGCAGTATTCAGGTTCAGACACCATCCTACGGGACAAGCTCTACCAGGTCTCTCAATGTTTCAGGGATTATTTTTTATGGTTTGGATATGTTTTCTGAGCTCATATTAACTCGTAGAGCGCTCCCCACCCGTTACTGAGCAAACCCACCCCATAAATAATGTGTAGTTAAGTTGTATGTAGTTTATAATCTGAGATGAAGAGTGGGTGGTGAAATTCTCATACTTAGTTCAAATTCTGATAAAACAATGTGATTTGTTTTACTAGATCTTAGTATGGTTTATTTACTGGTTAGCTGCTAGAATTTCTTGTGCAGCTACCCGATTAAAACAATAGTCACAAACTTTGCATATGTTAAAATTTGTGGTTGCAGATGATTAAAACACTGCTTGTATAGTTATATAGACAATGAATACTGGTTATAAACTGGAATTTAAAAATAAATAGTATTATTTGCAATTGTAAAGAAAAAAAAATTAAACATAACATTTAAAAAAAGATATGATTTGATATGACAATTTATGATAAAAACCAATAAGATGTTATCAGAGTCTCTTTTTTTTATTAATTCGAGGAGAGTACAGAATTTGATTGAAATAAATGTACAATGTTTAGACAGAGTTAGGTTCAATCTAGGTATTTGTTGTATAAGCACTTTGTTAAGCAGGCAAAGGTAGGGAAATCTTATCTACTCTTAATTGAAAACATAATAAATTTCAAACATTTTACTAGCATAAATTGTTACAAAAGTACAAAGAGCAGTTAAAACGTTTTTGAGTAATAAGTTTGTATACAAATTGTGTTATCCAGTTGATAATTTGTAATATGTTAAAATTCCAAAACTGTTTTGTTTTTGGTGCTGAGATTGAAAATAAAATAGTAAAAAATGTGATGTATTGGAACCTAACATCAGAAAAGTTATATTATTTACCTCTTATAACAAATGTGGGTACAAACTTGGATATTTTTTCTAGATCTGAAATTACCATTTTTCATAAAATAAAAAAAATAAAATAAAATACCTATGGTTAGCAGAGGCCTGAAAGACAAATACTCATATTTTTGAAAGTATTGTTAAAAGTTCTAATTTATCTGGAGTGAGTATCAAATTGATGATATTTTCCTATGAAATCTAAAAATATGCTTTGGTGTTGAAAGACAAAAGTGAAGGTAAAAAACATTTGAAAAAAGTAGAGGTTTTTAAATATTTTAATTGTATGTTTATTTTCCATGGGCTAAAATTTTAACTAATAATCTATGCCAAATCTGAGATCCCATATGTGTAGATGAGCAATTATGTGCACAACACATTTTAAACATTCCACAACACAACAAAAACCAATCAAATTTTGTCTTATTTTCTGCTAGCTTTTTGACAGTTAAGCCAGATTGTTGGATGCCATGTTTGTTTGCATATTCAGGTGGTGTTAGTTCATTTATATATTTCATTTATTTTAAAATTTTCTTATCATTTCCATGTTCTGTGTTTTTTATTGAAGTGGCATGTCAGCAGGACTTGGAGCAAGAAGCTGTGGCCCAGTACCAACAGACTCAAACTAGACCGCAGCCCAGTTTCTGGGACCCCAGACCTCCAATAAAGGGTAATCTATCTGGCACTGTCTACAATTTTAATTTGAGGGATTAGATATGTTCTGTTTGGTGAGTTATTGGTCTTTTGAGAATAAATTTTCATTCTGAGATATATTTCCAGAGACAAAACGTAGAGTGAGGCTTGATGACCAATCACCCCGTTACTCCCCTCGATCTATAAACTCCAATTCGCCTTCATTTGTAAGATTATATTCTTTGTTTACTAAATTAATAGACTGTAACTCAATCTTTACTTTTAGTACAACTTACATTGCATCCAATGCTTTTTTTAATTGCTTGTATTTTTATTTGTTGCTTTATTGGTTTCAGGGATCAAAGAGGAGCAGCATTGAAGAAAATTTAGATATCTGTTGTCCCAAAAAACAGGCAATATGGATCAAGAAAAAAAAGAAGAAACAAGAAAAGAAAAAGAAGTGCTCAAAAAATAAGAAAAAACTTCCTCAAAAAGAATACAACAACAAATACATTGAAACTGAAATTCTGATGATAGATAAGTTTTGTCTATTAAAGAATCACTTTAAAGTATTCACCAAAGGGGAATGGATGTTAGTACATTCATTATTGGCCGAAGATGTGTCAAATCAATTTAAGGCATGTTTGAACATGGTGACCGAATGTTTAAATTGGTTTGTAGAAATCTTAACAAGTGCTGTGTTGAAGCAAGATTACAGAAGTAATAAAAAGAGGCTCGAACTTAGTAGAAGCATTGTTGATACTTTATATGATCTGATGAATCTTTTAAATCAATATATTGTTTATTTTTCTAAAATAAAAATGACAATTCCGTTTGATCACCGGTTAAACAACATGTTATCTCGAACTAGTTCACATTTTTCTCTGCTCTCATGTGAGCTATACTTGTGTGAAGATCTTGGAATTCTTGACGAGTGTTGTCAAAGAGTGGAATTATTCTCAGAGGCATCAACCGGGAAAAACTTGAAAAGATTGATCAGCTGTATGATACCACAACAAAGTTTTGTGATTACAGGTGACCTTACATGGAAGTTAACTATGCCTGCCTATGACACACTGTCACACTCAAGGTATTCCTGCGTTCATATGGCCAGCGGAGAACGTAGCTATCGTCTGATACTTGTCAGCAGAGAAGGAATGACCAGCAGTAAGACTCACAAACTCGTGAAAATGATTGATGAATTTCAAGTTTGGTGTAGTTACCAGTGGAGATTCCCTGATGGTTGGGACTTCGGCAATAACCAAGTCCAAATATATGATTCCCTTCACTGGACAAGCCGACTTACAGTGAGTGCCTTGGAAAATATCAAATACGTTGCTTGGACTAGCTTGATGACTGACTGGCTTTTGGATTTCATTGGTAGTCAACACATACGCGATTTTGGGTACCAATTACTGTGGGATGCAAGGAGAGATAATCAGATCAGCTGGAAGTTGGGGTTTACCAAATTGCTACTGTGGTGGGAAGAGGGGTGGACTCTGGGAGAGATTAGAACCAACCAGCAGGGCTGCCTCCCTTGGACAATCAGCTGTGAAAAGACTTGTTATGTCAACTGGGTGTTGGGTAACAGTAGTACTCCTCAAGCTACTCCATCCACCAACAACACAGAAATGAGCCTATGCAAGTCTGAGCATAACAAGGAAGAGAGCAAAGTGAAAGGCAAACGATCAAAGGACAAAATGAAACTGTTGGATAGGCCGTCCCCAGAGAGACAACTGGTGATAGCAAATCGACAGACGAATGTTACTCCAGAGAAACCAGGCCTGAGCCAACACTCCAGCTGCTCTGTTCAGTAGGCTTCTAGTTCTCACCCTCATTCCATAGAATATTATTTATTAATTGTACATTATTTAAATCAATGATAAATTACTCTACATGAATCCATAGCTTTTTGTGCTTCTTTCTATGAAATTTTGCACTAAGGAAAAACTGTTTCACCAATTTGAAAATTATAAAGTGTTTTTATTATAAAAAATAATTTGAAAGACCTGAATGAAAAATTATCAACTTTTTAAACTAAACGTTCTGTTTTCATACTTGAAATCACCAAACTTGTTTATTTTTTGGCCGATACAAACCATCATATTAGAAGTCTTTGAACGCATATTCAGTATTATTTGTTTATTTTGTAGTCACTGAAAACTAGAAATAATACAAGCCAGTGAGTGCTAAAATGTTGACTGATGTTCTTTATTAAGAATAGCAATGCTTATTTTTATACATTGGAGCTTTCACAGGTTTAGGAAAAAAAAGCTCTGTCATCTGTTACTTCATTAGGAGATTAAGCCCTCCCTTTCCAGCTTACTTATTCTATCAGTTGAATTCTCCTTCAGATTAGCCTCAACTATGTAAAATTCTAACACTCTTATGTCTTCAACCAGGGAGTGAACACCTGATGTTTGATAAGAGGATGAAAAATACCCATCCCTACAACTTCTTCACCTCCTCCTACACTCCACTGGTGATTTTCACAAGTTGCCTACCTGAGATACAAGAATTATATGAAAATAATATACACAGCTAGGAAAGGATTTGTGTCCATGTTAAAATATTACAGACAAATCGTATATAACATATCAGATCTACCTCTGTATGCATTTATACAAGTTTGAAATACATTATAATTTAAGATCCAACCATTAACTAAAAAGTTGTTATATTTAAAAAAAATATTTTTTCGATTTAAAACATTCCCAGTTATAATGCAAGTATTTTGGCCACAGAATAACCTGATAGTAAATATGTGTTTTTTGTTTTTTAATATAACTGCAAATCTCTTAAACCTAACATAACATGATTGTAGAACTGAATTCTTGAAAGTTTACTGATTAATAACAAAGAAGGAAGTGAATAAGAAGAAAGAAGTCTGTACAGAAATGTGCTCAGTTGCACAATCAAAACGTGTAATGATAGTAGTACTGGCCATATACTAAACGCTGTAAGGAATCCTATGTTTAACATTGAAGAATTGCTCTCTTCAAAGTACTGACTCCAAAATTGATTTTAAAAGGACTATTTGAAATGAAATAATATCTATTATAATTATAGCATATATACTACATATGGGGTTTTTCATTTTGGGCGGGTAGATGTTGAGATGAAATAAAACAAGCTATGTATGATTTATTAACGAAATTTATTTTTCATATTAAAGGCCCATGTATGCCATTATGTATGGAATATGACATCGTTCAAAATGTCCACCGTGGTTTCTCACAATGGTACGGATTCGAGTAGTCCAATTTTAAATTACTCTGCCGCATAAATCCGGTTGAATTTGAGCGATGGCCTGGGTTATATTAATCTTAAGTTCATCGGTTAATTGAGGCCTATTGGCATAGACCTGCGACTTCAGAAAACCCCATAAAAAGTCTAGGGGCGTCAAATCGCACGATCTTGGTGGCCAAATCACGTCACTTCTGCGAGAGATAACCATACCCTCAAATCGTTCATGCAAAATTATGGTGTCGTTCGCTGTGTGGCACGTAGCGCCATCCTGCTGAAACCACATGTCGTTTACGTCCATATCGTTCAATTTGAGTCAAAAGAAATCCGTTATCATCGTTTTGTAGCGTTCGCCGTTGACAGTGATGGCCTCACCGACGTTGTTTTCAAAAAAATACGGACCAATCACACCACCAGCCCAAAATCAGTACCAAACAGTAACTTTTTGTTTAACGGATACATCGCTACCCAGTGAACCTCGTGTGGGTTGGCGTTGTCCCATATGTGGCAATTATGCTTGTTAACATAGCCATTCATCCAGAAATTAATGTGCTTCGGCGCTGAAGATAATTTATCGACCGAAATTAGGGTCCTCTTCCAAACGCTCCAAAGCTCACTCGGTGAACAAACGGCGTTGTCAATGGTCATAAACTTTGAGCTCCTTGGTCAGTTGGATTTTGTACGGATGCAGTCCTAAATCCAACGCAAAATTCGCCAAGTTGAAGTTTGCGAAAGTCCAAGTTCTTGTGTACGGCGAGGAATTGACTGCCTCGGGTTCCTCTGCATACTTTCACGGATAGCGGCTACGTTGTCAATAGATCTGCTGTTCCTTTAACGTCTGGGTGTAGGCTGCTTGTTTACCGAACCGGTATTATCGAAATTAGCTATCAAACGTTGAAGAGTTGACATTGAAGGGCATCCGCGTCTGCCGTAAAATGGTCGCAACGCACGTAACGTTTTAACTACTGAACACTCATTTTTATGATAAAGTTTAATCATCTGAACGTGCTGCTCAATCGTGTAACTTTTGAATGAATTTAGTGTCATGAAATGGCAGCACTCACTGAACAACAATACACTAATGAAACAGCTGACACCTAAACAACATGGCCGCCACAGGCTGCCAACATCTACCCGCCTAAAATGAAAAACCCTTAACCGTGTCCATGTCCTGATTTAGTATCCCCTCGATTTTATATGCAATGGTCACGGGCACACTGCGCTCGCTTATTCCCCAAATATTGTAGTCACAGTCAAGTGGCTCATTGGATCATGTTAGTCTCTGGTCAGTTTTTAATTCCTTTAGCAACTGAAAATATTCCGTTTCACAGTGTCCAGGAATCCCGACCATGGGTACCTTATATTGCATGTATTCACAATTTTGTTTATTAAATTGAATTTTATAGCAATATTAAAATAATATCCATAATACACTAAATAGCACCATATATACTAAAAATCAGATAATATAATATTTTCATCACAGTACACTACTATGTTTCGAAATGATTGGAATTTCCCTTTTCTACACATATTCCCTTGGATATTTTGAGATCTACATATATTTTTCATTTTTCTCCACAAAAAGATTAATTTTAAAGCTGCCTGGAAAGTATTTTAAAATTATTTAACTATAGCCATATTGGCCAGTCGATTCTTATCAACGAACATTATTTTATTTTTTGAATTGATTGTCACGAATCAATATCTCCATGACATCAACTTCATGAACACGAGAGGCTGCTCCCCCTTTACAATACCTGATTTTATCTAAAATAACACATTAACTATAATATAGTTTAATTGGTCGTTCCTATCAAATGCTTACAATGTTGACAGTAATATAGAATTTATTTATATCCTTATAAGGCATTTTAGGCAATAGAACACCCAACAGCTGAACCTTGCTTGGCAAAATAGTTTATATTTTACATGTTCCTTTTAACATGCAAATAATTATACAGTTTTAAAGTTGCTTGCAAGCTATCTAAAGGATTACTTTCGTATCTACCTAATTTTACATTTTTGATTTGTATGATTTTCGATATTAAAACGCATGTGCAGCTAAACATTATTGTGACAATGAACTCGTTTTATTAGTTAAATATTTACAGATAAGAATTAATATTTTAATTAATTTTATAAAACATAAATCAATATAATTAAACCTAAATATGAAATAAAGAGATATAACGGCTCAAGGTACCTAATTGAAAAACTAAAAAAATACAATTTACTTAATCAGTAAGAGTAATACAGTTATTTAATTTAAATACATATAATTCCAGAAATACAAGGACGGTTAGATAAGTATAGTAAATTTGTATGAAAAACCTTGAAGTTTTCGGAACCTACACTGTTTCTAGTAAACCCGATATTCCTACGGATATTACAGCAAGTTTCGAATGGTAGCTGTTATTAGTTGACTGTTGGCAGCCAGCTGAAGTGGTAACTGCGTTAGTTCCTTAGGATGGAGAAAAATGAATTTCGTGCGGTTATTACATAACATTATCATTTGAAGTTGCACAAATAAAAGAATAGTTGCACAAATCAAATCCGAGTTGCATGAAGTCCATGTGGGTTCTGTACCAACATTGAAGGCCATTTACTTTTGGGTCAATGAGTTTAAACATGGTCGAAGAAGCACGGAAGATGAAGGACACTTCGGTCGGCCCGTTGAAGTCACCACACAGGAAACCATTGGTAAGGTGCATGATATGGCAGTGGAAGATCAAACAACAGTGGATGAAAAGTGGGGAGAGTGCACCAAAGAAGATGAAGACTGTTTTGTCAGCTGGGAAGGTAATTGGCACTATATTTTGGGATTCCAAGGGTATAATCTTGATAGCTTGATAGGAAAAAGGTATATCCATAATTGGGCCCTATTATGCTGATCTGCTGGATCGTTTGAAACAGGAACGCATTGAAAAACGTCCAAGATTGGCACGGAAGAAGGTGCTGTTCACCAGGACAATGCTCCAGCCCACACAGCAGCTATCGCAATGGCAAAGTGCTCGATTTGGGATTCGAATTGGTTCCTCACCCACCCTATTACCAGACTTGGCTCCAAGTGAATTCTTCTCAAAAACATCATAATTTTGCTTTGTGGGAAGAAGTTTTCATTGAATAAGGAAGTGTTCGTCTCTGTGAGGCTATTTGTCAGAGTTTGAGAAAGCCTAATTTGACGATGGGTTGAAAAAGTTAAAAACTCGCTGGACCAAGTGTATAGCCTCGCAAGGAGATAAGTCGATAAATATAGTGAGTTTTTGTTCTTAAAACAATATTTTATTGTACTTTTACTAGACTTATCAAACCACCCTCGTAGAATATAAATTTGGTAACGTTGATAAAAACTTTAACCTCTTTGACTTAGTAAGTAAGTGGACGAAATATCGGTTCTTTGTTTAAAGTTTATTACTGAGGAATGCTACAATCCTAGAAACTCAGTGTTTTATTTTTGAAACATTAAATAAATATCTGAAATATCTATATATCTAGGCTGCTGGACTTTAATATGATATGAAGTATGAAAACAATATGAAAATATTTATTTTTGTTTCCAATTAATGTTGCAAAGTTTATGGCGATCATGACATTTTCCCATGACTGAACTAAAGATAATGTAACCTATCAATAGTTCAATATTTAGGGTAAAAAAGACTCGAATCTTCCTATCTAACTACATAACATTAGCTTGTTTTAACAACTATAAATTTGTTGGGTATTTTGTTTATAAACTATCACTAAACATTATTGGGATGTGGCGAATTAAATTGACGATTCTTAGAGAAATATTTTATATGCTGGTAAAGTCATACAATATGTAGTGTAGCCTACATCAAAATGTGTTTTCATTAATATATATTACTCTTACAGATAATGTAATAAAATACTAAACCAAACCCATTCTTTTCCTACATATATTTTTAGAAGTTTAAACTGGCCATAAATTACTCTACATGATTTATTTCATCAGAATAAATTAAATGACTAAATAAAATAGCAGAACAGCATAGTAATGAATTACTAAAACCAACTTTGCCTCGTTTTAAATAATATTTTAATAGTCAGACATTAAATTATTTTACAAACAGTGTTAAATTAGAGTCTTGGGACTTTTTAGACAAAAACCACGCTTCAAAATGTCTAGAAATTGTATATTTGTGCTAATGTGTGCAATTTATTAAAGTTTTTATCTATTTTAGTTTTTATACTTATTTGGTCGGTGTCATAACTAACATGGAATTTTCCCGATTCACACCGCATCAAAACATTTATCTCACAATTCAATTGTTTTATGTATTTCGGCATCGCTGTGGCGAGCCTTCTTCAGTCAACAAATATCAAACCGAAATTGCCAATAATACATATCTGATCAGGTGTTGAGTTGAAGGGCGGCGCATTAGACATATTGTAAATCTGTAACCAATATGACCAACAAGCTGCCAGCTTTTCGATAACTGACGCTGCCTGTTAAAGTTATCTTCTTTCTAAATATGCTGTGATAATACTATGAAACTTACGCAAGTACCTCATCTTTGTATAGTATACAAATTTAGATATCTAGCTAGGAGAATTTTGTTTTGTCCAATTCTGTTACACGTTTGAATGTGGAACTGTGTTCCGTTATGATATATTTTCTCATATCCTGACGTTTCGTGTGCATGATGTGTTCACCAACTAGTTATGCTCTACAGTATACTCTAGAGTATTATTAAACATTAAAAACAAGTATCCGCATTAAAAACTGAATCACGATATGAAGTTTCGTAGACTTCTCGGCCTAAACTACAGAGTGGAATCATGTCCTACACTGATCTAAAATAAACTCCTTCAATTTTGTATTTGTAATACTAGTGCAATACAAAAATAAAGTGTTTGCATTAAAAAATAAGTTCTGTCCTGATTTTATTTTTAATTTGAGTTGCTTCAGAATATTTATGAATATTCTTTCGAGTTAAAATCCCTGTAGTTGTGATGGTCATGACGATCAATCCTAGTAAATTTTAGGAAAATACCTTTTGTAAAGACTATATTGCCCAGAGCTTCTTCACTTCTATATGGGTTACACAACCATGCTTGAGAGCAATATCCGCCTTGACGCAACGAAATGTAATATTTTTATTGGTCATATTTGTTGTCTTAACATATTTATTGCCCACGTGTCTGTGACTGATAATTTAAATGAGTCAGGTCAAAACAATATGACCTGTGAAAAAATAGTGTTTTGAACTTTTAATCAATTTGATAACCTTTATTTCCAATTCCCACCAAATCTAGAGCGTCTGACGACTGTTTTCTTTCTTAACGGAAATCACTACACTAGAGTAAAGTGGGTTGTGTGACTGTACAGTCCCGAGTACTAGTATCTTAGAGTACTAGTGGTGAAAGTCGCCTCTGAATTTGAGAAAATATTTCCAAACACTTTGACCATTAGGACAATCGATTTATGAAATGTGGTTTTTGTTTCAGGCTGCTTGTTTTTAGTGACACAGAATCGCTGAATTTGTGTCAGATTGCTGGATTTCTAACACAATCAGTAATGTTAGACGTTTTGGTACCTAAGAAGAAGTTTTTTTATTAACCTTGTAATAGTATAGCAGTTTATCATTTTACTATATGCATCCAATATGTATTAATAATTTAAGTAGCGTATAATGAAACCTAATAATAAATATTTGTTAGGAGCATTTATAACGTTGTTATACATGTGGGTACGAAGTCTATGTTTATTTTCTCTTAAAAGATTACACGAAAGAATTCTACGACACAATAAGGAAAACCGATCGTATTTGTGACGAAATGCTTGTGACAAAATTGGTTTTTAACAACAAGCAGATGTTTGCCTAAATTAGAAGTCAATTCTGCTTGTTTGGTATGAGCTATAGAGCTTCTTTCGCTATAAAAGTTTCCAGTTTGACAAAAATTAAAAAAGAATTTATAATCAGAATATTGTAAACGTAATTACTTAGTTATTTAGATAGGTATGTTATGAATTATATAATGAACACCACGTGAAGATTATGGTTCACAGAGTTGGAAATTACCGCAATAGAGATTATCGTCTAATAATGACACCCACCACATGTTAATAAATTACTATATTTTCTTATTTGTATTGTTAAGTAGGGCATCTACATACAATAAACATTATTATGACTGTTTCATGACTAAATAATATCTGAAACAATAATAAATTAATGAGACATCGACACAAGGACTTCGACAAACATATCATAAATATCGAGTTATTTCTATTTGTTTTTGTTTATGCGAATGACTGATGATTAGTCATCAGGTTAACAGATATACCAAAACACACAAGACAATAAAGACATGAAATTTCATTTATTACCATGTTCAAATAATGTTGAGGTATAGTAATGGCTTTGACCTTTTGCAATTATGACCTTTTGTAATGAATGGCTTACTAAGGGGATTGTGTCGCAGACATTTTGTTCGGTAGAGCTAGTTCTGTTCTAGCATAGATAGGGCAACTATTCTGTCTTTTGATCCAAGTTTTAATCCTTTTAAATATTATAGTTATTTCATACTTTTCATGAATTAAATTTAAAATGCTGAGTTTTTTGTATTATTATACAGTTTTTTCAATATACCATAATTATGTTTGTTATCTGTAATATATCTATGATCCATGGTTCCTTCGTTTGCCACTAGTTGGTGTTCGACAACAACATTTCAAGAGACCTCAGATTTTAACATTGGGTGCAATTTCTCCTCAGAAGTATAATAAAAGGTAATGGCAAGGTAAATTAATAATTTAATAATAAATATTATGAATGACTATTAAATCAGTCTGTGACAGAGCTGATGCAACACACTGACACTGGTGCGGCGGATTATAGTATACTATAAATAGTTATGGAAGTACTTGTAACATGTACATACTTATAAAATTACCTAAAAAGTATTCCTAGTGACTAAAAATTAAAAAAATATATAAAGTAGAAAAAAATGTAGGCCCAAATACTGAACAGTAGTTCAAGATAATTCAGAGAATAGTACGAGAGCTATATGAATGTAGTGGTAGATTGTTTATGATAAAAAGACAAAATGTAATATTCATTTTCTTTTATTTGAGATTCGTTTAACATAAAGATGTATTCTTATAAAAGTAGGTCTAACTACTGTAAATAAACACCTCAAACCGAGATAGTGTGTAATGCATACATATGTTATGAAGTTAATGGCGAGAAGGATATAAAATTGTTAGAGAAACTATTTTGTGGAATCGAATTCATTTACATATTTTTTCGACCTTAGTTTATAATTCTATTAACACCTATTTTGTAAACACTATTTAAAATATACATCTATAGAAGAAAAAAGTCTACCTCCCCTTCACATACCTTGAAAAATCAGATGGCGAGTTTGGGTCTCTAAACCCATTAGTATCTAGTGCATATACTACTCTGCACAATTAATGTTCAAATATTTCATCTTGGTAGTTAGAAAAATGAGAATGAAACTGGAACTTTCCGGCGTCACTGATACAACTCTTCGTAGAATATGTGTGAAAGGGTTCCGCGAAACACTTGATTTTAATTTGTAGAAATCCGTGACGAGAGGTTCCTTGGTCTGTCTTTCTGGTAATAGCGTACCGCACACTGACGCAAGTTTTAGAGATATTCCTTCATCAATGAAATGGTCATTTATCCGTATAACCGTCTTGGCATGTTGGCGCTTGTTTCTACGTACCATACTGTAGTCTCATGCTATTTAAAACAATATTAGTCCATAATATTAATAAATAAATGTTTTCACAAATATAGTTTAATAGTGTATTGTGTCTAGAATGTACGGTTTAGTTTTACTTCTGTAGCATAAAGAATTTTTGATCGAATTAATACAAAAGTGTACTCGTTTCTGTAGTCTTTATACGTGATGTTTCTGAACAATTACCTGTATAACACCTATATGGAGCGTAATTCAGGAGTCAAAATTTTCTGTACTTTACCTTTACATTGGTATATTCCACAATTGTCTTATTTAGAAATACTGATTCACAGAATTGTGTTTTGATGCTAAAATTAACAAAAATGGCAACATTTGAGGTATGTATTTTATGTAGCAAATTGTACTTTGGCTATAAAAAAGTCCAAGAACTTCATGAGATAGTTTTGGGAGATGTCTTCTAGATTTCTACATTTACATAGATTTCGTAGAAAATTGCCTTAATGAAATCCCTCACAACAGATTACCAGGGATTTGCTTGTATTCTATCTTCGCCGGCCATTTTATATTTTCTTGCAGGGATCTGTATGGCAACAATTAAGTAAACGTATGTATCGTTCTACAGTTCGGGTTTCTACATCACATGTTTTACCAAATCCTATCAATGAGCAAAGGTATTACAGAAATTATACAACATTTAACATATAATACATTTGTATAACAGGGAATACCTAAATTGGCTGAGCGTTAGCGAAGATTTTCCGTCCCAACGTTATCTAGAGAACGAAATGATGAAATGTTGCATCATTTCCACATAAGCAACATCGAGTTCGATGATGATGGTGCACGTCATTCCGGAGGATTTGGCTGAGTTAGCGAAAACCTTTACATTGGTCTTATGGGTAACTACGGTGGCAAAGAGAAATCGCATAATAAATACATTTGTAAAAAACTGCGTTCACCATAATATGACATTTTAACATGTGACATAGTAACAAATGTAGCCACTGTAACTATTTGTATGATATCTCAAGAAAGAGTTCATTTCTAAAATTTTGCATGAAACTTTATCTTTACATAGACAAGAATGATTTTTATGATGGTGCATGTCTGTCCATTGGATTTGGCTGAGCGTTATTAAAGCCTACAAGTCATTACGTGTCTGTCTATTCGCAGGACATTTCAAGAATGAAATGAGCCATAAACCAAAATTGTGTGTCCTCATAACTTGTTTATTCTCAATAAATATTGATTGATTCGCAAAAAGTACTAATGAATTGAATATGTATCTATGTTTAAGTACTTATACAAACACATAGTTACTGTCTTAAACAGATCTTTAACTGTGCTTACTTTTGTGAAATGTCTGTATTTTTTCACTTAAATAGACAAAACTGTCTTTGAACTAGTTACGTAAAAGTGTATTTAAAGTCACCATCTGTAACCTCAACTAGAACTAATAAAAAGTGTTGAGGTTTTACTGTCGATACTGAATATTGTAGTGTAAAATAGCATGCAGTTGTACAAAACAACTTCAATATTTTTAGTAACCAAACAACTTTAATTGGTACATACTGAGTTTTTCCATGCACCACAACTTTGTTTGCACAAAGTCCTTCTCTAAAGGATTAAATCCTATTCTCTTAACCTTTTATTATAATTTACTTCAATTATGCTAAGAAAAGAATAGTGTTTGGTTTTGTTTCGAGATGACGTATGAAAAGTCCTGGGACATCGGGAAAGAATATGTGCACAGATTGTAATTTGATCAAATGCTTCTACACTAGATGAAATTTCCATAACTACAGAAATAGTAGTGAAGGTTTTTCTCATTTATACTAAGGTTCCTTCTAGGGGAAAGGCTCTGGATGCCTTAGAAATATGACGTGATACATTGAGAGGGACACATTTGTAGGGATATAATTTTCTTACAATGGCCATCACATATCTCAAAGATGGCAGTAATTCTTGTGTTAACGCTGGATTTCCTGGTGATATCCGTATTGGAGTTGCTGTTTTTGGAGAAATCGTTTTCCATTTTTTGTAAACTAATCTTCTGATTTGTTTAACAGGGTTGGAATGTGATAAGTGTTCTAAATAGAATTACATCATACGCTTTAATAAAAAGCTAATGCGAATACCCATAAGCTGTCATTTTAAAAATAATTCGTGGACGTTCAAGGATTTTGATGCAGTTATTCCTAACAATCATGACTATTTTATTGACTGCATTAGTTTTTATTGTCAGTTTGTACCTTTTAAATATAATTTAAGTGATACAAAAAGGTTTGAGATTTTCTATGTACTAAGTAATCAATAAAAATATCGAAAAAACTAAAAAGGGTTTGTATGGATATCAATCATACCTTTAAAATGAGACACATCCCATAATTTTACGACTAAAAATAAGAGCGTAAAGTATTGAAATTTCATTAGTCAAATTGGGTTAAGATTCAAATAGCCGACAGAACAGTGGGCTCTTAAATCCTTTTGTTTCTTTGTCTCCAGTAAATAGAATGAAATTCTTCCGTTTCAATCTTTCAGGTGAGGCAAGTCATTTCAGTTAACTTGGTTTGATTTAAGTTCATCTGGGCTGAGTTGCTGAAATCGTGTCCAATCATGATAGATACCAATTCGGTAATTATTAATGCTCACTGGATATTTATATATTTGTTGCGACATAAGTTTATTTAAATTGTAGATGTAAATGTAAACGTCTTCTCAGTGTTAAGTTCTACCGTGGTACATAAAGATCGTCAATTATTTATTATTTTCATAATGCCGAGCATTCACTGTACTCATTGTACATAGTGTTTATTGATACATTAGCTGGTATCAGCGGCTTTGCACGCAATTTTTATATTCGAAATCCTTATACAACTTAGTGAAAATAGAGTCCTATGACATTTATTAAACGTAAGAAGGTAAGGTATACAACAGATACATAATATTTTATTAATCGTGTTTAAGAGAATCATAGTTTAACCTGACCCGTACAAAATGTTTTTTACATGTAGGAGCATTTCTGGTTCACATTAATTATATTTTTGTCCTCATAGCTGAGTCTGCAAGAGAATACAAATACACAGGTCTCGGAAACCTACTTCGTTAAAAAAAAACGTGTACTTCTAGCCCTTGTCATATATTTCCGGTCTAAGATATTTCCAGCGCAATTGTGGAGGTTGCCATTTTATCCTGACGAAGAAAATATATACTTAGGACTAAGAAGCCTACTTCGGTTAAAAGGTGTTTACTTCAGGCCATTCCAATTCACCTAAGGTGCCACAGTTGTTTTGGTCGGTGCCTTATTGTCGCGGTCAAAATCTATATAGCCTATGTATATAGCTCTGAGAAATCTACTTCGGCCAAAAAGCGTCTATTTCCGGCTCTTGTAATTTACTTTCTGTTTAAGATATTTTAGTTTGCCTTGTTATCCCGATGAAGAATATATACATACGTACGTAGGACTAAGAAGTCTATTAAGGTCTAGGGGAAATCCTACCTAACTGCAATCTATCTTATGTATAATGGGAAAACATTTATTAAGTTCAAGTGACATTTCAAAATAATCTTTTATAAGGTTTAGCGTTATAGAAGTCTTGTTTTTCGGACTGTAGTCTAGGAAGAATGGATCGTTGAGGCATGTTGTTCATTTCACAGTTTTCCTTAATCCACTGTTAAAATGCCATATTACCATGTTAAGGAAGCCCTTAAGCTTAGAGTACCTTATGTGTAAACATTCACAGCTTTTTTCTTTAAGATTGGTTTTATAAAAGTGTTTAAATAGTATTTACAATGCATGCAATGTTCAAAATTCGTCACTGGCGCAGTCTGGAGTAAACTTTAGATATTAACTTTGTCTTTGCTACTTGCATTACACTACTGATCAAGCACTGTATACTTAATATTTAGTAAAATTTAAACGTAAACAATTCTGAATTTGATAACCTTCAGTTGAAAGTGTCAGCTAAATTTAGATATGAAACATAAATACTGTATTTTTCAGAATTCCAAAATGTTCCAGGTAAATTTTTCAATCTCTCTCTTCGTATAAACCTTCCTCAGATTTCAACGAATATTAAAAAAAAGGAAAAATAATAGTCGAATCGGTTCAGCTGTTCTTGAGATTAGCGCTTAGGAGCAGATGTTGCGATTAATTTTTATTTAGAAGATTATTGATATAATAACTGATGTTGGAATCGGACGATTTGAGTAGTAATATAAATTTAGTTCAGCATGACTTGCGATTGAAATGTATGACTGATTTATCCAAGTTGATTAGAGTATATTATGGTTGCGTTGAAACGAAATGAAAGAAATCGTGATTGTTTAATATAACTGCGTATCCATTTAATTTAGCAATATTTTCTAACCCAAAAAAGCTTTAGATTCCACCATTATTTCGGAAACAAAATGTGCTTAAAATATTTATCGTTATGACAGTGTACTTGCATTCGCTAGACTGTTGTGTAAGACCTAAACAAATAATTACTTGGTTGGGTTAATTGTTAGTTAGTGCTTAAATTGAGCTCAGTTTAGTAATCCAGCTCATTCGTGATTGTGTTAAAGGAAGGATTAGTAGGCCTATTTTTACTCAAACTGTGTTTAACAATAGGAGGATAAAAGGGTGAATCAAATATAGTGTTACGCAAGCTTTTGTATGTGATGATCACGCTTTTTGGGTGTAAGCCGATTCAAGTCACGTCGAGTTCGACTCAAATTAATTCACTCCGGGATTTTGTGGAGACTAAGTTGTGTGGTGTAACATTTGCAAACACAGTTGAGGCTTTTTATGCTGATTCGTCTAAATGTTTGGATTTAAAAAAAATATATAGAAATCCAACGTTACTTTAAAAGAGACAAAGTCTATGAACGTTCTGGGGACAATATACTCAGTGGAGCTAGTACGCGTTGTCACGTTCTGTTCTTAATGACGCTAATTTATTAACGCGGTCCAATTATGATGTAAATTAAAGACGCGGAAAACCTGATGGCACATCATGGTTAAGTTTTGTTTTGACGTAGGTGAACGATAACTGCTACAGACGCGGATCGAATTGATGAAAACTATGGATTTAGTGATTTGGTCTACTCTACAACAGAGAAAGCAAATTATGAAATTTAAAAAGTCGGTCAAGAGGCAATTTTAGGTTCTACTTATACACTTAATCCAAAAATGGCATCATCGGATAAATTAGCCTATTTCTCTCTTTTATGTGCACTACGCGGCGAACTACTTTAGTACATATAATAAATATAATGGTGTACAGATGGAGCTAAAAAAGGATACTGTCTGGTGTTTATATGATTCATAATCTTCTTTTTAGTCTTTATTTTTTTCAATTAAATTTTTAAAATTTTGGTTTTAAACATAGATTGAGAAATTATAAGAGAAAAGGAATACATATTTAAAGTTCTACTGTACCTATACAGCAATGAATGTCTATATTTGTTATTCGTGTCTCTCGCCTACGTTGGTTTTACTGTATGTTTTGAAATAATACAGAAATCCAATATAATTAAAAGAAGGGACAAAGTTTATAAACGTTTTGAAGACATATTATACTTAGTGGACAGTACGCGTTGATAGGATATACTATATTAAGAGCAAATTCAAGATCGATTCGGGTTCAAAAGATTTGATTTTGCTCACTTAATACCCATAGAACTTTTCAAATTCCTTATAACCATTAGCCTCTTTTTCACTTTCTTCAATAATTCTCAATTTCTTAGAGTTTTTTTTTTCAACTTTTCAACAGCCTAAGCCATTTTATACTTCCATGGATTGAACTAAAATTAGAAGTACGTTCAGCGGCACAAATCTGAATCAAGAAAAGTGAATGTTTGACTTTGGATGAAAAGGAATGGAGTCTTGAAGAATTTACAATTTTCATCAAAGCTGAAATAGATCGATTTGTTATAGACATTGATTTCAACAGTCTTAGCATGGCAGCCTATTATTAGCAGGAACTAATGATTTCCGAGGATATTTATTAGCTATTATTTATTATTAAATGCAAGGGGCACCTAGCGAATAGGTATGATGGTTAAAGCTTGAAGTGAGTTTCGTGAATCCAGAATCCTACTAAAGATATAAAGTTCCAATGTGCTGCTGCTTTCATTGGATCTTATCACGTAGGATTTGGATCTCCTAAAGAAGTCGAAAGCTTTTAGAAGCTAACCGATGCCAGGAGTCGGAATCTTCCGGAGGCCACCAAATTCCATTGGTCTAGAAGTCTTTGAGCCCGGAAACTGCAAGACATCGGGAATAATGCCGGGAGTTTACAGATGGAGGAAGTCAATTAATAGAGTTAGGGAGCTTCTCAATACTGAGTTATAACAAAAATTAGATTGAGAACACAGAGGCACCTAGAGTTATAATAATGTCAAAGAGGCTAGTAGCTCCAACTTAGCAGTAAATACTTCAAGAGGGAGTTAATTGTTAACAAAGCAACTTTCTTGTAGATTAGTGTGATTAGTCGCAAATCAGAGATTATAAAAAAGAACCTTGGACGTTAATCTCCTTGTCTTATATTTATGATGCTTGAAAATAAAACTGTTATGTAACAAATCTTGTTGAGTTGAAGGCTGGAATTCACAGCCTCGTGCATTCATTATTTTGTTATTATTATATATTTCATTGCATAAAATATATGATAAATATATGTGGATTAAGTTGATTTGAGAATTACGCTATAAATAGTGTGTGAAATTCGTTCTTACGAACGAGTAAGACTACTTATAAGTAAAATTCATAAAGCAAACCCAGCTTCTTAATATAGGTATTAAAAATTCAAGTATTTTCCGGATTGGACAGTTACCCAAAAGAGGTGAATGTTACGAGAATGTTCCAGATAAACGGGTCAACTTCCGATACTAAGGGATAATAGGTGAATAGCACCTTTGAGAAGAGAGCGGTCAAAAGTAGGATGGATCAGCTGTCTCCGCACGTTCTCATCTGAGCGGTGGATGAGGCACCGTGACCCTTCTCCACTCGGAATTAGCACCCCCTGGACATAGCACCCCCTCGCTAGTGACGTCATTTTGACGTCACGGAAGGGGGTGCTAAATCAGCGCAGTGGCCGCGTCCATGCCCTGAATAAGCACCCCCTTCGAGTAGGTTGGTCCTAGTTCAGCGCCTTGACCGTTTCCATATGCTGATTTAGCACCCCCCTTGAATCAGCGCTTATACCTTGTTGATGTGAAGAATAAGCACCTCCAACTGAATAAAACAATAAAACGCTAATCATATTGCGATTTGTTAATTGCTATGATTTGATCTTAGTATTAAAAAAACAAATAATTAATTACCTACTGTAAAAGATACTATGCATCCAATATGCTTACGTTAAAAATTAGGATCTAGACATTCAAATACAACTTTATTTTATAGTAAATTTAATTTTAATCCGTGGTAAAAACCACGCAGAGTGCTTGATATTGCTTACATCCTGTATGTGTAATAAATATACATGGTCAGAGATTCTATCAACCTCTTAACCTTTTTAAAAACCATTATCTGTATTATTTGTTTTGAATTTTGCGAAGACCAATCAAACTCGGGAAAACCTTGTACTGTGAAAGTGTAATTTTCCAAAGGCTAAGGATCAATGATTTTTAGGGACAGACTAATTTAAATAGTATGGTTCAAACACACTGGACAAAAAATTGCAAAATTTTGTAACGTTTACAAGAATCAATATCTGCTATCTACATCGTGTTTTTAGTTTGTAATGTAGTTTGTGCAAGACGATAATGTTCGTGAAGTTCACTGGATTCACCCACATCAGTTAGTTAAACTATAACCAACAAAAAATAAAAATGCTGTAACAAACCATGTTAAAACACGTAGCAATAAATATATTACCATATTTTCAAAAGCATTATTGCTCAAAGTGACGTGAGTATTCGTCAAATGTTTATGGCGGAAAGGCTAGCTGCAAAAATATATTATGATAATATCTTTAATACTTTCAAAATTGTAGCTATTACATTTTTTTTTTATTTTTGCATTCTTAAAATCTGCAATTTTACTATGGTATTGCAAGAACTACATTTTAAGTGGATTCTATCACAAATCTAATGACCAAACTTATGTAAAATAACATACACACAGATTTACTGTGACAATGCACGGTCGACATTGAATTTCTCAGCTCACAATACAAACATCGTATAAATGGCAGCTTCAGAGTATCTTATGCCAATTGCACTCAGATCCCAGTTCCTTCATTTAAAGAATATGAAATACATTAATATATGTTGCCAAGTCACTCTTTTCTCTAATACATTAAAACTTAATAGATGTATTGTAAATTCATCATCAATGAACGCTTTTATGAATAATTACAGACAAAAATTAAATTCTTAGTTAACAGTAATAAACTGCTTTATTTACCATAAGGCTTAAAATATTCACAATATATGTTACAAAACTAAATAAAAGAGACTTTAGATTAACTGTTGTATATTAAGAATAATAAACAACAAGCACAATCGTACAGTACAGTAGTTTTCAGACAATTTTATAGATGACAACATCATAGATAAGCTGTTTTATTGGAAATACACCTGATTGTCGTTTGACTCAATTTTAATAAGTAAATATGCCCTAAAACAATAAATATTAAAAGAAATTCATTAAACATAAAATATATGACTCTATGCTATCCATAGGTAGGCCTGAAACATAAATTACAATTGTTTTGCATTTTAGGAGCAGATGTACTGAAAAAATATTTATGTTTTTAATAAATTACAATTAAAAAACTGTCATATTCATGCTTTATTTGTTTAATTCCATACAAAACTCTGAAATTTAATTATAAAGTTAAATAATAAATATTAAACATTATATATATAACATTATTATATATTAAGTCGTATGGTAATTTGGAAGATAAAGTAGGCATATTTGATAAACATATTATTTCATCGTTTATCCGAAATTTCAATCGTACATAAATTAACATAATTACAATCGAAGATAGTAGATTGTAAGCTACAGCGTCACAAAAATCCAGATTAAAAACTATTATATATACTATTAAATTAAATCTGTAAGATACAAATATGAATATACAATAATTCACCTTTTAACACCTTTTTATATATTTTATTGTACAATGTACATTGCGAATTCAATGAATTCATCATCAGGTACTTGTAGGTTCATTGAATTCGAAATACACAGTATACAATAAAATATATAAAACGTGTTAAAAGGTTTATTATTGTGTATTTATATCAAACACTTTTCGAGGCTACATTTGTAATATAGATAAATCTGCTTGTGTTGCTTGTTGAATGCTAGGGGGTGCTAATTCAGTGACTGGACCATGTCCATGCGCTGAATTAGCACCCCCCTATCGTGACGTCGAGGCCGAGGGGGTGCTTATTCCAGGGAGTGCTAAAGCAGCGTCCCCCTCCACTCGTCTAGTAAGTTCTGGACTTCTTCACTTGAATGTTCTTGAATCACAAATGACGTTATAAGGAGCTGTAGCGACGCAGCGAGTTGAGCTCCAGAAGAGAACTTGTGAAGTGACAGAACTAGTGATAAGACTCGTGGCAGCTGTATTTGTGTTATTGACTGTGTCAATGTTAAACAGACTCGTGTGTAAATTAGATAGTTAAGTGGATTGTGACAGAATGAATTAGTGACAGTTAGTAAGCTTTGTAAACAAGCAATTTATTTAAAGCTAGCCTAGTTTTAAGTGGATGTTATATTTAGATTTATTTATAAGATTAATAAATATTTTGTGGATTCAATACTCGCCGAGTGTTTCATTCAAGGAAATCCGTAACATGAATAAGTGAGCCTTTTAATTTATAACTTGACCAATCTGGTAAATTTAAAAGTTAGGGGAGATTTTGATATTAATTTTAGACTTTCAGGGCATTTTGTGTCTTAACCGTTAGAGATACATCAAAAAGTAAGTTTTAACTATTATGGAGAAAATTTCATTGCGTTATTTGATTCTGGAGTCATAATTTATCTGTATTCTCTAATACGACTGCTACCAAACTTCGAAAAAAGTCCTGCACTAGTAAAATAAAATTCCAATCTTTAGAATTTTGAGAGGTTAAATATAAAAATAGCACAGACCCAATGGTAGTAGTAACTTATTGATTTTATACTTTCGGAATGTGTCGTTGTCAAAACTCTCGGTCCTTATCTACGAATTCCATTACATTTGAGGTAACGGTTAGAGATAGCCTACGGTAAAATCAGAATTCCTTAAGAGGAACTGAGCTATAGCCACTATTGTATCCATATCACAATTCTTAATGGTAAAATCAAGAAAGCTATGTTATAATATACATACATACATACATATATATATATATATATATATATATATATATATATATATATATATATACCGTATATATATTTACTGTAATAACAATATTTATTGTTATATACATATATAACAATAAATATTGTTATTTGCAAATATTAACAAGAAAATGTGTGTATTAAAATTCAATCGTCTTTGTTAAAAACCCATTTAAAAACCGTTATAAAACTAATTCACTTCAAAGATATATCGTCTAGATTATATTGAACTATTTTTACAGTGCTCGTCAATAATCATTCATAACTCAAACATATCCATTAACCTCGAGCCAAATAACTAATAACTGTCCAATTGCAACATCCATAAAACTATTCCGATTATTAGGAGTATATCATTACGTAGTAATTATGACCGTAATTGCGTTTTGATAATTTTGAAATAGCGTTATTGCTTACCATAAAATATGTGGCTTTGGAATAAATTGCTTTCGTTCTTTTCGTATGATACGTGTTTTCCTCCTTAATAAAATGTTGTGGAAATCATTTAAACATCGACTTACTACATTGCACTTGTTATTTCAAACAAAGCATTTTGTAAAACCAGTTTGTCAAAATCAGAATTTATAAGAATTCTTCCCGTTACGAGACATCTCGCCATGATCCCTATGAGGATACTCTCAAGTTATGTATGTCATGTTGCACGACTATATCCTACAACATAAAGAGCTTAAGGACAGGTAAGCGACATTGTAACTATTTTCTTACTAATGGTTTTTTTCGCTGACAAACATTAGAGATGAATGAACATCAAACACCTCCATGATTCCAGTGAATTTATAATATATTCGTATAGATAAAAACATTCATTTGAACTTGCAGGGGGTACATTTTCAGATAATTTCAAATAAATAGAAACTGTTGATTTACCTTTCCAGGGTGGGATCTTCTTTCCCAGTTACAGTAAATCTATGGTTGTAGGCTTAGACAGCTGAAATGTTGGTACAGTATAGCATTCGGTTTTCTTGGGAGCATGTTTCAATGATTTATATCTGAAGTATTTATATCATTTCGACAGGCTTGCATCCTCTATAAAATAGTTCATGAAACGTAACGTAACGTTAAAATGTACCTCATATTAGTTGTATGGTGTTACGCATGCAGTCTTTACAACAAAAACACTGGACACGGACTATATAAATAAAAAGTTATATTAACTAAGAAGACCGTTTTGATCATCGGCCGTATGATTTCTGCCATAGTTTATAAGACCTACCATTTTAAACTCTGCTGGCACTGGAGTGTCGGTTTTTGTAAGCTGCGGTTTGCCTATTTTGATCAACTAGGCAAAGCCCCATTTAGACTGAAGAAATCTTCCACAATCATTTGAATTTAAATAGAGGATATCTTTAATATCTATTTGGGAGTCGTTCTCCAGACATGAATCTTTTCCGCTGTGGGGCGATCGTGAAGCCTCCCACGATGACCCAAGAAGTGGCATTGCTTAGTCCAAAATAATTAACCCTCCAACTGTTGTTTATCAAAATTTTGATAAACATAACCCTTAGCGGATTGTTGTTCGTCAAAATTTTGATAAACAAACAAACATTCCCTTGCTTAATCACTCATAACAGTATATTCCTGGCAACGTATCGATTCGATTCATGCACCATTGGATTCGGGGAAAAAAAGCCTAAGGAATACTATAGTTTTATTCTTCTTTATATTGTAGTTGCAACGTACCAATTTTGTAGTTTGGAACGTAAAAGATGTGACCGCCATGTTGTCGATGCCGTCTGAGTTGTTGATGTGACGAGTCGTGTTTATTAGTAAGTTTTAGTAGGTTTATTTGTGTTTTAGTGTTGTGTTTAGTGTGTGGTGAATTGTTAAATATTGCAGTAGTGCAAATAAATATATTTTAGAATAAATAAATTTCTCGAAAATTTTTCGCAAAATTTTTGAGTAATGACAAAATGAAACTTTTTTCGACTCTTCAAAAAAAAAAGTTATGGAATTTATTTTACTACTGCTGTATAGTTTACTTCATTCTGAGTAATAAAATATGCAATATAACATGTATAGAAGTAAAACTGTATTAGTAAAACTTTTATTAGCAAACTCTTACATATACACCCTATTTTCACAATTTATGCGCATCGCTGCTTTTTGTTATATAGTGTTATTATAGTTTCATAAATTTGTATAATGCTTATGTGTTTCTGAAACTAGAATAAATTTGACACACAATGGTACTCTCACTTTTATAGTTTTCTTACTATAACTTGGTTTGCTAGGTATGGTCCTCCCCAAATAAAAAAAAAAAAATGTAAATTTTGAATTTCATGGAAAAAAAAATTTTAGTAAACATTTTTTTAAGGCCAAATTTAAATACTAATATTATTATATGTTTAATTCTGAACACAAAAATATATACTTCTATATATATTACTTTTAATTTATATTTTTAATAAATTTTTTTTAAAACCCTTGCACGAGGCTCGAAAACATGCCGCCACTACAGGAAAAAATGACTGCCAGTTGGAGGGAAATTTTGGCTGTATAAAACTGTTTGAGGTTAGTAGATAATTTAAAGTTTATAGCCAATTTTATTGAAATATATACTAATTCCACGCGCAACTCACTTTCACGACTTTGGCTAACTAATCGTATTTCTTAGTTATTCGTTTTTTAGGCTCTAGTACCAAAAATCCCAACCAATACCTCAATAACCTCAATTTTCTAACCTTATAACGTTATAGGTGTAAAGGGACACCATTGTGCTCTACTTGGCACGACAGCACCGTATGGAACTAACGGGAGCCGCTGCCAGCTACAAATGAAAGAGTGGGGCGTAAGAGGCAGCTATAGATAGACAAGTGGCTACCGCTTGATAGTGTTCTTCTAGATCGTTGAACTCTCACACTTGAGATAACAAACACTGATGCGGTGATATTATTCCCGCCCACAAAAGTGTGTGTGTGTGTGTGTGTGTGTGTGTGTGTGTGTGTGTGTGTGTGTGTGTGTGTGTGTGTGTGTGTGTGTGTGTGTGTGTGTGTGTGTGTGTGTGTGTGTGTGTGTGTGTGTGTGTGTGTGTGTGTGTGTGTGTGTGTGTGTGTGTGTGTGTGTGTGTGTGTGTGTGTGTGTGTGTGTGTGTGTGTGTGTGTGTGTGTGTGTGTGTGTGTGTGTGTGTGTGTGTGTGTGTGTGTGTGTGTGTGTGTGTGTGTGTGTGTGTGTGTGTGTGTGTGTGTGTGTGTGTGTGTGTGTGTGTGTGTGTGTGTGTGTGTGTGTGTGTGTGTGTGTGTGTGTGTGTGTGTGTGTGTGTGTGTGTGTGTGTGTGTGTGTGTGTGTGTGTGTGTGTGTGTGTGTGTGTGTGTGTGTGTGTGTGTGTGTGTGTGTGTGTGTGTGTGTGTGTGTGTGTGTGTGTGTGTGTGTGTGTGTGTGTGTGTGTGTGTGTGTGTGTGTGTGTGTGTGTGTGTGTGTGTGTGTGTGTGTGTGTGTGTGTGTGTGTGTGTGTGTGTGTGTGTGTGTGTGTGTGTGTGTGTGTGTGTGTGTGTGTGTGTGTGTGTGTGTGTGTGTGTGTGTGTGTGTGTGTGTGTGTGTGTGTGTGTGTGTGTGTGTGTGTGTGTGTGTGTGTGTGTGTGTGTGTGTGTGTGTGTGTGTGTGTGTGTGTGTGTGTGTGTGTGTGTGTGTGTGTGTGTGTGTGTGTGTGTGTGTGTGTGTGTGTGTGTGTGTGTGTGTGTGTGTGTGTGTGTGTGTGTGTGTGTGTGTGTGTGTGTGTGTGTGTGTGTGTGTGTGTGTGTGTGTGTGTGTGTGTGTGTGTGTGTGTGTGTGTGTGTGTGAATCCAGTGTATGCTGCTGAGAAGTAAGGCCCGCGGTTTGTGGCTACTGTACCACAAATGTGTTGTGTGTCGAGACGTTGATAAGGCAGTTTACTGACAAGGCCGAGACAGACAGTGTTATCGGCTGGTTATCTGGAGTAGCCCATTCACAATAAAACAAGAGAGTAGTAGGCCTTGACTTTAGCATGCAACTATGCTGAAGGTGGTGGCGGAGTGGGAAGGGGGGATACGTTCAGTCGTCTGGCGGCTGACTAACTAATGACTGTCAACTACGTCCTTCTTCCCTAGTTTAGTTATCCATTAGCGTTTTGACGAGCTGGCTGTTCAACAATAGGTGAGTGCCATAATGAAACGATAACAACGGCTTTGATAACTACTGTATTATTAAGTACGATTTTCTGTTTTTAATTTTTCTCCTGCATTACAATACACACTTATAAACAAGGGAATTTTTAAAACTAGGTGATGTGTGTAACGCTAATTTAGAAGTGTTAAACGTCAAAAATAAATAAGTATTGGCTTCCAGTAAAACACGACTGTTGATTCATAAACACGAAGTATTTGAACAATTATATTATTTTTGTTTTCCACTTATAACGTTTGAAAAAGTGGACAGTGGGATGTGCGTTTTTTCAATATTATAGTGATAAAGAGCACTTAGCAAATCACAAGATGTTGATTACATATCTATTTAACAACTAATCAAAAACGTCAGCAATTGATAAGGGGATTATAGAAGTATAAGATTAATATTATTTGATGTATTAATATATAAATTTAGTATTATTTATACTTATATCAAATATACTTTTTATTTGTACGTAATATAAGTATAATTTATATAAAATTGTAAAAATTTGAGTGTGTGTGTGTGTGTGTTCAGATTTCAGTTATACATCTCAGTTTTAATAATAAAAAAATGAATGAAACCCCTATATATAATGTACCAGAAATATATTTTTAAAATCAAACAGAAAAAGTTTTATAATTATTTGAAAATATACAAAATTTATTGTTAAAGTACAAAAAATAAATCTATAAGGATTTACAGGAAATCCCTTCGCCTTTTCTTCTTAAAATAACAGAATGAAAAAAAAAAATCGCTAAATAGTAACAAGATTTAATGAAATTTTAAAAGTCAATTTTCAAAAACTCGATGAAAAATCGTCCAAATTTAAATAAATTCTTTTGAAAAGCTTACGAATCTTGAAGAATATTATAAAACTTTATAAAAAGCAATTCTAAAAAAGCATTATTTACTAGATAGTCAAATTAGGCCTATATAAATGAACTCTATAACATAAAATCCTTATAGTTTTGTACGATTAAATCTGTATAAAAAAACAATTATAATGAATTAATTAACTTCCAGAATATGTTACAAAATGTTATGCACTATTCGTTATTTGCTTTAAATGAAAACGAATTCTTTGAATTTTTAAAATCATGAAATGACTGTAGCACACAATTTGTAGGGGACATACATAAGTTTTATTTGAAAGATTGAATCAGAACGTGTTTATCTTTCATGTTTCATGATATTTTCACTATAGTTCATCGCGTATTTAAGACTTTAAAAGAAACGAGTTTATCACATCAAGTGAATTACTTACGTCTCTTTGTAAATATTAAGATTTAGCAACAGATTTGATTAAATATTACAAAAATCTCTTGCTTTTCCATTATGGTGAAATATTAAAATTTATATATATATATATATATTCTTATTTATATATATAATGGCGTGTATAAATGGGCGTTACCTCATCCAGACCTTAATTAATTATCGTTGTTCTACCAAGGTTATGACTAAAGGCCCCCTCAGTTTTTACAAATTCGTTATCTTTGTTTATAGATCGTCCAATAATATATAATAATAATGATGATCTGTAAAGATAAAAGGATAATGGATATTTGCCATTGTTAGGCCTATATATTAGAATAGAAACATGACATATCGAGAGTTGATATCTGACCTCTTCGCCAGGTATAAAATATTATAACATAAGATCTTATTACATACTCGCCTCGGCGACCTCCTCAGGGCACCAACCAGTTCTGATTATGAAATTACTATGACATCAACCATTATAAATTTAGATTAAATACATAATCGTGAGCTTATGAAATATTTTATATTCTAAATTATTAAGTTTTTTACAAAAGTTAAAAGTACGGTAATTCCACTATTATTTCGCATATTATATTATTTTCTACTTACATTGTAAATGCACCTTCTTGCCTGTGTTCGTTGCCGCCCTTTGTACCTGCAAAGTATGCATCCCTGCTGTTTGAAGACATTTTGCTGCATAATTTGGTCACTTTAACACAGTTATTGTGACCTTTACATACCTCCATTGTGTTACGACATAGAATATGTTTACTTGCAGATGTTTTTCATGTTTGCTTGTTCAGTGCTGGAAAAATGGAATCTGTGGAGATTTCCAATATGTATTACTGTTCTCGTGTTTGCCTAAGGGTATCTCGAATTCAAAGTGAAGGTGCCTAATGCCACTCTATTCTGAAGTATAAGCTTCTAGGCCCATTGGAACAAGAGAAAATGAGTTGCAGGGATGGTAATTCTTTCCAAGAACTATAACTGACTCAATTAAATTTAGTGACGCTTCTCAGTGAGGATGCCCGATGGTGTCTGTTGGAGGTTCTGAGCTTCTGAGTTGATTCATTGAGATAAAATTGAAATCTCTCCTAAGAAGCATTAATCATTTACTCCTTAGTGGTGTAAGTTCAAGCAACCACTATCTGGGTAAAGATTCTTGATAATACACTTTCTGTTGGAGTCCATGCGTTTCTAGCCCAATAAAATAGAGCTGTAGAGAAGCTCAATTGTCTGTCACTGACTTCAGGTAACTTGGAGACGAATCACAATTAAGTTGCAGCATGATGGGAAGGATATGGGAAATTTCCCCAACATTTATTACTGTCCTCTTATATGTCTAGGAACATCGGACCACTAAGGCAAAAGTACCGGAAAATCCACAGCAAGAATTTATTCAATTAGGATCGAGTTAGGGGTTTGCTCAACAATCATCACTGACATAATGTGTATTGGGGACAACTTGTAATCCATGAAGGTTGATAACCATTACAACAAAACCAAGAGAAAGGATGCGGGGAATTACATTAAAATTATGGATATTTGAAAATCTCTTTAAATCTAATTAAGAGTAACTATTTTCACTCATTTTAACCTACGGTAAAATTGATTATTCATTATATTTTGCATAAAGACCTTTGAAAACACGTATTATATGTTATGAAACTATTTTCTACTAAGTATAGGTTATACTGTATAATAAACATTTTCAGCTTGCTAATAAACACTTCTTACAAAATGTTTCTTTTAAAATATTGTATTTATATAAATATCTTAGTTCGTGCTATTAGATAAAAGTGTGACTAGATTCATTTGTCTGTGGTAAAAAAATATCAAGATTAAATTTTAAGACAAATATGAATAATGAATAATGAATTTATTCCAACATCAAATGTACATCAATACAAAATTATAATAACTCTGAATTGACTGATCACTTTTGCAATTAGTGTAGTCAGTGAACAACAAAATAAAACAGGTTTCTTATCAGAGTCCAGTCTACAGATTCTAAAAGATATCAGCGGGGCTGCTCCCCGTGGCACCTGCACTACAGATTAATAATGGATAACCTGTATGAGTCTATATGGTGATATGCACCAAAATATGGTAATGTATTACATGTACAGATTATTCTTTGTAAGTTTTAAGATATTTTAATCTGTGTACTTTTGGACTTTGGTCATGGTGATTCTTGACTTTTCTTGATAACAAAGTATAGAATAAATAGACTGTATTGGCTAAAATATCATAATTCTAATATGAGCATATTGGTTAGGTTCTAAGGGTGTACTAGAAATATGGTCATTTACCATGCACAGTCATTTACAATCCATAATTTAGTTACCCTTTCATATTAACCAACCAAAATAATGAAATTTAAACAAAGAATTACACCAGTAACAACGATTATGTACATATGATTTCATAAGTGTTATGTTGTTTCAGAATTATGGAAAGTAAAATTCCCTCGTGGTTGAATGAAGATTTCCTGGCAGCCGCTTTTCAGGGAGGAATAGACCAACAGCCGAAGGTGTCAATTCTCAGTTTTAAGATAGCGTCATCCACCAGTTTTGAAGGTTTCTCAAGCGATATTTTCAGGGTCAAAGTAAGCTACAAGCTACAAAATTCTACTCAAGAACACTCAAAGTCCCTTGTAATCAAAGTGCCTGATGTATCTGGCTTAATCTATAATGTTGTGGGTCCAATCATATTGGAAAAGGAAGTACTGTACTATAATGTTTTGCTGCCAAAAATGATGAAAAAAGTAAATTTCAGCTTTGCTCCTCTTTCATATCATAGCACAGTAGATAAAGTAATAGTAATGGAAGACTTAGGATCAGACTACCGTATTGCTAATAAGCATGAACAATTGGACTTTGATCATTGCAAATTGGTCGTTGCTACGATGGCTAAGTATCACGCAAGTACTGTAGCGTTGTACAATGAGAACAGAGACCTCATTGAGTTTGTGGGGAGAGAAGGATTCTTTCCTGAAGGTGGACCCCTGAGAGGATGGGTGGAGTTAGGGGTGAGAACAATGGGTGAAGCCTTACAGAAAATGGGAGGTTTTGAGCGGTACGCAGACTTTTTCCTTAGTAGAGTTGACACTATTTGGGATGAATTGGTGGATTGTTTGAAACCAAAAGCAGGTCGCTTGAATGTTCTCAATCACGGAGACTTGTGGGTGAATAATTTATTTTTCAAATACAATAAAGAAAGTGTGGTGGAAGTTAAGTTTATAGACTATCAAGTGTCTCGATACTCTCTTCCTGCTACGGACTTAGTGTACTTTGTGTACAGCAGTGCCCAACATGAAGTGAGGGAACACCGGCAGAAGGAACTCTACAGCCACTACCTGGAGGTGCTGAACAGTACCCTAGAGCAGCTTGACTGTCCTGAGCGGTTGACGCCTGAACAGTTCAAAGAAGACATGAAAACAGTGACTCCTTGGTTTATTGGTGTCTCCGTATTCGGAGTAGCACTCATTTGTGCTGCTGAAACAAAGGATGAACCAAATTTTTTTGGGTTCACAGCAGAAGACTTTGTTGCTGGAAAACCAAACTCTGATATTCTTAAAGTTCTTCATGGAGATGTTTTCAACTCTCGTATTTCGCATATGGTGCGGCAATATCTAGCTTTTATTGAGTCGTAAAAGATGTTTATTGATATGTTTTTTATGTACATGTATTAATTCTAAGTATTCATCATAATAAATGTATACACAAAAATAGTCTTAAAATTGTTTAGGGAAATTCCACACAATGTTTTAAGATATTACAAATAAGGAAAAACACAATTCTTTTCATCTCAAAAATTAAAGTTTTCTATTTTTAATGCGTACTAGCTGTTCCAGACAGAAGACACACATATAATAGTCTACAGAACTGAATCAAAGCTGTGTTAAATAGTCAAGGGTTAAACTGACTAATATATTTTCGTAAAATACTAAATGTATCTAACTAGGTTTAAAGGATCAGTTAAAAACCAATTCTGAACAAGTGACATCTAGAGGCAGTCTTTAATGTAATATTCCTTTAGTACTGTTAGTAATTAAACGTTGTGTTTTTAGAGAAAAGGAATAGAGTGAATCCATTTTCTAACTAAATATGCCCATTTCTTCTAACCTACAGAAGAAGTCCTTCCTATATGTAGGTTCCTAGACCAATCAACAACTTCAATTATTTGTGTTAGTAATGAGGTTAAGGTCAAGCTTTTTATATTTTATTTTATTAGAGATTTTTTGTTTTAATGTTTCATAGAATATCACAAAACACTCTAGAAGGAAAATAGTAACTATAAACTATTAAATTAATCTGTATAAACTAAATAACTGATATGTTTTAATGTTTTACAATGATTGTGGAAATTAGGTGGTTTTGGTGCATATAATTTGATTTTACTGACCTCTCTTCTCCTTTTGGTTTCTGATAGAGTACACCCATTCAGATTTATACATATCTATAATTAGCAACAATGTCTTTTCCTTACAAATTTCATCAATGTAATTTGTATCACTGGAATGAAAAAAACATAACAAAGTAATTTATGCTAATTGTATGAACATTATGAGTAACATTTGATTGTTTTTAAACCATCTAAAACTAAAAAAACATAATATTTTGGATATATAGGCTATATGGATAAATTAATGGTCAAGTACTACATATTTCTATAGTATTTTATTATTATCATTAAAAATTATATCAAAATAAACTTTTTTATAATCATTCATAACCTCCCTGCATACATAACCTCCCTTATAGTCTTACAACCTCCCTATATACAGAAAAGCTCACTCACAAACCAGTGCCCCATGTAGTTCACTCCAGCAGATGTTTTTTTAATGCCAAAGGAACCATAATTGGCTTTCCTCTGGTGTTTTTGTTGGTGGAAGGGAGTTCCAAGAATGTTAAGGGGTTACTACGAATGATTTGGGGTATGCAGAAATGGAGTGATGAGGAATATGCAACATGATTATCACATGTAATTCTTGAGCTCTCCTTATTACTTATTAAAGTCATTTATAAAATATTTTGGGTGTCTAAAACCTTAAGAATGGATAACTTAACTAATGGCATATATTTGACTTGCTTCCAACAAAATCACTGGAATCATTATGAACCTCAATCAGTATATAGTTTTATTTAGAAATTACTTGTAACGGTGGAGGTAAAGCATTAAAACACATTAAAACTATAAATATTATTTACAATAAAGCAGTCATTCTAAATATAACTTGTATAAATTAAATGATAAGAAAGTTGATTATTAAAATCTACAAGTATAGAGCGACACTACAATGTTCATATTGCTCTCTTTCATCTGAGTCTAAACGGATGATTGTCTGATTATTCTTGGAATACAAAAATCAACTATAAAAATTACAGAACACACATAACTAAACAAAATCATCTTAACAGAATCTATACTTATTTAAAACTAAGTGAAGAGAACTGAAGTCATTAAAGATGCTATACAGTAATTCTAGAGATGGTGATTATAGTGATTCTAGTTTACACTTCTTGACTGATCCAAAACCAGTAAACTTTAGGATTGTTCAAGTTGAATCCCTGTAATTTTTGGGCTATGTTTGGGATAAAAAGAGTGAAGATGTAGAGAAACAAATCAACCAATATTATATCTGCTATTGGCTAGAAAATAAATAACATGGTTCAGCAGAAATGTTTTGTGTTCAACAAAAAATATAATGTTATGAAATAATTATGTTGTTTTAAAATTAAATTAAGGTTTTTACTAGAGATGTTACAAATGAATATCTATAAACATGTTGAATGCAACATATTTACATTTACAGAAAATATTTGTTAATCTAATACTATATATATATATATATATATATATATATATATATATATATATATATATATATATATATATATTTCAGTTTATGGGACATAAGTTTAATTAAATCAGAGATAACTATTTGATTTTATAGGAAACCATATTTTATTTGGTATAAGTAAGCAAGTATTCAGAAACAAGAAATATTTATACACTCTGCAATATGGATTCTTTGTCTACACATCTAGAAAGAGATCATGTCAATTCCTGAAATCCTTTCTGTACTCCTGTCCATTATATACATAATCTACTTTTACGTAACTTACAAACATATAAAATATAATTGTAGAAATTCTTTTCATAATATAATTTTATTTCCATTACAAACTCACAATCACGTCATTGATCACAGAATTGGATCATGATGAAGCATGACAAGATATTTCACATGGATGGACTTGAAACTATCCCTGCGGCTCTCAGTCACTGACACAGTCCAAGAAAGAATAGAGTTGATTACGTCCGAGCCTTGTTATTTATTTATTACCATTCCAACAGTTAAACCATTGTATAATTACTATAATAACAAGGAAAAATCAATACATAATCTTACAACAAGATGAGACGCTTACAATAAACAATTTTTTGTTAAATACAATATGATAAAATGACAATAAAAACATAGCAAACAACAACAAAAATTATAAATACAATTAATAATCCATTTTAAGAATCTAGATAAACTAGATTTAAAAAGGACAACTGACGAACTGCTGCAGGATTCCACAGAACATGCAATTTCACTCCCAGTAGAAGCAATTGAGTGATTCCATTGTTGTGGGAATAGTACGCTATATAATAACTTATGTTTCATCAGCCACCTAATTTTAAATTAATTGCATATACAAATGAAAGATTTTGTGCTGGAGGTGTAGCAACAAAAGCTGATAATATCTTCTCCACGACTTACCAAAACAGTTAAATTTTGAATCAACAGATTGTTCTAGATTGTATGTAAATATTTTTGAAAATAATTTTATTATTTTTGCTATACATAGATTGGATTTTTGTACCATTCAGGTGTTTATCAATGAATTTAAGCAGTACTTAATAAATAATAAAAACCTTAAAGAATGTAATTATAATGGCCGATATTAATGTGAATCCTTTGAAAATTTATGATATATATATGATGTATATATATATGATGTTGACGAATATAAATTAATGACAGCTAAGTTTGGATTTGAATCTTGAATAAACTAACCAATAAGAATAACAGAGAGGACATGTTCATGTATTGATCATGTCTAATTGAGGATGTCCTGTAAGGACAGGAGCAGTGGTGGTGGAGACATACATCACTGACCACTATACGACATCGACATCGTTGATGCTACTACAAACTATAAATATTTTTTTAATATATACAGTGTGAGTTAAGTATGGATACAGTTTAGGTTTTTATGGATAAAGATTGAAGGATGCAAATCGGGACACCTGTTTAGGAAATAGAAGTGAACTTTTTAGTCACTGTTACAACTTTGCCCATTTCCCCAAAATGGGATTTGGGGAGGGCTCAACATTTTTAAATGTAAAGACCCATTAAGTGACAGGTCTGATCAAATAAGAAGAACAGAGTCAACTAGAGCTTTCTATCTCAACCCAGTACAAAATGGCAGTTCATTGAAATTAATTAAAAATGAATATCCATATTCAGAAGGTAAATAACTTCAATAGACTTACAACACTTATGCTTACCTTACAAACTCAAACCTGTTTTACAGTTATTACCTGCTGCAGGGCAGGCCTCCTTTATCTTATCAGTTTTTAAGAAGTCCAGTATCATGTTCAGTTTCTGGTTGGAATTAACAAAGTTAAAACGTGTTTCTGTGATAATTTACGTTGAAATGGATTTTGTAAGTGAATAATAGCTTATTATGATCCTGATGATGTGAGACTATGAAGACAGATGAGACCTTATGATGAATAGTAAGGAATTTATTTAATGACAGATCCCATTCGAAACCCTCTATCTAAATCAAAAGTTAAAAAACAATACAACGTTTCCAGGAAACAGGCACTGTTAAAAACCGCCCCAAACCTGGATGACCAAATCGGTTACAAACGAAGCATTGAAAGATTTTGCTTTCTTCTCGATCAAGATAATATTTATACATACACCGCTCTGAGAAGCCTACTTTAAAAAAAGACAACTTAGATAGGATTTATAACAGTCTTGAAATATATAGTAAAAGTTAGACTACATTGTCTCATATCTGCACTGCTAGCAGTTACCAGATACTAAATTGCACACAATAGTAGGTGTTCCATGTTTATGACTACTACTGGTTCGAGTGAATTATGTTTACGACGCCAATGTTTGTTGCCACGATCAAGAAAATACATCAAAAGGTTTATAATTATCGCCATTGTAATTTCGTTCTTTGTATGTTTTGTTTCCCGATCAAGAAAATATAACACAGATCAGAGAAGTTTAAATAAATAAAAATACCTTTATTTAGTCAGCGTATTTCAACTTACAATTGCTCTTGAAAACAACTGTTGTCCAGTAAATTAGAAATAAATACACATAAATAAATCCGAACTTAACCTAAAAGATAAATTCTTGTGGTATTATAAAGTGAAAACACTAATTACAAATTATTTTTACTTATGGAGTGTAATTACTTGCGAGTGCATCTCTCAACTTACGTTTTAAGTTTTCACAAGAAACTAAACTTTTGACTTGCAAGGGGAGATCATTGAACAATTTGGGGCCGAAGTACGAAAGCTTCTTCTCCCGATCTCAAGCTTTACTTTGGGAAAATGGAAATAACAGTTATGTCGGGTTAGGCGTTCAGAGACCTCCTCCGGGTAAAAGAGATTCTCGCTTAAGTACTGTGGCTCCTTAAGAATAAAAGCTTTGTGAATCATGCAGCATATCAGCATTCTGCACACCACTTCCATTGATAGCATTTTGGCAGTCTCTCGAAAGGAGGATACATGGTCAAAGCGTTTTAAATTGAAAATGAACCTTATTACTAAGTTTTGAAGTCTTTGAAGTCTATTTATATCCTCCCTTGAGATGCTGTATATGTAGGACAGCAATAGCAAATAACAGACATGAATAAGAAATGCATGAGCTGAAGCTTTTCAGTCTCAAGCAGCAGCGTTCTGAATTTCTATAGACCATTTACCTGCCAAGGGCATGTTGGGAAACGTGGGCGACATGGTCAAGATCACGCTCAAGCACGACACAGAGAGTCTTCACTTTATCACAAAAGTCAAGCCCTCGCCATCGAGCACAACCGCAATCCCACTCTCGTCAAGGGTCCGCATCAGATCGCGTTGAGTTTCAGACCATTTTAACTGACCAAGTGGAAATGTTTTTATGTCAGAATTTACTTTCCAATGGCTGACTCCAATGTTGCAGGCTCAAACGCCAAATTGACAGTCATCTGCATACCTATGTGCAGCACAACTTTGTGCAGTTTGGAAAATCAGATGTGTATAAATTATATAAAATTGGGCCAAGACAACTACTTTGCAGGACACCAAGCAGTTTAGGGAGTCACCGGAAAGTATCATTGCCAAGCTTGGTGATCTGTTTTCTATCGCCTAGATAAGATCTGATCCACATTACTGCCTCCTCACCAAAAACAATGAATGTATATTTTCGCTAGCAGCATATCATGATTGATTGAGTCGAATGGTTAGGAATAATCAAGCATCACCAAAATACAACATTTGCCATTATCTTCTACTTCAATGATATCACAAATAAATTTTTGAGGGCTGTACAGGTGCTATGATTTTTTTCTAAATCCTGATTGTAGTTATGGAAATAATCTTCTCGCTTCAATGTATCCCACGATTTGTTTGATTGCAATATTTTCCACTATCTTAGACATGTCAGGCAAGGTTGTGATAAGTCTTATAGCAAACTAGTGGGAACTGAGACTTTAGACAGAGACGTGCTGGGGCCAAAGCCCCTCGTTCCCACTTCCACCCCTGACACAAGTCTGTGACTTATTTGCCAGGCCTCTTGCCTTCTCCTCTTCTTTCTTCTCTTCGGGCTTCGGCCACTTAATTCTCTTCTCGACACTCTTGCTTGTGTCTAGCCTAACAGCACGTCTCCCCTCATCTCACCGCCCCTTTCGGATGAGAATCATCGGGATACTAATATCTCTCTTCCAAGGTATTAAACTCTGTTTCCCTCTCTTTTTATTTCCAATCCTTCTTGTTGTAGTTCTGAGCTCTTTAATAGTCTCTTCATCGAAGTCAAAATTGCCTCTTCTCCATTGTAGATGCTTCGATGTCATCACCTGCCTGAGGTCTCTTCTTTCCTCCTCAAACAGTTTACACTCCATGAGCACATGGTTTGCGGTCTCCAGCTCTCCACACCCACACCTCTCCTCCTCCACCAGGTTAAATCTCTTGAGGTTCGCCTTGAAATTTCCGTGACCAGTGACGAACTGTGTCAGGTAATGGTCCATCTCCCACTTCTGCTGCAGTCTCCTTCTGATGTCCGGCATGTATTCGAAGGTCTCCCTGCCTTTTTCGGTATTCTGCCAACGCCTCTACCATTCTTCCAGAGTCTCTTCCCGTCTCGCTGCATTACTCTCAGCGGCGTCCCTTCCTTCTTCCTTATCCTCCCACCTCTTCACCTTCTCTTCTATTTGCAGGTCAATCGGTGTCACTCCTGCCAGCACTCTGATTGCGTCATGCGAGACCGTGTTGTATGCCTTTGCTACCTTCAGTAGAACTCTTCTTTGCATGCTCAGCAATTTCCTCTTCAGTGCAATCTTTCGGGCATTTTCCCCCAGAACTCACAACTGTACAACATCGCCGGCTCCACGCAACCTTTGTATATCGTCATAAGGTGCCTCCCTGTCATACCCCTATTGGCTCTTGCCTGTCCTGCCAGTTTGGCGTAGACCCCTTTCATTTTCTCGCACACCTCCTCCACATGTTTCTCAAAACTCATCCTCTGTCCTACTACCACTCCTAAGTACTTCATTTCCTTTTTGCAACGTATATATTCTCCTTCCACTAACAGCCTAGGTGGTCTTACCAACTTTCCTTTCAACATCACTATCACTGTCTTTGCTTTTGAAAACTTCAGCTTCCTTTGTTGTCCCCATTCTATTACCTTTTCTAAGGTCCTACTACCTCTATCAGCCAACTGTTGTGTACTCTGTCCTCTGACTATCAGCAGTGCTTCGTCAGCATATGCAGTGATTGTTACTCCTTTCCTTAGATCCAATCTCAGTAGGCTGTCGAACATCACATTCCACAGGAGTGGTCCAACAACTTATCCCTGTGGGCACCCTCGAGTCATCCTCTTCCCTGCTTCTCCATTTCCTACCCTGAGTAACACATCTCTACCTTGGAAGTAATCTCTAATTAGGCAATACAAGCTCCTCGAACACTCCACATCCTCCACATCCTTAGTACCCTTAAGATTTCTGACCACCATCCCGAGTCGAATGCACCCGCTATGTCCAGGGAGACGGCCAGCACGTATTTCTCTACGGTCTCCTCCACATGCCTCATTACTTTCATCAAAGCATCCACTGTTCCTCTTCCCTCCCTAAATCCAAACTGCCTATCACTTAATAAGTCTTCTTCGCTGAGCCATCTTTTCATTCTTGTTACAATCAACTTTTCGCCTAACTTTCCCAAGACTGAAAGCAGTGTCACTGGTCTGTACGATTTCACCTCACTGGGATTCTTGTCCTTATTATTTAAGAATATTTTTACCACTCCTTTTTTCCACACTGATGGGAATCTTCCTTCTGCCAACATCCTATTGTCTAGGATGAGCAGATGCCCTTTTATCCTTCCGTACATCCTCTTTACTACCTCTATCTTCACACCATCGTGCTCAGGAGCCTTTCCGTTCTTCATTTGCTTTACTGCCGCATCCAACTCCTCTTCTGAAAATTCTGGTTCCTCCAACCCCCCGCTAACTAGTTCCATTTGTGCTCTTACAGTTCTTTGATCATTAGTACCCTCGTCCTGATTGTCATCTGGCAACAGACCTTGCAGTATTACTCTCAGCGTCTCCTCTATCGTCGTCGTGAAACTTCCATCCTCCTTCTTCATACTGACCAATGTTGTTTCCTTCTTTGATCTCTCCATAATGATCCTGTAGGCCTTCCCCCAAGGGTCCTTTTCACCGTCTTCATCCAGAAGCTTCTGCCACACATTCCTCTTTTCCTTCCTGATTTCCCATACATAAGCTGTCCTCACTGTGACATAAGCTCTTCTGTCTTCCTGAGTCCGTGTCCTTCTCCATCTTTTACCATATCTTCTCATCCTTAGCCTCACCTCACTTATTGTTTCTGTCCACCAATGTACCTTCTTTTGGCCTTTCCTCGACTTGGGCACCGTCCTTTCCATCACCCTTTTGATCACATCTTGAAGCTCCTGAGCACATATTTCTGCTTCTTTTCCTTCCCACTGCAGCCCCTCAACCTCCTCAACCAGAACTCCGTCAAATCTCACCCAGTCAACCTCTCTTAGGTTCCACGATCCTTCAGCCATCTCATTTCTGTAAGTTCTTCCTACCTCCCTTTCCTTCACTTCAAACATTATAAGTCGATGGTCGCTCAGTGATTCTTCAACAACTTCCCAGCTGACAATTTTCCTCGTTACGTCCCTCGTTCCTAGAGTAACATCGATGTTTGAAGATCCTCCTTAGGTGTTCTCGAATGTTGTCCAACGGCTCCACCGGTTTCCTATCTCAAACTCACAGGCTTCCACCATTTCCTCTACCTTCTCCCCTCTCCTATCCGTCCTATCACTCCACCACAACCTAGATCTTGCGTTTAAGTCCCCACCGATGACTCCTTTTCCCCTACTCTTCCGGATAATCTCCACTATTTTTCTCAGATGACCGTCAATCCCCTCTGACGGCCAACAGTATAAGCTGACAATCTTCAGTGACTTCCCTCCTCTTTCCAGCATCACACTCAAGCAAGTATTATCAGATTCTCGGGCGACTAGCATGGCATCGATCGAATCTTCCAATACCACAATAGCACTTCCAACCTCAACTCCTGATCTCCTTTCAAAAAACCACCTCCCTCCGCATCCACTAATCTGTCCATCTTTCACATAAGGCTCCTCTACGAGCAACACTCTCCTGCCGGCTAACTCTCACCATTTCCTCCATAGTTATTCTTCCTCTTCCCACATTAATCTGTCCCAGTTTATATTCCATAGTCGATCTGTCCATTGTACCTCTTTACTGCTTTCTCATACGCTGGGCACCCTCTCCAGCTTGCAGGGTGTCTCGCATCTAGCCTGTCTTCTCTGCTGCAATTTGCACACCTGGCTCCCTCCGTTTTTGTATTCTTACAGTCTTTGAAGACATGCTCCTTCGCGCAGTGCGAACAACATGGCTTGTCATTTGTGCAAAACTTTGCCACATGCCCAAACCTTTGATACTTGTAGCACCGTGCTAAATCCACATAATCTTTAATCCTGCAGCTTTCCCACTCAACGTATACCCTACCCTTCCTCCTCAGCCAGTTCCTCACCCTCACTGAGCATTCGGCTACCATATAGTTCCTTTTAACTTCGTTCCTCCTTTCAGCTTTTTCCTGGTATTTGTACTTCACAGTGAATTCTGTGTTGAAGTCCTCTTCCTCAATCTCACTTCCCTGCATATTCCGCTTATAGATCTCTGCCTTAACTGCCTCATTACTTAAAGCCGGATTAATATCGTACACCATTACCATGGGATTTTTCTTTGTCAACTTTTCTACTGTCATACCTGCACTTTTCAGCGCATCATTTTTCAGGAGGTTTTCCTCCCCTTCCTCAGATTCTGACTCTATTATGACTCCGTTTCTGATCATTCTCTTCTTCTAACCTTAAGCCCTATTTCTGAAGGCTTCACAAGCTCCTTCAACTTCCTTTTTATCTCCTCGCTTTCCTTATTTTCCTGCTTTACTACAACCAACCTTGGCACTGGCAGCACTGGGCCCTTCACCCCCGTGATCTTAGGCACTTCCTTTCTTCCCAGGGCCTGTGCAAAGGTAGCCTGATTCCTTGCTTCGTTCCCTTCTTGCCCCACTCTCAATTCTTCCCTGACTGCTGTCCTCAGGATCTGCACCATCCTACCACCTTCTTCCTCCACCCTAGCCCCTAAGACTGCTCTTTCTTCCCTCGCCAATACAATCTGCCCCTGGACTTCATCCATGTACTCCTCAAACTTGGAGGCATAGCTTTTCTCTACCATCTTTACAATCTGTGGCAGCTTAAACCAGTTTCGCATCTTCCTTAATGTTTTCCAAGGTTTTCCAGGGGGTCCAGCCCAAGATACAGTTCATCGTCATCATCACTTCCTTCAGGGTCTTCATATTCTGTTTCCTCAACTTTCCTACTTTTCGCTTTATTCCCCCCATCATTTGGGCTCCACCTGGTCCTCTTTTTAGTAGTGTCTGTTTCTGACTCTGACTCCATCTGACTACTGGCTGCCGAGTCCGCGTCTCCCCTGACAGTTCTGCTCAGTTTTCTCTCCTTGTAATGCCTTTCTAAGAACTCCTTCTCCGCCTCCATCCTCCTCCTTTCCCCCTCCGATACCACTCCATCACCCTCGTCTTTTCTCTCAGTCCTTGTACCAGCCATATTCGTGTCCAAAAATTCAGTTTGTTTGTTGTTTTGTTTGTTGTCTCCCATACTATTCCCACGAGTATTGAGGTCCTATACGTCAATCAACGCAGAGCCTCTTGCGCTGACAAGCCTACATACAAGGGAGGACGGCAGGTATCCCAGGGCATCTACTGCTCGTGATGCCTCAAGCCCGGCACCATGCATCCCTTCAGCACACTTCTGTCATAACTTTGGGATTGGGCGTGTAGATGGTTTTTAGGGACTCCTCCCTAGCCTACCACCCAGAGTCGAGGTGACATACGCAAACCTCTACTTCAGTTCTTACTGTGAGTGACGCCCGTTACTCAGCGAAAACATGACCCGACTGAGGTAGGGTAGTAGGTCTCACAGTTTTACAGGAGAGGCGCCTGAAGTACGAGCCTCTCCCTTTTTATTCCCCTGCCTTTTACGACAAGCAGGGGACCGCTACAGGCCCTATTCTCCAGATCCTCCCCGGCCGTGGTGGGGGCAGAGAGAGAGAGAGAGAGAGAGAGAGAGAGAGAGAGAGAGAGAGAGAGAGAGACTTCTAAAGGTCTATTATTGTCCAGATTTGCATACACAAGCACAACTAGGCCAAGAGAAGATCAGATACCATTCCTCTAAATATTGTAATGTTCTTTAAACGTTGTTTAATATGATGACAATAAATGTCGATAATGCTGTTATTCTTTCAAATATTTTCTACCACTCTCATTCAAATTCTACACATCACTAAACCCTCCCCCCTCTGGCCAATGTCACTTGACCAATAAAACTCTTGATAAACTAAAGTCTAAAACAAACTTGAGACCTAAGTACAATACATTTAAGAAATTGAGACCTTATTAAAACAGGTTGAGTGCAAGAGTATGTCACATTCACAGCATAAGTAATTTGAATACTTCTTAAAAACTTATGAAGTTGTTTTATAAAAATTATAATTTCTTACAAGTGTGGCGATTCCAGTGATTAAGAAACCTATCTCATGTTATAGGTATATCCAGAATTCTTCCAGCTATATTTTTCACTGATAAATCTTGACTATGCAACATGCTCTATAAGAGAATAATGAGCTCACCGTATTATGATGAGCTTAAATTAATTGGTAGCTCCTTTTGTACATCTATTCTAATCAGTTTAAGAAAATTCCAAACAGTCCATGTCCATGAAATGAATTTCCTTAGCAGAGCCTTCGTTACTATATGTGTAACCAATGTGTGTCCTTATTCTCCATGACAAAAATGTACTCAGAATGGCTTCTAACAAAGGGTATGCAAAACATCTTAAAAGAATAATTTTTGTTCAAAACAGCACTGTTTATGTGTTTAGAGAATACTAACTTGAAAGCAATGAAAATACTAACATCCTGCACAATATATTTTCTTTTTATCCCATTCTACACTGAATTCGGTTTCAGAACTAAGTAACCTGTCACTATTATAATCGGTATAAAGATTTTAATTTTATTACCATAAAGCTGTTTGTTACAGTTCAGAATTTTATATATGTCATATTACTGATAACCAAGTAAAAGTAGGTCTTCAGGTACTCCTGAAATTGCAACAAAATTCTCAAAATATACTTTATGAAATTGCACTCTAAATGGTTTTTTTAATGTTTAATAGATATGTATTATACATTTTGTACCATATAACGATAGCAAACGTCCGAAATCCTATTATCCTTTCAAACCTTCCATCACCATGGGGGTTGACAGACCTGGTCTGCAGAAGCTTGACAAGGGTTATTTCGCTGTGTTGATTTTGTATTGTAAATTGTCGTTATTTGGCAGTGATTATTTTCGGCCAGGTGTGTCGGAGTTTCATTGAAGCCAGATGTATTAACTCCGTACATCAGCGGGGACAGGTTTACTGTGAGTGAGTATGAGTGTAAGTATGTAAGAATATATGAGTCAGTAACTAACCCAACTCAACAGGTTGGCCACTGCAAGTTTCATCACAGGCAGCGTTATCATCATCAACGCAGGGAGTGTGCGCTCGCCGCAGCAAATATCCCGCCTGTGACTAATCGCTGTACCAGACCGGCTCGGTTCTAACTGACCGCTGCGAGTGTTTGTTGGTGCGCCTTCAATTTTGTACTGCAATGAAAACACTCTCCTGCATTGTAGGCCTTGCAGTTTCTTGTTTGAGGGCGTTTGAACGGCCTTGTCCTGCAGTTTTGGCACCCTACTGCTCTGCAGTTTGTGTTACTCAATATTACTGACTTGTTTTTCACGGCTCCTGTGTTCGGCGCATCGCTTGGACCAACTGCCCTTAATAAGCTGCTTTTATTGTATTGTTAAGGGTTACTTGTATTTAAGTGTAGTAAGTCAACTTTAATTTAACGTGTGCTTATTTCTTGTATGCATTACTGATTTTCTGTGACTATTTGTGCTATAAATATGATTGTATAATTAATTAGTGATCACGTATATTTTATTAATGACTTACAACATGCCACCAGTAACTAGAGGTAGTGGTATGCTTAATTGCACGGATGGTTTGTACCATTTAAATGATGAAGTAATTGGACTGGCTTCTAATTTCTGCTCTGAACTTAAAAAGTAGGGAGCACTTTTGGTAATGACATTGTTGAAAAGCTTGTACCTCACATATCTGCCATTATGGCCAAACTGGACTCTACAGAAGAGCTCTGTAGGGATCTAAAAATTGAAAATGGAGGTCTTTGTTATCAATTACAAACTGAAGAGACTAAGTTTACAGATCTTAACTCTAGTTATAGGAACAAATGTAGTGAGTGTGGTGCTATAGAATATGACTGTGATCTTGAAATAAAAAATCTCCAAGAAAAACTCAGTCTTTGTAAGCAAGAAAATGTTATTTTACGGGACCAAGTGAATAGTGTAGAAACTGGCTGTATTTGTGGTACTAAGTCAGGGGAGTGTTCTGGGTCTGATGTCACTCACAACACAAACACTGTAATTTCGGAACTGGAGGTCAAGATTTCTGACATGGAGGCAGAACGTGGCAGATTTCTGACCATCATACAGTTGTTAGAAGCTAACATTAAATATTTAAATAGTGAAATTGTAAGACTGGAAGGGGAGGTGCTGTCGGGGGCGAGGTATGTTGGTTCTCCCGATCTTATGGCTGAACTGTCTGAGTCTATTGATGGGGGGAGATGGATGCCTTACTGCCCGTCCCCTCTGTTTCTTGTCAAACCTCAACAGATTCTGCTTGTTTATAGCTTTCAAGTGGCGGCAGCCTGAATTTTAAGAATGTTTTATTGATTGGAGATTCAATCATACGACATGCAGGTAAAAGTACTCAACAAAAAGGGGGTCATGTCGAATGTTGTCTTGGGGCTAAAATTAATAATATCAAGCAGAACTTGTTGAAGCTAGTTAACAGGCAGTTCTCTGTTATTTATTTACACATGGGTACAAACAATCTTATTCGAGGCTACAAGGAGGGGCCTGGTTACAATGGCGGCCAGGGTAAACGTCAAGCACTTCACAGCATGGCGGATTTGCTGTACACTGTAAGGACTCAGTTTCCAAATTCCAAAGTTTTTGTAAACAGTGTACTGACTAGAACTGACATTTCATACAAGGCCCTTTTTCACTTTAATGAACAAATTGAGCTGATGTGTGGTAACTTTGGAGTCACTTATGTGGAGGCTAACTGCTCTGTAGGGAGGCGTGACCTGGCCCGAGACAGACAACACCTCAATAGGAGAGGTATAACTCATCTAGCTACGCTTTTTGAGTCTGTTTTCATTGCGGCATCACAGCTGTCTGAGGGTTTTGAAGAGGTGTTGACTCCTTGCACAGATTTTTTATGAGTGGTCCCCCGGGGACTCTGCAGTGGCAGATCTTGGAAATCTAGATAGCCCGCCTGATACTGTAAAGATTCTTCATCAAAATGTTCAGGGTCTAAATAACAAGATTGATAATTTTCAACTTTTTATTGAAGCCGAAAATGTAGATATAATTTGTTAATCTGAACACCACCTGAGAGATTTTGAGTTTGAGGTTTTGTCACTGCATGGTTACACTGGTCTTACAGCTTTCTGTAGTACAATTTACCAAAAGGGAGGTGTTTGCATTTTTAGTAAATCTTCAATAAAACAATGTTTTAGATGTCTCCCGATTTTGTCAGAAAGGTACCGTGTGAGCTTGCGACAACGATTTTTCAATTCAGACAGTTTCCTCTTCTTGTTGTTACCCCTTATAAGTCGAAACCTTTTTATGAACATGAGATGTTTTATGAATGTTTATCCGATTGCCTTCACAAAATTATAAATCCAGCAGTTAGAACTGTTGTTGTGGGTGAATTTCAATGTTAATATCTCTGTTGCTGACATAAAAGTAGATAGGTAATCTTTTATCCATGATGGCATCTCACGATTTAAGCAATAAAGTAACTTCATATACGAGGGAATTTTAAAACTCCGGTCCCTAATCGATTACGTATATACTGATCTTTCTGAAGACATTTTCAGTTGCTCTGTCGTGATAAATGCTCTGTCCGATCACCATGCACAAATCTCAAATGTCAGGTATTTATCTAGTCCTGATTGCTATAAGTTTATGCTTAAGCGATTATTTGTAGAGGATAATGTTCGTATTTTTAGACATCTTCTGGGTGGGGAAACATGGCATGATGTTTATGCAGCTAGAACAATGGATGATAAATTGAGTTTATGTCCTCTATAGAGTTTTATTTCGTTGAGGCTTTTCCTGAGAAAAGAGTTTGGATTCGTGGGCGTTCTCCAAATGCCAAAGTGTCTTTAACCCAGGAGCAAATTGAGCTACGTGATTTGGTTGCGCATTGGTATTATAAAACTAAAGACCTGAGTTCTTCTGATGAGAGAAGAAAACACTACCTTTCTTTGAAGAGGCAATATAGGGCTAGTGTGAGGGAAGCTAAGTCATCTAAAGTTAAACATTTACTGCAGACATCCTCAAATAAAGTTAAGACTGTGTAGGACATAGTGAACGAGCATAGAGGTAAGGCAAAAGTTTCGGTAGATATCCCTCGAACCATCAAGGATAGTAATAGAGTCATTGTTAGGGATCTGAAGACGTTTCCAACTTGTTCAAAGATTTCTTCATTAATATGTTGAATGCAAGTTCATCTTCCATATCGTTGTGTCTTCTTCAACAACAATCAGTCTTCATTTTTCTTTTCACCTGTTTCTGAAGTGGTAGTATCTGACATCATCAGATCTATAAAAGCAAAGGCTTCTTCTGGCTTCGACAATATATCATCAAAGCTTCATAAATCATGTACGGAGTATTTTGTTAGGCCACTTGCTCATTTGATAAATTTTTCGTTTGAAAATGGCGTGTTTCCTGACATTTTAAAGTTGTCTATAGTGAAGCCGTTACATAAGGGGGGACTGGTTGAGGAACTTGATAATTTCAGGCCTATTTCGATTGGATCAACTTTTTCTAAGGTGTTTGAGAAGGCAGTTTTGATAAGGTTAACGGAACTCGAGGGAAGACATCCAAAGAATTCAAAAAGTTAAAAACGCAATGGTCCACTTTGTGTGTTTTTTTTTTTTTGACCACGTATCCTCCTGTCAGGATGAGTTGGGAAAATTAGAGGTCTCCATGGCATTAGAGGACCATTTGGCACTAGGAAAATCGAAATACCTGTGTGATGATTGTTGCATAGAGACCATGTCTCCCAGGGCAGCACTCATTATGACCGTTAGCTTTACTTTCACACAGATACTTAAGGTGGGTAGGAGAATCTCCTCTTACAATAATCTAAAAATGATTAATGACCTCCCTGAGAATGTCATCAGTATACATCTAGTCATAGCATTTGAAAATGTTTGTATGGTACTTGTTTGCATAATTTAATTTTTAGGTAGCTTTAAATTATTTATTGAAATTAAGCAGTTTTGTAAACAAGTTTATACTGAAATCCACTCACATAAAAGACAATTTAATTTTTAATTATTTATTTATATTACGACAAGTTACATGAATGCAAGGGCAGAAGTAGATTTGGTCATAGTTTTGTTGGAGTCTAGGGCATTCTGATATTGATGGGGCTAGGAAATATGTACATAATATAAAAATTTGAGGAAATCATATTTAGCTTTGGAATAAAAACTAAAATCAAGTTAGGACCACTCATTCCAACAATTTAATAACTTAGAGCATTAAAGACATTCATTATTAAAATGTTATATTTCATGAATTCTATTTTTCTATTCCGAGATAAGTGTTAAAGACATTTTGATGAAGTAAATGAGAAAAGTATTTGCAAAAAACACGAGTACTTTATTTCTAGGTATAGGAATCTCAACCCAGTCACTTTCAGTGAAAACTTCTAAATCAGATATCCCGAAAAAAGAATCTTCCCACTAATATTATAAATGCGAAAGTTTGAATGTTTGGATATTTGGATGTTTGGATGTTTCGAGGTTTGTCCTCGAATCACGCTGAAACTGCTATACGGATTGTGCTGAACTTTGGAACAGGTATAGCTTTTGGTTTGAATTAACATTTAGAGTGTTTTTACCACCCATAAAACATTCACATTTGAATGTTATGATAAGAACGAAACGTATTTTGACAGCTGTTGACAGCTATAGTTCGACAAACTCTCTGAAACATCTGTTTACATTTGAATTTTATCAATAATAAATAAACAGTGCTTGATTGGTAGTGTAATGCAGACAGTAAATAAAACATTAATATATAAATTTTACTCCAGATTGCCCCAGTGACGAATTAAAATCATCTAATGCATTAAATACTGTTATAAAACTAACCTTAATGAACAAAATTATGAATATTTTCACATAAGTTACTTTAAACTGGTGGGCTTCCTTGACATTATGTTATTACATTTTAACAATTACTTACGGAAAAACAGAGAAATGAATACTAACATACCTTAACGATTCATTCTTTCCCTGGCTACAGTCCAAAAAACAAGTGTAACGCAAAACTTTAATAATGATTATTTTGGAATGTTGCATAACCTTAATAAGGATTTCCCCCTTATACCAGAAGTACATAAGAAGTAGGTAGGACTTCCCCCTAAGTCGTAATAGGCTTTTCAGTCCTAGCAAACTCAACTATGTCAACACGATTTTGACCAGAGTAGATTTCCGAGAACTAGATAATCGAACGTATATAAAATTTGATCGAGGCAATATGGCAAGCTAAACTGTGAAACAAACACAGCTAAACTGTGTAGGTAAGTGAATTTAAATGGTCTTAAGTAGGCACTATTTAACTGAAGTAGGCATCGCGGTCCTACGTAAGTATATATATATATATATTTCTTCTTTGTCAGAAGAACAACAAGGCAAACTCTGTACTGGAAATATATTAGACCTGAAATATATGACAAGGACTGAAAATATACGCTTTTTGACCAAAGTAAGTTTCCGAGACCTGTGTGATCCGAGATTTGTGTTTTCTTGATCGGGATGACAAGGCAGATTCAGTTGTGACAATATGTATATATTTCATTAGAACCAGAAATGCTCCTACATGTGCCAAACATGATTATAATAATTAAGTTAAACTCTGATACTATTTACCACGAACTTAAATAATATCTACCTACGTTTTCCGATCATATTACATCATAAATGCTTTTACTAAGTAATATAAGGACTTTGGTTCTAAGATTGCGTGCGAAGCCGCGGGTAACAGCTAGTAGATAATATGAAACAAGACACTATCTTCAGGTCAGATTTACGTCTTTTTCCTGCTCTTGACGAACTAGATCTTGGTATCAGTCTCTTTAGAGTGCTTGGCCCTTGAAATAGCTAAGCTTACTTATTTCTGAATAATGGCAAGTACTTTGTTATATCAGCAAGTGTAATGCCCATCACGCAGTGCCACTAAACAATCTGCCAAAATATGTAGAACATTTGAAGTACCTCTTGAACACAGGGAGTAGTCTCTCTCTGACAGACCCCTGAGATTGCTTGGATGGGGTGTAATGTATACTGAAGTGTAATTGCATAGAACTTTAATAGCTCAGCAGAACCACTCAAATAGAAAAGCTTTTCACATTACCTTTGGAGACATACATACTTCTCCCAAAAAAATACAGTCATGTTGTATAGCCAGGTTTTGAGCGGAACAACTACCTTAATTTCTTTTTCTTCTTTAGTGAGGTTCAATTCTGAGTCTATTATTGTTTTTGTGTTACATTAAAGGAATGCCATCTAGTGTGTTTAGCTTCAACTGACTGTAATTTCATTACAAAAGGAAAAAGTACAAAAGAAATTTAATCAAACTCTATCAAATGATCTAATTTCAGTAGTTTCTTATCTAATAAAAAATGTATATCTAAATTTTAAAAGAGAAACACAAATAAATAAATCCAAATATAGTAGTAAATAACAAAAAACAAAAAACACATAGAATCAACCCTTTCCACCAGAGCTACAATATGTGTAGAAAACTTGGTCACTACACCATGCTTAGATATTGCACCTTTTCATTCAAAATTTCACAAACTTTTTGGCAGATTTTGTGATGCAATGATCTTCCATACAGTAAATTGTCAGTTTCCATTTATTGCTACACATTTCTGACCATTCCTGCTAGATTTCAGGTTACTCTTCCTGAAATGTGGACATCTAATTGCCTAAGCCTTATTTTATCTGGTTTATCATCCATAGATTCGTCACCAAGCATCATAAAGATAGTCTCTGAAGAAGAATGGCCAAGGTTTTGGAAAAACTTAATGAAAGCCCTCTGCTCAAGACGTTTAGACATAGAGAAATATGCTGCAAGTACATTTAATATCATAAGTAACAGAGCACTTTGACTCCCAGACTAGGTGGAATGCACAGAATGTCTGGTGGTGAATGTCTAGGAAAGGTCATGGAGTACTTTTTGAACACATCTCGTGTTGCAGCAAGACTCAGTAACAGTGATATTGTACATGTTCTCATAACAGCTGCGGCAAAAACTGTTGCTTTCCTCCCAAACATGTTCACTAATATATTGTAACCAGCACTGAAGGGTCCTCTTCCTGTTTAGTCCAAATCTTTCTCAATTATTTGTCTGAGTGATTTTTTTCTTTTGTTAGTTACTTTCCTACTTAGATTTTCCTTCTCTCTCAAAACTTTCAGATATTCTATAGTTATTTCTCCATGTCATTTAACTCTCATTATTTCCCTTGAAGTAAAGAATATGACTTCAAAAGATTGTAAAGCTAAGAGTAACAATGAGAAGGTAGTTTGCATAAACTGCAAGAAGGAAAATCATGTATACTACCGCAACAATGCTGTTTGGAGGACATGTTCTGAGTATGAAAGTGGTGTAAATAGGTAAAATGAAACTATAGACTATGTACAGAATTTAGGTAAAAGGATTTGAATATCCAAAACAAGGAAGGAAGAAATAGATTAAAAGGGAAAAGAAAAGAACTGATAATCCTTAGTGCTGAGTGGGAGAGATGTTAAAGCTGTGTACAAATGTGTAAGGTTAAGAGGTACTGGAAGAAGGAAATAATTAAAATTGAAAAAGCCTGGTGAAATAATTCTACAACTTGTGTTGTGTTTTGACATGAGAACTAGAGCTTCAACATAACATCTCTATTCCTCAATACTGTTTAGCCAGCAGGCTTTCAACCATGTAAACTCTACTTTCATTGCTAACTTAAAACATCTGAAGTTACAGTTAGGGTTTCATCAGTACCTAACTGCAATTATTTATGTTTCTTGTAATATCTTTTGTGATAAAAGTTTCATGAGTTATCTCTATTGTCCTTTGTTTAAAGTTTATTATTTACAATAGATTATTTAAAGGGATAACAAGATTGTGGCTTTTTCTATTATTATATGTCAAAAAATATATAATACTACATTCTGAGGATTTAAATTTACCCTCTTCCTCAGGTGTTGCAAAAGGTGTAAAGTATACATATATATATATATATATATATATATATGTATATATATACAGTGCTCGATTTCTAGAAATTGAGGTACCGGAATTACAACCTGCCGAGACTTATCCCCCACCCCCTTCTATTATATATCATTCCATCACCACAAACAGTGTTTGCCTGTGTAAAGAATTAGGTTCTTGAAAGGAAACAAGAAGATTTTATAGAACTCAAACTTCTTTTATTAACATAAATAGCAGTAGAGCAATACAGCGTTACTTTTTGTATTCGGATTCTTTTTAAAATATAGTCCAAAACTTTAACTTGTTTTCATCATATTTCTTTTCTCTTGATCTCTCCTTACTTTTGACAGGTAGCGCTGAGTGGTGTCCAGAAACAAGCCAAGTGTCAACGTACTTTTCTGGTTGAAACAGCCGGAGAGGAGGTCCATTTATTTTTACAAACAACAGGCCCGACACCGTTGTAATTTTGAGTGACGATCTCAGAGGTGTTATTATTAAATTCATTTGAGAAAACCCTCTTACACATTCACTTGATGAAATGGCAACCGAGTTGATCGATTGCTCGAGCCGACAGAGGCTGTCTGGTAACGTTCTGGAGTAGATATATTCTCTGAAACCCATTATTAACTGCCTTTCATTAATCTTAAACCTGGAAGCAAGTTCCCTCATTTCGTTTTCTCCGAACATTATTGCGATGTCTTCAGGCCAGTTTCTAGTGTCCATAACTTTTAAAGTTTCTGCTTAGTGTCTTTTTCATTTAACAGTCTCGCTTAAATAGACATTTTCAGTACCTACTCTGTAAAATATTTCCGCGTTCATCGGTTGGTCGTTTACTCAACCAGCTTTTGTTTGGAGAGGAACACTGAAAAAAGACAAGTTGTCAACTGCTTCTTGGGCCATTTTAGAGTATAGACCAGGAGTTGTTTTCCTTTCTTCGAATAAAGCAACTATGATTTGCAATTTTCTATTTGCATAGCTCAAATCTGTGTTGCAATGCAGTAAAGCTTCACTTAGTTCTGAAAGCTCTTGTAAAGCGTCAGCCATCAAACCCTGGTCTAATATGAAATTTGTATCTATGATTTTGTTGAGGAGGCCAGAAAAAATACTTCTTTCTTTGTTGTCTCATTTGAAGCTTCTTTGAAGTGTTGTACTAACACCTCGTAGGACTCCCATACAGCTGAGACAGATCTGAAACTAGATGCGACCCAACGGGTGCTCAAAACTCTTCCAATTTTTAAAATTTCTGCCTCTAATAGATTCGCACAGTTCCGGAGTTCCCTACTGTTCTTTGGTGAGGCGTGATAGATAACATAGAGTTTATCAATAAAGGATTTGAATCTGCTTACTCCTGAAACAGATTTAATAACGTCTGAAACTGACAGCTCAAGTCTGTGGTTTGCACAGTGCCAGACAATAATATAAGGGAATTTCTGACAAAATAATGCCCCATTTCCTTTGTGTTTTCCGAGCATGGTAGCAGCACCATCACAAGTTAAGCTTGTCAAGTTATCGCTTAAAAACTGCTCAGATAACCCATTTGAATGAAGGCAGTTCATTAAAGAGTCAAATACTTCTTTAGCGGTAACGCCATCAAGTTCTACCAGATCCAGAAATATGTTAGTGGAGCCACACATACCAGTTTTTTTTAAAGAACACCGGACGTATACAATAAAACTTGACTTATTACTTAAGGAAGTGGATTCATCAATTATCAGACCAATTTTTGTCTCATTCTCAATTTCACTTACAAATTTTTTCTTCATTTCCTTACTGATGTGCAAAGCAATGTTAGCACAAGCTTTGTCAGAATGTAAAATGCGACCCATGTTAATCCCGTTAAGTTCTTGCAAATCTATTTCTGTTTCAAAATCATTAAAGGATTGATTTTCTTTAACAACCTTGTATGCCGTTCGAAATATTTTTTCAGTCACTACTTTTTCCTGGGAACGCTGTTTTAAGATATTTTTCTCCAATGCTCCGTCTTTAGCTTCGGATAAAATTTCATCTGCTGCTTTATAGCCAGCACTCTCTTTGTGGTCATTTAATGAAGTTTGTTTTATCTCTTTTGTGTCTCCATAACTGTCTATCTCACCATTTTCCCATTCTTTTGAAATTTTCATGCCTGTTTTTTTCTTTACAGATAAGATCCCAACTTCCTTACAAGTCCTACATCCTAACATTCCATTTTTAATAAACAACCAGTCATAACTTTTGCAAAATTCTGTTTTTTGCGAGTTATTCCAACAATCTGGCAAGTCATTGTTGCATTCAATCTGCTGTTCTTTTTCTTTAGGGGGTTTCACATTAATTTCAAATCTGGTTACCTTTTCACTGCTAGAAGCAGTGACGTAGCGAAGGGGGGGGTCCAGGGGGTCCGGACCCCCCCCGAAATTTTAAGACGTATTAAAAAATAAAGCATGGAGCAAGAGAAAAAAAAAGGAGAGTTATCATTTACTCTTGTCTACAAACATTAAATTGATTGATTTAATTGATTAAAGTGACCGTTGTTAAAAATATAATTGTCCTTTCGTTTAAATCATAAAGTATCAAACGATACTTTTGGGCTCGGGCTTTCGGATAGTGTAGTGTAATCACGGTATTGCTATAGAGCGCGGTCACGTTACGTCGCAAAGCAACCTAAATTGTAACACGGCGAAACATTCGACATCAAGCGCTCGTTGTGTAAACAACTACTGGAACAACATGAGTGACATCTTCAAGAAGATGGCACAGCGTGCCTTTGGAAGCGCCGGGAAGCCAGCTAAGAGGCCTAGCTCTCCACCTGCCAGCTCGGCGCCTAAGAAGGTCGCTGCTCCAGCAAAGGGCTTTTTTAAAGGCCACAACGTCACCACTTCTACTGTGACATCTGACCAACCTACGGCTTCGGTTTCTTCTACGCCCAGGATACCCTTGCTGTTCCTGGACAGTGTTCCGAACTGGCCTACCCACGCCAAGAAGTTGGAGGAGTTGGCGCGGGACGGCCTGACGAAAACATTCCACGGTGCTCACTATCGCTTGAAAGTGACCACCGTGGAGGACTTCAGGGCAGTTCAGCGGTACCTATGTTCCAAGAAGCTGCCCTTCTACACTCACAACCTTGGGCGTGAAAGATCGCTTAGGGTTGTGATCAGCGGACTGCCCGACACCGATGATGTGGAGCTCTTCGATGTCTTAACTGACGAGGGCTTCGCCGTCGACGAGGTTGCACGACTTCGGACAGCCAGGGGACCTACCAGGAGCTGGCTGATCACGCTGACCAGGGACAGTGAGCGAGAGAATCCTGACACTAAGCGGGCTTGCCAAATCTACAACGTGACAAGCCTGCTCCATGTCAGGGTCTCAGTCACTGTCTACAAGAAGCCGGTCGGCCCGCCGCAGTGCTAACGGTGCCAAGGTTTTGGCCACGGCTCCGGCAACTGCGGGAGGCCGAGAAAATGTGTCCGCTGGGGGGAGAAATCATCTGAAGATGAACTGCCCCAAAGTCTCGACGGAGAAGGGTCACTGCTGCAATTGTGGCGGCGATCACAACGCCAACTATCGTGGGTGTCCAGCCTACAAGGAGGCCAGAGCGGCAGCTGTCCAATTAGGCCGCAAGTCCCGGCCTACCAAACCAGCGGTGAGGCGATCAACGGCCCAGCCGCCCAAGCGACCAGCGCGAGATGAGTCACCAGCGGACTCCGTATCGGAGAATGAAGCTGAGGACCACATGCCGCAGAAGAAGAAGCGCCGGAGGAAACCCCAGAACCCAGCCAACCGACTTCCTCGCCCGCCGGCATCTGTGGCTGACCTTCCGGTCACACAGAGGCCCAGGGCGACTCCCAGGCAGAAACTAGAGTGGCCACATACACCAGCCACTCTGCCGCAACAAACGGAGGCGCCAGAAGCTGATGCAGCATCAGAACCAGCCGCCCCCGCCCAGCGCAGCCTACAAGCCGTCTTGAAATAACTGCGCAGCTGACCGCCCTCACCCGGCTCTTCAATGAAGCTGTGGCCTCAGTGGCACACCGACCAACTGATAGACTGCTGCAGGAGCAAATTGTACAGTTGACAGGCAAGTCATTGAGTTCAACTGCTCAGATACTGCCCACAGACCAGGAGGAGCGCCCAGAGGCCATCCTAGCGACCCGACTTGGACTTGGACAGTTTAAATTAGCGACCACTTCGTTCAAATTCGTCTTGGGGACGTAAAATGGCTGCTTAGAATTAAGTCACGACGTTTATTTTAGTGTCATTGAACTGTAGACGTGTATATAATTATCGAAAAAAAATATAAAAGATCACTTCCGGTCGGAAAATACACTTTAAAAGCTCTACTGATAAGAAGTTCCGACTACTTTGGATTTCACTGACTGAGGTTGTTTGTCTTTGCCTACATTTTCCTTAGTATATTCCGATCTGAAGTGATTATTTTTGTTTTTTTTTTCTCGATAATTATATATTTATTCGTCGGCGTTGAATTAATACCTAAAATCAATGTCCTAACAAAATTATAAATACCACTTTTACCTCAACCACTGAACCAGTGAAATCCAAAATCGTCAAAACTTGAATCTGTAGAGAGCTTTTCTTCGGTATTTACCGACCGGAAGTGATTTTTTGTCGATAATTATATAGGTAGTCGAGTACAGTTTAATGATAACAAAATCGTCGTCCTAACTCAATCAAAAAACCACGTTTACCTCTATAACCGAAGTCCGAAGTAGTTGAAGTTACTGTATAATCATTAGAGTTTTTCAGGTGTATTTTATTTCCGACCAAAAGTGATTTTTTGGATTTTTTCCGATAATTATATACTCGTCTACAGTGTAATGATACAAAAAATCGTCATTATAACTCATTCATAAATACCTCAATCAGTGAAATCCAAAGTAGCCGAACTTCTAATCAGTAGAGTTTTTTCGGTACATTTTCCGACCGTTAGTTTGATCTGTACCGGAGCAACGCTCGAAAATTTCCCTCCTTTTCTAAAGGGTTTCGGCCGTCAGTGGCCCAATGTCCCCGAAGGGGTATTTCATTTTTTCCACAGAATATAGTTGTGTCAATTATATGCTTGAGTGAAGCTCTGTTTTGTTCTTTTTCTTTCTTATCCAGTGAATCCAACGTCACTTTGGAGCCTTATACTCGGCCAGAATCGAACTTCGTAAAGTTTCTGTAGCTATACAAGAAAATTTGTGGTACTAGAGTTGCTGTGAGAGTTGAATTTGCCTATTACATCTTTCCACTTTCTATAAGGCGTAGTTACTAAAGCTCCATATTTTTGGTATTTACCTTTTACCAGTGAACTCATTGGCAAATAACACACAAAACGTCCCCCGGATCTTCCAGTTTCGGACCCCCCCCGAACGAAATTTCTGGCTACGCTACTGGCTAGAAGATGGTTATGACGTCGATGAAATCTGTTGTTCATGGTTGTCTGGACATGCAACAGTTCGTTTAAGTCTTTTACTGTCACCCGAAGACGAAAAGTAATCTGTTAATTTTTTGTTCATTTTACTTCACAATAAACACTTCACTAACAAATACAAACACAGAAAAATACAGTATGTAACCTCAATGAAGTAACATAATAAATGCAAGAAAACCATGTTTTCGATGGAGAGGCACATACACATTTGAAACCACTACTACTGAGCAACTGAGCGAATGCGTAATACGACACGTCGACACAGCCAAACGGGCGGGTCTATACGTCGCTGATGGAGGAGAGGGAACATGTGGGGGGGGAGTTAGTAATCGGGCGAGTCTATATGCCACTGACGGAGGGGAGGACACATGTGGAGGAGGAAAGATTAAGAGGCTTCTGGCACATTTTAAAAACTGTAGGCACTTCGAGATAGCTTCGTGATACATTTGAATGTTTTATTATTGATTGCGAGGTAAACTATAGTAATCATATATTTTAAGAATTTGATGTTCGTAATAAATTTGGTAATTAACTCACCAACAAAAAATTTTGTTTTGGTTTCAGTTGCTTTTTGGTACAGATTATTATTATTATTATTATTATTATTATTTGAAGGATAGAGGTCCCGGAACACCATTCCACCACGTTCCGTCTCAAATCGAGCCCTGTATATATATATATATATATATATATATTTACTTTATCATATATCATATTGTATATATATATAAAACGTGTTAACTCCACTTATTATCTATATATATATATATATATATATATATATATATATTGATCCATTTCACTTCCAGAAACCTCAATGGCATAGGTATGCATCTCGACTTTACTAGTAATCTTATCTAAATTGCATGGGTTAAACATTCATATTCAAGTCTATGAAAATCAAGAAACCCAGGCTTATGAATATGAATATACAAAATTGAATATTATTCGTGAATCTTTTTAAAATTATTCCTGACCTATGTAAATATTGCATTTATATAACCTAAATGGAAAACTTCAGTGTTTTGGGGTTGGTTTTGGGACACAATTTTCTCTTATATCTGACATTTATTTTTAATTTCCTGAACTTTGATGTACCAATTCAGACTACAAATATTGTCCTCGAGTCTTACCTTGGAATACTATTGAATCCAAAAGAAAAGTTAATGTCACAGTTGAAAACAGTGGTATATCAGGTAAATTATATATTGTAAAAAAGGGTAATGAATCAAATGTTTAGGTATAGAACTCAGATAAATTGATTAAGACATAAGTAATCATATTTCTCATATTAACTAGAGTATTATTGCTGATAATGTTTTACTCACTTTTATTCAATCTTCCTGAAGTTATTTACGTTTCAGGTAACGCTTTACTTTTGTGAAGATAACAAATGTGTCTTTATAAGGAAATAGAATATGCTCTAGAGATCGGGTTAATAAAGAACTATATGCTCTCAAAACTGACAGAATCATTTCACCAATGGAAGTAAGTGACTAACAGTCTCCATTAGTTGTAATTTCAAAACCAGATGAAGGCATATACTATGTTTTGATTATAAATGTTGAGCCAAATGTTAGAACAAGCTAATTACCCTTTTCACAGACTCAGTACGGTAGTGTTTATGACATGTTGTATAACTCAACAAAATAAGTACGGTAAGTCGTTCGTTGATGCTATTCAAAATAAGCCCACTCCATCAAATCTATATAAGCTTAATAGGTTTTTAGATATTTTAATATACTATTGTAAATTTATTTCAGATTTTATATGTAGGCCTACTTCATACCCACTCCGGCAATTGCTGTGAAAAGGCGCAACATGGATGGCAGTATGAATCTGCACTTATTGCATTGGAAACAGCTTTGCAGTGATATGGTTTTTGTTCCATCTGACCCCAGCTTACTTGTTTTTCTGTCTACTGATGCAAGCTCAGCAGGGATTGCCGCTGAAACCAAAATCCTGTTGCATACGCTTAGTTTTCATAACATTTCTGAAATAAACTATAATCAGATAGATAAAGAAGTTTTGGTAATCATTTTTTGAGTTACGGTAGTCATTTTTACAATTATTTGTATGGGAAACACCTGTTAGTTGTTGCTGAGAAATCACAATGAACTCCTCTCAAGAATACTTTCCAAGTACTCCTCTCCTTCCACAAACAACTTCTTCCTGCCTTTTCCATTATGTGTCATTGTTTTAAGGGCTAGATTATACTGTTTATTGCAAGAAATGAAGAGATAACCACAATGTATACTCTTTGTCATGGGCTCTGATCAAAGTAAACACTAATGCTTATAGAATGAACTTATCAGTGAAGAAGCAAATAAAATTATTTGCACAAGTTATTTATCAAATATCTAATGATAAAATCACTTCAGTTACAGTTAAGAATTATACAAAAAAGATCAATTTAAATAGATCTAGAGCTTGTGAGTAATTCCAAATTCACTGCATTCCAGTATACTGGAAGAGTTTCATAAAATGCATCTGGAAATCATCACGATGAAGCAACTAGCTCGACTCTATAAGCCTGGTATTAACAATGAGATAGAAAATAAATCATGTAAGAAATTCACTAACAAGGCAAAGGCTCCTGTGCATCACTGGAAGTTTCCTACATTCAACTGGGATTGAATTCATAAATTACACTTTGAAAACTACAACGTCCTAATATGAATTTATGTAAAACAAAATGGGCTGAAATAAGGTCAATGAGGGATGCACTGACCAGAGCTTGTACATGTACACACAGGTATCCACAAGTCATTGTGTTCGACAATTGAAGAATTTAATCAATGACAAATTCACTTTCTACTGTCTAAACAACGAAAGTTTCCAAAAATATTGGACCCAGTTGTTCAGTGACTAATAGGCTTGCAAAGAGATGAATGTCCAAACTTTAAAAAGGAAATTATTAGCTACCTTGGATGGAAATAAAATCAATCTCAGAAATATTCTTCCATTACCAAGTGACACCACCAGACATGGAAAATCTCTAGCTGAATATTATCTTTAGGAAAATACAGATCAGGCTTGATTCTATTTTTCCATATCACTCCCAAAAGACAAACAACGTATTAAGGTTAATTATATATTTTTGGTTAGGGAGATGGTTAAAGTTTATTACTTTTGAGACAATAAATTCACATAGAGATTTGGTGGAGTAACCAATAAACTTGATTATTGTCATTATCTTGTTAGGCCAAACTTTGGAAGAATACTGAAGCCACATATTAACCATCTGCACTCTAATATTTGATCTTTGACCTTACATATTTATTTAATGTTCTACTGGTAAACGAACACATTTCTTAGTGAATTCAAAATGAAAACTATTCAACAATGAACCGGACTGTCTCCGGTCACTTCAATCCCAATAGCCACAACAACATAGATGGCTTTCTGGTTGGTTGTTGTCTTGTAAGATTATGTCTGAAATAAGTGGGAAAGAGCTTTATATCTCTATGGAACCATTGTATTAATTTCAGCTGGTTTATGTTTTATTTATATATTTATCTTATTAATGAAAATGTCCTTACTGTTATAATTTTATGAGTTAAATTCATTACCTATGATTATTTTCAGTTAGGTACTACGGGAAACCTTTCATTGCACTTAGTCCATAAGAACCTCTGCACTGTTTCCAGAGTGGCAGAATCAAATCAAATTTTGTATTTACTCACTCAAAAGAACAGCATATATAATACACTTAAATATTCAGGATGAGTGAGAGTTGTGATTGAAGTCGTCTCTTGCCATGATTCTAAGTTACAGCCACCATAATTGCAGACACTATCTCAATCATGCCACCTTGAAAGAAGGGAGGCTAGCTCTGTTCTAGTCTCTTCTAAGAAAAGTGAGCAGAAGGAAGACTCTCCATCATTTTTAGACTTACAAAACTCTATAAAACTACGCAAGCCTCACAACATCCACCAATCACCCTATATAATAAACTAGACATATCAAGTATCATTCAATCCTTTAACCCAGTACCCCAAAATTTATGATTAGTGACGTGTCACTCATGGGCATTCTCTGGATTGCCCAAACGTGACATATCAATTGTACCCTGTGTAAGCTGGTAGTTATATGCAGAGGTTCTCATGGTAGGTAAGTACGAACCAGCCGGAAGTGAACTTAAAATAAACTTTCTACTCATAAATTTGGTTGTGTTTAGCAAACCTTTTTTCCACAATTTGCACCATCAACAGTTTTATGAACAGGTATTTGTATCTTATATTTGTCTTCTAAGTAAATATTGATAGTACAGTATGTCTTTAGCTTGATATTTCTCAAACATGTATGTCCATTTCAAATACAACTGTTATAGTTATAAATTAACAAGGTGTTTTAAACCATAGTTTAGTAATACAGATTTAAGGCATGCACACTTTTAACATATTTTGTATCTACCTCAACATCAAATCATAGTATATTCATCTTGAGCAGATAACATATGCCTTAACAACTTTGACAACACTTTGAGAATAGTCATGTAACACTTTATGCACAACACCTGAAGAGTGAGCTGTAGTAAAATGTCCTTAAGTTTTACCCTATAATATTAAACATAAAATTATAGAGAAATCTTCCTATTATTAGAATTGTGGGAGGTGTCTAGTTTTAGAGATATTATTAATACACACTCGAACACTACCTAGTGTCTCTTCTAAAGTTTATACTTTTTGAATAATCAAAGGATGAAGTACAAAATAGAGAGTTTTATGAATAACAAATAAAGACATTAAAGAAACTAAAAAGTGGATAGGTCCAGTATATCTTTAAAATGAGACACCTTCCATAATTATATGATTATAAATAACAGTGTAAAAGCGTTTTAAGTATATTACGCTCTTTACAAACAGGATTGATGGTGCCTTGAAGGTGTAGATTGTCCTTTTCCTGGAATCAAGTGATGACGAGGTCCTTGTTACTATATGCTTCTCCACCTAGTATCTTTTACGGTCCTATAACTGAATCTTGTTCTCACCTCTGGAGGTTCCTGTCAATTAGTAAGATTATTTTCATTGCTTATAGACACAATTCTGTTCAGAAAACCAACTTTTAAGTCTCTAACACCACTATTGCTTTAACAATAGCTGTGCTTAAAATATCATAATACTAAGTGTTATCATGTTAGAGGCACATTTGAGGTTGCATTAGCTTCAAGTTGCATATTTAGATGTAGCAGAATATTTGACATATGAATCACTGTTATTGCTAATGTTGCCAGGAAGGAGTGCCAAATGGAATTCAAGAGTGTGTTGCATATCTCTATGAGCATGGTACAAAGGTATTTGGAGTGTCAGGTGAGAAGGTGCTGGGTTGTATTGTGTGAGCGGTGGTATTGATCCAACAATCACTGTCAATTCTCTCCTAAATGTTTATTTTTCCATGCTTCAGCAGAAGACAATCTGGGTGTCACTAGGCTCCATCATCCAAAGCTTGACTCTTGGTAGGTTGCTTCCCTTACAGTCACAGGTTGGGATTATATTAATGTATTCCTTGTTATAATTAACCGTTTATCTACAAGATTATGAGCTTTAACATGTTGACTGAAATACACACCTCACATTTTAGTGGTCACTGCTTCTTTACAATGGTCTCGTGACACTTGTTTAGATCACACAGTATAGAGTCCCAGTGAAGGTGTTAACTACATGTATTATAGCTAGACAGTCATTGTACAGTACTTTAACATGTTGACTGTGACAGATCCCTATCAGCACAGTTATCTCATGACACTATAGTACGAGACATATCAATGCAAGCCTGGGTTGTGGCATGGTGTTGCCATCTGTAACACAAAAATAACTAGTGACGGGATAATCGATTGAATTCAACAACTGAGCGATCATTACTGCTCATTTTTACTTCTCATCTGTCTCCCTCAATCCTGTCTCTTGAAAAATAAAATTAACACGTGTTTACACTATGATACATAACATGAGCAAAAATAGTAATAATAATATATAAACACGCAGAATAATTGAATGCTGAAGAACAAAACTGGTGTAAATGACCAGAACAAAGCAAGACATCGTCCAATGCCTTACACTGAGAATCATCTGATATGACAATGTGACAGCGCCACCAGGTGAGGAGGGAAGTGGGGTGCGGTAACTGTCCAAATGGCCAGGCTTGCAATGATGTGTCTCGCATTATAGTCAAGATTACTCACTATAGAGCCACAGTGAAGGGGAAGACATCATTTAGATGTTCATTGCCTGTTTTGTATGGAGACTCAAGCCCGTATAAAAAACTTGCCACATTAAGCATCATGATGCTGTATGTAGTGGCTTTATCCCATGCTGGCTGGGTTGTGGCACAAGAGAAGTTGTTCTGACTGATGGTGGAGTGAGGAAATCCAATTTATGTCTGCTAACGATTCTATGCTCTGTGTCTATTGAGTGTTTTGCAATCCACAATGTGGTCAAGTATTGAGATGGTCAGAATTGAGATTATACATATAAGTGCTATACTACTATAACACTGGACTAGATACTAGAATTCTTACACTAAAAAAATAAATAGATACTCTGGTTTAGTTTTCTTTGTAATATTTAGTGAATATTTTCCTTGAATTTTATTTTTGTCAACTAATTATAAATAATAAACTTTATAAAAGATAGAAGGTTAAAAAATTACGATGTTGGGGTTCTGGTACAATTATGAAATATGGTGATTGAAAATTTAAAATTAAGTTAAGTTAAATTATAGAATTACATTTATCTTCTTTCAATGATGATGTCACAAACAATAGGTAGGAGAAGATCTTAATCAGAGGAGTGATTGATTGTGACAGCTATTTTTGGTTATAATAAATTTATTACAATTCTTGAAGTGGGAAAACTTTTGGAAATTCTATTTATACAAAATGTATCTCTTCAAAAGTCAAATTTGGATTAAACTTTTAAAGATTGTAATTGAAAAGTTAGAATGTAAAGGTGTGAACTTCTGAAGAAGTAGTATAGATTGGTCCAAGCACTGGAATACTGGTTTTAAGGAGAATAAAACAAATTTTGAGTTGTTGCTCAATTTTAAATCTCTTCACTTCCCCAGTTAAATGGAGAAGAAGGATGAGGTGGCAAGAAACACAAGTTATAGTTCTCAACTCTTCTTAACATTTATGACTGTGTTCCAGGGTTAAAACTATGTTCTATGGTTGAAGAGAATTTTGATGATAAAATACTGAAAAAGGAATTACTGATTTTGTTTGAACAATTTGAAAATGTGGGAGAGGGAAATAAGTGTAGGATTAAAATATTATTAGATTTTAAATCAAGTAGATAAAAATTAAGAATGGAACAAAAGTGAATGAACAAAAAATTAATTTGATATAAACAAAATTAACTAACAATAAAATGATCTTAACATTAACAAGAAATTATCAAAAAATAGTCTGTATTATTATATTATTGCTACGTGATTTATATGCATGATAAATGGGAGATGAATGATTTATGAAATGTCACAATAACTAATAAGTTCAAGAATCTCACATTTTGGCTGCTTTCAGGTATCAAATATAAGAATGTGAATGTTAAGTTCAGCTCCTTTTCATTTTCCATTTAGTTCACCATCTGAAAAGCATTTTGGATTTCTTCAGACGCAGTCTCCAAATTCCAGCAGCAAGTCTGTCATCATTAGATTTCAGATACCACACGAAGTGGAAGGTGAAAAGAGCTGAACTCAATATTCACATAAAATCATTCGTTCCTTCACACCTATGTCATATAGACTCAAAGGTAGAAGGAAATGTTGAAATGTTGCTTCTATTCAACATTTTTGTATATAGAAAAGATTACCTCTAAGGCAGTGGAAGCTTTGGAAGTTCAACCATCCATTATGGACTGATGGTGAATTTATACAGTCCTGTAGTATGGGTGCAGCTCTCTACCCATTCATCCTTTGCTCTCCTGTTATGATCTCTATCATTTATGTCACTGACAATGCAAAAAGAAAACTTGTATATTGTATAGGCCTAATTTTGATATGATAACTCATAACTTATAAATACTACTAAATGTAAATAATACAATACTTTTCCAAATTATTTATTTTTTGGACGAGGCCTTTTGAAATCAAAGGTTTGTTTCACCATCAAACAACTCCACAAAGTAAAATAAATTTTTTTGTGGAGTCGTCTGATAATGAAACCTTTGGTTTCAAAAGGCCTCGTCAAAAAAATTTTAAAAGTATTGTATCATTTACATTTAGTAGTACGGTATTTATAAGTTTTTTCCAATTCCTCCAAGAGTCTTCAATCAACTCATAACTTCTTCAGTGACAGCTTGTTCTTAACTAAAACAGCTGCTTTAGAACTGCAACAATGAAAAAAAACCAAGAAACTTGTATTCTTACAGTGATATGAGTATATAACTTTTAAAGAAACATATGATTACAATTTATAAAACAGAATATAACCAGAAATTAAGGTACTCATCTGTTCATTAGTGATCAAATTATACAACCAATTTTCGTGATAATACAATTTACCTAATAAAAATGTGGTACTTAGCTAATTTAAATGTACCATAAAAGTAATTTTTCAACCATTTTAGATTATTTTACTAAAATATTTTTTTTTCTTTCCTATTTTATCATTAAATTAACATGTCAAAGTGATTCTGACAATCATCTATTAATTCTGATTTGAATTTATTGCAAACAATTATCTGGTTTACAAAGGTGAATAAAAATACGAAACAATTATGTTAACATTTTAAATGTATATACATATAATAATTTTGAAATTCTCAAAATTTTTGCTTGGGTTCTTTGAGAAAATTATTATGTTCAACTATATAACCATGTAAAATAAATATGAAAACAATGTGCTTATCTTCTCAAATGCACTAATGGTGTCAAAAGTCATACATTCACAGTTTCTTGAATGCCATTGTAAAATGAAAAAATATATCACAAAAGCTATTACAAGTAATTACAAAAGTTCAGTTTTCACCAAAGTATTAGGCTGAAGAGACCTTTAAATAGAGAGTAAAATATTATGTTTATAGATTGTTGAAACTCAAAAACTAAAGTTCAGGCCTGTTGAGTTTTGCATATCCTCACTTGAAGATTTGTAAATAACCTTTAAGACATTGGTTCTCAGGTTGTGTTATAGACAACTTCTTAGTCCTAGCTTCACCTGGAAAAATAAGACATTATTTACCTATTTACACTTTTTTTAACTGTTATCTATTGATTTTGTAGGGAAACTTTATTGGGTATGTAGGTATATCCAATTTTGGTGAAGGAAATATAATTTATTTAAACCAGATGTTCTCCTACTGTGGAAAAACTGAAATAAGACCCATATTGAATTTTGCTTGATCTCTGATTCTCTTAACCATAAACACTGGAATCTACTTGATAAATGCCTATTTCAATTTTAAAATCACCATATTTCATTATTAAGTGTTTTCACTAAAGACTCTTGACTTTATTATTCTCCACATTGACCTGAATGTTAACAATTTTACTGAAATTGTTGGAACTATTCTATTAACTATCATGGAATGCTACAGAGAAATTCGATATATTTCATTAGTACTTGTAAAAACTGTTTCACTCTTTGACTTCAGCCTTCTGCGTAGCAAAATACAGCTCTTTGAAAATGGATCAGTAGATTAGAACACCTTCCAGGGTCCATGACAAGAGTGTATTATATATCATTTAAAAGGATATGCCTATATATATATATATATATATATATATATATATATATATATATATATATATATGTTCTTATAGCCCTATTTATATGTTTGTAATTTCCTGAAGACGGCTTATGCCGAAATATAGAAACTGTTAATACATTTGAAGATTTCTTAATATATATGTATATATATATATATATAATTTCCAATTGTTTAGCAGGAAATTACATGTGAAACTGTGGGTAACTACTAGTAATTATATTAGTTTATTATTCATTAAGATTTGGAAAACAATTAACAACCCTATTTAGAATTTACAAATAATTTAGTGATTTTTATATTATTACAGTACATTTCAAATGTATTATTATAAATCTATTGAATTATGCTGTAGTCATAAATCACACCATGATATATAATGATAAATTATTAATATAGCATAGTGTACACAATTGAAGAGGTTGTTAATAATTTGATAAATCTTAATTAATGTATATGTGATAATACTATCATGTGTACCAGAAATAAATGTATACATGTTACACCCACAAAACTTTTATTTTGGTTTATATGATGATAAAATATACAATGTGTTGACAATTAATGCATAATGTACAAAGCATAGACATTGTCAGTTAAAATAAATGTAACCATACAGTCACATATACCTTTTAATATAAATTAATTATTTGTCATTAAAGTATTCTTATGTTTTAAGTACGGTATTGTATCAGTTTTAAGTTACAATTAATTAAATAGATGTAAATGTGTTTTCATTAAAACCTTTTAATCGTTACCTAGCGTTGATTAAGAGAGGTCCAGATATTGTAATCAAGTCAATGGGTGAACATTTCCAGGAAAATATTGGAATTGGTTGATTATTGAGCACACTGCAGCGCAATATAATGAATATCAGTGCAGAGGCAATATTGTGTGTTCGTGTGCGCTGCCCCGCCCGGCAGACGAGAGAAGAGAATGAGGGGAAGTGGGGGAGAGGGAGAGAGAGACAGAGACAGAGACAGAAAGAACTGCCACTGCCAGTGTGATGGTGATGTATAAATAGCGGTTCGCCGCGCTGTGTTGTACAGACATCCACAGCTACATTTACATATTTAGCTGGCAGCTGAATGTATTACAAACAATCTATTCTGATTGCCTTAGAATTTAACAATGTATTGATAATAAGGAGTTAATGATAAATTTTAAAGTCATACAGTACTTAAAATGTATTCAATTAATCACAATTTATGATGTAAGTTATTTGAATTAACGTTATTGTTCATATTACCGTACATTAGCACTCCATCATTGTATGATGATACTATCTAAACAGAACACCTTTTCTTTGTTGTGACAGTAAAAACTCTTCCAATAAAGCATTTATTTTCATTGCTTACATGTCACAAATTTGTGTGCATAGACCTATATAATAAAATATCAGTTAATGGTATAATTGGAAAAACTACTTTTAATTAATGATGGTCACTCGGGACAATATTGTTATTTACTTTACAGCAAATACTCAGCACTACTCAGTTTTACACTAAAAATGTTTCTTCAGTGTTTGCTTACCAAGGAAAAGTAATTGGTTAGACTTATAGGCACCCTACCATGAGGAATTACAAGGATTATAATTTTTATAAATGCTTTCAGTGTCAGTTATTGCTTGTGCGTGTACACATGAAATGTAATACCAAAGTCAACTTTCTTCTAAGCAACTATTTTCATAAAATACTATAATATTTTATTTATAAAACTATTGTTTTACCTGTTTATAAAAAACAATTCAAATATAATCTGACCAATACTGTATACTAGTATAACAATTATGAAAATATTAAATTTGATGTTCTAGTTTTTTAGTTTTCTATTCAAAAAGGTAAAAATTATCTTCCCGATAATCTAGACAATCTATTCCCTTTTATGTACATATACAGGAATGGATAGAGCGATCTGCAAAAAGTAAAGTTTATAAAATAGCTATGTGGAAAATGAGATTCCATCCCTCTCTAACAGTTCAATTTGTTTTATGGTGATTACGATTCAAATACAATGTAGATGTACTGTGTCCTGAAAGAATTTCTATATTTGTAAATACCTTTTTACACATTTACAATAAATCAGTGTTAATTCTCAGCGTGGTAATATTATGTGTAAATAAGTAATAACAGTATATGGAAGTGCGGGGAAATTACGTTTGTTTGTCGCTTTTTAGTGAAGCCTGGAATAGGCGATTGAAACTGAAAGGTTAAAAATATTATTGGTGATATTTCAACAAACCCAACTATTCGCCGTGTGTGTAAAACAAAAACTACAGAGCGGACTCTGAATGTGGACACGAGCTCATTATCCAGAGTTTATTTGGGCATATTATGTATACAACGTGTGGAGTAATGGTTATAAAAGAATGCGTTTACTGCATTTAGTGGCCATTGCATGAGATACACCAGCGGTCAATGAGGTAGAGGTAGGACAACCTGTGGCTGTACAATTCCCGAAGAAAGCTTGGGAGGGAGGGAATAAACAAAACGAAGCAGGTGGTCCGAGACCGTGACGTGACAAAGCAGTCTGACGTCTGACCGAGGTGTAGTGGCCAGAGGTTGGCCTCCAATACCGCGAGAAGGAGAAAGTCGGACAGTTTGGGAGGGGAGCTTGGCTGACTGGCGTTGACGTGGCATACCAGCATACGCTCTACCTCAACTAACGGCGCTATATGACGCGGCATTTCTTGACTGACCTGAGAACACGCTTCCCTCCAAAACATCACCAGTTTCTGAATACCGCGTGAAGCTGGCAGTACAAACTTAAAATATAATTTAAAACATATTCGTTTGTTTAACAATTTTAGAAGTGTTTTTCACCTATGTGCGAAATAAAAAAACGAAACAAACGATTGCAATATGTTTAAAAGTAATTTTTTAAAAGCTTCCAACATTTGTTTCTGAGCGTCTGCTGGTAATTTACAAACCGAGGACTCTACGAGTTTACACAGATTTTTTTTAATCCACCTGAATTAGAATTAAACATGCTCAGTGGCAGCTTTATTTATTCAGAAGTTAGTATTTTATTTCTTTTTGACAGGTGTTACTAATCATTGTTATGTTTTCAATCGACAATTAATATTTACTTATAGTCCGAATTTTATCACACGATGCATAGTAATTTTGTCAATCTATTTATTTCGTGGATGTAGCTAAATATATCTCTCAGGGTAAGCTAAGTAAAGTTCAACTCAGTAATTAATGAAAAGCTTGTAAAACTAAGAGTCTTTGTAGTTCCGTTACAAATCCAGACACGGATTGCTTGCAAAGAATGCGCATTCACAGTCATCTGACTGACCGCTCCAAAATCACAACTAATCATCGCCCAGTGGCAGTTTGTAATTTCAATAATCGCATAGCTATATAATGTTGACGTGCTTTAAGCGTATTGTACATGGCCAAATGGAGGTGGCCACTCTTCAGCCTATCGTGTTGAGATCGTATTCTACATAGCCAACTGCGGGTGGCTACTCTTCAGTCTGTCGTGCTGTGAGTGTATTGTACGAGGTCAACTGGCCACTTTCTTATCTATCTAGTAGGGATCACATTGTATGTGGCCAACTGGGGATGGCCACTATGCAGTCTACCGTGCTGGGAGCGTAGGTAAACGGACTGTAGGTCCACGTCATAAAACTGCCGGAAGCATTTCTTACCTACTTCTTAAGGGGTGGACAGTGGGTCCACGGTCCCGGCCTGGGACCCACTGTCCGACTCAAGGGTTTGTTTTGACGAGGGGTTGACAAGGGATCGTCGTACTCACACTGCAGCACTTGAATGGATGTTTCGAGATCTAAACTCTATATCTGCTAAATAGTTTTCAGTACTACATAAGACAGCTGCAAAAAGAATGAAACAAAATTGTATACATAAAATAAAGTCAGGTTAGTTACGACATTTCTAACTTAAGAATGTCTGTAACGATTATATTGGTCTTTGCTTTATTGCATACGTTTTCGCTCCGACTAGGAGAACAACGATTAAAATATCCTAAGAATGCACAGAAAAATCAGGTAAAGAGAACAAGACATTTATATAATAGTATAAGAGCCTGTTAACTGTAGTCAATTGTTCTGTGTAAACATTGTTTTATAGTAGCACAATCATAAATTACCTTACATTTAGTCGTGAAAGCATAGAGTACGCTTGATAATAACAACACTTCTTATTTCAAACTTTTTTGCGACCACTGTTGAGCACAAGTAAGACAAATATTTAGATAAAAAAACTAAAAATTGTATTAAAAGTCTACTTTAACTGTACACTTTAGTAAATATTGAGTATGCATGATGAGTACTGTATGCAGACATCAAAGGAATGTACTATATAACTTTTATATAGTTATAAAATGCATAATGCTGTAGATGGAGCTTATATTGGTTACTTTTTTTAACTTACATTAAAACATAAAACCAATATTTAAGACTTTTATTGTTTTGTGAGGCCTTTCGATAGCGAGGTTATCTTCTTCAGACACATCACAAAACAATAAAAGTCCTAAATATTGGTTTTATGTTTTAATGTAAGTTATAAAACGCATAGTTTATTTGACTTTTGACAGAAGTAGGCTTCTCAGAAGTTTGTATGTACCTTGTTCTAGAAAACAAAGCAATATTAACTAGGGCTTTTTTATTAACTAAACACCAAATTTTAAAACTTTTAACGGTTAACGGTTTATTTTAAAGGGGAATAAAACTAATAGGGTTTAAGAATACATTTAAGAATTTGGAGCGTTCGAAGTCCTTATAGCTAGTAATTAAACATGTTATCTCCTGTCGTTCCGAGATCACTATTTGAAATAACGTTACATTTTTTCGCAGCGGGATATAGCGATGAATAGCAATATTGGAAGTTTGAATGAAACTAGACAAATTTTTTAGCCGTTCATCGAATTCATGTTTGAGTGATATTTACAACGTATCGTTAGCGGCATAAGGTCACTATTATGTAAGTTAGTATGTCTGTGTAAGCAGATGTTTTGTTTACTGTTTGGATTATATGCCAAGAGCCACTATTTAAGGTAATAACGTATTTTTTTTCTTCGTATCTATTAACTTAATTTGGTACAGCTTTAAAAATGATATATTAGATATAAACTAAATGGTTATTTTAACTATTAAAAATGTTAATAAAACAATAAACCATCCATTTCAATTAACGTGTAGGCTACTACGAGTAACGTATCTACTGAGGTATATACAGTACCGTATTATACAAACGATGGTCCAATATAAGGAATAACTAATGTTTATGATTCATTAGGACAATGCCAAATTAATCAGATAGTGATATATGGAATTCGTTAAGATATAATCCCTATTAGTAATCCACTTCATATGTGGTAGCTTGAGTAAAATGTTGTTAATATTTACTGCTTTAGCAGTAGGCCTACGCTGTACGAATGTAGTGGAAGAATCACTGACCAGAATAAAGAATAAGTGCAGGTAGAAAAACTAATGCACGGCCAGGTCAGTTTTGAAAAGTAGGACAGTTATTCCACAGGTGTCGGCGTGGACTAACTGTCCTACTCTGCAGAAAAGTGACGTCAGCCACCCTCGTCAAACTAGGCTTGGACCTACAGTCCTACAATCGGGAGCGATTCGTATTGTACGTGGCCAACCGCACGTGGCCACTCTTCAGTCTATCGTGTTAAGAGCGCATTCTTTATAGCCAACTGGGGGTAACAACTCTTTAGTTTATCGTGTTGAAAGCGTATTCTTCATGGCCAACATGGGAAGCCAATGGATTTAACATTAGAGAAGGGTTTAACAGGTTTAGGATCCCGCCGTTATGGTGTCATAGGCCTCTGACACTGACTGCCATTATATCATTAACTTGACTTAAAAATACATATTTATTTAAAATAAAACAAGTTTTAGTAACTAACCTAGTTTTATCAACAGCAGGACTACTGTATGCCCTCTGAGCAACTTCTACAATAAATGCCACATAAATACATTAGTTAAAAAAATTATGGGAAGCGTATATTTCAAATAAAATTTTATTCTAATGTACACATAGCGATTTCTTCATTTATTTAGCTACACAAATTAACATTCCACTATGAAATAAACAATGTGATATGTGATGGCATTTTAGGTAGATTTTACATAAATATTTTACTTAAAATTCTCAAGCCATTTCAAACAACGTTTATTCTTATTTATTTTTCGATGACACTTGAAGCTTGAAGATGGTGGCCGCTTAAACTTAAACAAAATAATGTACAATTGAACCGTTATAAGTGAACATGTTTACAAACATAATTTAAGATTAATTTTGTCTTAATCGAGTCAAGTTTGTCACAAAGAAATGTATATGCTTATAACAATTTTAGTCTTGTACGGTTTCAAGATTATGGAGTTTCTAATTGTTGATAGTGTTGATTATATTAGCATGTCAACATTGATAGTTATTATCCTATCAGTGTTGTGCGAATTAAACATCTAAACTAATCATCCTTAGATTTACCTTTACAGATGACGGCCACACACGAAATCTAGGTACCGCCTGACCCGGAAGGGATATTTATCAATGGAATCAAAACATTCATATAGCTGCAATCAAATTAAGATTACTTTTGTTAACGTATCAAAAATAAAATGTCCCCCCTAACTCCTGAGCTGAATATAAATACTTTGGAAATTCGTGGATGGGGGTGTCACTATAATCCTGACACATTGCAAAATACTCATTTTTTACAATAAATACAGTTTTATAAATTCCTGCCCTATATCTGCCAGGTTCACAGTATCATACAATGCATTTGTATCACATCAATTTTGCTCTGTTTGTAGTTATATTTATTTTTAACGCTCTAAGCGCATTTGGGTTTTAATGAGATGTAATCGGGGTTTGATGGGATTATAACAAATCAGAACACAGTATTAAGATAACCACTCTGGAGACAGAATATAATATAGTGTTTTATCTCTCCACGAGGCAGTGGCGTAGCGAAGGGGGGGGGGTCCAGGGGGTCCGGACCCCCCCCGAAATTTTAAGACATATTAACAAATAAAGCATGGAGCAGGAGAAAAAAGGACAGTTATCATTACTCTTGTCCTACAAACATTAAATTGATTGATTTCACTGATTGAAGTGACCGTTGTTAAAAATATAAATTGTCCCTTTCGTTTAAATCATAAAGTATCCAAACGATACTTTTGGGGCTCGGCCTTTCAGATAGTGTAGTGTAATCACGGTATTTCTATAGGGCGCGGTCACGTGACGTCGCAAAGTCACCTGAAACCGTAACACGACGAAGAGTTTAAATCAGCGACCAATTCGTTCAAATTCGTCGTGGGGACGTAAAGTGACTGCTTAGAATTAAGTTACGACGTTGATTTTAGGTGTCATTAAACTGTAAACAGTGTATATAATTATTGAAAAAAAATCACTTTCGGTCGGAAAATACACTTGAAAAAACTCTACTGATTAGAACTTCAAACTAATTTGGACTTCAATGATTGAGGTAAACGTGGAGTTTTTCGATCGAGTTAGGACGAACGATTTTTGTTATCATTAAACTGTACACCGTACCTATATAATTACAATTTTGGATTTCATTGTTTGAGTGGTTGAGGTAAAAGTGGTACTTAGGATTATGTTAGGACGGTGATTTTAGGTATTAATTCAACGCCGACTAATACATATATAATTAACGAGAAAAAAACAATTAAATCACTTTAAATTAGCGACTTTTTTTCCTATGGAGTCTCACAGGGATCTATACTTGGACCAGTCTTGTTCCTTGCGTACATCAGCAGGCGGAACTCATCGCTCCTGAGAGGGAAAATGGTCCAGTATGTTGACGATACAAACGCTCTGCATTAAAGCTCCAACAAAAACATGAATTAGAAATCATTTCGTTTTTAGAACTGAATTCATGTATTCAGTTTTTTTCTAAATTAAATCTGAGGACCAACAACTTCAAATCAAATGCACTAAATTTCTGTTTGCGGCAAAGAGAGATTGAGGATCGCGCTGCTGTGATGGCGGACGATGTCCTCATAGAGGAAACTGAATTCCACCAAGTTCCTCGGAATGTACCTTAATCGAAGTCTGACTTGAGACAATCACATTTAAAGTACCTGCTCAAAGGTTTCTTCAGGCATTTATGCTCTACGGAACCTTTCAAAATTTTGCTCCCGGGATGTACTAAAAATGGCCTACTTCGGCCTTTGGACAACCCCATCTAATGTACGAGTTGAGGCTATGGGGCAGCTGTTCTAAATACAAATTTGAGCGAGTATTTAGAAGTCAAAAGAAAGCTGTCCCTCATCATTTCAAAATTTAAAAATCCCGAAATTCATGCAGAGATGCCTTTAGGGAGCTTGATTGCTAACTTTGCCCTGTCTCTACATCCTCGATGTCGCCCTGTACTGCCGATTTAAGTGCGAGTTCGTCCGGGCAGGGACGTCTATCAATATGGGACAAGAGGCAGGGACAACCTTCGGTTACATCCGCACAGAACAGCCACATTCAAACGTTTGCCATCCGAGGTTGGTGTTTTAAGCTGATCAACAAGCTCCCTGATGAAATAAAAAAATTGAATGAACCAACGAAATTTAAAGCTCGATTGAGACACTTTTTGGTGTTGAGGGTGTTTTTATTCATTGGAAGAGTTTATGATGAGCCGCTGGGATGAAATTTAAGTATAATTCGATCATCCTCTATTTCTGGTGGTAAAATTTAGAAGATTTTAAAACGTATGGCTGTAAGTATGTATCAGTCTTAGGAATGAGTGTGGACTGTGTATGAACGGGTATGAATGGGGGGCAATTTAAAATAGATATACATATTATTTCTAAATAATTTAAATTTTAACGATTGTACGCAATTATTTATTATTGTTGACACAATAAAAAGTATTATTATTATTACCCTCCGGTCGGAATATACCGAGGAAAAGCTCTACTGATTCAGATTTTGACGATTTTGGATTTCACTGGTTGAGTCGTTGAGATAAAAATGGGTACTTAGAATTATGTTATAACATTGATTTTAGGTATCAATTGAACGCCGACTAATATCTATATAATTATCCAAAGAAAAATTTTAAAATCGCTTCCGGTCAGATAATACACCGGAAAAACTCTACTGATAAGAAGTTCCGACTACTTTGGATTTCACTGACTGAGGTATTATTTCATTTTCCTTAGTATATTCCGATCGGAAGTGATTATTTTTGTTTTTTTTTCTCGATAATTATATATTTATTAGTCGGCGTTTAATGAATCTCTAAATTCAATGTCCTAACATAATTAATTATAAGTACTACTTTTACCTCAACCACTCAACCAGTGAAATCCAAAATCGTCAAAACGAACCAGTAGAGAGCTTTTCTTCGGTATTTTACCGACCGGAAGTGTTTTTTTTTTCTCGATAATTATATAGGTAGTCGAGTACAGTTTAATGATAACAAAAAAATCGTCGTCCTAACTCAATAAAAAAATACCACGTTTTACCTCAATAACCGAAGTCCGAAGTAGTTGAAATCATTAGAGTTTTTCAGGTGTATTTTATTTCTGACCGAAAGTGATTTTTTTCCGATAATTATATACTCGTCTACTGTGTAATGATACAAAAAATCGTCATTATTAACTCATTCATAAATACCCCAATCAGTGAAATCCAAAGTGGCCGAACTTCTAATCAGTAGAGTTTTTTTCCGGTGCATTTTCCGACCGTTGCGTTAGTTTGATCTGTACCCGAGCAACGCTCGAAAGTCGCCCTTCTTTTCTGAAGGGTTTTCGGCCCTCAGTGGCCCAATGTCCCCGAAGGGGTATTTCATTTTCTCCACAGAAATATAGTTTGAGTCCAATTATACGCTTGAGTGAAGCTATGTTGTGTTCTTTTTCTTTCTTATCACTTTTGGTGCCTTCTACCCGGTCAGAATCGAACTTCGTAAAGTTTTTGTAGCTATACAAGAAAATTTTGTGGTACTAGAGTTGCTGTGAGAATTTAATTTGCCTATTACATATTTCCACTTTCTATAATGCGTAGTTACTAAAGCTCCATGTTTTTTGGTATTAACCTTTTACCAGTGAATTAAATAACACAACTACACAATAACACAACAAAATAACACACAAAACGTCCCCCGGATCCCCCGGTTTCGGACCCCCCCCCCCGAACGAAATTTCTGGCTACGCTACTGCCACGAGGGATTATAAACTTAAACATTCTGATGATGTAACGGCTCAACGATAGTCAAATAGTTTTGAAATTCTGTACTTATTTTATAGTGACGACTTTACAACGGAAATAAGGTTACCGTACATCTTATAAATAATGGGTATTTATTACAGATTGGTTATTTAGTCATAATTATATTGGCTACAGCATTTACATTCTCAAAAAAATTTAAACATTTACTGCTAAGTTATAACACTATTATATTATAACGTGTCAGTTATATAATATGAAGGGCACATGTGGGTGACGATATGTTATTGCGGATAATCCTATTTGTTTGTGTATATAAATTATATGTGTTAAACTTCAAGGGCTAAAGAGCAAGGTACATACAGAAATCGTCGTGGGACTCAACTCAAGGTCGTTTGAATGTAGTTAATTCTCAACACGTGTTGATCAATAGTTATTTATTATCTTCTCTGCTGCAGCCGTAATTTGTTGTTCAGAAACGTGTTGTTGACATGATAAATTACAAGAGGGTAAAATGGGCGAAGGTTTAACAGTTTTATTTTGTGACATAAGTTAAGGTCGTTTGACTATACTGTATGTACGTGTTGGGTTCATGTCACTACAGATTCGCGTGTCTTATAAAACGGTTAATCGATCACTGCGTACATATTAATCTGAAAGGAAGAAAATTATTGAGGCCTAACTTTATAAGCCATCACTAAAAGTAATTTCAGTGTTTGACTCATGATGGTGACGTGTTATTACAGACGAACGTTGTATAGATAGGTTGGTTGGAACTCTGCGCACGTGTTAATCTTGAAAGGAAGAAAGTGGTTGAGGTTTAACGTTATTAATTAGCTATCATGCAAGGTCTTTTCAGTATATGGCACATGTTGGTGACGTTATTGCAGACGAACGTTGTATAGATAGGTTGATATATCTCTGCACACGTGTTAATCTTGAAAGGAAGAAAGTGGTTAAGGTTTAACGTTACTCAAGGTCATTTTATTATAGATCTAGTAGTAGAGATGTCTGTGGTTGACACGAGGTTAGGTTGTATTTGATAAATCCTCAGTTTCCTCTGATGTTTATAGGGTGATCGTTAGTGAATCTCTTCAGTCGAAAGGTTAGTAAAATTTCATTTCTGTTTGTATGTCTGTCTACACGAAATTTTGAGGCCTAATTGTCCTAGGATTTGGATTTTTGCATAAACCTTCATTTCTATATACGGAACATCGAGTCGATGGTGGTGAATGTCCTCCAGGGGTTTGGCTGAGCGTTAGCGAATATTTTTACAATGGTCTGGAAACCATGATGGTAATGAGAAAATAGCAGAATAAATAATTTTTTATTCAGACTGAGTATAATCGTATAAAATGTTAAGTAAGTAACAGTAGAGTAACATAGAAAGATTTCATCTCTAGACTTTAGTGTTGTTGCACGAATTTTCATTCATTTTTACTGCGACAAGAATGAGTTCCATGGTATAATCCATGGGATTTGACTGACTATCATTGAAGTCTATCTCAGTAGGCTGGCAAAATATCTCTTTTGTCTGTCGAGGGATGCAAAATTTTCTTTTCTGTATAATTGTCTGTCTACCTGTTCGTAGGACATTTCAGAAATAAAGTGAGCTATAGACTTAAACTGTTCTGCATGCAACCTCAACAAACCTGCTACGTGCCACATGATGTTGCTATACAATAGCAAGATAACATTTTTACTTAAAAACATTGATACAACGAAAGCTATGAGAAATGTGATAAACTTGGTGCACTGTACTGTCAGGTTTGTACAGCTCATACAGTTAAACTATTTACATAAGTGCACTCACAACGTGTCCACGTCTGTTATAACGTCTCTAAGGGACGTTATAATGTCGAGGCTTGGTCGTGTTCAATAGTTAGAACTACATTCCACACAGAGCGTCATTCGGCACTGTACATGTGTGGATCGCATCGCCTTGCTCCATTCTTCTTTTCTATCTTTCATTTTCTTGTTTCGGAATGAAATCCCTAGTACATTACTGAATGGCTTGTCTATTTTTGTGTATATTGTTATAATAATACAATTATTTATCAAACAATAATTATTGTTGAAAGGTTTAAACAACAATTTCTACTAACTGATTTAAATTTTTAAGCATGAGAAGTAATTTGTATTGTTGGTCACATCGAAACTATATAGTCTAACAAGCACCGTACAGTGAAAAGCATTCTTGAAACCTTACAAATTATAAATAATTCTTATTATATAAAAAAATATGTTAATGAAGAGGATTGTAAAATATTTTTTATTCTTTCAGCGATGGTTATTAGTTGAGCTAAAACTTTGAAAATCTCTGATATTAAAACCTTACAGACGTCTAAGACGTGCTAAAATAAAAATAGTTCTAAATTGCTTTGCCATGTGAGAGAATGCCACTGGTAGTTATCACCAAACACACAAAGGTTACATTTAACGTTATACCGAATCCGACATGGTGGTTACGGCTATCTGATGCTGATCGGAGTATGTGGCACGTGGGCAGTTTGACGCTGAAGAAAGACGTCGTAAGTTCAATATGGTATGTGTCGTGCTCTTTGTAAAATGTGACAGGAGCGAGCCTGTGTGTCTCAGGTGGTAAGTGGAGTTGGAAGTGCCAAGTATACAGGTACATTTTTAAGGATGGGTCTGTCTCATAAGTAACTTACGTAAAATATAGAAGGCAATAAGAATTTTCTTTTTGTGCATTGCTACGAAAACATGGATTTTGTCGTCTCAAATTGCGGAGTACTTGCTGATTGTCTTTGCTGCATCTCGATCCTAATGAATCAACTAGGGGAGATGGTGCTATTAGTTTTGGTTGTGAAATATTTTTAAGCCATGGTCTGCTAAGATAACTCTCTTAAAATTAGCAAAATATAGAAGACTTTTTATCACTAATTTACTGTAGTAAATTTAGGTAATTTTATAACCAGACCCAATAAAAAAAGGCTGAAAATAAACATGTGGATGTTTACAGTATGTACATTTTCTCATAGCTTCAGTGAGTGGCGTGTTTTAAAATACCTGTGTTAATAAAATTACGTTTTTCAAATTAAATATAACTTTAGATAATAGATTTGTTATAAAAGATTACTTCATAAAAATTTGTTTGAAAATATACCCTCTATATATATTTCATACATGTACCGAACAGTCGATATCCTTATCCTCAACAGTTTTATTTGGGACTGATTAAAAAATGTAGATAAATTCTGCTTTATACGTCCTTATGAAATAAGCAAAAATCTATCCTGACTTCAAAACGCATATTTTAACCAAAATTTTTTAATTCAAAAAATTATCAAACTAAACATTACTACATTAAGTAAGTGGAATAATATAACAATATGAGAGAGCTGCAGCGTCGTCTGTCCACCTTTTACAGGTGAGGATGTCAGGAGTCAATATTGTGAGCATCATCATCCATCGTACTTATTTCTTTATCCTCATTTCCTGGTATATAGCTAGTAACACTGATTTCCTAGTATATCCTCAATCCCCAATCACTCATATATCCTTCATAACCATAATTTCTTCGTTTATCCGTAATAACCGTAATTTCTTCGTATATAATTAATAACCCTCATTTCATCGTATATTAATAACCCTTATTTCCTCTTATATCCTTAATAACCCGCATTTCCTTGTACATCCTTAATCACTCTTATTCCCTCGTATATCCTCATTTTTGTTTATGCTCCTGCAATGTAAACATTTTCATATTTACAAACCCCTATCACAGATAGCTGATAACATGAAACATATAAAAATACCACGCCATGAGTATTTGTAATACACGTCCCAAGTAATAATTGTTTGGCAGTTTTTAACCGATCCTAATGAAAAAGTGTTACGATAAGAATACTATTTTACAGTTTAAATATGAAATATGACAGGGGAATTAGATTATGAATTATGATCTTTGAAAATTGTACTTTTACTTAGATATACTGTAAAACAATAACCAATTCTATTAATAAATTTTAATTTAATTCGCTTGTGTTAGTCGTAAAAGTTACAACTATTGAAGCTTGTCCCTGCAACTTGTGACACGTCATATAAATATACAAATACAAGATCATACATACTACAATAATTACAAAGCTAGATCATACATTTGACTAGCAATTCATTATCAAAATATTATCACTAAGCAATCTGTCTTAAATTAGCATGTAAATAATTATACAGGTAAAACTCCAGATTGCATTTTATAATAGTAGAATTAATTCTACTGAACTGCTGAAATAATTTAGGATTAAAATCATCCACTTTATATAAACATTTAATCAATAACATATTTTTAGCATGTCTACTAAATATTGCAATAGTTTTCAACTTCAGTATGTCATGTAATAAATAAACTCATTGAATAAACGCAAGATCCGAGAGATACCGTTAACTTGACCCCTTTTTCCATGTTATGAGGACCCTTTTCTAAAATAGTTAATCTTTGAACTGGGAACTTATAATGGGGTTTCCATGCGTGTTGTAAAATTTATTAATTTTTGCCTTAGCTAAAAAAATTAGACTTTTAAGAACAAATTTCAATCTTTCTCTAACAAAAAGTGATAAGACTTTATTTTGATATGTGTAAAAAAAGAAGTGAATTAAAAATACATCTGACGTTGGTTTCTATGTTTATGTCTGACGGTAGGTAGGTCTTTAAGTGTGTCAAGCTACAAAATATGAAGTACTAGCAGTTACCCGCGGCTTCGCACGCAACTTCGTAGGTTTTGCATCTGTAGTCTATCAGTGTTTTATAACTTTTGATTCGAATGAATTATATTTCGGACGCCAATATTGAGTTTGCCTTGTTGCCACGTTCAAGAAAATACTAAAAAAGTATATATATTTATAGGCACTGCAATTTACTTCGTTCTTAGTATTATTGTTCCATAGTTGATTTTGCCTTATTTACTGATCAAGAAAATACATATATCAGGTCAAAGAAGCTTACCTCTGTCAAAAGACAATTAAGACTCATAACAGTCATAAAATGTATAGTAAAAGTTAGATAGTAACTTTGTATTTTACAGTCTAACCTCAATAAGACTCTTTAAGGGCTACGGAAAAATTTGTCTTATCAAGGTATTCTTAATATGTAAAGAGGTTCGTTTTACCGAGGTTTAATATTGCGTTATTTGTATTATACAGTTTTCTCCTCGCTCTGAGATAACTTCTGTAAAACGAATATTTTTGTGGCCAACCTCTATAATACGAATCATTGTTAACGTAAGTGAAGGTATTTTTCAATATAAGCCTAGGATAAAAAAGTATAATAATTTAAAAAATCAGTAGTATGTATTAAATTATGGGTACATATGAGTTTAGAAACTTACACGTAACAGATCAATATTTCACAAAAAATAAAAATTGCTATCAAGTCTTGAAAAAGTCATCAATTTTCGTTTGTTTACCTGCATGAACAGTTGTCATATCCAAAGAGAAATCTAACTCGACGATACTTCGTGGAATATAATTAAACGAAATTGTTCACTACACTTTCATTTAAACTTCTTTCTTTACGAAAAACACTTTAGTAGCATCATCAATAGCATCTCTTGTGTTTTTCGTTGACAGTTTAAGTCGATCACTCTCCACCCGTGCATCCTCATCATCTTCAGCTGTTTCATCTTCATTAGGATTTGAGGATTGGACAGAAGCCAGTATATCTTCATCCTTTAAATCTCCACATACTGCTAAATCATCATTGAAGTCAACAAATTATTCTAACACCATCTGCCTTGTGAAGGTTGTTTTATCTAATTACTACATTGTATAGATGTGTTTTTATAGCATTGAGGGTTACCAAAGTTTCAAAGGGATTTGAAAAAATTCTCTTATCGATGAATACGTTTGTTGAGGTTCGTACTAACGAGGTTCGACTGTAATAAGCTAATTACAATATATTTATGTAGAACATTAAATGAACTACATTTAATAGACAAATAACATACAAAGAACCAAGGGCGGGCCGTACCATATCTAATTAATATTTGCTAAAAATGTACAATTAAAACTATATTAACAATGACACTAGTTACATGTTTGTTTCATTATAAACTGTAAAATGTTTTATTTTTATTTTAGAACATTTAGAACTGGAATTGATGCGTTAGTTCAAACAACCATCAGGCCAACGAACTTTTTTATCTATCATAGTTCTTGCCGACTGCTTCACAGGCAGTCTTCGGAGTTAAATTTTGACTATCTATGTTTTAAGACAGTTTCTAAAGTAGATTTATAAGGTAAATCAGTACTTACTTAATCACTGAAAATAAAAAAAACCGCATAAAAACTAATGGGTACTCCCTTACACACTATAAATATAAACACATTAAAAATAGTGGTTACAATAATTAAACATATGTTTGTGCTGTAATAAAACAAAGTTAACACAGAGCTGTTGATTGCACTGGACACTGTAATAGTTAGGGTGGGGGAGGGAGGAAATTATTTAGAAGTAGGATTCTGTTCAGAAAATATGGAGATTTTGTCTTAAGCAAAAGAAAAAAGAATTCAATTTCACAAACTTTAGAGACCAAGATTGAATTTTTCGCTACTTTAAAGATTAGTGGGGCGTAGCCCCATTTCATTTCAATAGGCCTACTGAAATGACAATAGGCCTATATTTATCACAGAGACCGTAAGAATGCCCATGTAAAATTTCACTACAATCGGTTGAGAATAGTTTACGCGTGAACCAAAACAAACAAACAAAGGCACTTTCGCGTTTATAATATTATTAGGATTAAGGTAAACAATATCAAAAATGTATATTCTAAAATAATACATTTTTAATTATAATGTACTAACAACAAAATCTTACATTAAGATTCAATAGTAAAAACAATGATCCTTATTGTTAATATATGTAATGGTACTGTAATAGTTAGGATGGAGGAGGGAGGTTAATATTTAAAAGTGGGATTCTGTTCAGAAAATATGGTAATTTTATCTTAAACAAAAGAAATAAATTCACGCAATGTTTTAAAATTTTTTTACTAGTGGCCTTGACGGCGAAAATGCGAATATGTGGACTGTACGTACGCTCACAATATCATGATGATGATAGCAATAAATTAACTTTTATTATGAATGGTGATATATTTCTGGGAAAATCGGGGAGACATGAAATTCGCGTTGTATTTCATCACACTTCTGTTTATATTCTGCCCACTAGACTATATAAGCTTATCTGAATTTAGTTTTCCAAGTATATGTGCCAAATATATAGGCCTACCAAGACAAAGAAAATTCTTATAATATAATGCAGTAACAATAAATCGGAGGCAACGCTATATGTTATATATAATAGTTATTATTATTATCTACGCCAATACAACCACTTCAATCTTAATTTGTTCTATTAAGGAAATGGAGTCAATGGAGGGAACCATCGTGGAATTTGATTGATGCGATATAGCCATTCATTTATTAGTTACAGATAAATTGGAATCTATACAACCGGGGAAAATGTGTTAAAAATAGTGTTACCGCACGAGTATTATATGGCACACGCAATGGCCAAGTATACATTCACAGTATCGTCCATGGCTTACCACTGCCAGCTTGATGAAGCCAGCCTACAGTCAGTCAGACTGGCGCGCGGTGGCAGTGGCAGCGCTGTGTTGCCGCCGCGATCAATACGGCGTGGCGGTAGCTACCTAACCTAAACCTACTATATTACGTCCTCCGTTTCCCCCTCTTTGTCCTGCCACTATCGCGTCCTTTGCCACTGCCGTTACTATCGCGTCCTCTACCACTCCCTATCTTGCCGCCATCGCTATATTGTACATAACGATTACAGCAGTTTATTTCTTGAAGCTCGCATCATGTTATTATATTATCGCAATAGTGCCTGTTTTCTCTTTACTTAAATAAATAATGTACAAACACAATATTTTCATTTATGCAAGTTTACAAAAACATTTAATATTGATTATATAACTTTACAATATTGGTGGATGATGAACTTAAAGAATCATTCTACGTTTTAGGAAGAAACACTTTGCTTCTTGCTTAAATATTCATTTCGGCAATTCTTGAACTTGAAATAACGGAGAGAATTTCAACTTCAATTGCAATATATTTGAGTCGTTGAGGGTGAGATGCACTTCGCTTCGTCATTTTCACAGTTTATACAAGATTAATATTTTCGAAAGTTTATGAATAAAATAAGTGAGCACCAACATTACTCTATTATCACGTCCGTTTTACATACACTTATGAATAAAACTAACTACTATAAGTAGATTTAGGATGCTTTAATAGAATAAAGTTGAAGCTACAGAATATTTATCTCAGGAACAATTAAATAGCATCCCCTCAACATAATGAAATCATCACTAAATGATTAATTTAAGAATCAATTAATATTCTAGAAAATAAAATAAATGTTATGATAAACAAACTAAGTACGGTATTACTGTACAGTTTAGTGAACCAATATTTGTATGTAGTAATAATATGGGAATTGTTCGTGGAAGAATACGACCCCCAAGCGCTTTCACACGCGTACTTACAGCCCAGTGAGTCGAGATGTCCATTTAATGTTCCATATGTTCCCGATACATTTACCAGTTTTGCTATTTCTTATGCAATTAAGTTATTTGCATATGTTCATATCCATAAATATATATATATATATATATATATATATATATATATATATAAAATGACTCCTAATAATATGATGTACCTAATTGTAAAATAGTAAAGATGATCATTCCACTACTGCAGTAACACAAAATTTAAGCAATGTTTGGACTAATTTTGTATGAAATAATTATTTCAATGTACAAACAATAGTTTTAGTGCTCCATGGTTTGTGATTCACATCAGGTAGGTCTACAGTCGTATAATCCTTCAGAGGCCATGGATGGCCGGTATGGTATAGAACTGCTTATCAATCAGAAAGTAACACAATACATCAGAAGTGTTATTCTAATCTTAGCTAATATGATGATTATATATATATATATATATATATATATATATATATATATATATATATATATATATATATATATATAAAACATTTGACATCCAATCATAGGACAATGGAGGCTATATATAGTGTTACTCTTAACATTTGTGATGTTTTTTTTGTTCAACTACATTTTTATACTACTAGATTATGTAGGCAATATTCTTACATAACCATATTTGTGTTGTGTACAATATTTATTTGACAACATATGTGACGACAAAATGCTTAAGGAATTATTTGGTATTAGCAATTATTGATTTTCAGAATGTATAGAATAATGGTTGGACGAACTATGTATTTGGGAACGTTCAATGGTTAAACCCCGTTAATAATAGAGTACGAACTGTAATAACTGCCTATGTTGTTAAATAATCATGTTTATTTAAATGGAGTACTATACTGTACATATACAAGAGACCACATATAAGCATAATCTGATAATGTCAAAAACCATACTGGTAGACATAATTCAACATAATGGGGAAAATATAGATATGCATATGCTATTATAATGAACATTAGCGCTAACCTTCTACGAGAGAATTCATACACAGTATATCGGTTTAATTATACACTCAACGATGGCAAAGGAACATTATCATAATGTATTATCCTGGTTTATAGATCGGTAAACTGCTGATTCAATGTAGTGTTGTGTAACAGCTGTGTCGCGTCCGGCAGTTTCTAGAGACAGAGGACGCGTTTGGAACGGGAGGAGGCCGATAGAGGACGCATTACCTCCTGTTCCCCTTCCCCCAGCGCTGTTGCTAGGCGAAGCAAACCTGACGTTCCCCCACTCCCACGTCAATAGTTGCAGTGCAGGCAACTGCTATACCACGCCCCGTCAACTGTTCCACGATTCCAACTATTCGAGCATTCCGCTGTTCCGCTTGCCACCTTGCAGCCGTGATAACGAGTGGCGAGTTTTTGCACACGTCACGTCTTGCTTCCGGTGGAACAAAGTGCCACATCCGGCCTTCTGGCGCATATGGCTTGCTCCATTGAGGTAACTATTTTGTGTATTGTCATTGCCTTTGTTTGCAAACTGTTGTAGTGTGTTACGGTGTTACTTCAAATACGTAACAAATCAATATTTTTTTATTATAGCGAAAGTTGTGCGCATTTTTCCAGATAACTCTAATTTGTAAGGATTGTCATAATTTTTTATTGTTCTTTGTTAATTTCAATCATAATACAAAGTTCGGAAGTCGGTATTCTGTCAAATTGGTTTTTGAAGAGTTGTTAGTAATTTGGTACATTTTGACGAAACCCATGATGACCTGTTAATAGACCGCCTGACTAAGATGGTGCGCGTCACAACTAACGTATCAATGACATTTTCACTTTGGTTAGATACACTTCCGGAAGATATCTTTTTCTATTTCTTTTGCAGGACAACTGCTAGTTAGTTATTAGCGTGTAAGTAATATTTCGAGCAGACAATCATATATTTCACACAACTTTACATACATTTTACTCTTTATGAATTTGATTGTGCTATTTATAAAAATATTAATTACAATACAATATAAAACTTAATTAGTGAATTCTATTTATGGATAATGGAAGCGTTGTTGCGTCAGTTTATGTCCGACGAAGTTGGCTGACTGTCCGACCGATGTCTATGTCACAGGAAAGTTGGCAACGCTGTATGTTCTGTTACAGTGGTCTCTGAGCCACATGCGCAACACAACACACTGCCAGCTTTCTCTCTGTTCTGCAAAGCGTGCAAGGCAAGGCCACCTCTGCTCTGACCTCACTCTCTGCTCGTGCCGAGCCCTTTGTTCTTGTACCTCTGTATTGTCGCTCAACCGTCCTCCTGCCCCAGTCCTCCCTCACTCCTTACAATTCGTCCTCCACTATTCATCCACAACATTCCAGTTCTCTGAGCAACACATAATGCTACTATATCTCATCTAATTATAATTTGTTTAAATTGGATTTTTCACTTATCTTCTTTTTTACCAAACGCAATAAAACAATTTATTTTTATTTTTTAAACATTCCAGTGTTAAAAACATTGTCGTCTATGAAATCGTATGAAGAACGTCAATTTGAAAATTCGACTACACTATTATTTTGGCTCATTTATTCCTCCTACATGAATGAGAAACAAACGTACAAAACTTTTATGTTTATTTATTTTAGTGTATTTTGTAGTGTATCAAAGCTTTGTTTAACATGGCTTTTGTCAAAGCGTTCAACTCATATCTCTGTAATCTCTAAAATGAATTCTGTGTAAATTTCTAATAGACGTCAAATTGAAGCGCCTATTGGAGTTTTGTCTAAGGAAATCGCCAGCAGCATAAAGCCGCACAAATATATTAGATTTTAGTATATAAGGGAGGAACTTAACAAGTATATTGCCAATTAATACTAATATTGGTTCATATTTATAAATTATAATTTTATTTCTGCTGCTTTCAGCCCAGAAAAAAATCTGATTAGTGTCAGTGGATGTAATTTATATCCTTATGTTGTATTCATCATAACATGTTGTAAAATTTCACATAATAATTTTACTGCAACACATTTATATATATACAAAACAGGGAAGTGCTTTTATTACAAAATGGAGGACAATGACTTCAAATGTTGCCTTGAAACGCAGTAAAGTAAGGAACATGGGTTTTATAAACGGAAACCGTCCCACTGAGTCAAGTGTCATATATCTTATGGTTTTGTGAACTTAAGTCTGTAATTCATGTAGCTACTATGTGACTACTATATTCGTTGAACTGTTTTAAAGATTTGTCTTGAAGACTCTCTTGTTACGGTTGATTCTTTCCAATCTCTTGTTCTGTGAAATATCTAAAAAAGATTGATCTTTCAAGTAAGCCATCATCGCAGAATCTTTCGAAAATATGTGGAATCTATCGTTAGGTCTGGCTATTTAAGTTACACAACTATATATCTACATTAATCATCGACTTTTCTAACGTGGTGGTGGTAATGGGAAAACAAGTCCCTGTTCATACTTGCTCGGCTGCCCTGCTGTAGGTGAACAACAGTAGAGAGCCAGCCAACAAGAATTGTCAGTGGCTGGTTGGTGGCTACATGATTACCTACTAGTTCCATAAACGTCTGCAGAAGCACTCTACTTCATCTTCAATAATGTTTCATTTCTGGACAGATAGCAGAAAAAAGGCATAATTGACGATGTTATATCTGTAATTATACAAGTTACGTGTAAGCAATATTTAAAAGGTTGTATGTAGTTTTAGCCATCTCGCGACAAATCCTGCAAAAAGTAAAAAACAAACTACGAAATTTATTTTGGGTTTTTGATCCGGACCTATTGTGTTTCAGACATAGACCGTTTTCTCTGTTTTCAAAAGCAATTTATCAAATATGTGTTCCATGTCATAAAACCTCTGAAGTAAGAATTCCAGTCCAAGACTGCGATGTTATTATCCAGATAAGAGCAAATTGTTATTTCTTGTACAACTGATGGCTATGAGAGCAATGATGCCTTGGAAGCAAATATAAATCTGTGACTTTTCTTTCATTACAACAATATCATAGCAATTTTTCTTTCTTATTGGAATATAATCTTCGAACAAAATCATTGTTGATTGATAGTTAACGTACAGTAATAAAGTATCGATAAACAATATTAGACCGTGTCAGCGAGACTAGATAATGTTTTTATAATTGTGCACTCTCTTGTTACTTTTTATTTTATAATTTATTATGGCATATAAATGTTTATTTAGAAACGCTTTTTACTTTACCAATCGCATATCAAACAACTAGAAAGGATTCAGTTGATACATTTTCATTAGATTAATTTATTTCTGATTTTTCAAAAACAAGTTTTGAACTACGTGATGCGGCATCACTTCCTGACTGTTTGATAGAACAGGTGAACTATAAAAACACATTTATAAAACGTAAACTGTTAGAGATGGTTTATTATCTTTCGTCTGGTGTCGTATCCGATCTAGCACATCTCTATTTTTCATCCGAAGGCTTCTGAACAAGGTGGAGATTTTCAGAGAATTTTCTTCTGAATTGGTGGAATACTTCAGAGACTCACCATTCACCCAGTTGGGCCCACACACTCCCAGGTCTGGAGCAAGAGGTCGAAATAGGGTACGGAAATAAAGCCTTTCAATAACTTTATTGATCTCAGAGAAGACTGAGAAGATCTCGTCGTTCAGGCAAGTGTGCCCGATTATGTTCCTATTGGAAGTGTTTCTTCTTGAGATGCGGACGTAAGGGAGGGTTTTATCCCAATTCTTTACTGATATCAGTGATGCAAACCCTGTAATCACTCACCTTAGGGGTATTTAGAGACGTCACATCGTCCAAGTAATAGTACGTGATGATGTTTCCCAACCTTTTGTAATGAACTAATAGGGACGGGGTGTAGACCGATTAATGGTTATACCATACTACATTTTTAGTAGGGATGCTTAGGAATGACATCTCATTGATCAAGTGTTTATGTCCAAAAATAACCGTTTTGGATGTGACATGATTCAAGACTAAAATGTGAGATAGAAAGGAGTTTATAGATACGGTTTCCTCACGTCATAATGTTGTAGTTGGGCGGGATTTTAAGTACTGTATCGTGTTCTAATAATAAGGGCGGTTACTCCCGAGCTTCGCTGTGTGGTGCTAATTAATTGTTAGCACTAATTATGTAATAGTGACTACACACATTTACCTAGAGTAGTCAGTCATCTGACAGTTCAGCCGACTCAGAACTCTCTATCGTAACTTAACCACGTCTCCACGGCTTGAAGGAACCTATTGGCTCAATTCATGAGAGAATTATTGTGCTCGTGAATGCCCACATTGAAGAACTGGCAGCCAGTTACATCGCCCAATACGTCTTAATCGTATGACTTTAAGCATTTCAAGAGGCACAGGGAATACCTCACTTTACATAGCAAACTGCTTTTAGCTCAAATGTTAGTGAGGAGTCTCTCAATCATCTCGGGTACCTTCCGGTAAGTTATATCCTTTCAAAATGTTTAAAACTGTATAGAACAAGATAAACAACAAACGCATATCTGAACCAATCAAAGCAAAAATTGAGGATGGAAGGGATGACTTGGTGTAACAAAATTAACCACGTTCGTTCTAAATTGTCCTCCGGCATGTATGTTTTAAGATTCTTAGGGCAGTATTCCCTAGTCAGATATCGATGATAGCGTGTTATAATAACATTAAAAGCGCAAAAACTAGCGAGTCACACATAATTATACAGTATAAATTAGATAGTCTTCAAGGGAAATCTTCAAAAGACGCAAACTGTTGACTGCCACATAACAACTTACTTTTGAATGTTGAAATGTGTTACGATTAGGGACTGAAACGTATGCACGTTTGAGACTATGGTTGGAGATCAATATTTATATTCGTGGCCTCTAAAATATTGCGGACAACCGCTAATCTCATATGTATTGATCATTTTTATACATTCTTATTAGATCCAATTAATTGTCTTACCGACTGTACATTGTATATCTTGTTAACAGAATTTTTTCATGTCTTATCTCTTAGTTATTAAGAACCGCCATAGTATTTGGTAATAGTAAACTAGATCAATCCCTCGCTTTGAAAGTCACTCCAAAAAGCTAGTGAGGGTTAATTCTGTAATATATATATATATATATATATATATATATATATATATATATATAGACTATATATAGACTATATATATATATATATATATATATATATATATAATATATATATATATATATATATATATGAGCAAACGTTCTGCGTATTTCAGGTTTCTGGGTCTTACGCTTTTACAGCTGAATTTTTACCTAAGTATGGCTCAAAAATACTCACGTCGCTGATGTTGACTTAACAGAGCCAAAAATAATTAGTGCTTGTATCTTTGTAACTCCACTTCCCTAGCTTTCAGTACAAGTCGCTCATCCTAAGTACCGACGCCGACTCTTTTAAGAAATTATATTAAAATTATATCACCCAAAATCCATCCACACAATTCTTCCAGCAGAGAAAACTCACTTGCAATTCCTGGAAGTCAACCTTTCAGTTAAAATACTTTTACTCAAAGGGAAATTTTCGCGTAAAGCAGTTTGGGCTCAAATTTGGAGAGAGTGTGAAGGGTGAGGTAATATTTTGGTGCTAATCATCCAACAATTGCAATTGGTAGTATGCATCTTCACAGGAAGGAAAGGATCATCTATATGTATAAAAATGAATGTTTGTGTGTTTGTCCTTTATGGAATCGTACACTATTTGACCGATAATTATGAAAATTTGAATGTATATGTACTTTTCGACGGAGAAGGTTTATATGCTATACTCATTTATAAAACTCACCACGAGGTGGCGCTGCAATATATAAAAGTTTTCAAAGCGCCTGCACAGTATAAACTGCAATTACGAGACAGTTACGTATATTAATTTGCCAAAGACTATTTGAAGGCACTAAGTTAGAATATATGTTTGTCTTTATGATAAATATATGGTTGAACTTAAAGCTTGACTGTTAGACCGCTTTATAATAAAATACATGTACGTGTACAATGGCTATATAATAAGCATACACAGATTTTCTTGATCGTGACAACAAGGCAAACTCTACATCGGTGTTAGAAATATAATGCACTTGAACCAGAAGTGCAAATACTCGTACATGGCCAAGGCTTACCATGCGTGCGAAGACGCGGGAAACAGCTAGTACTTAATAAAACCGCACTCTTTGAAGGCGTAATGCTTGGAAAGCTAAATGGAGGCAGCAGATATTTGAACAATGCTATGTTTACATGACCGGCTATCAAACAATGCGTCACGTTGTGAATCATTGTCCTCTGCGAGCTTTAGCGGTCTCTATGGAGGCAGCTTTAATTTGGCTGAAGGCGTGGGACATTTTAGTCTAAATAAACATATGAAGCGTAGGATTTCAAAATCATACTACACTTACTAATTTTACATGTCAATAAAGGCAACACTATATTTAAAAATGTATTATAAAATCAGAACTTTTAAATATTATAAAATATTATTACATGCACCTTCGCACGCAACTTAATTTTTAAAAACAGGGACGGTATGATCATACTTTTTTTTTAATGGCATTCCCAACAATCATGAGATAGTTAAGTGATAGTCACTGAAATATATTCCAATCTCTTGATACGTGTTAGATTTAAGTTAAATATGGGGGCTCTGAAATCGGAGAGTAAAACTGTGTTTTATAATTATCTCTGAAATTTCTCAAATTTCTCTCCAATATTTCATATTTTATGATTTAATAGTTAGTTAATTATTTCAGTAAAAAATTAACTAACTACTACAGGCCATTGTGAAGAAATTCTATCTAAAGGGAGACTAAGTCGAAGAAGTCCTTAGCTTTTCAGTTGCTTATGATGTAATTAATATATTAAGGCATTTAACGTAATTGATTAAAATCCCAATAAAAACAAACCCGGAAAGCTTCTACACGTAACACGACATTTGTAAAGTGTAACTGACTTTGACAGATGAATAACAAACAATAAACATTTACTAACACCTGTTTAAACATGAATACATTTTTATACTTACTTATTATTCTTGTCTTTGACAGGTGATTAAAAAAATTTACCATCACTGATTAAGCCAAGTCCATAAACATAAAGTAATGGAGTGTAAAATGAGTGTTAAATGTTAAATGAGCGGGCCGTAGTCCGGAGGAGTTTTCGAAATAGGAATAGGCATATGTTAACCAGGGATCCTAAGAATCCCCACGTAAAATTTCAGTAAAACGATCCAGCAGTTTTTACGTGATTTAGTAACAAACACAAGAACTCACACACAGACACTATTACATTTTTATACGTGATAATAGTATAATGTATAATAGTAGCCTTATTAATTTGTAAAGCAGAGAAGGAATAATAGTGTTGACTCAGTATGAAACGTTACATACTCTGCACAACCTGTTCAATTTTAGTTTTGACTATTTAAAATACTTTAATACTGAACTCCTACTAAAAGATTAACTCATTTTGATTTGAATATGTTTTACTAGTAATCTAAATTTACTTAGTGAAAAATGAAGTATGCGAACTACATGTTCACGGTATAATAGAATAGCATTTCTCCGGTAATAAAAATTTAAAACAGACTATTTGTGTTATTAGGGTTATTTTTTGTAACATGTGACGGTCACTGGTTGATTTTACTTATCCCTTTGAATATTATCGGGGCATTCTGTACATAGTATGGTTTAGGATTACGAGATTGTTACATGAAATACAGTATTGTATAAATATTGAAATTATACAATAATTAGCTTACGGTTGTCGGTGTTTAGTTTTTATTTTCCCATTGGTTTCAGAAAGAAAACATTACTAAGCGATATATCGCATGTCAGGCTTCGTCTTATGGCTTTCTTATACCATCAATGTTCTCCATGTTAAATTAATCACATTTACATATCTTTTTATTAGTAACTATCAAATTCAATAGCCTTAGACGTTTATCACGCGTTATATGTGCCTTTTGTACATTTATAATCGGTTTAACAGGTGATCGTTAGTAATTTTTAAATTTATCTTTTAAATTTGTTTAAAAATAAATATTTTTTACAATAGCTTAAGTTGAGAACATGTGTATTTTTATATGGAAAACATAATAAAACCCCACAGATTGTATCTTGTTTGGTTTCTGAAAAAGGATAGATTAACCCTTTAAAACGAAATTTTCGGAAAAAAGCGGAAAAGGAGAAAAAACGACATTTTGTAACACACCAATTTATTTAATACATCCCATATGAGTAGGATGCTTGGCCATTCCTCAGCATATATCTCTTGAAGTTTCATTTATGATAACTTCTTAAATGTGTGGATTTTATTTGTTTTTAGTAGTTCAGCCGTGTTCCCAGAATCATTTTTGCTTCAAATTGTGTTTACTATTAGTTGTTTTTTTTTCAAGCTAATCTCTCATGAAACATGTTCTATGTCAGATTTTTTAATTAATAAAGAATTAAAAATAGATAATCTTTCATTGTAAATACTGTGTTATCACTATCCAAATACAAAGTCTATCCAAAATGTATTTATTTTACTGCAGCATATGCTATGGCTGAAGTAGTTTTACTCTAGAGCCTAGCCAGATAAGAATTCTGTAACGTTGAAACAAATCTGATAGTTTAAATGTAGTGGCTTGCTATTTAACTACAGAGTACGGCAACGCCAGCAGATAAGATAACACTATCTGGTGTTGACTAGCTGGCATTGTTGGTGGAACAGCCTAGTCAGCTCAAGGTCATCCGGTCTCGTGACGCGGCACGATGTCAATAGCCTCCACACCTCTTTCTCTGAACCAGCTGTGGAGTGTTCACCCTCCATACATTACTGTGTGCGATAAATAAGCTAATTGTTACATTTAAATATATATTTATTTCCAACACGATCAATGTGATATTAGTACAGTTTTAGAATCGCATTACATAAATATAGTAAACAATATATGCTACTATATTATGCAATAGGCAATTATGCTTGTAATGCGAAAAACCTTGATTTAGTGTGAATCTACACCGAAATGTATACTAAAGTATACTTATTTTATATTATTAATGTGAACCGTTATTGTATAGGTAAATATCTTCGCCATTTGGATACTGTAACGAAAATTAGCCTAACCCTTTTCATAGCATGTATTCATTTAGATACATCTTCCTGATTCTGTGCGTGTGGCTCAATGTTTACAAATTATGTCTTTAAATTCATAACAACTTCTGAAAGTCAGAGCAATAAAATTAAAATCTGAAAGGTATAAAATAATAAGTACATCATACACAAATTTTCAATAACAATAAAATTAAATATGTCAACAAAATTCAATACTTTCAACATTTTCAATAATTTTATTTCATCGTCTAAAAACGCCTTAAAATACTATCATTTGAAAATATTGTAATTGTAGCAAAACTGTTTGGGCTCATCATCTTGAATTAAATTTTCAGCTTGTTTCATATAGTAAAATGTATTTTATTGCTTTATGACAGCTGATTATTGGATCTGTTTTTTATAATATTCTACTAATCTAAGATTTTTGTGTATAATTTATATTGTAAAATATACTTTTTTTCTTTCTTTAATATTGATGATTATAACGCTTCCCAGATTGTTTGCTAATATAAGTAATCTTTCCCCTTGGATAGTTCTGTTAGGTGTTTTATAAACATGTTGATGAAACCAGCAGGATGTAATGATGTAATTCTTACGTAAATGTATATTGTCTTCCCTGAATGAATGATTATATTAATACGCAATAATGATTGAATACATTATAAAGCTGTGTGACAGGTACTTGCCAGCTAAATTATTGCTATTGGTGATATTTTAATTATGAAGGAAACATACAATAGTTGTCCAATTGATACCAGGCGAAGTAGGGGTATGATTCATACAACGTTTATACACTGTGAAATATAGTTTGTTACAATGTCCGTACCGTGTAAGGTTTATATTATCAGTGATGTGCTATTGCATCCTTCTCTATGGCATGTTACTGACATCGATATGAAGACAATCAGGGGTGAGTGTATACAGTGTCAGATAGTGGGAAATAACTCGCATATCTATTGGTGATATTGGAGACTAAACACAGTTGTAAACAGAACACAAGGAAAGTGTTGAATGAAGCAATCCATGCCGTCTCCCAACCAACCTTGGTGACTTGTGCACGAGATGGATGCAGACCGGCCCTGACCTAGGTTTGCAGCGATGCAGTGAGTGTGTCCCGGCCACGACCGTCTGGATCGATACAGCAGTCAGCTGTTTGGCAGGTTGCCACTGCCATCCGTCTACACTATACAGCACAGCCAGCCATTGCCTCCTTGTCCTTTGTAGGCTGGTCTACGCTTTATCGATTGTCTACCAAACACAACGCAGGTGCACTTGGTGATGGATGTCACTTTCAGATAACAGTTTGACTGACAGTAAATTTCGTCATTCAGCACGAAAGTTAGTTTTTTAATATGTAAGGATAAGCACAAACAGTCAGGAAAATAATGTTGGTACATAAGGAAAACTATCAAACTGAAGCGAAGACGTGAAGTGTGAGGCTGGTGAAATATCCTTGTTCTACTGTCAGCAGTTTGAATTCTTGATTGATCCTTTAAGATCTGGTTTCTTACTGACAATATGTCATCGTGAGACACTCGTCCTCTAGAGTTCACATTCTTTAAAAACATGTTGTTTCATATAATTTACTTCAACTTAATTTCTTCTATATTTATAGGAGCTAGTAGTCCTTGCAGCAAAAAAGAAATACTGCACAATGCACAAAGTAACTACATAATTTATCCGACGATATCTCGTTAATAACAAATAGCAACAATGTTTTTGTTTTATGCATTAACAAAAAACCAACAACAAAAACCAAGGTCACTACTTAGCTCTAACATTATTTAGAATAATTTGTAGTATGATGATAGATTTAATTAAAATTACTCACTACAAATGACGTCATAATTTTGTAATCTTTGTGTTCATATGGCAATGTATCAGGAATGTGGTACATACCTTCATAATGCGCCCAAGAAGCTCACGAAGGAACGACTATCAATTATCTCAGCAATGTTTAGAATGTGATAGAAAATGAATAAGTGAATATAGTGTACTGTTTTTCAACGGGAAATTGCGTGCGAAGCCGCGGGAAACTTATTGAAATGCGCAGCGAAGCGCGCCGGGTCCGCTAGTACATACATAATAATTACGATTGACCTATAAACATGCATATTTAATTACTTATATTTTGTAAGTGTATGTATAGAACATGTGCTTTAATAATGCTTAATTCTAAACTGTTAATTAATACTGTTTTAGATAGTGGCATATTGTTATATTTGCTAACCATTCATAACACCAAGCCATTCAATAATTGTATGAAACAACTTGATACAATCATGATTGTGTAACAATACTCTAAATTACCAACACCGTAGAAAGTAATCAAATTCGACGGAATTCTCTATGCGCAGTCTTTGGCGTAAATACATTGTATATTTAAATATATAATGTAATATAATCCAAGATTCATAAAACAGCTTCTTTTTACAATCAGAAGGTGCTGTTTTGATTTTAATAAAATGATATATGGGGTGTGACTGTATAGTATTGAACTCCAACTTGTCTCCTCCCTGAACATTCATTGTGATAATGTGTTATTTATATATTTATATCATGACGTTAGATTTTATATAATTTGAAAAAGTTTCTAATTATATTAATGGCTACGCTTAAAATTGTCATAATAAAATAAGTAACGAAGTAAAAGTGTGTAAAAGGAAAGAAAATATTGGGGATAGTAAAATTATTGATGGAGGGGGTGTAATAAAGGCAGGATATGTGGGTGGCTGGGTGGTAACTGTATTGATATTCCGAGAGGACGTCGGGGTGGAGAGTGGGGAGTGAGGACGAGGACGCTTATGTTGCGGCTATGAAGCTAGAGGACGAAGCGACAACAGAGAATATTAAAGTTGATGTCAGAACATTGAACAGAGAGGAGGAGTGTTGATTTAGAGGTGGAGGGATATTTACCCCCACCCCAGCCAAACCCATCTAATCAACAAACTCGCTGGAAATTCTAAAGACAGACGAGACTATTATTACTCTACATCAGACGTTCACTGTTACATTAACTTTATCACAGACAAACGTTATGAACCTCTGGGATTATATTAAAAATGTGGACATTCCACCCTCTATATAAAACGTAGTGATAAAATTCTTTTCACGAATAACATGCTTATCAGGAAAACTCATAGTTTTAAACAACAATAGATATATATTTAGTTCAGTGTGATAAAACCTCTTATACATTCTCATCCTTAGGAAATAATAAACACTGTATGTTATGAAACAACTCCCGAACATTTTGAAATTTAACTGGATAAAAAACAAAGCATTCCAGTCCCAGTATATACGTAAATGTCTGCTATAAATGCAAGGTTGTCAAATATAGTTTACCTTAGTGCTATTAATCACGAACATGAATCCCAAGGTGACCCTATAATACAGTAGATGTGAAAATATAGTACGAATAACCAAATTTACAAACATATTTATTTTTATTATTTTGAATTTTGTTCATTAATTTTGATAGGACAATAATTTTTGTTTCGTCAGTAAATATTGTTGGTAGACTACGCTTATATAAAAAGTTATCTCGATGTAGTTCGTTTATGATGATGGAAGGATAGTGAAAATAACATAGACGTCTATAGGCCTACACTTGCTATTGTTCAGTTATACAAGAAATCGGAACACTGTGTTTCGGGATCTGCAAAATGATCTCTTCTTCAGGTGGATAACTAAACTAACCTAGTTCATAACTAAAAGTAGATTAAGATAAACAAATTATATAGAAGCGTTGTTTGTAAATCAGGAATCACAACAAATGTGTGTTGCCAACTCAATGCAGACTATCTCTAAGACATGCGCTTATTAAAACAACTACTACTTATTATTAAATGAACTAAATAGAAGAACAACATAGATCTGCACGTAGGAATGGACTATTGATAACTGACAATGACCAAAGTACTAATTTGGCAACTTTGAGTTTTAGCGTTATATTTCATGGAGAGTCAATAACAAAATACACAATTTTGCTACATGTAAAACGTGTTTACAAAAGTTCTGACTTTTATTTCCCCAAGGCTCAAGAAAAGTATTATTTTTAGCATCTTCACATATACTTCTAATACGTTCCCATTTCCCTTCCAAAAACTACTCGTACTAACATGTCAACAATCTGCCAGTCACAGCGTGGGCGTAATCATCATCGCGGGCGGTTTTAAAGAGGTATGGGACACTGTATGCCCACGTTTAGACAAAAATAATGAAGGATAAAATATTTTATTTTTTAATACTTTTCATTTTTATACATTTTGCGATTCTTTATTACTATAATCGGGAAAAGGTTAATTTTCGTTTGCTACGAGAAGCAAATTAGATTCTTCTTGCTATAAACGTTTATACAAAGTATTTGAAGAAAAGTACTGACACGGTTTTAGAAAATGTAATGGTGCTGGAAGCGACTGAAGGTAAACTGATTTATTTTAGCGACTTAAATTATAATTTGAGTGAAAACCTGTTCAAAATTTTATCCCATCCTTTTTGAGTAATGTTCGGGGTTTTATGTTTTAGCCAACTTCAAGTATAGCCAATACCACATACCATACTATATATTGTGTAGCTTATTCTTAAAGTCATGTTTTGTGTGGACTGTAATTTGAAATTGGAAACTAAAACAAAGAGAATATCATCAAGTTGTACTACATGCACTCATTTTAAATACTATAACATAAACCCACATATGTATATATATATGGTGTGTGTGTGTGTGTGTTTTTAAATTTTTTTATAGAGAGGAAAAATATGCTCTTTACGCACGTAGTGCCGGGCTAGATCTTGGCCTATGGATTTTTGGTCTATGTGGTTACCAAGACCCATACCGACTAAAACGTAAACCTCTCTTCACCCAGCCTTTGTCCCCCCGCGGGACTGCCGCTAGGTATTACTTCGCGGGGGAAGGCATTTAAGCGATTTCGCTCTTCCTCTACTTTTGTGTGGAGAGTTCCATAGCGTATTCCATAGCCTGGCGCCTCGCCCTTCTGTCTCGCGCTTCCCTCCTTTTCTTTACTTCCTTCCTTAGCTCTTCCCTTAGATGACTTCCCTGGAGAAGTCCGTTGCTGCTTTCCATGTGGTTTAAGATGCGAGCATTTCTTTCACTAAGTTTTCTGTCGTAATCACCATATAGCTTAATCTTTCAAGCTTTCGTCGCTGCAAGTCAAATCTCGGACATGTGAAAAACAAATGCCTCGCGTCCTCCTCTATGCCTCGACACTTTGGACACTCTGGTGAGTCCTCGTGTTTATACTTGTGTAAGTATTTACGGAAGCACCCGTGTCCCGTGAGTACCTGCGTCAGGTAGTAGCTGGGATCTCCATGTTGGCGATTTATCCAATCTGCTAGACTCGGTATGAGCTGATGTGTCCATCTACCCTTTTCGGAGTTGTCCCAGTAGGCTTGCCAGTGCTCCAGACTCTTCTGTCTTTCTCTTTTTCTGCAGTCATCTACATTTTCTTGCTTATGGATTCTACACTGGTATAAGCTCCTGTATTCCTCTGCTAGGATCTCAATTAGCAGTATTCCCGAGATTACGTGCGCTGCATCCCTGGAAACGGTTCTGAACGCACTCGTAACTCTCAGTGCCATTTGTCGGCCTACAGGATATATCATCCTCTGGCACTCCTGCAGTTCTAGTGCACTTGCCCAGATGGCAATGCCATAGGTCAGTATCGATGTAACTACTGACGCTAGCAGGGCTCGTTGTCTCGGTTTTGGCCCACCTACGTTTGGCATGAGACGGGATAATGCCCCTCCGACAGCTGCTGCTTTAGTGCTTGCATGCTCAACTTGGTATTTGAAGTTGAGGCGTGCATCGATCATCACCCCCAGGTAACGGATGGATGGTTTTGACTCGATCTCGTGCTCACCAACTTGCAGCGTGATCGTTTCGAGCTCTTTCCTGCTTGTTATGAGCACTATCTCTGTCTTGTGCTTGGCCATCTTGAGTCCTTGTTCATTCATCCAGACGGCGTACTTACCAAATACCACCTTGAGTAGGTTTTTGATGTCCTCCAGATATTTTCCCACAATTACGAGGGCGACATCATCTGCAAAAGCGACGGACTTTACCATCCTTGGTATCCTCAATCTAAGTAGGCCGTTGTACATAATGATCCACAGAAGCGGTCCCAATACCGAGCCTTGTGGGACACCTCCAGTGACCCTGTATCTCTTGATTCCATCATCTGTCTCATACCGCAGAATTCTGTTTGTAAAGTAGCTTGCCACTAACTTATGCAGGTACTTTGGGATGCCGAACTGGTCGAGTGTTTCCATGATTCGGTCCCACCTCGCAGAGTTAAACGCGTTCTCCATGTCCAGCGTCACTACTGCGCAGTATTTTTTTCTTGCCGTTTTTCCATCAATCTCCTGAAATGGCTTCCTTCGCTGTGCTGACTACCAGGTTAATAGCATCGACAGTTGACCTTCCTTTGCGGAAATCCAAACTGTCTGTCCGATAGGTGCCCCTCAGCCATCACCTCTATTCTCGCATACATGATCCGTTCGAGGACCTTGCCTGCCGAGTCAAGCATGCAGAGAGGACGGTATGCCGATGGTTCATAGGGTGGCTTTTTTCCTTTTAAGAGAAGAACCAGCCTCTGCAGCTTCCATTTGTCTGGGAAGTAGCCTTCTTCCAAGTATCTGTTGTAAATGTGGAGAAACATGTTCGGTGCCAGGGGGGGCATCGCACTTTTTAGGGCAACATTTGGGATGCCGTCAGGTCCGGGAGCCTTCTTGTTTCCCAATCTTGCATTCGCGATGTTTAGCTCCTCTAATGATATCAGCGGTAACGGCTGCTCTGAGCTGAGGTCACCGATCTCAAGCTCCGGATGTTGTGAGAAAAGATTTGTGACAATCCTATCCAGCAAGTCCGGGCAAGTGGGTGAGGACTGTGGCTGAGTTTTCACCTTTTTCAACACCACCTTATATGGTCTGCCACATAGGTCGCAGTCCACCTCTTCAAGCAGTTCATTCCAGCAATGTACCTTGCTGATTTTGATCGCTTTCGTTAGCTTTAGTCGCGCTGCTCTATGAGACTCCTTTAGGTCTCTATAGTTCGGCTTTTTCCTAGCTCGCGTGGCTATTCTTCTTGCCTGAATGGTTTCTTCGCGACTTTTGGCAGTGTCGCTATTCCACCAGTACATCGGCGGGTGATCGTTTTTTGGCCGTTTCCGCGTCATCATGGCGTCGCAGGCAAGGGCAACTCTGCGCATTACTTTTCTGTTTCCTCATGTGCGCTGTTAGCGACAATGGGTTCACTACTATTGAATGCTTCTTGGAATAGTTCTGCGTCAAATTTATTGGCATTCCATCCTCGGAGGTTTGTCGTTTTGTGCGGAGATCTGTTTCTTGCTGGTTCTCTTGTTACCGTCCAGCTGATGAGCCGATGGTCGCTCTCACCCGTGTGTGTGTGTGTGTGTGTGTGTGTGTGTGTGTGTGTGTGTGTGTGTACGCGCGCGCGCGCATATACATATGTTTGTAACTAGTAAACAGTTCTCTTATTTAACGCCATGTTTTAAATTTAAAAGGCGACACAGCAAAGTTATATAAAGGTAATTTAAGGAGTAGCTGAGACACATTAGAATGAATAATTAAGTGGGTAATGCGCAAATTAATGAACTTTGAGTTTTAATGTAAAGTTCAAAATTATTTCCAAGAAAGGACCTCCTAAAACTTCTCCCCTCAAAGATTGGCGTGAGTCTCCAATGCTGAATCTATGCCCTTTATAAATATCTTTGTATAAATTAAATTAGGATTGGTCGTCAGTAATAGTAAATTGAATTGTTTACAGACAAACATTTCAATCTTATCCTTAATTCCCTTATTACTTCTTTACTCGTACTAAGTACTGAATCAATCAGTACGCGGTCTGATGTTAAATTATCAGTACGGTTCATTGAGAGTGTTTGCCAACAAAACATTTTCTTTATTGTGGGCTCATATTGCAATCGATGAAGTGGAAACTGCATTGCGTAGACGTTCTAGGGTTCAATTTGTTTTCCAAGGTCTCAAACTAAAATATAGTTTGCCAATTTTCTCAAAAATAAATAAATATATATCAAAATGTTGTATATATGAAAAATATGTTTAGCAATTGGTGTTTACGATACTGGCCTTTTCACATACTGAGTTCATTTGATGTAATTAAATAAGCTAAACACTATCCAGTCATAAAGTTAATACATGTAGTATTACATTGATTAGTGCAATTAATAAGCAAGTTTCTTTCATATTTAATATCATGTTCATGTATTCACAGGGAAGTCTAATTTAAAATTGATAATGAGACAAAAAAGAGTATGCAATAATTTATTTGAATCACAATTTTGAGCTAATATAACGTGAGGAAGAGATTAAATCTAGTATAACATCTATATAACAGGTAAGATTTACTGGGCATAATAATTTTTTAAGTAAACTGGTACCTATATATTCTAATGAGCATGACTTTTTATATAACATTATTATAAGTTGTAAGGGATTATGAAAGTATAATTTGATACAATTTTATACCTTATTGTCCCTAATTGTAAGTAACCATTATATTTGTCATTAAATGAACCATAATGTTTTAGAAATAAGAACTATAACTTACTATTATGTAACTATTAATTTAGATAACTATGAAAATAAACATGAAACTACAGCTTTAATGAGGTTCTGTGTAATATCTCAAATAACATGGAACCAAATCCGGGAATCTCCTGGAAATCGAGGGGAAGTGCTCCATAAATAAAAATCACTCCATTAAGGCAGTAAGAGGAGAGGGAAAATGCTATACAGCGCTGTTACTGCAGAGGCGTTATTGATCCAGGGAGGGGCACTGGTAGCCATGACACACAACGTAGAGAGAGGAAGAAGAAGTTGGGCAACACTGCAGAGTCGCTCGATACAGCTGGCAGTGGAAGTGGCAACACAGCACGTCTATCGTCTGGGCACGATTGCGCATGCGTCCACTGCTTTGGCTTGCTTCCATCGCCACAATAATGATTTTCCATCGTCTGTATATCTACTTTACAGCCAACAGATTACATAATCATAGGCTCCGCCAGGAATGTTTGCCGAGTTCAGCTCAACCCTGCGAACGTTCTGGCATTTTAAACTCGTTTTAGCGTATTTTGTCCTCTTTTAAGTTTTAAAAGAACAGTGAAGTTTACTGAAGGTTACTAAGTTCACTAAACGCTTGGTATTAATTAAATAATTAGATTATAGAACAATGTTTAAATATTTTAATGCACATTTGGATATGTATTCAAAAGTAGCAATATTAATATATTTTTAGAGCTAATGAATTAATTACAATAAATACAGCAATTGAAATAAGTGAAATCAAAAACCGTTTATTAAGGAAAGAAGTAAAATATTTACAGCAGAGCCTGTGAACAAACTGCTCGATACCGTGTTAACTACTGTAATTTACGTATAAACATTTTAAAATAATGTAGCCCAATTACTTAAAACTGAGTAATTTACTTTAGTTAGTGAAACGAATATACACTATTTTGTTCAAACTACAACAAATAACAACTCTAATACTTTGAGTGTGATTACCGCAATTTTATATAATTAATTGTCAAAAGAAAACAATTAAAAGTTTGTATTTCTAAAACACCAATTAGGAACTTAAAGAAAATTCGTTTTTCAAACGCAACTAATGCACTTTTACTACATATTAAAATCAAAACAGAAACCATTTCAATTTTATCGTAGAATTTACAAAAAAATCTGATACACACTATGATTGTTACCATGGTTTTTGAGTCTTCTGCGACTAGTATTAAAGTCTCCGCGTATGTATGGTTAAAATCGGTAATGTTTCTATGAATTTGGAAGAGTAGCTCATAATCTAATATTTAATGGAGCATTCAGGTTAGATCGACCTTGGATCAGCTGGAAAGTGTAAACCAACACTTCAGAAATGTCCAACTGCATTTCATTAAACATAATAAAATGTTTCTCCACCTCGCCAAAATGTAACACGAATGAATATATCTCTTCTATTTGTTCTAATAATGATCTAGTTTGTTTACTTTTTCAATATTAAAAATCATATTCACAAGTATATCTGCAGGCTTCCGCGGCTTAGCGCGCAATTTTCAAAGTAAATCTGCACAATTCTTAGTGAAAGCACTTGTAATTGCTTTTAATAATTCCAAAAAAATTATAGAGACCTGTGATATTTTTAAACGGTAGCAGGCATACATTATGTACATTTTACAAAAAATGTATTCCGGCTGTTTTAATTAATTTTTTGTCTAGTTCCTTTACTGTGCCATAGTTGCATTTAACTTGTTGGCCTGATCAAGAAAATATATAACTTACATGATTATGAAGTATATCACAGGAGAATCAAATTAGGGAACATACTTAAGTCTGAAGACGTCTACTTATACCTTTGTAATCTACTTCCGTTGCAACTCAGTTTCAACCTCTGAGGGTGGTGGTTGAGCTTCATTAAAATGCTTCTGTTTTTCTTGAAGTCATGAAACATACGTCCGTGAGCCAATTTTTAACCTTCTGAAATATCAGGAAGTTGGAGGATTAGTTATTTATATTGGATGGAGATTATTTACATTATTTTTTGAGAATACCGTCTAGATATTAACTTAAATTTCGTTCCTAAAGATTTATACGATTTCGTGGCGTCTGTATAGTGAAAACTAATATTTGGGTTTCTGACCGAGTAATTTTTGTTCGAGATCAAATACGACTAACGCAACAGTTGGACCGATCACTACCATGAGGCAAAGGGGGTTCTCTTCAAGGTCGTAGGATTGCAGTGGCATATCCAGGACATGAGTTTGGGAAATAAAATATCAACTGAAATCTCATGGGAGGGGGCTATAGAGCGACCTCGTCTTTTTATGGTTATGTACAAAAATACAGAATATTAGAAAAACTATTTAAAGTGCTTCCTGGTCCCATCCAGAATGCACCATTGTAGGTTGAGGTTTCGTTTGTTGGAAGTAACCAATGCAAATATATCACTAATTCATTTATATTTTTCTTTTTTATTTGAATGTTCTAAACTGAATATGGATTACAGTAAATGCTGATTAAATGAGAAATATTAAAGTTATATGCAAAAAGGAATTATTTAGAAAATCATTAGGAAAGGGTTTTTTTAAATTTTTCAGAGGGCTTGGAGATCACATAACCCACCTTAATGCTTCGCTGGTTAAAATCTAAGTTCTGTATATTATTATATACAGAACTTATTAGGTTATTTGGAAACCTTATTTGTATGTTATTTTTCCATTATACTTATCTAGTGAAACTTTTAAGATCCATTCCGGATTTAAATTTGTTGCCAACCTCACATATGTTTTATGTGAACAGGAGTACCTACTAAGGCTTTTTAGTTTGAAATGTAACGTTATTTATTTTAGACATTCATGTTTTGGAAGTTGACATAATATTACAAATATCCTATATAGACCCATTTAAATGATTTAAATATACAGGGTGAATATAAAGTCAGGACCCCCCCCCCTCTATTTTCTTCTATAGATAATATAAGGAGATATCCTTTGGGTAGTGGTGCAATGTGGAAAGGAAGTTTCATTTTATGACATTGAAAATTTTTTTTGTCCCCCAAAAATGCGAAATTTTGGGGGCAACCCAAAAATTTCAAATGTAAACCCCTATCAAGTGACCCCTCATTTTAAAGAGCATGAAAAAACTTAAATAGTAGTGAAAACCAGAGATTGCTATCTCTTTCCTAATCCGAAATAATAGCCAGTGTTACCAAAACAATTTTAATAACTCACCACGTCACGAAGATACGAAAGTGACAATGTTCCAGCTGCATGATCAGCTGTTGGTGTCAGCTCTACTGTCTATTATAAATAATAATGCATCAGCTGACTCATACTGCTTATTGTGTTCTGACGATTTATTTACATTGAGGTTATGTATACTGATGATAGTCCAGTTGATTTTGATGTGAATATTTCTTAATTTTTGAAATCAATTCTCAAGAAAAAAAAAATCTCCAAATAAACACTGGATGAATTACTTTCTAAATCACTCTGTGCCATTTTTTAATTTCAAAAATTAAGAACTATTCACATCAAAATCAACTGGACTATCATCAGTATACATAACCTCAATGTAAATAAATCGTCAGAACACAATAAGCAGTATGAGTCAGCTGATGCATTATTATTTATAATAGACAGTAGAGCTGACACCAACAGCTGATCATGCAGCTGGAACATTGTCACTTTCGTATCTTCGTGACGTGGTGAGTTATTAAAATTGTTTTGGTAATACTGGCTATTATTTCGGATTAGGAAAGAGATAGCAATCTCTGGTTTTCACTACTATTTAAGTTTTTTCATGCTCTTTAAAATGAGGGGTCACTTGATAGGGGTTTAAATTTGAAATTTTTGGGTTGCCCCCAAAATTTCGCATTTTTGGGGGACAAAAAATATTTTCAATGTCATAAAATGAAACTTCCTCTCCACATTGCACCACTACCCAAAGGATATCTCCTTATATTTATTACCTATAGAAGAAAATAGAGGGGGGGGGGTCCTGACTTTATATTCACCCTGTATATTCTTGGCCTGTATCTTAGAAATCATAAGTAGAAACATCAAACTTGTAGTTACACAATTATTAATTGTACAAATAACTACAAATTATAATTGAAGAAGAGCACTCACTGATTTGTAAATGTTACTTCTGAATACTATACTTATTATGTTTATGTATAGAACTGTGCTGCACCATGATTTTCTGAAATTTGTTTACTTTATAAAGTAAACCCATCTTAGCTTTTTGTTACGAAACATGTTTTACAGCACTTTCTAAATTGCATTAGATGTTTAATTTTAATGTCTTTTCATAACGGAGAAGATAAAAAGTTGATACTTGAAACAAAATATACGAAAACTTTATTTTACCAAAAGATTTCTCAAAACGATTTATCTAAAGGACTGCCTCTGTTGCAAAACGATTGAAAATCTTGGTGAGACTAAGCCAATGACAAAAAAAGTAATTTTCTGAGCACTATTATTAAAAAAAGTGTAAATGAAAAGATTTATTTTATTATTTACATGAGCCAAGCAGTAATACTGAAAATGTTTATCTCATACTCCAAATTAGTGCATTTCAGGGGCGAATAAAATTGTTTGAAAGTAACCCCTTGAAGTTACATCTAATGTTACAGGTCTCAATGCAAGAAAAAAATTAGAAGTCATTAAGGTAACTGTACAACATAGAATGGAATTAGAGTTAGAATACTCCCATTAACCTTGGGATTGGATTAATATTTAAGAACAACTTTATGGAGAAAACTAAGATTTCTGTGTGAGATTCTTTTCTCCATTGAGCTCAGCATTACAGACAATAACATAGGCTACTCTTCTTTATGACAGCATTAATGGAACGTTTAAGAAGGTTAAAACCATGTTAATAAGTTTTTATAATAGAACTAACGCGTTACCCTTGGATTTGCACACAATTATTACCTGTTGAGTAAAAGAAACATTTGTTATGAAATAGCATGACAAAGAAAAAAGTAAAGTAAACAATGTTATATTTTATCTTATAAACAAAGTTAGGGCTAAGAAGTCCTCTCTAACACAGCCTGGGCCGGGCAGACTAGATCAGCGGTCATCCGTCCAAACACTCGGCTTTGCTTGATGTTATCTCACGATAACCGTCGTATCCGCTGCACTGTGCCATTATCTTACCAAGCACTCCTGAGATAGGCGATAGTTACTGGAAGACATTTTCATCTCCTGATTCACTTTAGAATAATTAAACTTAGTTTTCGAAGCTTTGAAGTCGTAGAGTTTTTACAAGCACCAATGGAATAATTGTATTTCTTTTAATTTTCCACGATGTTTTAGGATCCTTTTATACAAGGTTTCTATATATAATCAGCATATTACAACCGCTCTCATGGTAACATTTAAGGAAACTGTCTGCATAACTTCACCGAACATAACACCCAGATCCCAAAACCACCTCTGGTTAAAAATGTTTTATAATATTATGTATAAACGGGACCGTTTTTATACCATTATATATAAATTAATGGTGCTTGTCCGTATTTTCATGTGTGTTTTACTCAATTACGTAAAAACTAATGGACCGACTGTATTGAAATTGTACGTGAACATTCTTAGGATCCCTGGTAAACACATAGATCTACATCTAAAGTAGATAAGAATATTGAAATATTTTTCAGTGATAATTATTTCACTCAAGAGTGTTTAAAATGTGATTCATAACTACGTTATTTATGAACCTGGAGAAAGAAATGTTCTTGAATGATTATGATTTACCACAAAGTTTTCATATCTCGAATTGTTTTAGAAATGAGGGGTCTAGAAGCAAAACAGGACATGTCCAATTTCGTGTATTTTTCAGTAAACTCAAAAAACTTCTGTAATAATGGCTTTTTTTGTTATTCTATGTCAGATTTTTTTTGCAATAAACTTTAGGGTAACCAAAAATGAATTACAACTCAAACCATATATCTAAGCAAACCATTATTTAATAATTTTAATTTTAAAGTTTGGAAATGTCCGCTTTTTTTGCATCTGGAAATGGAAATGACCACTTTTGCATCTGAACAAATGGAAAAAAGTCTAGTTTTGCACCTCAAAATTAACTACAGTGAAAAAGTGTAAGCAGTAAAACCAGGCAAATAATTTCTGTATGATTTTTTATTTTTAATACAGGTAATTAGGAAAAGGAAAAAGTAACATTTCACAGAACTTTCGTCCATGTCAAAAAGAGTAGTGGTTAAGCTTTGCACTAGACCTCGCAAATCTTCAACAACTTCTGAAGGTTCGCAAACAGGATCATCACCAGGTTCTTCAATGGTTGAGTTGTTGTGATCATATACTGCGTTCTTATAAAACTGCAAATGAGGAAAATTCTTCCAATCAGAACCAAAATGTTTGTTAAGCAACTCCTTAACATCGTTTAATTTGGACTGTTTCACCTTAACACCCCATTGGCAAAACATTTGGTTTGATGTCAACAACAGTTTTTTCCCACTTTGAAAATAGATAAACTACGTCCAGTGTTTGATCTGTAAAATATTTCACCTCGAACAAGGATTTTATAACCAAGTTTTACCTTTTTACGTTCAATGATGATTCTTGAACACTTGCTGATTTGAAAATGCCAGCTCTGTAGGGATTTTAAACATTTGTTTTTTTTCAGTTTTCCAATCAAGTACCTCACAGTCAGAAAGCTTTACTTACCGTTGCAGCACTACCAAAAGCTTCAAAATACTCTTCAGGTTGAATTATGCTGGTTTTCTTACGAACAGTCTTCTCAATTTGACCAAAAACCCGGTCCGGAGGCAAATAACTATGACCAGTTACTGGAAAAATAAGTTCAAAGCGTATTGATATTAGTAGGAGCATCAATTGCTAACCATTTCTGAGCCATCAACAACAACATGGAGTTCTTATTTTGGCCGCCACACCCCGTCTGCAACAAGTCTTACTGTATTATTTTCAGGATTGAAATTTGTGTTTCTTAGTCTGTGGTAGACTGCAGAAGCTATTTCGCAAGACCCCTTTTGGACGCTCCAGTTCTGACCATGTGTATGAAAAAACGTTGTCATGTGTAAGTCTACTTTTGGAAGTCCCTTCAACAATGGTGAAATTAAAAATGTAAAGTTGTCTGGAATAGTAAGTTGCTTGATCCGGGATCCTAGGTAGGGGCATGTTTTTTTTTTGGCAGTCAAAGCTAAAAGTCTTAACATTAACACTGTCATCTCTTAATATAGCAAAAAAGCTTTTAGCTCGTAATTTGTGTACTCGGAGCTCAGTCATTATTTTGTTCTTATCTGCCTTATGAAGTGCTCGTTTTATTCCCTCGCGCAAACGGAGGCAAGTGGAACAAACATCCACAGCTGGCGTCCAAAACCAATGTTGTATTTCGTATTGAACAAATTACCTAAGAAGCATTCTCGTACTTTAAAATTCAGGTAAAGCAGTGGAGTTGTACAAACTCCAAAGTTTTCTGATGTTCATTTCAGGGGGTAGGTACGCTCTTACAGAAGAAGATGATCGGCAGTAGTGAGATTCATTACATTTCAGGGACTCAACAAATTGTTTAATCTTTGCTCTATGACTAGATTTTTAAGTGGGATATTCTATCAACCTCCCTCTTTTTTCCTTAGGAGACTGACCTGTATTTTTATACCTTTTTGCAATACTCAGAACTCTATGCTTACTAATACCAAGTATTTCAATAAACGCTTTTTCTGCAAACAGGTACTCTTCTGTTTGTAGATGTACTGTAGACATAATACTTCATACTTACAGATCTAGCCTTCTTTAGAGTTCATACTTATGGCGCTTAGGTACAAGTGCTTCAGAATGCTTCAAAATAAACGAATCTTGAATATCCTTCCTCTCGATTTCATAAAAGTTTTTATGAAATGTTTTTAATGTCAAACATGTTAAGGCATGAACACTGGTAGGACTGGTAAGGTTTCCCTTTGTGGTTACACCTCGGATGTTGTGGTAATCCTTTTAGCAGAATACCTGAACAAAAACAAAAGTAATTAGGTTTTTATTCAGTTAGATAAAAAATAATTAGGTTAGACTAATGCACTTAGGTTAAGTTTAAGGTTAAGTTGTTATGCGTACAACAGGTGTTAAGCTTAGTTTGGTTAAGTTTTGTAAAAAGAGTTTACAATGCAAAGGCTTATAAGACTTTCAAGTTAATAGACACTGTGCTAGATGATAAGTTAAAATATTTGAACTAATCAGCAAAGACCATAATGCCATTATACTTAAAACACTTTTCATGGCCTAGGTCTAACTAGTGTTGAATCTTACCTTGCAACTTTTTCCTCTCTCTCTTCCATGCTGTGGGATTTCTCTGCATTTTCCTTGATTCCCTAGCATTTGTAGGCACTTGGATTGCATTCCGCTTCATTCAAATTATTAAATTAATTTAATAATATTAAAAGCTTGGAAAGCTACTGTTCTCAGTTTAACACAAAATAGCAGACAGCAACAAACCAAACAAAACAGCTGATTTCATTGGCTGAATACTCTCATCTCATTGAGTCGGGGGAAATGTCCCAGTTCTGCTTCTCAATGGAAGTACAAATGTCCAAGTTTTGCACCTCAACTGGATTTTAAACATTAAAAATATAATAGAAATGTCCATTTCTGCTTCTCAACTACTGCACCATTCCGTGTGTCTTTACACAAAGTAATAATAATTGAATTCTAACTCAATTTGACCCAAAAGTGGAAATGTCCTGTTTTGCTTCTAGACCCCTCAAATATTGATTATATGTTAACCCAATAAGAACGTTTCAATCACCAAGAACTGGGGATAGGAATACTGAAATAAGTTTAAACTTGGTACAAAAATTTACCTTTTAATTTATTTGACTAAGTTTGTTGGCCAGCTTGATACGCAACATCTTTTTATCATGGCGGCAGTGAAACTTTTTAATTTACAAAACCGTCGTATTTGAACTACAATAAAAAAACTGTTATGTTATGCTTATAGCTTTTCCTTCACTTTTTGTTATACAATTTTTTGTATCTCGAACTGTTTTCGAGATATATTGATTACGTAAATCCAATGAGAATAAATTAACAATATTCCAATTGTCACAAAACCTACCTATTTCTTCCGACTGAGCCGAAAGGGCTAGTTTTAATAGTTCCATAGATTTCAGTTGCACTTGTACAATTTTAGGCTAGTCGGATTACGTTGATTTCTTAGAGAAAGCTCTTATGCTGGAGTCCTGAAATAATGTTGAAGCGGACGTAGTCATATTTAAGGTACATATTATTTTAGTGTTTCAACATTTCAACAAAACCTTACATACTATTTTTTATGAAAGAAGCACAAACATCCCAACTCATCTTCAATATTTATAATTAAGTTAAATCCCAAAAAGGATACATCTACCAGTTTCGTGGGCTACTCATATCGCTTTACTCGTTTGTACCCTCGTTCTTCGTTTTTGGAAATAAGTATGTAAACCTAACGTCCTAACTTTCCGACCTCTGTTTGCTATATTATCCTATTTCCTTGATTATGTCTGGGAATTGTATCAGTTATAAAAACTTATATGCGTAATCAGTATCGAATCCCTCAAAACGAACTCGCTGCTTCTGTCATAGATTTGAAGGTCCTCAAAAATATTGTACTGTGTGTCTGGTACATTGCTGAGTACAATTGCTCCATTTGCGATGGACAAGGCGGCTTACTGCCCTCGCTTGTTTCCTCAAATTGAATCAATATATTCCAATGATAATGTACATTTTAGAGGCTTAAACATTATACATATATTACTACTTTTGAAATTTATAAATATTATGTTATAGAAAATAATATTAGTGTTCATTCATGTTACGCATTCATCAACATTTTATACTGTTCGTTCTAGTAAATGCTTTTTTTCTATTTTAACTTGTTTTATGTTTTTAATTCCTCAGGAATTTTACTGTACGATTTCTTTCCTTTGCAGAGTAAACATGTTTAATATTGACTGGTTCTGTGTGTAATGTTTCTAATATTTGTATGACATCGTAGATTTTACATGTTGGATTATGAACATTTTTCAACAATTTTCACTAAATTTTAAAGGAATCCAATTTTGAATACCTTACGTGTAAATATTCACTCCCTTGTTCATGTAATTGAATGTTATAATATTCTTTAATAATATTTTGAAATGTTTAAATAATATCCTGAATACGATAAATATTTTAAATTCGTCTATGGCACCATCTATAGTAAACGTTAGATAATATAATTGTTGCAGCACATCATTACCAAACGAAAAGCTTGGAAGTTATTGTTATTGTAGGAAACTATATAAAGCCCTAATTTGGATTATTAGGGACATTTTAAAACAAAAATGAGCCAAAGCGGTCTAACCGTTCTCAAGTGATGAGTTTACCAAGGAACAAAATTTCGCTTTTATTTACAGCTAGCTAGTAGTATATATATATATATCAGATTAAGGGGATGAAATAAAACCCTTTTCTAGGTTTCTTATCTCGGGACAATCTTAGATACCTCAAATTTTTCACCATTCTCCATCTCGTTATTAAGGCCTTTAAAATGAGTATCGCAAATTGAGTTATTGTTAAAATTTTTTTTTATCACCACTAAAAATCCCATTTCGGGGGGAGAGGGGTTAGCAATTCAGATAAATCATACCGCTGCTTGTGTAATGTGAACAATCACTGAATAAATGTCTTATTTGTGATTGATACAAAAATCAGGCGTGAGGAGAGCACGTTTTGCTCAATTTGTAGCCCATTCTGGATGAGATGATTAAACATTAGGTCTCTTAGTGTCGTTGGGATTGTGAAGTCAAGAGCTTTAATTTTATATAACCATTCAATGAGCCATCCCATTTAAAAATTATTGAGTTACAATCACCACACTCGCTATTCTGGTAACAGAAAGATTATTTTAGATTCATAAAAAATTATAGGGTCATCTTTTGTTTTAATTGTGATTTATTATAATTATTCTGACTGTTCAACTCTCCAGAACTATAAATATGTTGAAAATTTTGGAAATAAAGTTAAAACCTCTTGTTTCGATGATGCTATTACAGGGTCCAGGCATCCCGTTATATCCGATTGATAAGTGGGTTGAACCAATGTTTACTGTGAGCATTAATATCCCTCTGTGTGTTCCAGCATATTATTGACTGTCGATAATAATAGTATTTTTTTTTCGGTAATAGTATTTTTTTGCGAAATGTGGTTATTCTTTCTCTGTATTTGTGAAAATTAAATCTAATCCTATTTTGGCTCATACAACAGTACAAATATTCGATGGATGTTTCACTTGAAAATGTATTAACTGAATTCAAAATCCCGACGGATTCAAAATTAATTATTTAGAAGTAGCTCGTTAGAGGATTCTATAAACTTATTACCTTGATAATACTTAATAACTTATTAAACCCAAGGTGTCATGGTTAATTATGATTAGGTTAATTTTATATATTAAATTACAATATGAGTTGAGGAAATGACATTGAATTATTTGAGTAAATACACATTTTAACGATATGCATAATATAGGAATTTTAAATACATAATATCATTCCAAATAACTTTAATTAGCAAGAGGTTTTTGGTATTTACAGTTTCTGTACTCACACACAGAATTGTAATACTATATATATATATATATATATATATATATATATATATATATATATATATATATGTGTGTGTGTGTGTAGTTATATATATATATTATTAAACTGCATGTTCTTTCATCTTGGCAGTGGCGTAGCTACCTTGGGTAGCACCCGGTGCGGAAGTTGGTGGTGTCACCCCATCGAAAGTAAAAAGCAATACATTTTATATGATAAAGGTCATGGATCATTTATTATTTATACTATTGAAGAAATAGCAAAACAGTAATAACGGACGGAAAAGGAATTGTTATACAATTAAAATTTCTTCTTTCTAGCTTTGACAGCTGCAAACTCAGCAATAACTTTATCGAAATTGATATTTTGTATTGCCTGTTGTTCAATGGCTAATATACCAAGATTGCTAAGACGCGGTTGGGTCATTGTTGCCCGCAAATAGTTGTTTATTAATTTTAATTTACTGAAACTCCTCTCACATGAAGCTACGGACACGCAAACCGTAATGAACAATTTCAGTGCAATCATAATTTGGAAGAGATTCTGTAAAATCCCATTCTACAGTAAACTTTGAAAATCTAAAGACTCCCAATCAGTAACCGTAACATTAGCGGCTTTTATGTGTCTTCGCAGACTTGGTATCTCCAAAAGTAATTCGGTTTCTGAGACCTCATCATAAAAATCAGTAAATTTAGATGTAACTAATTTCAGTGCTTCAGTATTCACCAAAAGCAAAGCAATAGTTTGTACGATCTCGAACAATGAAGCTATAAACATCTTGAAGAGACTTCGATCTTGTTTGGATCGCTGCATCGCTGGCCATCTCACCAGCAATCCGTTTTTTTTCCGCCGAAGTGGTTTTTCTGTTGGAATATCGTAGTCTTCTGATTTTTTTTGTTGCAATGTGTATTGCCTCTTCCACAATGTGATTCTTCGATATAAAAACGAAGTGCCTCTATTTTTTTACAGTTTCGTCAATAATAAAGCCTTTACTTTGCAGTACAATCTGTGCAGCATTTATTTCCCGAAGAACATCATACCAGAAGAAAAGATAACATAAAAAAGTGTAATTGCACACAGCAGACATGAGGTTTTTTAAATTTTATTATCTATCACTATAGAATAATACACGTTTCACAATTCACGCCAACCAAACATAACACACTCTACGAAACAAATGAGAAATGTTGCAACTGAAACGTCAAATATCGCGAGTGTGGGACGAGGAATCCTCCACGACAGCGTCAGGCTCTTTTGTGGTAATCTCCGAATTATACATAGAGCTGAGCTAGTGCTAGTGGAGGAATCCCCGAAAAAGAAATTGTTGTGCTAGCGATTTTTTTGTTTGTTTGCACGTTGTTATTAAAGTTGAGAGACCGGGTGGGTGTCACCCCAAAAAAGGTGACACCCGGTGCGGCCCGGCCCCATTTCCCCTTTGCTACGCCACTACGTCTTAGAAATTTGTATTTGTTTTGTTTTATATAAACACACAAACAGTACGCGCACGCACAATATATATATATATATATATATATATATATATATATATATATATATATATTTTAATTTTTCAAGTTAACACTGTCAAACAGCCGAAGGTGAACAGTTTGAACACCTGCTACATTAAAACAGGTAACTTTTTTAGAATTTACGTTAGTGTTGACTCATGTTACGATAAACAGGACAAGACAGTTACTGATTTTATTATTGTAAATTTGTCATAAAATCTGTTAAAATAAACGTAGAGAGCTCTAGTTTACATTATTGGATTTCCTTTTTTTATTCCCTTTAAAATGAGCGGTCACATGATAGGGGTTTGTTTTTGAAAATGTTTAGTTGCCCCCCTTTAGAAAAGGGGGGCAACATTTTTAACAACTTGAAGAATTAAAAATAAAATGTTATAATAGGTAGGGTCAAGGTTTCACATAGATATATCGGGCCGTTTAAATTATATCCAGGTGTGCCAGGACATAAAACTCACTCTGTATATATATGAATAGGAATATAATTCCTCGACGTCGTAAAACATCTCCACAACGTACTTTACCCTATTTCTAAAATGTTACACGAATTACAAAATCCTTTACTGATCATGATATTATTAGTTTATTTATACGTAAAAATTAAATTATAAAAAAATTGCACACAAACCTATGTAATTAAAAATTTAATTTCAGTCTTAAATTTTCTTACAAATTTATTATAACTTATTTTAAATAGCGAATACAGTTAAGAACTTAAGATAAAATCGAAGACTATAATACAGTTACTCTTTTCTATTTATTCTAGTAAATCATGGGATGAACCGGTTCTGTGCATGTAACACATCATTTTAGGTACAGTACTAATATTGTTTTTTTTATTTAGCATAACAAACATATGTTTGTAAATTAGTTTGTAAGCACTATATTTTTTACATTCCAGATAAGATGGAACAGTTACCAAAACATAGTTTAACGTTTTTTGGTTTTTAACCCTTTCAACCGCCAAGAGCCGATGTCATCGGCTCTGCAGTTTGATCGTAAAAACGCCGAGAGCCGATGTCATCGGCCCGCGTATGTCTACTCAAAATCGCCGAGGGCCGATGACATCGGCCCACGTCCTTGGACCGAAAATCGCCATGAGCCGATGTCATCGGCTTTTAGTTATAATTTTATTTTTTCGTTACTATAGTGATCACAAGTCATTATTATACATGTGGCGAAAGATAAAAAGGCATTCAATGTGAAAAACACATCAAGTATATAATCTATGACTAGTGTATATTACGGAATACGAACAATGAAACAGGATCTAATCAGCTGTGGCAGACATCAGCTGTTTGACGTTTCTACCAACCCTTAAACTTAATGGTTTCAGTCTATTGTTGTTTACAGTTTGTACTGTAACCTTTCAAGTTTGCAAGTTTGTTTTATTGTGGCTACTATTTTTGTGCCACAAAAATAAAAGCATAATAATTATTATTATAAAAATAATCTTATTATTATATAAAAATAATATTATTATGCAAAATTACATTATAAAACTCATTTTTACTAGGTATATTTAATTTATTTAGTGTTACTATTATTATTTCAACCTGTTTTATAGGATTTCTTGAAGAGCATTATGTAAAAAATGTGTGAAACATTTAGTATTTCTTCTATGCCTATATTTAGTAAAAAAATGTGTTATTTTAATTAAAGTGCTATACAAAATTTATTTCTAGTTTTTTTTACCTGAAATTTGCAGGAAATGTTGTTAACATAATATTCTTCAATAAAACGTATAAACTAATAACAGAAACAATATTAAAAAATATTTTATCTAATTTTAAAAATAAAAATTTACAAAAATTTCAAAGTTAAAAACTAAAAAATTTAGATTAAAAAAAACAGTTTTGTTTTATTATTGATTCGAAATATGTAGTATTACGGAGACTTTTTATTGTCTACAAAACAAAACAAAAATTACGCAGATATCTCAATTTTTGACAGATTTATTGACGTTTTACTAAACCCTTACAATTAGTCAATATCGGCCGCGGCAGTTTTGGGGAGTGACATGCGATGCAGCGCCGGCGGTTTACGGCACACATCTGCAAACAGCGCGCGGCGTTTTTCGACATGAATCGGCCAAATTACTGTGGCAGCGAAAGGGTTAATATGGCCTACCGCTAAGGATGAGGTCAATGAGCTAATAATAATGATATAGACACCGAAATATACGGACAGCTGGCGGCATTGTTGGAACTATTATTCTTCAAGCAACACTGACTCACGCACAAATCCAACTCAAACTCGTTCAAGGACAAGAGTCTTTCTTTTGTTCTCATTGAAGCAGCACTCCATCCATTTCTCCATCCATACGCCCCTCCATCCTATATCTCCATTCGGCATTCTCCCTCCATAAGCTGGTATCAGCTCATTTCCGCTCCAAACTGGGCGTTTATTTTGTAGCTAATCAACACAGCCCGTGGAGGGGGAAAGAGAATTTCCCCTCACACAACCAGCTCGGTGAAGATCGGGCAAGTTCGGCATTCGATGTTCTGTCGATCCATAAGGTTGAGTTTCGCCCTACCATGCAAGCGATTTTGAGCCTTATAGACATTCTGTTCCGAACAGAGGTTCAGAGAGAGACAGAGGAGAACTGAACTGACCGAACTCGTGAGTGAACGCTGCTGTGTTCGATTGCAACACTCTGAGGATTTTTGTTAGTTTTTACCGGTTATTGTGTGACAGAAAGAATGCAGGTAGGTGTAATAGATAACTTTATAAGCTAATTGTCGTTTCTTAATTAAGGTGATTTCAGAAACACGGTATGAGAAGTTATGTGGAGAGTTGAAAGATTCGTTTAAGTTCCGCCATTACTGCAGAACAGCAGCATTTCATTCCACTTTGGCAGTCCCGATTTCCAGCTACTTACAGCTAGCAAATCTGTCCCAGCAATCAGTCCAAATGCTTTTAGTGAATATAGTAGAGTAAATGGCAGCGCTCGTTGGTGTTTGTAATTAAATTAATATCTTCGGCAATTCTTCAATTTTGTATTGTTTTTTAAATTTAGTAAAGAATTTTGACAAGTTTAGTTCTTTAAATTTGTACAATAAAGTACACTACGGCGGTTTTTGTTATGTGTCAATTAAACTTTACTTAAATAGACACTTCTCAATTTTAACGTTTTGTTTAAAATTGTGTTAGGATTTTTATAGGCTAACTGTACAGTTTATGGTGATTGAAAAAGTGTTTAAACATAACTAAAAATGTACAGTTTTTTTAATTTGTTTTAAAAATGATTTCCTAATGTTTATAAGAATTAACTTAAATGTGTTAGCTTATTTAATTATAAGTGTTTTTTACAAACCAAACATAGCTGTCTTCTGTATCAAGTTTTCATGTTAGTTTATAGCTAAAACTAACATAACTCAAGATAATGTTTACATTAGCTACATGAGCTCTAAAGATATAAAACCACTGTCATCAGTTTCTTAATAGGTCTACAGTAAGTTTTCATTTCCAGAAGGAATATTCACCATGAGGTGAATCGAATAATTAATTTTTAAAACCATTTTCCCTTTGAAAAAAAAAAAACAACAAACATTGTGAAGTGGCCTGGTTGTTAAAATAAATAATTACTAAAAAGAGTGTGGTGTGAAAGGAGTAAAACAACAGGCGGGTGCATTGTGATAAGCGCCCAAAATTCGAATGGAATCAAATATCGATTTAAATGTTGTGTATCTCAGACATGTTTTCCTGTAAAGTAATTGTAAGTATTACGCTGCTCAAACGTGGTATAAATAAAGTTGTATTATTTTCTATACCCTAAAATGTGTTTATTTTTGTTACATATCAAAATATAGCTTCATTATCATACAATCTTGGCTACAGTATAATAAGAGGCCACCATCACAATAGAACCATATTTATGATTATCTAAACTATAGAAACAAAAATGTTGATACGAATTACATTATATAAAAACTATCTATGCTGTGTATCTATAAAATGTAACAAACAAAACTGTTTAACATTCAATTACTTTTTACTGTTTAAAGTGCACTATGATTCTATTGTGGTGGTGGCCTCTTATTATACTGCAGCCGCTCAAATATTTGTCCTTTAGCACTTCTTAATAGCGTTGGTGTTCAGCGGAAATTCCAATAATACTTACAGGAAAACCGTCTATAATACTATTCTAGTAAGTTCTATAATAATTTAGCCTACAGAACTAATATTTACATGAATAAATATACTGTTATTTGTGTAATATATTTAGAACCTCAATAATAAAGATTTTTGCAAGAAGGTTTAGCTAAAATCAGATTAGTTAGAAAATACAATTTAAAATTTATTGTAAAAATGTTTTTTTAAACTAATGAAATACAAAAATAAAATATATACTATGTTTTTTATATTTTTTACAAAATAAGTTAGGCTTACTTTTAATATCAGTTTTATCTTTTAAAAACTAGGCCCTACCGGCATCATTAGATATTTAGCCTTCTTTGTTTTGTAAACACCAAAATTTAAACCTCATTTAAATTGATTCCTTTCTATTAGTACCTTCAATAGAAACGTTAAGGAATTGGTTGTGCCTAACCTTTTACGAATGTTAAAATGTTTTAATTTTGTTTATTAAAAATTACGGGAGTTAAATTTAGCTTGTTTATTTCTGTGTTTAAACATAGACAACAAATTGTTTACAAACATAAAATTTAAGTTTATATGTCGGTAAGAATGAAATGTGGAGCTATTTTTGGTATTTTTAACAAAACAGAAATTTTTAACATTCAAACTAGGAAAACTTTCAATCCTATTAAGACTACAGTTTTATGTAAGATATGTACAAGTGTATTAATTAGGAACATCTAATTTTAGAATTGTATGGATAAAAGTGGTTGTGAAAACCATTTTAATATTTATTAATAACCGGTTTTGTTTAAAACAACTCTGTATTGGTCACGTTATTGAGTTTTTAGTCATCATTTTATTTTAAAGGTAATTTATTTTTGTACACACAATTTAAAACTATAGTTTTTAATCCCACATTAATTAAACAGATTTTGTTAATTTACCTTGGCTGACACCTTCTTGTTGGAACGTGTGAACTGTCGGACTGTCAAGGGTAGTGTTACGATGATTGTGTGATCACTCGCGCACTTAACTGCCAAAAGAAGCTGTAATAAATTAAATATTGTTTTAACCCTTTGAACCCCAGACCAAAATATTGATGATGAGAAAAACGTTCCAAAACCATTTGACCTAAGAACTACAGAGAATCCCCGGAGCAGAAACAACTGTATTGCATACTGTTCGTAAAAAATTAATACTTTTGCTATTTTTTATGCTATTGTCTTGTATTACACACCAAAATGTCCAGAATAAAATTGTATACACAGAAAAATTTTAGTCTGAAGTATAAAAAATTGTTTAACAACATTAAAATAACTTTAAAATATATGTATATAGATTTTTAGGTAAAAAGATAGATTTTAAGATTTTTTAATTCAAAAATAAGAAAAATTTTTACTATGGGCACCCACATTTTATTTTTCTAAATTTAGTTTCATGTATGTACAAAAACAATTATATTGATATCTCTAAAGATAAAGATTATGCAACCACGATCTCATTAAGGCCGGTTGGTCATTGTCCGGAGTAGGCCTAGAGGTGGCGTTACCGCGAGAAGTAGATAGCTGACTAAATGGCATTTCTTCGTCATCTGAGTCCGAGATAGTTGGCCTATAGGTAGGATCAACATCAGTGTCATCACAAAATTGATGAGACGTCAGACCAATCGTCAACTGATAGGTCAACATCCAGTTGTCTGTCCAATTAACTCGGGTGATTTACAATGTTGTCACTCATTGTTCACAGAACTGATTATTACTGTAAGATTAAAACTAACGAAAAAGTGACTAAAAACAGTCCTCAATTACAACATTTAACTCAATTCACGCGCACAAAGACAATATACGTAACATTAGACCGCTTTGTAAACAAATACAGCTGTGGAGTAGAAATGGCGTGGTGGCAACAGCTACGTAGCAACAAAGAGTAACATATTTTGTTGAGCATAGATGTTATTTTAAATACACTATATTACTTTAAAAAAATTAGTATTTTACTAAAATACTCATAAATATGTATTAACCCGTTCCGAGCCAATGACGTTACTAGACGTCATGCCTAAACTAGCACTAAAAGCCAACAACATCCACTGACACAAAATCAATTTTTTTCTTTAATATTATTTAAAAGTATTTCTGGGTAACAAACTTAGTAAAAAACTGTTAAACAAGGTTTATTTAAACAAGGGACAACCGTTTGTGTCTATTTTGAAGGTCACGGCTCTTGTTCGAGCGACAAAATAACGGGCGGTCAGATGTTCATAGTCTCCCACAGAGCCAACGACGTCTACTGACGCGCGCTCAGTCTGCCTGTAGCCTACCGTGAGGTTAGACGTTTATTCGCCCTTCCATTTTTGATCCGCGTATTTTATATTTTCAATTTTTATGTTAATCATTATTTTTAATCAAAGTACAGTGTAGTTTATGTATTATTATTGTGATGTAGGGCTTTATTGTGTGCAAGACGTGCACGTCGAAGCCTGCCTTGCATCCTGATCTGTGTTTTGAGCTGTAACTCACACAACAAACCTACGCCTAAGGATCACATATATGTAGCTCACTTTCAATAAGTATCATTTATAAGTTTTCTCATGTTATAATATTATAAAATGTAGTGTGTTCTTTATTTTATACTTGGAAAATAGAAATTTTTTTAGTTTCATTGCTTTTATTTAATTTGTATATATACATTTTTACTATATTCTTGATATTTTCTCTAAATAAAAATTACTATATGCTTGTTTTTTTGTAAAATATTACAATAATTCATTGTGTTCAACTATTGTTAATTTTATATATGAACACATAGAATGTCAAAATTAATTTTTTTCAGTGAAATTATGATTTTACCATTTTTGGCTGTAAAATAACAATAAAGAGTGAAAAAAAATATTTTGTCGTTTTTTACCTCTTATGTTATAAGAATTATAAAAAAAATTAGTTTTGGTATGTGGGAATTTTTTTTATTTTCAAGGTGTATGGCTCTTAGGAGTAGTTTTGGTTATTTATTTGTGGCTCGCTAAGGGTTAAACGCATATACCATGGCGACGATATTACGTCGCCTGGGGATTCTCGCGTCTTCATTGGCGACGATATATCGTCGCCTGGGGTTCAAAGGGTTAATATATTTGACCATTTCTTATCAGATTTTTTCATATGGGCTTTGGGCCTCTACTGAATAATTAATGTTCTAAATCGCAGTTTAGTAGTAAAGCGCCAAAAACCGGATCCTTTTTATATCCTTACAGATACAGAACTTGTTTATTGTTTGTAAATAATTTGCTTTATATGTTTAGACGCAGAAATAAACAAACTAAATTCTAATGTAGCCTAACTCCTGTAATTTTAGGTCTATTAGCTAGTTTGCGTTTAGTGTTCAGACTCAGGTACATCTATACTTTATGATCAGAGAGTAGGCAGGCGTTTTCCAACACAGTGTCTAATATTTTATATACTACATGAAATTAAATGTAATGACAGAATATATGATCTTATAGTATCATTGAAAAACTAAATTTTTAAGGCTGCATAATGCGATGTACTTTTTGCGGTTAGTTGTTCTTTCTCGCTTTCATGACAATTTTGCGAGAACTTTTCTCAACAGCGTCACATTATCTCTGCTCGTTTCGCAAAATGCGGCAATCATGATCGCAGCTTAAATCCTGGTCTTCAACGTAAGTTTCAGTTCGACACTATTGTTCCAAATTAATTCAAAGTTTAATCTTGTATGGTATTTGATTAATAGCCGTTAGAGATGGGAAATACTGTTATTTGTCAATAACCTACTACAAACTAACGTGTTGAGGTATTTTGTTAATGTTACCTGTTACCAACCAATCCAATCTTTATATTAGCATCATGCTGTTGCTGAAATGAAGTTACTAAGTTGCAAGTAGACTGAGACTAAATCTACTTGTGTATGAGTGCTCACATGATCTGATCTTGAATTTAGATATTATCTTGAGAGATGTTTTTTCCCTAGAAGTGCAGGGTGGTGTGAAGTTGGATGATCATGATTATGATGTTAGTTGACTAGTGAAACTTACTATTTTGCATTCAGCTTGTCTTGCAAAGCAAGCAATAGTTTTAAAATATTAACCTAAGACACAGTTTAATAATTTTAACTAAAAATGTTTAATTATGTAACTGTACAATACATTTAACATTATTAACATGGTATAAATTGTAATTAGATTGACTGTTGTTATACATGTAAACCATATCTCAAACAATAAGTAATTTTGTATTTGTAAGAAAGTACCAATCGGAATTGCCCATGACCATCAGTGCAGGCTTCATCGTCATCCCGCACTTCTGGCAAACAAAGAAAAACTTTCCTCAAGATAGTACCAAAATTTAGTTAAGCTAGTTAGTAATTTAGCTCATAAAGTTATCTTTAACTTTGGTACTAACAGTAACATATTTATGATAATCTAATCTAAACCTACTTATGTCATGTAATAACAAAAAGTAGATATGAAGAGCGTGGCCTTATTCTCACCGTCATTGCTTCCTTTCGAAGGTAGAAAACAATATCTGATCATCATATTGACATGTAATTTTCACAGCAATTCAAATAAAGTGTGTTCTTTCTAATAATTTAGTTATTTTAGGTCCTCTGTAAGAACAACCTAAATAAATTAGTGGTCTCCGGATAATGCCAAAGTACCAAAAAAAGAAACAATAATATGTTTGAAACAAGGTTTCAATAATTTAATATAATTTAATTGTAGTCAGTTTTCGAAAAAGAGCAGTACAAATACATAATGGGCTAAATTATGTAAAAGTACAACTAATTACTAAAAACGTTTTGATGCTTTTAAAATATGCAAAATTGAAGGAATTTTAAGTTTTAGGATATATAACACTTTTACCGTATCACCGGTCTGTGAGACCGGAGGGGAATTTAATGTTTCTGAAATTGGCACTATTGGTGTTCGGTTGCCTCCTCCACGCTCAGTAGCTGTCAACCGGTCTCTCCTGAGCCGTTTTTAATTGGTTTTAGTTTGTCTGGGGCGTTTGACCTTGAATCAGTCCAGTTATTTTGTGAGCGCTTCGGTCTACTGTACTGGACGATACTGTTACTGTAACTATTCTACCGGTCTGTTATAATGGGTGATACGGATAAAGTGTGAATAGTTATTACGTGTTTGTATATATTAGTTTTTATGTTTTATTATAACTTGTTATAATCATGAGTAACTCAGAAATTTTAAGAGTAAACGATGGAAGATTTAACGAGCAACTTTTACAACTCCTACATAACGTTGAAGGGGACGATAGTGACGATGAACCTGTTGACGATTCGGATGAAGATCCAAACTATGTAGTGTCTGATAAGGAACTAAATCAAAGTGAAAGTGATGATAGTTTTGCTGTTGATGAACCCCAACTGGAAGATGAAGATGACATCCACTATAGTGTCGAAAATTATTTGGTTCAGGAATCTGAAGATGACTTCTTTTTGAGGAAAGATGGTAGCGTATGGTGCGGAAAGGTGCCACGCAAGCAGCGCAGAACACCTCAACATAACATTTTGAGGGGTCCATTACCCGGGCCTACTGCAAGAGCAAGAGCCTTAGGTAACAATCCACTCATTACAAGATTTGAATTCATATAAAGTCTGACCTTAAAACTTATAAAGCCTCACATGACAAGACGCTTAGAAATTAAAAATTTGCCAAGAGACATTAGATGCGTCATCACGGAGTACATAGGAAAACAGAAGCTGCAAATGCTAATGAATGTGTTCCTTCCTAGTAACAAACTGGAAAAACGGAAGACATGTTCCAAGTGCCCAGCTACTAAGGAAAGAAAAACCAATTACAAATGTATCAAATGCGGACAACCCATCTGTTTGGAGTGCAGCAGAAAGTTGTGCATTTCATGTGTTCAGAATATCTAAAATCTGTGGATACTTTTTTGTATCTACTTATGCCTTTTATAGTTTTAATTGCTTTGGTAAAAATGTATGTGTATTTCTGATACTTTTAAATACAGCTTTATGCTATACCAGTATTCTAGAATATTATTTTCCATCCTAAATTCCCCAAATTATTAAATTTTAAAATTTTTTGCAACTATAAAAATTTTAAAAATATTAATTGTAGTTTTGTTATCAACAGGGAATAATTGTAAATATAATTTGTGTTTAAATCTGAACTAAAAAACAAGAATAGCCTAAAAACGGCAAAAAACCTCCCTCAGGTCTGTGAGAGCGGATGATACTGTAAGTGATTGTAATTTCATGATACGGTAAAAGTGATAAATTAAATTAATGAATTTGGATCAAAAAGTTGTGTGTTGATCTTCTGTAATCAAAATGTAGAATCATTTTGGTCTCATGGGTCATTGTTAATCAGCTTTCAATTACAATAATTACAAACAGAAGAAAGTATGATTCTGATATGGTATGGATAAGTCGTTAATGGTACAACAAATTATTATTGAAGTTGATTTCATATAGGCCTACATTATAAAATGAGTATTAAATCTAGGGTACTTGTTCAGTGATTAATATTTTGTTAATTATAAATCAGTAGTTTAAAGTAATAAAATAGTTTGACAATAATTTTAAATATATATCTGTATTATTGAAAGACCTCATTATAAAAAAAATTGTATAAGACAAATATGTAATAAGACCTAATATAATGGAGTAGAATTGAATTTAGTTGCTGCTGTTCGTGACGAGATGTATTGAATTAATTTGTATTATCAGTTATTCTGTACATATTCCATTGAATCACATATTTAGTTTATTTTATTTTAAATTTGAAAATTCAAAAGAAATATATTATTGGGGGATGTACAGTAAAGTGAATTTTGTTCAACTCTTTCTTTGATTTAAACCAATTTTACTGTTATTTGTTACAGTTTTGGAAATCGTAGACCAGTGGATAAAATGTTCCTGTGAATATAGAGAAATCTTACGTTAAGTTATGATTTCTGAATTGAAGGCTTGTTTGTAGAATTCATAATTTAATCTTTTGATATGTCGAATGAAAGATAATATTTCATGAAAAATGATCTATCAATTTGTTAATTCACAAATGCTAATTTAGATTATTAAAATATAAAACTTTGCATCTTGGATTAAATGTGTTTTCATGGCTTTAACCAACACAAAATAAATGAATTGCAAACTAAAACAAAGTAAAAATGTGGGGTCGAAAGAAGTCAACCATGACTAGTGAGCTGTTGTATAAATTTCTTTTCTTTCATAATAGGCCTAGGCTACATGTTCATGGAAGTTCATTAGGTACTTTGGTATTAGCTGGAGGCCACTATTTTTGGAAGAGTTTTCATACCAGGGACCTAAAAAACTACATTATTATAAAGAACAGACTTTATTTGATTTATAGTGAAAATTACATGTCATTATGATGAACAGTTCTTGTTTTATGCCTACCAAAAGGATTTGTTGTCAACAAGAAGGAGTATGTGGTGTGTCCTAATGTCTGTTCTTATTAATAATGTACTTTTTTCAGTTCCGGTCAGAAAAACTCTTCCAAAAATAGTGGCCTCCGGATAATACTGAAGTACCGTTCATATTTTTCTATACAAACTTGCCATCGTTTCATTACGCAACCTTTTTAGAAAATTACAACTCAATTTTTTAAGTATCGTGTTATTATACTATACATTCTTTATTCATATTTGCTATCTTAAAATTAGTTAATTATCTCCCAAACCACTTACAGGGTCAAAAAGATTTAAACATTTTATATGTATCTCACATTATAGTAATTTAGGGTATTTGACATTATTTTTATTACCCTGTAAATTTATATCATGAAAATCTGTCTGAAAATGTACATGTGGTACGTAAGGAAGCAACATTGATAAAGTTATAATGTAGATATTAATTAATTGTCAGTTTAATTTTCCACTGCTGTCCATCTGTTATAGTATACTAAATTTCATCAATATTAACCATTAAATTCAATGCGTCTAAGGAAAACCTTCTAATAATATGCAACTTACATATTTTAAATTTCAACAGGGCAAGAAGCAGATCTGCACATGATATAACTCCTCTATTTAGACTTAGGTTATAAAACCTATTTCATTAACAACTACTGTTTTCAGAAATATTTCTTGTATATAATCCATTAAACCTAGCCCAGAATTATTCATAGGCTACTAGAACTTAGCATTTTCACTCCCAGTGCCACACTGAGCAGCTAAGTAGCCAAGTTATCTATAAAACCTGATTTGGTCAGTTGGCAGTAAGTAATTAATAAAAAATATGTATTTTTTCTGTTTGATCAGCATGAGGTTTAAAATAATTATTTAAATTTAGTATATATTTATTTTATTCGTAAAGTTCATACATAATATTAGAGAGAGAGGGTGAGGTTGAGCGGTATAGAGGGTTAAATAGCCCTAACTCCGCCTCTTGAATAAAGGCATATTTCATTTCATAATATTGAATAGATACATAAACTATATTAAAATATATAGTTTAGCCCTTCTAAATATGTTGCCGTCAATATTATATTGCGATATACGGAAGTTAAACATATTTATAATCATACAAAATGCCATATGCCCCTATAATTTTTTCAATGTCCAAGAGTATATTATTTTCTCCCCATAAATTTCAAGAGTAAAAGAATGTCTCTTTTCATAACTTCCTCAGGATATGAAAATATGTTGAATTCTGGTGCCTCATCTCACCAGTTTCAGGTGGTATCCATTAACATATTTTCATAGCTTCAGAATGACAGGTACCAACCCGACTTCACATACATCTCTATTTTGGAAAATTTATGTTGGAATACACTATTGTATTTTGAAGGTATCAGGATTTTTTTCTAACAATACAAATTTATAACAAAATTATCTTCACAAACTTTCCATAATTAAAACGAACTCTATATTAAGGCTAATTCTATATTCTCAGCCTCAACACAATATTTAGATTATGCAGCAGCCTCAAGGTGTTATTAGGAATACAATTATTTGTACTTTACAATAACTGTATAAAATCTATATAACTTAAACCTAGATTTAGGAAACAACTAGTTAACATACTTTAAAAGCTATCTCAGTGGTGAGATGGTGCAGCTTTAATTTGCTATTGATAGCAATCATCCTGTTAAACAAAATTTTGCCATTAACATTAATTAAAATGTTTCATAGTTTAATTTAATGTACAGGTTATTGAATAATTGTTTAATGTAAGGCATAAAAATGTTAGGTATCAATACAAAAATAAATTCCTGCTAATGACTACCCACTTAAAAGAACATACAAATAAGAAAGTGTTACATCATTGCATAGGAAAGTTCTTCCTCAGTAAAAGTATGTTTCTTTATTGTCAAGATAAATTTTGTAGCAAACATGTTTTGTTTTGTTTTCATAATATTAAACGAGTTGCAACTGGCTGCTAGTTTCCTTTCTGTTTATTAAGTTATTCAAGAGTTATTATGTTAAAATACAATACTTTTCTTATGAAATGTGATAAAAAGTCATTTAAGTTTAATGAGTGCATTTTTAATATTTAAAAATGTTAATTTCAACATTTTGCCTCCCCGCATGAGTAACTTACTACTTGCAATTCATTTCTCCTTGAAATGGCTGTCTTTCTATTGATATTCATATTATATAAAGCATATAATGTTATCATAGTAAAATCAACAAATGTTGTTAGGGAGTGATTTTTGTTTAGTTAGACCAAGCATATAAAGCATTCTCATGGTGCCACAAGACATTTTAATGTGGTATCACATGTGGTACAGTAGGAGACATGTAACCTGCAACCTTCGCTAGTGAGGGTGGTAGAATGGTGTGGGTTAGAACTGTGTACTTTTCTGCAAACATAGACTAGATATTGCCATCACTTACCTTCTCAATTATACACATTAAAAACAGACCAATGTTTTAACGCATGACTAACCTTTGGCCTTCTCCAGTCACGCTCACAGCTACATTCCTCGTACTATATTAAACATTTCAACATCTACATAAAGTTAAAACATTAACAAGTGACCAAAGAATTTAAAGGTCTTATTTCTTATATGGGATTAGAACTTGTACATTTGTAATATGTGTTTAACAAGTTTACAGAATTGTATACAAATTAAATTCTGTTTATTGTTACAGGCTCTGATCTGTCATGAATGCAGAGATTGATCTATTCAATCAAGGTAAGTTCTGATTTTTTATAACTGCTATTATAGTCGTGTGGTTTCCCCTGTTAAAAATGTTTAGTTTGCTATGATCAAACACTCCAATAAATGAAAAATTTTTATTTTGTGAGGCCTTTCGTGCTCAATGAACACATCGTCAGACCCACATAACTGAAATAAAAGTAAAGTAATGTGGGTCTGACGATGTGTTCATTGAACACGAAAGGCCTCACAAAATAAAAATGTTTCATTTATTGGAGTGTTTGATCATATATTAAGCATTTAGTTTCCAATAAGAAGCTGGTAAAATGTAATGTTTAGTTTGTCTAATAGACAAATTACTTGGTGTATTTAAATGTTCGGGCAGCAGCATTATCAAACTGGTAGTAGGTACATTGTTATCATTCCACTAGATTACACCATATTTTCTAGTCTGAGTGTCTCTATTGTCGAAACTTTGTAAAGAGTTCATTTTGAGCTTTATCAATTTTGTTTATTTATTCAGATGAACATGATTGTGACAGCGTCAGATTCCAAATGATGCACTTAGAGGAAGGTAAACTGGAAATTAAATCAACATTCACATTGATCAACCCTTCTCACCATAGCTGTGTTATGTGTAGAAAACTCTGTTGCTCCATCGTACTTGGAGATCATATCCAGAAAGTTGATTAGGTCTTGATACAAATAAAAAACAAAGTATAAGAAAAAAATTGTATTGTATACATTTGAAAGTGAGATTGAAATACTGTTTTTCAACATAGTTACCATCTAAATATAGGTTTTTATCATAATGGTGAACTAGTTTTGAAATTCCAATGTTATAAAATTCTGCCGCCTGAGACTTCAACCAGGTAGTCACGCTCTCCTGCAGTTCCAAGTCGTCATCAAAGCGCTGCGTCACAAGCCAGGTTGTCATTGCTGTCCGTCAATGACTGTTTTTTTGGATCTCTTCAGACGAACATGACTAAATGTCCAGACTCAAGTCTGACAGTATGAGATTCCAGGTGCTGCACTAAGAAGAAGGTGAACTGGAGCTAAACTCAACATTCACATTGAATAACCATACTTCCCACTTTAGCCACATTATGTGTGTAATTTCTTTTTATGTTTTTGACTATTGTCAAATTAGGTACTAATGGAGAAGTTTTTACCTGTTTTTAGACAAAAGTCAATTGATAAGTGAAAATTAAATTTGGTTGTTAGAGATAAAAACTAATACTACATCTTTACAATTCTAGAGTATAAATCTCTTAGTTTTACATGATTGACGTTTTTAACTGAATTATATTGCATAATCTATATTATTTTGGGATCGGCATATTTTTTGACGTCTACAGAGATGTTACTTACACAATTCACTGATAGAATGTGTGCAATGTATTTAGTTAGGTTTTGCAGATCAGAAGCTGTTTTCTTGTTTTGCAGTTCCAATTATGCAAAAACATGTAAAGTGTACCATGTGTAAAAGGTACAAAATGTAACACATATGTATTACACATCATCAATGGACCAGTTGCTATGTTCAAATGTAAATATGTTATGTTTGGATTATAGTTTATTACAGGTATGTACATTTTTATTTGTATATAGGTTATGTCTAATTGGTTTTTACCCTTGTTCACAGGTATCAATGATTGGGGATTGACTGATATTAAAACTGACAGTTGTCTCTTTGACCAAGATTTAGGTGAGAAATTATTAAATACCATAACAAACGCAACTCTATTCAAACAAACATAACAAAGCCTTCTCCTCTTCGGCCTCTCGTAAAAACAAAGTTTTAGCCTATTTTTTGTTACTGTTGTTTAGCCTAATACTGTACAGAATAACTTTGATAATTTCAAACATTTTTAATGTAACATTTTGGATAATTCGAACTTTCTTTTGACATCTTTAAGCAATAATAACAAGGTGGGTGTGTGTCAGATCACTATCACATAACTTTGCTACATTTCAAGTTTATATTTTATTCCATTCTAGAGGTATCACCCTGAGTTAGGCTTATCTTGGCTACAAACAAATCAACTAATACAACGTTGCATTGATGGACTTTATAAAACGCAATGAAAGTCTTACTGACGTATCAAACAAAGTACAGAAACCTCATTACATGTGTTTCTATATAATGTGTTAAAATTGCAAAGGAGAGCACTCATGTTAGTTTACAAATTTGTTTATTCTATAATTTTCTAAATGCCATTCGTTACTTGTAAGACCAGTGTAAAAATGTTCAAGCCAAATCCAATGGAGTGACATGCATCTTCATCAACTCGATGTGGCCTATATTGAAATGACCCTTTATGTCCATAAATCAGTTCCTTTTCCAGATATTGGGTTTGTTAGACAAAGAGAAATAACATTTTTCCAGGCCATCGAGTGATAAGTTTTGTAAATGCTCAGCTAATAAAGAATGAGAATTCTTTGATAATTCAAATTTTTGTATTGGTTCCATAACTTTACAATTATTCAAGTTGCAGTGTATTTTAAAATTTTGAATTGATTAATACAAAAATATGTATTTGAAAATTGTGACAAATAAAAAAAAAACTAGATGGGCTTTGCTGTACATAGTGAATAATGGTTGCTGAATTATTATAAATGGCTGGTCCTTTTCGTAAGAAAACTTGTACAATACAAGTAATTCTTCTACATGTTACTCTAATAAAAAACATCTCTTTTATCCATCTCGTATCAGATGAAGTTTTGAGTCCCAATTCTTAGATATAGACCTGAAGCACATAGTACAACCCTTAGTCATTATCAAGCTGTCAGTTTCAACCATAGAAACTGAAGAGCCTACATTTCAATGCTGGTTAAAATTGTTTCAGGTAACTCTTCGCCATGGGAGTCTGATGCGAAACCTCTGCTGTGTATTTCGTGTCAGCTGGAGTTCTCCTCTGTGTCCCAATTCTTACATCATCACCTGCAGCACGTAGCGCTACCCTCAGTTATTCTCAAGCCTGTCAGCCTCAACCTACTGAATAGTTGGCCCGCAGGTGAACACTGAACGCATGACCTGCCCTCTTAGAAGCATGTTTCTCAATTGTATGTATTGCTAGATTGATTAAACAATCTGTACTTGTAACAAAAATAATGTGGTGTAGGGCTCAATTTCTTCATCTTTCAATTTTTTACAAGAACATTGATGATATTGTAAGATATAATTGCTTAAAAGTCTTTTGGTGACTAACATGATTATTCTCCAATTCCATTACCATTGGTTTAATACTTTTGGATATACAAAAAATACTACAGACCTAGATTTGAGATAACTTTTTAAAGTATAGTGCGAGAATCACTTTCACATCACTTACTGTTATATTAAAGTGATCCTAACATTAATTAACAGTAAAATTTTAAAATAATATTAAATACCAGTGAAGTACCACAATAGTATTTTATTGTTTATTTTGTAATGTTTAAATTTACATCATTAAATTTATGTTCAATGTTTACATGAATTGAGTTTAAATTACAAGTTTACGTAACAAAACATGAATATTTTTCTATGTACAAATATTTGTTTACTATGAGTAGACTTAAAAATAATTATTTGACCCAACAGATGCGCTCTCATGTCCCTGGGCTTGGAAAGGAATCTAAAAGTAAGTAGCCACTTTGGCTGTGTTGACCTTTATGTGCTGTCTGTCCCCTGTATAACGCTATACCGTAACGATTGCACTAGTCATAGACTACACTAACCTTTGTGGTGCATGGGTTTTTTGGTTCTCTTTTAATTTTTTAACGAATGTTCAAGAAGGAGACTACCCACCTATCACTGTAGTGTACTTAGTTATATTATGTAATTATACATTTTCTTGTCTGTGTAGTACATCTCACAAGTTAAGTGATATTAATCAAATATGTAATGGCTTATTCTACAAGAAAGACCAAGTGGGTGATCTACCTGCTTTTATTTTTCTGTAATTTGACATTATATATAATGTGTGTATGTGTGTTTTGTACTTAGTATTTGTAGAATATGTATTATGTATGCCCAATGCCATTATTTGCAGTAATTTTTCTTACAATATAGCTTATGTTTCCTCTATTGGATATTGGAACAGCTTCTGTTGTTCTCGTTTACTTAGATCACCACTTTCTTTGTTTTTAAACATTATTATTACTGTAATGCTGTCATTGGTATGTTGTTTGTTTCATAATATTTTGACTTTATATAATGTGCATAATATAAGTAGTGACTCTTTTACTATGGATAGGAAAAAATGCAGATCACAATAGTGAAGTAGATTGTAAACTTGGATTGTCTGAAGTAGGGATAGGGATTCAAAAGACAAAATGTTTGCTGTTGCTGGATTGTGCAAGCTTAGCTTTAATGTGGTCATGCTTGCTGATTCATTGACGGATTACATTGAAACAAGTATTGTTAGAATCTAATGAAATTTTTCAAATTGTTGGTATTTAGTAAATTTTTATGACTATACCGGATTTTTTGTTCTTTGACTTTACAATTTTAAACAGATGCCATTTTGTTTATATTAAAGAAATAGCACAATTATTTTTCTTATTTTCCTTTTATTTATTTAAATCTATGTGTCAAATTTGGTTTCTTTAGCTTGACTAGTTTTAGAGATAATAATATTTTTATTAAACATACAAAATGGCGGTTAGCAGTTAAACAAAACAGTTTTCAACCTATGTTTATAAGACATTTTTTGTTTGAACTGATGAGTACCATCAGCTACAGTAGTTTGTGACACCCTTTTGTGAACACCCTGTATACTCATAATAATATTATTTATGTGTATTAGTTAAATATATTATCTAGAGAACTTTATCCCTAATTAAAATGTTTAAGAAATCATGTAAATATATAAATATTTACTCAAATAAATTATGTTTGAAAAAAATGCTACAACATACACATTTGAGCCTGGTCTTTCTTGCTATACCAAATCTGCTTATTCCTGATATAAATGTCAAAAATCAAAATTTGTTGGTCATCAAAAGGTTTTATTTAACCGATGGAAGATAAATCTACATTAAAGAGCAATTTGTACCATTTTAACAGATTTAACCCAGTATTCTATGTTACTCTACATCAAGTATAAATATCTTGATCCCATGTTGAAATAATTACCATTTTCTATATGATACTGACTATAGTTTTTGTTTCAACTCATACCTATGTACTGTGACTTTTCCAAGAGCTTCCACCGTGTTTTTAACACTCTTTTGATTATCATCGTATGATTTCTCTGATGGTTGTCAGGCTGTGTTTAGACCGACAAGGAGTTACTCTAAGTGAAGATCTGTCACCTGAGGGTGCCCCGGGATTCTGACCACTTGTATTTTCACTTTACATTGAATAAAGTTCCATCTTGTATGTGGACGATTTACAAATTTACCACCACTTTACATAACAAGATAGATTCTTGTGTCAACTATTGAACTCCGGTATTAATTCAATGACTAACTGAACTTCATACATGGACTAACCCGAAATGAAACCAAAATGAACATTTTAATAGGCCAAATATTCATCACTAAACTCTACATCAATACTATTCCAAAACTGATACTGAACAACTAAAAAATAGTTTACAATGAAAAAGTAAAAACGTGGGAATGATTATCACTAAAAACTGAAGATGGGCTAACCAGGTGTCACTTATATGTAATAGAGTTTTTGCCTGCATAAATGAGCTCAAGCGGTTTGCTAAATACTTGCTGTTGTATGTCAAAGTAATGTTGGTAAACATTCTAATTTTTCCTTATTTCAGGTACTGTGATTAATGACATAATTCATGACTATTGACTTTGCTAACAAAACTCAGCGTGCAACTTCAGCTTACAACGTGATGATTATGTATCTCCTTTTTTGAACAATTATCTCTATTAAAATTTAAATAACTGTGAGATATTCACCTACAGCACTTAGACTGTTGCACACAATAATTCATAGTGGTTGTCCAAGTTATTTAGCTCAAAATGTATGGCTGATATTAGTGCACGCAGAACTCGTACAGGTGCATCTTTACTATCATTTCCAATTTATCGGACATCCTTAATAAGTCATTTGCTGCATCTGCATTTTGAAATTCTCTCCCTGGTAATATCATAAATATTAATAAGCACAATCGATTTGGGGTTCAAGTCAAGACCCTTCCACTACAGGCTTAGTAGAAGTGATGGTCTCATATTTGTTGTGGTGGTGGTGGTGGTGGTGGTGGTGGTGGTGGTGGTGGTGGTGGTGGTGGGGGGGGGGAGAGTAACTGCATGTAAATTGAGTGAATGGAGTTGACAGAGATAGGATAAAAAGATAATATAGATATTGCATTTTAATATTTAATAATGTAACAAGGCTTTTTCAAATCTATTGCTTTATAATTTAAAACAAAAATTAACCATTCAATTCCAGGTTTAATGATAATTGCCTGTATTGCACATTGATTGTTTTTTCTTATTTCTTTACACTTTTGTTTACCATTACTTAAAAAGAAACTAAAGAAATGTACATAGATAGTTAAAATTGTTGTAACTGTATTTTAGTTGTGGTGTTAAAATAGCCAGTGACATGTTTTATGTTTGTCAGAATGCATTCTAGAAGTTGTATCAAAGTTGTTTTAGGATGCAAAAAAGTTTAGCTTGGATTCACTAAGATGAATGATCAATTATATAATTTTCAGCAATGTGTAGAACAGTTTTTGAGTCATCAGTAATCATTGTTTTTATCATTGTCATCAGCAGCCATGTCAGGACAGCTGGAAAATATCTAAAGTACTTTTATTAAAATGTATTTATTTATTAAGCCAACTAACTCTATTTAATGTGTTGATTTAAATGTATCTGTGGACAGTTAAATTTTAATCTGTACATTGCAAACATTATCCAAATAACACTGTATGTGTGTGCACTGTCATTTAACCTGTGTTTTAGGGTGTGGATGTGTCTGCACATTATAATTAGCTGTTTTGTCAAATTTCAGCCCTGTTTTGTCAAAACTGTTGCCTGTCAAAGGAGTGTGGCCATCGGCCACTGTCCAACCTCAAAAAAATTTAAAAATTCTCATTCAATTTTCCTCATTTTTAATCATGCTTTATATATTATAAAAATATGAAACTGTTCCAAAAAAGTTAAATTAGTTTCCTTTTTTATATGATAAAAATTACACCTTATAGAAGAGTACTACAAAAATACTAAGTAAAACAATTGTAATAACTATCTTTGATCGATATAGTTGTGTCATACACCAAAGTCAAAAACATATAAAACTGACTAAACATGGTTATCAAGGTAAAAAATCTAAAAAGCTGTTCATGGTGTAATACAGTTCAAACCTCGGATGTGTACATAACAGATAATAACTCAACGAAAATAGGCTGTCATACAGTCCATTGTAGATTCGCTATAGAGAAATACCCTGTTGAGTAACAGGTGCTTCCAGTGTTCATGTTAGTTGCAGAATAGTTGCAACTTCTACGGATAGAATGAGCCCAATGCCTACAGTGGAACTAACAAAACAGCTGATTATAATGTGCTGGCATGTCTACTCTTTTTTGGAATCACTTTCTCATACTCAGGTTAATAACCGGCTATAATGAAACGACCTTATGTTTTTCCACATAAGAATAATGTTACACCTCATGCTTTTTTGTGCTCTTATATTTGATAGTAGTATTATGGGAGATGTCTCATCTTATAATAAATACACACCTAATTGTCTTTTTTGCTCTCTTTTTTTGTATTAACAAAAAGTGTAAATGTTTTGAGTATGTAAACAATAAAGTACATTAAAGCATTTGGATGAATATTAATTATCTTTAAAATGAAGACAAAGTGTTACTAAATTACATCAGCATAGTTCAAAACAATTAATGAACACTTACAATAAAATAAAGTTATTTTTATAAATACAAAATATATTAAAATAAATTTTGGTCAAGTTATGTGAAGCTATATAAATGTACACCAAATTCAGTTTTATTTTGAATTAACAGTATACTAACAATTTACTTATTATTTCTTTAACCAGGATATGTTAAAAGAAATAGAGAAGTAAATAAAATTGTAAAGTAAATTTTAATTGATTTGAGTTGGCCCTTAATGTTAACAAACAAAATGTATTGTTTGAATTGTCTTGGTAAATTATTTAAAATATTTGATTAGAGCTTGTACAAAACAATAACAATCTTACTAATTTAATACAACTATCTTAAACTAGGTAAACATGAGTAGTGGTGGTACTTAATTCCAACTCAAATTCGTTTACATTTCAGGCAAGCATGATAAGCATGTGAGATTCTATCAGGGTGTCCAGCAGCCTTGAAAAATCGGGAAGAGCGGGAATTATGCTTGAATTTTACCTGCCTTGAATAAGGCGGGAATTATGCTTGTATTTTATAGAAAATCGGGAGTTTTCATTTTTTTAACGCCGCTGCCGTTACTAATACAAGGCGCCCACTGCAACCGTCCCGGCCTTTTTGTCGAAATACACTTAATCAAATGGACACCCGCCCACTGCGGGCGGCCTGGCCCGGCCTTTTTGTGAAGTCTAAATACACACGCAATCATGGACACACCCGCCCAACTCGGCCGGCACGGACCCGGCCTTTTTTTGTGAACTCGAAATACACGCAATCAAATGGAACACCCACCAAACTGCGGGCGACCCCGGCCTTTTGTGAAGTCGAAATACATGCAATCAAATGGACACCCGCTAACTGCAACCGTCCGGCCTTTTTGTCGAAATACACGCAATCAAATGACACCCGCCCACTGCGGCCGGCACGGCCCGGCCTTTTTGTGAGGTCGAAATACATGCAATCAAATGGACACCCACCAACGGCGGGCGGCCCGGCCTGGCCTTTTTGAGAAAGTCGAAATACACGCAATCAAATGGACACCCGCCCTAACTGCTGGCACGGGCCCGGCCTTTTTGTGAAGTCGAAATACATGCAATCAAATGGACACCCGCCAACTGCAAACCGGTCCCGGCCGTTTTGTCGAAATCAAAATGGATACCCACCAACGGCGGGGCGGCCCGGCCCGGCCTTTTTGTGAAGTCGAAATATATGCAATCAAATGGACACCCACCAACTGCAACCGTCCCGGCCTTTTTGTCCGAAATCAAATGACACCCACCAACGGCGGGCGGCCCGGCCCGGCCTTTTTGTGAGTCGAAATACACGCAATCAAATGGACACCCACCAACTGCAGGCGGCCCGGCCCTGCCTTTTTGTGAAGTCGAAATACATGCAATCAAAATGGGACACCCGCCAACTGCAACCGTCCCCGGTTTTTTTTTGTCGAAATACACGCAATCAAATGGGCACCCGAACACTGCGGGCGGCCCGGCCCGGCCTTTTTGTGAAGTCGAAATACACGCAATCAAATGGGCACCCGAACACTGCGGGCGGCCCGGCCCGGCCTTTTTGTGAAGTCGAAATACACGCAATCAAATGGACACCCACCAACTGCGGGCGGCCCGGCCCGGCCTTTTTGTGGAGTCGAAATACACGCAAATCAAATGGACACCCACCAACTGCAGGCGGCCCGGCCCTGCCTTTTTGTGAAGTCGAAATACATGCAAATCAAATGGGCACCCGAACACTGCGGGCGGCCCGGCCCGGCCTTTTTGTGAAGTCGAAATACACGCAATCAAATGGACACCCACCAACTGCGGGCGGCCCGGCCTGGCCTTTTTGAGAAGTCGAAATACACGCAATCAAATGGACACCCACCAACTGCGGGCGGCCCGGCCCGGCCTTTTTGAGAAGTCGAAATACATGCAATCAAATGGACACCCGCTAACTGCAACCGTCCCGGCCTTTTTGAGAAGTCGAAATACACGCAATCAAATGGACACCCCGAACATGCGGGCGGCCCGGCACGGCCTTTTTGTGAAGTCGAAATACACGCAATCAAATGGACACACCACCAACGGCGGGCGGCCCGGCCTGGCCTTTTTGAGAAGTCGAAATACACGCAATCAAATGGACACCCACCAACTGCGGGGCGGGCGGCCCGGCAGGCCTTTTTGAGAAGTCGAAATACATGCAATCAAATGGACACCCGCTAACTGCAACCGTCCGGCCTTTTTGAGAGTCGAAATACACGCAATCAAATGGACACCCGCCCACTGCGGGCCGGCACGGCCCGGCCTTTTTGTGAAGTCGAAATACACGCAATCAAATGGACACCCACCAACGGCGGGCGGCCCGGCCTGGCCTTTTTGAAAGTCGAAATACACGCAATCAAATGGGACACCCACCAACTGCGGGCGGCCCGGCCCGGCCCTTTTTGTGAAGTCGAAATACATGCAATCAAATGGACACCCGCCAACTGCAAACCGTCCCCGGCCTTTTTTTGTCGAAATTACACGCAATCAAATGGGCACCCGAAACACTGCGGGCGGCCCGGCCCGGCCTTTTTGTGAAGTCGAAATACACGCAATCAAATGGACACCCACCAACTGCGGGCGGCCCGGCCCGGCCTTTTTGTGAAGTCGAAATACATGCAATCAAATGGACACCCGCCAACTGCGGGCGGCCGTCCCGGCCTTTTTTTGTCGAAATACACGCAATCAAATGGGGCACCACCACCAACTGCGGGCGGCCCGGCCTTTTTGTGAAGTCGAAATACATGCAATCAAATGGAAACCTGCTAACTGCAACCGTCCCGGCCTTTTTGTCGAAATACACGCAATCAAATGGGCACCCGCACACTGCGGCGGCACGGCCCGGCCTTTTTGTGAAGTCGAAAATACACGCAATCAAATGGACACCCGCTCACTGCAGCCGGCCCGGCCCGGCCTTTTTGTGATGTCGAAATACACGCAATCAAAGGGGGACACCCGCACACTGCGGCCGGCACGGCCCGGCCTTTTTGTGAAGTCGAAATACACGCAATCAAATGGACACCCACCAACGGCGGGCGGCCCGGCCCGGCCTTTTTGTGAAGTCGAAATACATGCAATCAAATGGACACCCGCCAACTGCAACCGGTCCCGGCCTTTTTTGTCGAAATACACGCAATCAAATGGGCACCCGCACACTGCGGCCGGCACGGCCCGGCCTTTTTGTGAAGTCGAAATACACGCAATCAAATGGACACCTGCTCACTGCAGCCGGCTCGGCCCGGCCTTTTTGTGATGTCGAAATACACGCAATCAAAGGGACACCCGCTCACTGCGGCCGGCAGTATGTATGCATTTTGAGACAGAGTAATAAAATTCCGGGCTGGGCTGGACCGGGGCCGGTCGCAGTGGACTCCGTGCTTAACACGAATGAAGGTATTGAAGCAACAGTTCGATTATGTTCACATCAATGTGAAATTGGCAGAATACAAAGGAAAATTTGGAAGTAACTGGTTCTCGTTGCAGTCGCCAAAAATGGCGTTGTAGTACGTTTGGCGAGAGATGACATTTATATACGCTTGAAGTTAAAGTAATTTGAAGAGTGGCTAAATAACCTACGTGACTATCTATTGTGTTTATAAATTTCGCATGTTTGAAGAGGTTGCCAATTCTTTGAAACATAGTGATGAATATTAAATGTTTCAATTTAAGGTAATCGAAAAAACGTGATCATGTGATCATTAATGGTGTACAATTGGATGCCTATAGGATTTATTTTAAATTTATTTGAGATATATAATTAATACAACACTTTTTTAGTAATCTAGGTGTTTATTTACCCTTGCTATACTATTAATGGTTGTTTTCATTTTTACTTATTATCAATACCCTTATTTGTTTAAATTAATTTGTGCAATGAGTAAAGGTGCAATACATCGTTAGTAATTCAATTTTTAAAAGTTTTATAACTTTTACACATGTTTTCTAAAAAGAGTAAAACTTTTTTCTGTGACAAATTTATTTTTTAACACAAAATAAATTGTTAAAAAAGGGTTCAACATTTGAATATGCCCATGTTTTGGACTTTTTGAGTTTAATCCGTTTTTACAAAATGAATATTAATATATTTTTATTTATTTTAACAGTTATTTTTGTTTTTATGAAACTTAATTCACCTATAACTAACCTAACCCTCAACTGGTTTAGAATAGTATTGGGTTTGATGTTTAAGGTGTAAGTAAAACTTCTTTAATTTAAAAGTAAAAACTGTTTCTTTACTATCCTGTGTTTTTGAGGGTTTGTTTTCAGACTTCAAATAAAAAATCGAAATCGTTTACCTATTTGGATATTAAAATGTATTGTAACAAACTGTTACAATATAAACATTAAAATTAGGCTTTGGTACTTTATCATAATTTTTTATAGGCCTACAACGTTTTTTTACTATATTTTTAATACTAACATTACACTGAAATTCATTTTAAACTAAATTAAATGCCACATTAAGCATAGTATTGTTTAAATAATTAAATTAACATATTTTATAGGTACGATTACTGTTCAATGTTTTTGAACACAAGGAAGTTCAGTTATAGGTAATGAAAAAAAAACCTCATTTACTGTAGATTTTTAAATAACGAATTATAAAATGTTGTTATAATGTATAAGGACATTAGTAATTTAAACAGAGGGGCCTACTATCTTTGTGCATCGTCTAAAATAAAGGTATGTATTCTTTTAAGCAGTTATTTTAAAATATCATAATGCTGTTATTAGGCCTTAAATATTTGAGAAATCTTTATTGTTACATGGAAAGTAAACACTATTTTGTGACTTGATTTTGGCTTGTAAAATTGTTAGTTACCGATAAAGAGCCAAAAGTAAACCGGCGACTATAGCCTTGAATTTTATAATTTTGAGCCTTGAAAACCTTGAAATGTGCTTGAATTTTAGATTTGATCATTACTGGACACCCTGATTCTATAATTGTGTGCTATAATTAATTTGTCATAAAAAACAGTGCTCATGAATTTTTTTATTAACATATTTTATATTTAACCAATTTTCTAGTACTTGATTTTGTGTTAAAAAAGTGCCAGAATACTTATGTGGATCTTATTTTGTACTTTCTTAAATAAAATGTTGCTTTGATGTCTTTGACTTGTTTAGATGATAATAAAGAAGCATTTTCATTAAATATACTTCTCCCTCCAACCATGTTTTAAAACCTCTACTACTTTTATTGTTTTACTTGACTGGTTCACTCCATAATATTTGTTTATTAATGAGGCACAATAATTGTAAGTTTAACCACGTAAGACTTAAGCATGCTCAACCTCTCTTATATCTTAACGTATAATTTAATTTAGTTTGGTGTGTGTTTGTGCACCTGCTTAGATTCTGTTTGTTTAACATATCAGTGTACTTATTATAATTTAATAATCCTGAGTATACTATGATATTAGCTATTAATTGTAATTCAATAACCCATGATCTAGTACCATGTTAGAAGTTGAACATTTCTATCCTCTGGTTCACTACTTTTCAGGACGTTTTTAAACATCATAAAAAATATAAGCTCTTGTAAAATTACACATATAGACACATGCACATGTTATATGAATGCGGTCTGCCGTTTTTCATATATTCGTGACACTTAAAAAAACAACAGATTCAAATATATACAACCTATAAACTGTTTAAATATTTAACTCTGTAAAAATATTTTACTGAATCTCATACATTTAAGTTTTAGACTAGCTCTTAATGGTTTTTTCTTTATTTTAAGAATATTATCTAAACTTTTCTTAAATTGTGTTTACCATGAGAGTGTATATGGGCAAAATAAACTAATGTAATTTTACAAATGGTAGCACAAGTAAGAATTTCATACTCTATTTTTCCTATTTGCTGATTGAATAACACTTCATATTTTTTCCAATAAGATACCAAATTAAAAAAAGTTCATTGTTTTAATCAATTATTAATGAGTACTAAAAAAACTCTTTTGACAGTGCATCACTATACTTTGATTAGTTGTTTTTTTTTTTTCGTAATTAATTATGGTTTAAGGTTTTTTGACACCTCAGAAGAAAAGTATGGATTTTAATTCTCGAAAGATGGTGTTCTGTTATTGAAACATACAATGGCAATGTCCAGAATTTATAGTATATCAAACTTAAATAGAAATACGTTTTCTTTGTTACAATACAAATAATAGTTCTGAAAAGGTAAGACTTTAGATTAAAATATAATTAAGGCTACTGTGACTGCATTTCTGTCTGTGAGCGACTGTGGCTGGTTCACAGTTGCATCTTGCTTCCATATACTCGTACTTTGACATTTGACTTGTGAAATGCCCCCACTTACTTCTAAATTTAAAACTTTGAATATGGATACTAGCACAATGAAGAGCGTCAGAGAAATGTGAATAAATCTGACCAAGTTCCTTGACATAGTCATCATCAATGGGAACAGAAAAGTATCATAATCTGTTGGAACATAAATGGCAAAATAATTGCTGTACACCAACAAAATTTTCTCAACTTACGGTTTCTCTTTGTAAGTTCAATATATCTGAATACATTATGTGTGTGTAAAAATCATTATAAAAATATATTTTTTAGACAAAACTGCTGTTCATTTCGGTTTTGTTTTTACAAAATTATTATTATTATTATTTTTAAAGAGTTCCTTAAATTGATTTATTTTTATTGTTACAAAATTCATTGTAACTTAGGTTTTCTTCTATTCAAGGAAGTGCAAAATTATGTTATATTTGTAGAGGGATTAATTTTTCTTCTAATTATTTTATCAAGCTATTAGATATAATAAAATACCTAATAAACTAAAACACAGATTCAATTAGTTTTGTATCTAAATAATTACTGTTTACGATGTGGATCAGGTTAATTCAGTTATAGCTTCAATACTACCAGTTAGATGCAATTGAACATGTGTCAAATTCTTATCATATGTTTATAACAAAGTGATTTGGAATGGAGTTACATAAATACTAACAATGTTGTTATGAAAATGTATTTTAGCCATTCAAAATGATATTGTTTTGTTTATGAATAATTTGTTCAGATGGAGCAGTTAAAATGGCTGAAATTTACACTATAATTGGTAAAATCAACAGTGTAAGTCAGATTGATGATGGCAGTGATGATTGGGAAAGTGATGAAAGTGGGTATTAGTAATTCAAAATTAATTAAATTCTACTTATTTTATCTAATTGTAAATTAATATTTTAGGTTATTTGAAAAGAAAACTATTTAGAAATTTTACAAGTTTTAAAAGATCTATATTAGTAATTTTATAAATGCTTGAAATACATTCCGTATCAAATCATTTAAAGTTTTGTATATTATGAAACAATAAGTATTAAATTACTAGAAATAATACTAAATATGTTTTTTCACAAAATAATTTAAACTTACTTTAAATTTTTTTAACCTCACAATACATAATACTGTATATTTTACATCTGGGCACTTTTTGTCATGACACTAAGTGCATTAAGTATATTTTACCTTCAAAGGTCACACGGGGATCCTCTGAACCCACACAAATTTAATTTTTTGTATTTCTTGGTTTAAGTTTGCCATGGGAATTTTTGGCATCCGTGTAAATTTAGTTTGCGACAATAGGTATCAACCCCCCACCACCACTGGCCATAATTTTTACCAACTATCAGCTGAGTAGTATTTTTTATCTTGAGTTTCAGTGTGCCGTTTGAGTTTTTTTTATCTTCCATATGTGTATATCTGGTATTGTTTTTATTTTTGTTGTTATTTGTGAAGTAATTTGTATTGTTTTATTGTAGATTTGTTGTTTGTTTTAATACTACAAAATGAACCTAACAGGTAGCACAGTTATGATACTATTAGAGGATAACATTAGTGAGGACAGTGACAATAACTTTGGTCGGAGTGATGATTCTGATGCTGTACACGTCACATATTAAGTGAAATTATTAGTCTTCTTATAAAAAAGTAACAAAAACACAAATATAGAATAATTATTGCAAATATTTTAAACTACCTACATATGTTTTTTTAATATTTTCATGGTCTAGTTACCTAAGTTTGTGATGTAGTAGGTCATAGTAGTAATGAAATTAATTCTACATATATAGCTTCTACATAGTAGCTAGATTATTCTACATACATTTATTTATAGATTTCACATACATTTACGTTTAATATACTGTATAGTTTTGTATATAAAACTTTCAAACAAATAGGTATGGCCTTATTCAAATAGTACACCTTTTGTAAACAAAATTATAAGCATTTTGTAAAAATGTAGTTCTTTATTTATTATTTTCAACTAATATGTTATTGCTGTCATAATAAAAATAATAGTTTGTGTATATTTAAATTTTATGTGATTTGTTAAGTTATTGGAGTTATGCAATTTCAGATTTTGTTCAGAATGAATATGTTAGAGGATACATTTGAATTCCAGCTAACTCTTTCAACTTAACCCTCCAGGTGCTGACATCGCGTAGCGCGATGTTAGCGTACCTGTTTCCAGTGCTGACCTCGCGGAGCGCGATGTCAGAAACGCGATCTCTTTAAACCACGCTAGTGGCTATATATTACGGAATATCACGAACTATTTTATATAGTATTAAACTAGAAGAAATGCGGAACTCGTTATACTCTATGGAGCACGTCTTTGCTCAAAGACCGGCGCTATACGACAGCTGTTTCTAAGCGTATGTTTATTTCCAAGTCATACGGTTCGGTCGTTCTGTTTATTGCTGTTCCGTCGTTGTTTGCATCATACCTTTGGTGTTGTAGTTGACTATTACTGTTTTATATTGTGTTTTTATTGTAAAAATGAGTGAATTAAGTAGGTCTAGTGCAATAAGGAATGTGAAAGGTGTTACAATGTAGTACACAATGTTTCAAATATCACTGATTTTTTACGTGTTACAATTTATCGTTTTTTTGCTCTGAGTGAATTCTGTCAATATGTAAACCCATAAGATGTATATATACTTTTGGGTTCATTATTAAATTACCTACAACTTGTATATCTTGGATTTTTATTTTCATAACTTTGGTGAAATGATATCTAAGCTCAAAGTGAAAAAATAAAAACTTTTTTTTTTTTTTTGTCAAGATTTACATTCAGCAATATTTTACCATGTAAAGGTAAGTCATATAAGTATTATTATCATATTCTGTGATCTTTCCTGAAAATAATGATATATAATATGTAGTATTTACATTAAGGTAACAGTATATAAAAAAAAACTTTCTAAACGCTTGCAAACATACTGAAAAATGCCCAGCACTTAAGGCAGTTCTAACCAGCACTTGGAGGGTTAAATGACAGTGAAATGAGAATCCGTTTTGTTGGCAGGTAACACAGTAAAGAAGCGACCAGGTCCGAAGAGCCGTACTGTGATACAGAATCTGTCACCTCAACTAGAGAGCCACTCTCCTCTGAAACTCACGATCAAACGGTTGCCAACCTGCCAAGAGCCGGCCTTCGAGGTACTGTGGTGTTGTGTAGTCCTGTACATCTTACTCTGCATGTCCGTTACCTTCATCTTCTCACAATAAGCAGCTGTCAATTCACCAATTCAAAAAAAAATCTTAAGACAGAACTGAAGAGAGAGGCCTTTAGTACTTTTTTAATGGAGTTAAACAAATAAGCATCTGCAAGGTTTTATAGTTTAACTTATTCTGTAGTTATTTGACATATTATGTTTGTTGATGTCCATTAACTACTTCTGGTTTATAGTAAAAAATTAAGGCAAACAGATTATTCTGAAATACCTGGAGCCCATGTTGACTAGTATTGAAACATAATGTCAGTTCATTTCTTACAAGAATAATTAGTGACATTAAATCGTGTACACAGAGTTAGTTGTAATGTTACCAATCAAAGTGCTCTTGTAGGCATTTTGCATAGAAACCTGCATTTGTTGTTCAAATTGGTAACATTGCATTATTATATCATTTTTTCCAAACAAAATGTTTTTTTGCGTTGCAGTCTTGTTTGTTGCTTAGAGTCTAACTTTATTATAAGTTATAATTATTACTTTATTATAACTCCAAATATTTGTTGAAAATAAGATAGTATGTCTAATTTTTATAAAATATAAATAAAAACAGTACCTACACAATTATACAATAACCATTCATAATCGTCAGTCTAGTGATAAATTTGGGTTTCGTAGGACATGTCTAACATGCCTTTATTGGTTTTAAGTAGTAAAAATAAACAAATATTTTAATCATTGAACATTGGCAGCTGTGAGTAATTAATTTTTTTCAAAATTAAAGGGAATACAAGTTGTTAAGTAACATTAATGAGATTTTGATTAGATAATTAACATGTAGTTCAAAGTTATGATTGAATATATTTTATATACATATGTAAATGTGCTTATTGTTGATCATTATATTGATTGATATTCATTCAAAAAGATAGGAGAATTTGAGTGCTATTGTGGGCCATATAAACAAACCCATATATGTGGAGATGTTTCAAGTAAAATCAATCTAATGCCAGAGTGGTGACACAGCTGCTTATATCTGTGGCTGTGGCCGGCATGTTCTAGTCTGATAGTTGTTGTCTCGCTCAGTGTTGCATCCATTATGTTTCGTTTGCAATCCAAGTCTCCTTGTATTTTCTCTCTTGAATGAAAATGCTGTGAAAGACTCAGGAAACTTATCAGGTACGTTACTGTTGATGTTAAAGAAAATATAAGATTTGTGATCAAAAACATCGTTTTAAGGCCAAGGTTAAAAACATTAATATGACAGCTTATGGGATAGAGTATTTAATCAACAAGAATTTCCCTTTAACAAATCCTTCAGTTCAAGTCCTAAGTAGGATAGATCTAGGTAATAAAATAAAAATTAATTTGTTTTGTTTTTAGTTTTAAAATCTTCCTAAATCAAGTGGTTAGAAAACAGGAAGGTTTTGAGTTCTCTAATGGGGCGTTTCTGCAGCGAGTTAACCCTTTTAAACCCCGACGTCCGTACTATACGGACGTCGTAAAAATGGCGTCAACTCCCGACGTCCGTATAGTGCGGACGTGTACTTTTTTATTACTTTACTGGCCACCTATTTCACCAAATGCTTTGAAATTTCACAGACTTGTGCACAAAGATATTTTGCATCGAAATATATTAGTTTGTAATGGTTTGACTTCGTATTTTGTCAGTCTGTGATTGTGCAATTGCAGTTCGTCTCGACTGACTGCTCACGCTTGTTGCAGACAGCTGTATATCACGTATATCAGCTGTTCTTCACAGTTTTAGGTTAAAGCAGTGTAAAGTACGGCAGTTAAAGTTTAGTTTATTATTTGTTTGATTTCAAAATGAGTAAAAGACATCGTTCAAAGTCTCCCGTAAGTGAAAAATACACTAATTAGTAACCTAGTTGCAAATGGTGTGGATGTGATTAGTGATGACGATTTGAGTGATGGATATCTTGAAAATTTACATTTTGTAGTGATGTAAATATTGTTTTAAAACTTTTTTTAAATTTATATTATGAACAGTTTTAGTTATTTTGTCAGAAATAACTTTGGTTTTATGTTTATTTTAAGTACAGTGAATTTTAGAGGTCTTGTTACGTTGCCTTGCCCAAAAATAGCAAAAAGAAAAATTTACACGGCTTTACAAAAAATTGATGTTACTCCACTTGTAAATCAGGTAGGCCTATAATTTTTGTTTCCTTTTATTAAGGATTAAATATATCATAAAGTAAATGGGTATTTTTGTGTCAAATATTTTTTATCTATATGGTTTCCATGATCAAACTTGAAATTTTTTCATTTTTATTTATTTTTTATATATTCATATGTATGTAAAAAAAATTACTTTAAAAATAATAATTTTATTTGTATATTTCTGTAAGCTAAATGTATAAAGAAGTAAAACAAAAAAAGAATTACCTAAATATCTTAAAAAATAACTGAGTTATGAATTTTTTACAAAAATCCTTACATTTTGTCTGAAAATGGCTTGGGATTTCTGGCACATCACTTGATTTAATGGCCGGGGTTAAAAGGGTTAAACTAACAAAAACAAACCAAATTTTTAGGTTGTGAACAAAAAGAAGGGGAGGGTGCGAGGTGGAAGTGCGAGCATGGATGACATGATACCAGAGGGGTTGGGGGGCTCTCCCCACCCCCACCCTGTTCACACTCCCAGCCCCACGCCCAGTGATATCCTCCGGCCTGAAGGTAGGCGAAATAACACATCTCTACGCCTAAATATGAAGAACGCTTTAAGACGCTGTTATACCAAATCAAAAAACTCCTTGAAACATTTCCCTATGTTTACCAACAATATAATTCACATTGGAGGATTATTATAATGCCATTAGACTTGATGTCTCAGAAGGCAAACTAAACATTACTGACCTTTTGGAGACAAATGAGGCAAATGAGGATTGATCTAATTTTTGTAATGATTGTTATCTGCATGTTGGAACAGTTCCATTGAAGAGAACACTTAAGAGACATATATAACGCAAGTATGTTTGTGTATATGGAATGTTGTTGTGTCCTCTGAGGGACTGGCAATAAATGGATGAAACGATGCCGAATCAAATAACCTCAAATGGAACATTATGAAATAATGGAAATGTTACTCTTTGTTATCAAAGCAAATACTATGTTTATCCAGTTGTTTGTTTTGATATAACAGCGTCTTTTTTTACAAAATTATTTATATATTAAACGGTTTTTTTCAAACAGCGTAAGGGTAATGAAGTTAGTACTACTTTACATCCTCTTTGCTCACAAAAACCAAAGAGAAACTGTTATAAATTATTATTATTTCATGTATTTAAAGAGGTAGAGTTTAATCATTAGTATTTCATGTATTTAACCCTTTGAGTGCCACGGGTATTTTCCGAAGGCATGTGCATAAAGTGCCACGCTGTTTTTCGCATATTTGTAAGCTTTTGGGAAAAAAGCTGTTGTAAAATAACTACCAAACAGATTTCCATCATTTTGTTGTTGTTTTTTTCTTATTAAATGCAGAATGTGATACATATCGTTACAGATACAATTTGATTTATAAAAATTTCAGTATTTATAAAAAAAGTTTTTTACTTTTGTATAAAAAGTTAAGTTTCGTCCTAATTTGTGTGTATATGGAATTTTTTCTTTATACCATGATAAAGGCCATATGATTTTATATAAAACCCATGTGTAATATCTTATTCTAGAATTTTAAAAACATGGCATTATATGTATTAACAAAATGCTGCCCGGTACCGACATTTTATACACTGTACTTCATTTGTCAGGGTTTAGAAATTACTTAGTAATTATGTAGTTTTCCCAATAAATCTAATAAAACATTAATACAACACAAATAAATATGATTAGTAAATTTAGAAACAAATACTTGCTAACATATTTACATAAAAGTTTACATTTACTAAACAATAACCCTAATAATATTTACACTGACAATTCACGTTTTTCGCTTCAACACAACTCAAATCATACATTACTTTTGTAAAGAAATACCGTAAAATACTGTATAAGTTACTATTTTATTTTGTATTTACTCAAATGCTTGGTTATCGGCACATAAACAACAAGAAATGCTGTTACGGAACACGGTACTCATCCGCTACGTCGCGTGACTGGAAGACAGAATCATCGCAAAGGAACTTCGGTATTATCAAAATAAACTTCATTATACGTTCCTTCTTCCATAACAAATCGAATAATACTCGATGAGTCATACTTCCTATCTCCAATCGTCTCCAAATAGACACACGAATGACCTGACATTTTCGAATAATGAAACGTTGTTCTTATAGTTTTTGATTTAATTGATTGTCGTAATAACTTGTAAATTCCAAAATAGGTTAAATAAAGTCAGTTGTTTTTAATACTGTAATTTATTTTGTCCCCGATAAGGAAAACCCGTCCAAAAATAGTGGGCTGTGATAAGTACCCAAACAACATAAGTTTCACAGATAAAATAGTAGAGAAACAACATAAAACTCGTATTTATTGATAGTTTGGAATCTATTGAATACAGCCGTCTGATTATTTGGCCAAAATAATCTTGTACTATATAAAATATTATCGAAATACGAAACGTCAAAATTGGCGACGTTGGCACTTTATGCACTTTTCGTACCGTCAAAATTAGCGACGCTGTGGCACTCAAAGGGTTAAAGAGGTAGGGTTTAATCAGTTTATTGTAAAACTATTACAGCTGGACCACCTGTCTGTTATTTGATTCTTCCAATTCAAATTGTTATATTTTTGTTATAAAATAAATTTGTATTTGAGTTTAACATTTAATAATTCAAAATATAATTTTTTAAGGAATTAAATAAAATGTCTGTTTATCTAAAACATACAAAATTGTTGAAGTTATCATACTAGTTAGAAACTGTTTTAGATAATGAATTGTTACTAAGAGAATAAAATAAATATTGAATGATGTTTAATAAACTTACTGATTTTGTACTTCAGAGTGTTACTAACATATTCCAAATATTAATAAAACTTGTGCAAAATTTGACTTATTTTGAAAGAACAATTTATCATAATAAAATAAAATAATACAAAACAATACCTACATCATCATTGATTCAGACAATCAAGCAAGATAATATGAAGAACTGTAAATATAATAAACTATGTATTTTGCAATCCTGTTTCTTACAATTATTGTATTGAAATTATTTTAATATAATTCTATTTAATGCTGACAGTAGCATTACAAAAAACACACACTTATTATTTTGGTTATAACTTAAACATTTTAGAAATGAAATAAATCCATTTATATTGAGGTTTAAGCATACTGAATGCTGAATTATGTAATAAACTAGTTTAAAACCATATTTATTGTTTAATATAGTATTTTATTTCATATTACCAAAGTATTCAGAAAACTCACTGTTTCTGTTAGTAAAATTATTGAACTGATACCTAAGATTAAGTAAAAAGAATTGTCAATAGTAACCTTAATTTTTATTGTATTGTAGATGGTATAAAGAACGTTGGTATAAGAGAAATAATAAAAGTAAGACTAATATAAGCATAGTTTTTGCATTAAATACAGAAATTCAGTTTTTGTTTTTATGTTCACATAATAACTTTGAAAATTTATAATTATAAAAGTTCTTCGAAGATAAGTTTTAAGTTCTAAGAGTAATATAATGAATAAATTACACAAATATTCACACCATGCTTACACTATGGCTTTCCCAAATCTCATGATTGTTTATTGCGAAAGTCTGAAACAAGCTGTTATCCATGGACAGCATATTAAGTACTTTGTCATGTGAGGAAAATAATGGACAAATATTTAAATAGTTGTTACATATTGACAAACAAAACGTGTAGTGGCTGGATGGCAAAATATATTTTCTCTACGTGATATGAACTAACATTTAATTTAACGGATGAAAAATTTATTGTTAGTGCTGATTGTAACAACGAATGTTTTGATTGCTAAAACTGTGGTATTTTGTATATGAAACTATCCCAAAATGTCAGAGTGTAACTGAGAATTGAAACAGAATTTAACCATCTATACCGACCAAAACATTCATTGTTTAAGCATGTCCAACTCCGTTAAATATGCTGGATTTCTTCTATTTGGTGGAAGTAATAATTCATAGTTCAATAAGTTGTTACATCTGAAATAATTAGCACCAATTACACCTTGTTACCATAACAAAATTGGAGGTAGTGAAATAGCCAATTATTTGGCACATAGAGTTTTTCGTCATTAAATTTTGTATCGACCCTGTTGACACACCCTCATTCTTTTTATTGTTTTCCTTTTGTCAGTCTGATTGATATTTACGTAAAGATTTCAATTTACATTTGATTTCAAAACTATATTAAAATAATTAACACGTTCACAATGACAGCTAATGTCCAAACTTTTTTATATGCTGTTGAATTTTTCAATAATAATGGCAAAAAGGGGTACATCAAAAAATTAATTTACATTAAAAATTAAGCGCCCAATGGGGTACGCGATAGTCAGAGATACTTATAAGTGCGGGATAAAATTTAACAAACCACCAAGACAAGCAAACAATAAACACACAATAGGGAAATGCATAGCAAAATGTACCTTATCAGACGCACAACATGCTTTATGAAAGCCTAGTGTGTACCCGATCGGGAACATGATGGTAGTTGTGAAAGATCGTCTGTACCCAATTCAGTACACGTCGTCATGAACGTGTTAATGAGCAGTGTTTATAAAAAGAAATTGGTTTCCATGATACAGATTGAAATAAAGAGTCAGACAATGTAAACAGTATGGTTCCCTGATTTCCATATTATTTCTACCATTGTAATAATATGATTAGGGATTTGCGATTACAATTTACTCCAGGATAGTAAATGGTGCTTGTACGAGGGCTGTTTTTTAAGTAAGGGCCGTTATTTTTTAAAAAATTAGCAACAATTATTTTTTTCAAAATACATTTATTTTCAGAATCTACATACTTTCTTTTATTTTTCTACATAGTTGCCTTGTTTGTTAAGGCACTTATCATATCTTAAAACTAAGTTTTGAAATCCCTCTTCAAAGAAATTTGCCGCCTGCTCTGACAACCAGGAGTTCACGGCCGTCTTGACTTCTTCGTCGTCATTGTAGCGCTTCCCGCCAAGATGATTTTTCAAGTACCGAAAAAGGTGGAAATCGCTCGGAGCAAGGTCGGGGCTGTACGGCGGATGATTCAAAACTTCCCAGCCAAAAGAGTCGATCATTTCCTGTGTCCGAGCAGCGGTGTGAGGCCTTGCATTGTCGTGGAGGAGCAGAATTCCCTTTGTCAGCATGCCGCGTCTTTTGTTCTGAATGGCGCGTCGGAGACTGGCCAGGGTTGCGCAGTAGGCTTCTGAGTTAATCGTCATTCTTCGCGGCATAAAGTCCACTAGCAAAACACCGCACCTGTCCCAGAACACAGTTGCCATAACTTTGCGCCGCGACAGCGTTTGCTTGGCTTTGACTTTGACTGGAGATGTTGTGTGCCGCCATTCCAAGGACTGTTGCTTTGATTCAGGAGTGATATGGGATACCCATGTTTCATCTCCTGTGACAATTCGACTCAACATGTCGTCTCCTTCCTCGTCGTAGCGGGTCAAGAAAGTCAAAGAACTGCTTAATCTCTTTTTTTTGTGATCCTCAGTGAGGAGTTTGGGTACCCATCTTGAGCACAATTTTTTAAATTTTAGGTTTTCTGACACAATTTTGTACAGTACTGACCTGGACACTTGAGGAAATTCCATAGAGAGAGTGGTTATTGTGAACCGTCGGTCCTCATGAATTTTTGCATCAACTGCAGTAACCAAATCTTTAAATTCTCGGACCCATTTCCGCACTTTACCTTCACTCATTGCCTTGGCACCATACACCTCACAAAGCTGACGGTGAATGTCAGCAGCCGACATGTTTCTTGCAGTCAAAAATCGTATCACTGACCGAATCTCACACGCGGCGGGTGATTCGATAATCTTAAACATTTTAAAGATCCACAGTAATGCATACAAGTTAGCTACAGAGCTGCAACTGACATGAAGTTGTTCGCTAGGAATGCCGGAAGGCGGGGCGCACGCTCGTTACGGCAGGAACGCGAACTACTACCGTGTACGGGAGAACGGCCCTTACTTAAAAAACAGCCCTCGTATTTTGTGTCAAGCATAAATGTTTTGCATAAAATTAAATCAATTACTTTTACACCTTGTTGTAGCCTAGTATAAAATATATTATTTTTTGTATTTGTAAAGAGTATAAAATAATAAAGAAAATAAAGAAAGCAGATTAATTAAATTGAATGAAAGACAAATATATTCTAGGGAATGCTATTTTTAAAATCAAATACAGTCAAATCCTGGTTATTCGGTCACGTAAGGGAATGAGGATTACCTTTTACATCCAAGTTGTTATGAAATATAAACAACTATGGCATAAGTTAGTTATTAAAGTCTGTAACATTAAAAGCCAGTTATTATGAAACAACCTGATCAGTTTTACCAAATAACCAATAGCAATATTTTTTTTAAAGCCGTGAAATTAGCAAGCTTTTGAATTAGTTGGTGTCATTGAAAGCTGTGTAATAACTAAAATAAGGTACTATACCTTGTCAAACAGTTCCTAAATGTTGTAGATGTCCAATACATAAAACAATCATTTTGTAAATGTTCCTGTTAATCTTGGCTTGAACTTTGATACCAATACTCTGTCTTACCGTAATTTGTTGCATAACTTTTCTCGCCATCAAAACTGTTTTAAAAGTAACTTTAATTGGGACGCTTTTAATACTAGTGAAGTAAGAGCAGCAGTAAAGTGTATCGAAGAGTGAAGATATTTATTGTCTTTCCAATTTTGTCTTTAAGAATATAGTTGATGAAATCTTATCACCCTTAACCTGCCTTATAAACCAAATCTTAATTGTAAGTGAATTCCCAGACTGTCTAAAATACTGTAAAGTTACACCTATTTTTAAAAAAGGACAAAAAGAAATGCCCGAGAACTATAGACCTATTACTATTGTACCAACCCTTAGCAAAATAATAGAAACCTGTATGTTTAAACAATTATATAAGTATTTTATCGAAAACAATCTACTGTACAAAAACCAATTTGGATTTAGGCCAAATCACTCTACTGCTAAGGCTATAGAATGTCTAGTAAATTCAATTCTTAGTGGTCTAGAAAACAAACAAGTAATTGGTTCTACCCTTATAGATCTAACAAAGGCTTTTGATGTTGTTACTCACTCTATTCTTTTTGAAAAACTTAATTTTTATGGTGTAAGAAACAAAGAATTAAAGTTGATTCAAAGTTACCTAACAAATAGAATGCAAATGGTAACTGTAAACAATGTTTCGTCACAGTATCAGAAGGTGGTAGCAGGTGTTCCCCAAGGCTCTGTACTCGGTCCTTTTTTGTTTTTAGTCTTTATAAATGATTTTCATGTTAATGTGTCATCTATGTCTGTACTTTATGCAGACGATACAACTCTTCTTTGTTCTAATGTGGATGTGTGGCAACTTAATATACAATTAATTAATGCTCTTCAACAAGCTAAAGATTGGTATTCAGCCAACAACCTTATTATAAATGAAAATAAGACTCAAAACATAATTTTTACATATAATAATTTAAATTTAGACGATAACTACATTAAACCTGTTAAGCTCTTGGGGATTGTTCTTGACAGTAAACTTAGCTGGAGGCCACATGTGGAAGGTATCTGTAAAAAACTTTCTAGAGTAATCTTTCTCCTACGTAAACTTAAGTACTGTGTTAATTTTGAAGCATTGTTAATGACCTACTTTGGACTGTTTCATATACACCTTTGTTATGGTACCCGTCTATGGGGCAACTCTGGTGCCTCCAAAAAAGTTTTCTTGTGGCAAAAAAAGGCAATTAGGTTAATGGCGGATCTTTTTAATCAAGAGTCCTGCAGACAGTCTTTTTGTAATTTTAAAATAATGACTCTTGCTTGTATTTATATATATCAGAATTTAGTGTTTGTTAGAGAAAATATCAACACCTTTATCTCTCATGAGTTAGTACATGATTACAACACTAGGTTTCGATATAATCTTGTAGTTCCTCAAGTAAGACTAACTCGGACTTATAATAGTTACCATTCCCAACAAACTAGATTATTCAATAAACTACCATTAGCTATAAGAGAACTACCGATTAATAAGTTTAAATTAAGGATTTCAACTTGGCTTAAGACAAAAGTTTTTTATTCTGTTGACGAGTACATGAAGTGCAACATGTTTGATCTGTTACAAAATACATCTGGTTAATGTAACTAATTTAGTAGTAAGCAAATTAGTTTTTAGTTTTTATGAGAAATGTATTTTCATGACGAAGCCTATTGTAACTGAAAATGTTATTTAATGGCCAATAAAGATCTTGAATCTTTCGGAAGTACTGTTCCATCCTCAGGTGGTTAAAAAAAAAAACTCCAAATTGCAATAAACTCGTGGGGCTTTTTTTAACCACCTGAAGATGGAACAGTAGTTCTGAAGCATGTAGTGGACATTTACAAAATTTAGGAACGGTTTGACAAGATATAATACCATATTTTAGTTAATATTGAAGACTATATTGTTATCCAGCCACTGTTATCAAAAATGTCTTCCCCCACTATAGTATTATTTTAGCTATAGAAAAGCACTCTGCTTTAGATTAAATCATTTAAAGTAATTATTTGTCATATTACAGTACAGCTCTTTAGTGAGCACTGCCTGTAACTATGGAGCAGTACTTATGTGTATTATTCACAACAATACATGGAAAACACAATTATTGGTACCAAGTATTAGCCGGACTACCTATTCTGTGAATTTTCCTTTGTTTCCATTAGGTCAGTTTTAGTTTTATTTGGATATAAGTAGGGGTGGACGGGTAGCTGTTTTTTCACTCGGGAATCGGTATGTAGACTGGTCTCCACAATAGAAAAGTAACATCGTAGCTAAAGATTGCCTTCAAATTTAAAACCATTTGTTGGACTTATAATATCAGGCACATAAAAAGCCATTTCTGAATTCAGACTTTAAAATGTGGGTTCTTACTGAAGGAAGGTATGGGTAGGTGAAAAGTCAGATCTGTACCTCAGAAATGAAGTACATAGAAAGTTGGATGACCCAATATCACACATATTTAAAAATACAAAATTAAAATTTCAAACAAATTGTCATGATAGCTGTAATGTTATTATAATGTTTTCTTTCTTAAATAGATCTAATACCTGAGGCTGATTCAGGTTAGTTGGATACTTTTATCATTGCAAATACCCGAACTATTGATTACCCGCCTACCCCTAATTTAAAGTGAAATAAAAGTAAAAATACAAATATTTTAATTTGAATGGATTACTTAAAGTTTTTTTAATAGGTAGACCTGAAAATACTAGAAAAATGTAATGTTTATTTATAGTAAATTGAGTCAGCCATTTATGTATTTAAATAACTGCTTAATTTTATAAATTATACAAATTTCCTGGTGAATAAACCAATGTTAATCTCTTTTAGTTAATGCGGATTCTCATAGAAGTACATGGGAAAGCTTAGCCTACAGCTTTGGTGAGTCTCGTTGATGTGGCATTTTTGTTTTACCCATTTTGAGCTTTTTTATACGAGTTTGTTCTTAATTTTCAATTATATATAATTAGCATTAGCATTGAGGTGTATGTAGAAGTAGGCTAACTTGACTCTGGTAGTAGTTGAACCTTCTTCCTGTTTATTTTTGGTGTTTGATGGTATAAGTAGTCTGGATTCTTCTCCATCAAAATGTAGCTTTCTATTTCTATTTATTGTTGCATTTACACATCTAAGCGGGGCTTATGCAATCTATCAGCGGCAGTCAGAACTATTTCTATCAATACATAGAGAACAAATTATCTATCTTTTTGTTACTGTTAAAACTTTTTGTTTTTATTTAACCGAACTCATAATTTATATCAACTGATTGATATAACTAATAGAATGCAATGTTCGCTGCCGTTTAGATTGGGTTAAATTTATATTATATTCATTACACATTGTTAAAATATTACTGTTTTAGTCAATACAGATAGAAGTACAGGTATAAATATTATTTAAATTTACAATAAATGCAAAATGACATGCCACAAGTGTCATAGTTAAGTGCGCTTTTTAAACCTAGTCAAATTATAAAAATTTGTTTTTGTTTATGAAAAGGAATATAATCAGTTTTTTTATCATGTTATGCAGTTAACTGTTTACTATAATTTAAAAAGCAATCTCAACAAACTGCAGATAACTGAGGGCGGTTAGCTAACTCACGATATCAGTGACAGTATATGGAACAACTCCCGACTCAGGGTTAAATAATGTTTCTTATTCATACTTGTTTTTTTATTATTTTCTGTGGTGAATATTTTGTATAGCCTACCTTTTAAAAACAAACTAAACAGCATGGATTTTTAACAAATTTTAATATTTTCTTTTACAGGATATATAAGGTAGGAAAATTGCAAAAGTATTTGTAAGAAAACTTGGAAAAAGAGTTTAAAGGGTTGTTAAGTAATGTGGACTCCCAAAACTGCTTCACATGTTTTAATCCATTGAGTGCCAGGTGCTGTAACATCTCTCTGTCGGATTTATTTTTTAATCACAAAACGTTATTAGTAATTCCGTTAATTTATTACATTTAAGTTCAAATGCAGTAGAAATTTGTGATAAATGTCTGTGGATTTACTGCTGGATATATGGACCCACATTCCATTCATCACTCAGAAATTGATAAATCTTAAAACAATAATACATTTTAACCATTATTTGTACCGACCAGGGATATACCAATTGCAGCACTCAACTCCAAGATTGAAATTTGCAGATATCACACTGAACAATTTCTGTGTTGATTCAGTATACAATCAAATGCTCTGCATGTGCTTTGGTTAACCATTATTGTTCAGTACCAAGTTAACAGTACCCCTGTTAAGTTCTTGTGATTTAAGTACACTGTCTCAACACGGTCTCAAGTTTATTAGTTTACACTTGAGGCATCAGTATTGTCCTTATCACTACTGTCTTCTTCATTAGGTCTAGCAAGTCTTGGTGTATTCCTAGCCCTAGGTTGGTGTGGAATTGACAAAGTTTGATATCTACATGTAGGCCTAGGCTCATCTTCATCAGATAAATTTGACTAATTTAGATAAAAAGTTTATTATCTCCATTATTTTGAGATGGTTCACTATCTGGAATGTAGGGTCACTATCCATGTTATCTACCTCACTACTGTTACTTTCATCCTTAGATGTTTCAGGTTCAGAGATACCACTTACAAAGTTTCATTTAAAAACTCTTCTTTCACTACTCTTTTAAGGTATTTTCACTCAGTTGAGACCTTGAACGATCTATATTACTTTCACAATTTGCTTATATTATTATAATTATAAACAAACACATAAACTTAACCACAACATTCTAACAGAACACTCGTTGAAACAGAAGTGAACTATGAAAACAAAGTGTCTTGCCTACGAAGTCATCGACGACTGATCAACTTGATCGTAAACTTTCGTCATTGTTACTGATTAATCAGCTGTGTTTTATGCACTTTATAACATGCTTAATAGAAAGTATGTTTATTTTTAATGCGAATTGAAAATACACTTGAAAATATAATGTATTATATTATATTATACCAGACGTAATAATGTAATTACAGTTACCTGTACGTCTGCACTTTATGCATGTTCTTAAGTCCGATTATCCAGACGTTGGCACTGAAAGGGTTAAATTTATAAACAATATAAAATTCTTTACTTTTTTAATTTGCTAGACTTTCTAGTTAAAAGAGAAATGAGGGAAACTCCATTTAACCCATTGCAGTCACTGACAAAATCTCTCATTATTCAGTTCCTCAGTCTAGCAGACACAAGCTTAGCTGCAAAATTTAATTTTGACCTCCTAATAAAAATGTATTTAAAAATTACTAGTAAGCATTATTACTAGTCTAATAATAGTTTTTAACAACAACCTTTCTTTAGTTTTCTCAAACATGTTTGTAAATATTTTGCAGTTTTATGTAAAAGTTGAAGAATCAACTGAATTTACTCTCTGCTATGTAGCACTATTGATATATTGTTTTACTCAGCTGCTTTTATAACAAGTAGTATGCAATTTGTTCGTTATGATATTATTATGTTCTGTTAACAATAATACTGTAAATAATAATATAAAGTCCGAGTAGTTTCAAGCAGTGGGGCTTTACTATTCTGTTGCTGACATACAAATTAATTTGTGTCTACTGCTGGAACACAGGTGGCCAAACAAATTGATCCACAATGATTTAATCCTCTGGATACCAAAAATATTTGCAGAGTATGTAAAATTTCAATAACATTCAATAAAGTGAAATTGATGATGTTTTTAAAATTGTAAAACACGATAAATAGTAAGAATCTATAAGAAAAAAATAATTTTTTTGTAATTGGGTGGTTTTTTGTATGGATTTGATTCACAACATTAATAATTTAAAAAGTTTTATATATGTTGTAAGAGTTTAGCTAACATATTTAAATTGTATTGGCTAATTGTCTAATTTTTGGTGGTTCTCCAAACAGTTAAAACACAATTTTTCTTTACCTTATTTAAAAATTTGTCAATGTAATTTCAATGCTAAATAGCTGAGTTTGACTGAGTAGACTCAAATTTTCTCTTTAAAATGAGATAAAATAAAATGATCTGTAGTGCAATAATTATAATTTGCAGGTTTCCTCGCCCCTGAGTCACCAGCGGACCAGGTGGTGGGGGATATCCCTCCGGTCAATGGAAGTACCCAGCCCGACAATGAGAGCAAGGACTCGGGGGCATCGTGCAACAGTGAGCCAGAACCATTGGATAACTCCCTACCACCTCCCCAGGAGCCACAGCCGTTACAGAATGGTACCTCAGAGCCTGACAGCGAGTCAGAGCCACAAAAAAGTGTGGAGCAAGAGTCCTCAGACAGCGGTTGTGAGAAAGATGAAAGTGAAAAAGACTTTTCTAGTGATAAAAATGTGGAAACAACAACCTCCACCTCTCCTCCCTTACCGGCCAATCCGAGTCCTGTCAGGAGCCTAACGATTCTAGCCCCTTCAGCTCTGAACAGTTCAGTTGTAAATGGTTCGCTCCCACCAGAGCCATTAGACAGCAACACGGTTTCAGAAGCATTTAACGAGCCTGGCCCTCCTCAAGCCCCACCTCCAGTCAAGGAGGGTCTGACGATATTAAGCCCTGCTGCACTGGGAGCCACCAGTGGCTCTGTCAATCTGCTCAACCTTAACCCTAGCAATGCCAGCAATGACCCACTCGGCATGCTGCGAGGCTACATGGAACCTGAGACTGCCCCCTACATGCTGGACACCTGTGAGGTACTGTATGAACATAATCCAAAATTTAGCTTGTATGTTTTCATGTAAAAAGTGGAGTAATACACTTTTTATATTATGTTATTGTACTCTGTATATTATGGTATCTGTGCAAAAAAGCAAAACAATGGTATTTGATATTATGCCAACAGAAAAGTAGGCAATTGCATGGGTCATCATCCCTTCAACGCAGTTGGTAGTGCCCTTTCATAATATTCTGTAGATCACTAGAAGAATGGGAACACATCGTTTGTTACATAAAAACACATTGCTTTCTGTATATCTCACTCTTGGTTGTAATCTAGGGGTGGAAAATCTCATCAGTTCGAGGTTTGTTAAATACAACAGTCTTGTTAAATAACTAAGAATGATCGACATTTAGCCTAATATTTAACCATCATTTGACATGTGCTTAGCACATAGTATTATGTTATATTTCTTAAAATTTCAAAAACTGTTAAGGTAGAAAACATGAGGTTACTGAAATAAGTGCGATACTGATATATAGAAATTCTTTATTTTGCTGCAATACAATTTAGTACAATAAATACACATTTACAACTCTACATGAATATGTATTTTACACCCTTAAACATGTACAAAAATAAATACTGTAACTATATTATACTTAAAGATAATTTTTAATCGATTCTTAGAGATGCTATTATACATGTTAGACGCCCGAAACAACCGAAACACCCCCCGCAAAAAACCATTCCATAATAAAAAACGGCAAGACATAAATAAATAAATATATTATAAAACTATCAACATATTTTACCATCAAGAAACTTTGACTTTTTACAAACAGTCCCTCGCAAAGGGCGCCCCAGTCACCCCAAACATCCAAAATACAATATACTTATATTTAAGTTTAAATAATAGTTGTACATTGACTACATTAATTGAACAAACTATGATAAAAAAACACTCAAGTTTTCCAACATAACAATTGGTTGTAAATGATTACTCATTATGTTTTCATAACTAAGCAAAATAAATAGGTTATCCCGTAGGAAAAATTCCTGTGGTGGGATCGCCAGCACGTTAAAATTATTAAAGATTAAAAAACGGCATGACATAAATAAATAAATATATTATAAAACTATCAAAATAACTAAACATGTAATATCTGTGCAATAGTAATTTAAATTAAATATAATCAGAACCACATACAAAATAATATGTTGAGAACCTAACTATTTGCAATTAAAACTGTTAATACTGCAGTTGCAATAGTGTTCTATTGTACAATTTTCAAAACAATATCTAGATTTTCTGTAATAAAAAGCCACTTTCTTAAGTTAGACAAAAATTGATTTATATTATCAAAAAATTTCAAGTTGGTGAATGATTGTATTAAAAACTGGGGGTGCAATACTACTGTATACACAATACAACAATATATCAGCATATTGTTCAAGTAGAGTTTCTTTAATGAATTTTTATTGTTTATAATGAAAACTTTGTTGTTCTTGAGGATAAAGCTATAAAGTTTCAAAATAATTTTCAGAAATTTTCAGTTTTGCTCCAAATATTTATGGGTTTTTTTTAAATGTAACATATTTTCTGGAGTTCTGTTAACCTTTGATATGAATGTTGAAATTTCAGTAATGTCAGGCACTATTTTGCTAGTTGTGCACATAATTAAAACCTATTTAGAATGTTTATTATTGAAGTAAAGTACTTGTATATACTATTATATATTTTCAGTACATTGGCAAGGAATATTTATATGCATTTAGATTTACTTTTTTTATTTATTTCAAAATGTTGTATTATAATGTAGGATTATTTAGCATTACAATGGAAACATGTTTTTATTTCTTATAAATACAATAAAATATCCAAATTCACGTTCAAACATGTTTAGACATTTGTAATATAGTTTTATTTTTTTGAAACTTGTACTATTATATACCACTTTATGGCAAATTTCACCATGAAAAGTTGGATGACACTTGTTAGAGTCACAACTCTATAATTAGATTTACAAAATTAAAATACTAACAACTAGTTGAAAATAGTCATTTTACATTATAGAAATGCTGCTTAACATGTTTGCAATGGATGTCTTTCTTCTGTCCAGAGAGTTCAAAGATGGTTTACCAAAAATTCCGTTAATTTGCATTTCTATTGAACCGGAAACCAACATTTTGTACTGCAACTTTATAATTTTGTTACATACTTATTATGCATTATCATTCAATAAAAATTATACCAAATAAAAGTTGAAACACCTAACTTAATCTGATATACAATTTGTTATACTTAAATCTGATTTTTGATAGCAACAGTTTGATTAAAAAGATTACTGCAAAAACAACTAATGACTAGTTGTTTGACAGATTCAGGGTTAATTCCCAGGAAGAAACACTCAAAGTTATGTAAAATGCCAACAAACATAGTGGGATTAATGCATTAATTATATTTCACAGTTCTAAGAAAAATATGTTCTTTTCAACATTGATTTATCCATTTCTGTTTTGTTTTATTAATGATCAAGATCTATTTCACATTTTATTTATTTACTACATACGAGGCATGTTTTTAAAGTAAGTACCGTTTTGATATTAAAAAGTCAGCAAGTAAATTTTTCAAACAAAACTTTATTTACCTGAAAGAGCATTCTTTCCTCTACTTCTCTACACAATTTCCATTATTATTAAGGCTATTGTTGTATCTTCAGACCAGCTTTTGTATACCATCGTCACAAAAGCTTGCCGCCAGACTGGACAACCACTGTTGCACAGACGTTTTTACTTCTTCATCATTGGAATAACGCTTCCCTGCCAAATGCATCTTCAAGTGCAGAAACAAATGGTAGTCGATAGGCGCTAGATCGGGACTGTATGGAGGATGGTCCAATTGTTCCCAGCCAAATGAAGTGATGAGCGTTCGATTTGCTGAATGTGGACGAGCATTATCGTGGAGCAAAACGACGCCTGCACTCAGGATGCCACGCCTTTTGTTTTGAATTGTGCGGTGCAGTTTTTTTAAAGTTTCACAGTACGCAGCTCCATTAATCGTTTCACCGCGAGGCAGAAAATTAACCAACAATACACCCTGTCTGCCAAAAGACAGTGCACATGATTTTCTGGGCAGAAATTGTTTGCTTGAATTTGATTTTCCTTGGGGATGTTGAATGCCGCCATTCCATTGACTGTTGTTTTGATTCTGGTGTAACGCAGGCTATACACGTTTCATCGCCTGTAACGATATGGCTTAAAAAATCATCGCCCTCGTTACTGTAACGCTCAAGAAAGCTCAATGCACTGCCCAATCGGTTGGTTTTCATCATTCAACATTTTCGTTACCCACCGTGAACACAATTTCCGATAATTTAAACGTCCGACACAATTTCTTAGAGAACACTTCTTGATACAGCAGGAAATTTTTTAGGTAAGGACGAAGTTGTGAACCGTCTGTTCTCTTTCACTTTACAGTGCACTTTTTGAATGAGATCATTGGTAATGACTGAAGGTCACCCACTTTGTTCCTCATCATGAACGTTTGTGCGGCCATCTTTGAAGGCCCTAACCCATTTCCGCACCATTCCTTCACTCATAATGTTTTCTCCATAAACTTCACTGATTTGACAATGAATGCCAATTGCTTTTAAGCCTTTAGCACAGAGAAAACGAATTACAGCACGCACTTCACAGTCGGCGGGATTCTATATAGTCGGCGGCATTTTAAAATCACTTAAACAAACGAAGACTCGATCAAACAGCGTCCTAATGGCGTCTGTGGCTTCCCAACTGATGTAGCTACACTAGGTGCATGCGCTAAACGGCAACTGCAGCAGCGTAATTAAAAAACTGTACTTTAAAAACATGCCTCGTATATGGCTGGCAGTATAAAATAAAAAAATTACATGGCTTTTACCTGGATTTATGAACTTGATTCTTCATTATTTGGTATTTCCCCACAGGTATGTGGGGAACGAAGTGACAACTTGGAGCAGCACCGAGCAGCTATGGGTCACTACAAGTGTCACATGTCCCCAGATTGTGCTGTGGTGTTGTTCACCTCTGCCGCAGAGCTTAGTAAACACCAGCACGTAACTCACGGCATCACACCACCACCGCCGCCGCAGCCTCCACAACAGTCTCTGGAACAGTTAGCTCAACAGGTGGGTGTTATTAGACAATTGCTGTCTTATGAGAATACTTATCTTCACTCAGTATATACCAGCAATGAAGGTGTTATGGAAATCCATTACAATAAGTCGTATCCAGTGTAACAACATTCACTATACAAAAATAAATGTTACATTTGTAAAGATCAACAAACCATTTAGAGAAAGGAATGATGACCAAATAAAAGAAACTCATAATAAGACCCAAATAACCATGACATGTTGGTATTGTGGCTAATTCATTATTGTACCAGAAAACGCAATTCTTTTAGTATTATATATATTTAGTTTGCTTATGAAAATATCCCACATTTTGTAATATTTCAAGAACTGTTTCATTTTGCAGTAACAAACAATTTTGTTGGGCTAAATGGAGGATCCTTTCGCTCTGAATGGAAGCTTTTGTGGACCTATGGTCATATATATGATATGTGGAAGTAAATGTCATACCACCATTAATGTATACAATTATTTTTTACTAACGTTTTTCTGTAATATGGATATCCTCAGGCTTATACTCAGCAAATTTTTTAAGTTGTATTGTACTACAGGTGCAACGACTGCCAGTGCCTTACGGGATGGCCCCAACGTTGGGAACCCCACCACCATCTGTGAGTCCCGTGCCGTACCGTGTGCCAGGTGGAATCACGCTGAGCTACCCTCAGCCCCCTGCACCAGGTCCTGCTCAGACTCCACCATTTCAGGGCGGCATACAGGCTCGCCCATTTGCCATGCAGACCTCTCCTTCCACCATCCGACCTGATGGTTAGTTGTAGTATAATGCATCACTATACTATTCTTACTCAACTAAAACATTGCAGCAGTGCATTCTAGTTAAAAGAAAGATGTGCATTTGTTCTGAACAAAATACACAAGGAATTAGTATTCACACATGCTATTCAGTCTTTCATCAGTGCTAATTTAATTGTTTTTCTTAAATTTTCTTTGCTTCTTTGTACTTAAAAATATAGTTTTATTGCTTATTTCTATGTATAATAACTTGTTTCACAAAATATTGACCTTTAATTTAATTTTAAAGGAGTATACAAAAACAAAGGAATTGTAACTTTTTTCATTACTCAGTTCAGCAAAAGTTTCACTTTAAAGGCAATTAAGATACAACGATTATAAGTACATTAGAAACACTATTTTACACTAAACCATATTTATTGTATAGGGTCACCGGCTGCCTCACCCACATTACCCCCTGGCCTTAGTCGCTCCATCAGCATTAGTCCATCGGTGAAACCTTCGCAGAAACGGTCCACATCTTCACCAGTCGTAGAACCTACCAAGCGCAGGTAGGTCAACACATCAATAATTTTATCTTCTCTAACTAATTTTTTTGGAATTATCTCTTGTTTGTTGCTCCATTATTTTATAGTATATAATAACCATATAAATATCATTAATTCTGTATATCGAGAGAATGAGTTTCTTTGACCATGAATTTTCATTCGGTTCTTGGTTACTATTACGAACTAGAGGAGACTCGTGGTATATCCAGGTTAGCTATGAGATTGTGTTTTGGGCCTAAGCAAATGAGGATTGTTTTGTATAATTAGGTCAATCCATTAATTTCCTAGTCTTTGGGCTTTATCCTGTACAATTCTTCAGGGCAATATGTAGTGTAAGTATTGAACCCAGATACTTCTTTGGTGACAATATCTAAGCATGAATGGAATTTACAATTGTATTTAAACAAGACCATCTAATTCATTTACCATTTAATTATCTCAAAATAATTTGAGGCTGGAAAAAGAAGAGAGAGGCGGAGAGGACTTTTTGTGAGAGAAAGTTTGTTAAGAAATTTGATAAGAGTATTGTTTTAGATTTCTATATAGTGTGTCATTGCAACATGTCTATCTGATTGCAGCCGGCCAGATAGTCCTGATTGTGAGCTGGTTGACGTACAGCAACCAGTTCCAACACTGCCACGCTCTATCTCTCTGACTGTGAGGAATCCCAGTGATGCTAATCCTCCGTCTCGCAATAAGGAGTCCAGTGGTGTCGCCAACATTCTGGCCTCTAGAGGCATCACTGTAAGTAATTATTCTTTGTGTAAAGCTCGTTATTGATGATTGATGATTTGAAAGGATAACAGAATTATGGACACCAGTCATCATTGTGTCACCCATCGCAAAAGACAGAAGCAGACGTTCATTTACATGCTATTATACATGTTCTGCTGCAATATTGAAATTTATTTCAGGAGGATCTGGGAGTCCTCACCAAGAAAATTGTGAACTATAATATGTATTAGAGCTGTGTTGGAGCATAGACAACTCTTGTACAATAGTTTCAACATGTTGACTACGTGGCAGACTCCTTGGAACGCACATCAGATTAACAGTAGTTGTTCTCACCCAGTATATAGCCACAGTGAAGGTGTTAGACTGTGGTGTGATGTCGACTTTATTTTACGTAATCCAACTGACTGAATTTCATAATCTTATGTAACCATTTAATCTGGTTTTATTTGAATTGTTATATTTCACCCTGTACTATAAGGAGGTATCTGGCGACTGTTGCAGGTGACCCCTGCTGTGAACAAGGCATCTCCTGCACCACCACCGAGTCCCCGCAGCCCTGCCCAGCCAGTCACTACTCTAAACCTTAGCTCTGCAGTCACTATTGTCCCTGCAAGTCAGGCAAGGGTCAGTACCATTTTTCTCACAATTATTACAGACACGTTTTACAGTATATACCAGGTGATTTTCACATAAATTGTCTTAGATTGATTATGGAAAGTGATAACATACAGAAAAAGTTTAAATTAATCGATAAAATGAAATAAAAATAAAAAAATACCTCAGAAACTACAGGGAAAATTTTAAAATTTAAACATAGTTTAAAATTTTATAACATTTTAAAAACTGACATTGACATTTTAATATAAAAAAGTTAATTTAAATTACGGTACACTAGATTTAAAATGGTGGCTAAAAATGTAAAAAATATGGGCAATACAAAACACTCACTGTTTATTTTAAAACATTGCATGTTAAATAACAACATTAGACAATTTTTAATTTGTATCAGTATTAAAAAATACAGTGTATTCTAGAAAGTTTTAATATACCGTATTGATGTTGCAATTCCAACAAAATTTTAAAATTATAATTCTTGGAGGGATATAGTTTCACCATTTTGTTAAATACCTAATAGACTGTAAGTAATAAAAACATCTATTTAAAATCATTATTGCTTGAGCTTTTAAATTGTTCACCTAAATCGTGATTTTAAAAATATTCTGTTTCAATAAATTAAATTATATTTGTTCACCAACTACACTTAAAGATGAAATTTACTCAAAATTAGTTTAGTTCATTTGGTCACATCAGATGCTTACAAACATTCTTCTTGAGATACATTTTGCAAAATTCACTTTTTGTAGATTAAGAGGTCTTAAAATTATGTTGCCATTTGTAACCAAAATGTAATTGTTTAACAATCACAATAATTTCACCTGTAATATTTATGACGGAGTATGTAAAACAGCATACCAGTTTTGATTGTTGTTGCCTAGTTATACAGAGATAACCCAATGACAATAGACAATAGACTTTATTGGCAGGCAGTTAAACAGCTTTGCTGCCATATAAGATGGCTTTTCTTCAAACTAAGTAGAATGGTGTTGAGGAAGAGTGAAGCCTACAGCACAGCGAGTGTTGGTGTACGTTAGTGTTGGCTCGAGCTGATGTTTGGCTGCATCTGATGCAGCCAAATTAGTTGCTCCCACGCATCAGTTGAATTAATCTGATGTGGCGCATTAGGTTTTGGTCTGACTTAAAACTGCATATGAAAACTGTTTAACTGTTTGCTTGTTACAACTGATATTAATGCTAGCCTAATGTATAGAAATCAATACATTAATAAAGTTTTTAGTGAGAATATTTTTAATCTATTCACAACTGCACACCTTAGATTATTGTGTACTAGTAAAAACTAATGTATACATTTTATTTTTCATTACTTAAATATTGTTAACCTTAAACCTTGGTAAGAGTTATAAATAATATTTACGCTAGTTTTTAAAAGTTATATTTTACATAAAAAGAAAGACAGACCTACCAATTTAAATGTAGTTTAGATAATGTGACATTTACATAGTAAATGTTTCAAAATAATGTTCACACTTGTTTGTTCTTATGAGTATTAGTATAACAATAATTTAAAATTAATTTAAAAAATAAAATTCACATTTCCGTACAAATTTACTCATTCTCTTTTAAAAATACAAGTTTCTGAACTTTTTTGACTTTTAGTCTGGTTCTCCTATCATTGATTAAAACACCAGTTTTGAAAACACCCTCTCACAGGGAACAGATGTAGTAACCATAGGAAAATGCTCTTTCATGATTTTGGTAAGTAAGATAGGGGTAGTGATGTTTGTTCTCTTTCCACCATTTTAATATGTCTTCTGTCCTTGGAATTACTTGTTCTTGAGTATATCTGAAGTATTTTGTAAGTGTTTAGTAAAATTGTGCACACAACAATAGTAACTTTATAATTTGTTTTATAATATTATACGTTGTAATAATTTTTTACATTGTTAAAACAAGACTGACATTATAACTTAACATATTAATAATTGAATTAATATAAATTTTAATTATATAATTACTGTAATGTACAAAACTTTGTATTTCCATGACGGTAGAAGATGTTGCGTTTGCCTGGGGAAGTTTTTCCACTTTTTCATCAAACACCCCATACTGACAACTCTGGTTTTTTAGCCTTCTTTTTCAGAGATTCATCTGTTTCATCACTTTCTTTTTGATCAGCTTGTGTTTTTTTTGTCACTGTTACACTCCTGTGTTACAAGCTTAATAACAATGTCTTTGACCTGTTCAATAGCTGTTTGTGACGTGAAGGCAAATTGTTTGAAACGAGGGTCTAAAAAGGTGCAAATTCCAGCTGTTTTGTTATATTCTATATTTTTCAGCCTAGTAACAATTCCATTTTGGAGACTTGTTACCACATCCAGTACATACGAATGGTAGGATTCCTTTGACAATATTGAGCAGACATTGCTGGTGCCTGATGTTAAGACAATTATCTGGCTTCCTGTTACAAAGTGTTCACCACTTAATTTATGAGTGATACTTTCAAAAGGTTCCAAAACAACGACTAATTTAGAGCATATTTTCCATTATTCGAGTGTTAAGTTCAAATCAGCTCCATTGCTTAAAGCTGAAGCAGTTTTTACTGCATCTTGCAATTCAACTAAGCATGCAACATTAGGAAAGTTGAGTTCCAGCGAGTTGCAATGCCTTGAATGAGTTTCTTTGGACTGTTGTTGCCAGAACCCTTTTGATATTACATCAGTTTTTTCATTGCAAGATTGCTATGTCTAATAAAAGTTACAATATGTCTAGCCTTGTCCTGTAAAAAACTAATGATCTTGAAAGCATTTTGTACAATAAGATTATTGTATGGGCATAACACCCAAAATGTTTCTAGTTGAGATTACTTACTGCCCCAACAATATTTGAAGCATTGTAGCTTACTACAATCAACACTTTTTCCGATATGTTGTTAGTATCAGTGTTGCTGCTGATGGTTTTGGCCAAATTCTGACTAGTGTGGGACCCCTCAATAGGTAAACAATCCAAAAGAACTGACTTGATTTCATAATTATCATTAATGAAATGAGCTGTCAGTGCCAAATAGCTCTCCATATTTGACAAGCTCCAAAAGTCTGTTGTTAAAAAAACTCGTTCTGCTTTTGCCGTCTTGCCCAGTAGTACAGTTTTGCATGCTTCATAAGCTGCAGGTATGTAGATGTATGCAATAACTTTTCTACTAAGCAGTTCATAAGATGGGTTGAGCGCTTTACTATAAGCTTTAAAACCAACATCATCAACAATCAACAAGAAAAAGGTTGATAGTCCTGGGTAAAAAGCTTAAATAAATTTGGATTAATGTTTTTATTTGGAGAGACACTCATCTTTTCTTGTAAAAATTATTTAATTGATCATTGACTTTTAGGCTGAAAGTCAATTGAGCCGATTTACTGGCATTATCAACATCTGTGGCAGAGATTTACATGTCTACTACAAAGCATAACCATGATCAACATTCTGTTTTTATATCTACAGACTGAATAGACAGACTTTTTGGTACCACTGTTTTGCTGAAAATTGTATTTAAATCAATTTTGGGATGGTTTTTTTTTTCAAAATTTGAGCTTTTAAGTTTGAAATTGTACTGCGGTATGACATGTCCAGCCCACATTGGTCGCACTTGACAATTTTATTATTAAAGTCAATTATAGTAAAATAATTTCAAATAGGACTGCCTTTCCTTCAATCCATTACAGTAAATATAATAACTTGCCACTTGACTAGCTATAGCGGTTGATGTAGAACGTTCCTTGACACAGCCATGTTGCTGACTAGTTAGTAAATTATTTTCCAGGAGGTGAACTATAAGACAAGTCGGGGATACTTTTTAAAAAAACTTTAGAAATTGTTGATATTAGTGATATTGGTCGGTAATTATAGTGTCAGAGGTGCTACCCTGCTTAACGAGGTGAATAACTTTGGCAAATTTCATTTGTGTCGGGAACTTTCCTTCTGAAAATGATAGATTGATCAAACTTTCCTTCTGAAAATGATAGATTGATCAGGATACTTTGTGGTTCTGTCAGTTCTTTAACACAAAATTTCAGTAACTTTGAAGATACTAGGTCGATTCCATAAGAAGATTTTGATTTTAAAGAAGAAATAATCTTTTTTACTTCGTCCGATGTAGTAGGATAAAGTGTTAATATTATTCTGAACAAGGAGGGGTGGTTTTGGATTAGCATCAAGAGCCTTGTCAGCAGCTGCCACAAACTCTGAATTTAGATAGTCAGCAATTTAAGTAGGGTTAGTAGTTTTCCCTAATCCTAGATCCACTAATTCTTTCAGGTTATGTGAAGTTTTTGATTTTGTTTCCTTATTTACTACTGTCCAAAAGGCATATGACTTATTTTATGAATAAATAATCTTGCCAGATATTTCTTTACACCTTAACTTTTGCAATTCAATAAATGCAATGCAGTTCTATAAATTGAGGCTTGGTGAAAGTGAGTGCTCAGACAGGCCCTCTCTCGCTCCGTTGATAGGGTAACAAGTGATGAGTTGGTAAGGTCGGCTCAATAGAATTACAACTATGGCCCACTTTCCAAGTGCAGCATTGATGACGATAGAGTGGAATGACAGGGGTGTTTGCCAGACCACACTTGGCATGACACCATTAACTATTGAATATTATACAAGGAGACTGAACATGTGCACGTGGTGGTGTGGCGTAACCCTGGTGTCAGATCTCGGAACTAACAACTATTTCTCTAGACCTCTGTACTTCTCGTCTATATGGGTCATTTATCTCCTGTATAACTTTACTAAAAAACACTGGTTAAGAATAAAAAAAGTAAACCAACTTTCCATTTAATGTTTTACAAATTAGTCTTGCACAACACCAAATGTTTTCCTTTGTACGAGTATACTTGAAGGCCCAACTGGTATTGTAACAATTATGTTTTGATGTTGTAGAACCAATTTGCAGTACCACAGACTCAGGGTAGGAGTGTGAGCAGGACGGTAGACCGCAACAGCAGACCGCCAACAGTAGACCTTACGCAGGATAGTCCACCTGTATTTCGGCGCAACAGGCCGCAGAGGTTCACGTGTCAGGTGTGCGATAAAGTGTTCACCACCCAGGAGACACTCAACCAACATCTGACCACCCACCGCAGCCCTGGCAAGCTGCCGTACAAGTCAGTCCATCTCATATTACAGTTAATAAAGTGCATGTAGTCATAATTTTTTGGCATTTTTTTAACCAAAATAATAAATCCAGTATGTTAAAACTGCACCAAGTAAGTAATGAATGTATTATGATTTTAAATTGAGTGTATTACATCACCATTACATTAAAGACTGAGTCTTGTTGGTGTAGCCACAAATCTGTCTATTCACAAGGTTTTCAGTTCTCCATACGATCTACATTTTAATATTGTTAAGGTGACTGGGAAAATTAAATCAAATTGACTTAATACTGGAACTGGTGGCATAGGTGACTCAGTGGCACTCAATAACCCTTTATAATAGGTTATCTAATTTTATCTGTAATGAATACGGGTTAAAATGTTGACCAAATGTCAAGTTTTCCAGGTCCTCAGATTTATTTTTCCTGCTTCAGTGTTAGCAAATTTAGTTCATATTTTAGCTATTTATTAGGTATTATCATTGATGAAAAAGTAACAGAAGCACATACGCTTACTGTTTAATAATTTAGCCATCATCTGGAAAACATAAAACTAAAATAATAAGATATATTTGAGTTATATAAAAGTCACTTCAATTCATACATTCAATATTATGATAGCATTCATGTATTTATTGTTGGGGTAATCAAAATTCTTAAACCGTTAACATTATACCAAAGTTTGTAAATTTTCATTAAGTACTAGGAGATAAAAATATGGTTGAAATTGTGACCGGTAACTTAAAACAATTATCTTGTTTCGTTAACCTTATTTTTAAAAGTAATTTCAAAGCAAACAAAAGCAGCCTTTAAGCTATACTACTTACATAGTCTATAAGTATCCAACAATATTATAGTTACTCTACATAACATAAAAGCACAAAATTTGGGATACAATCAACATTTGTGAATGTGCTGATGATGTTGCAGGTGTAATCTGTGTAACGCCCAGTATCCAACGCAACAAGGAATGTTGCAACACAAGCAGACCTATCACAAGGAGGCCCAAGGCTCGGAGATGGCTCTGCCTGTTGTGGACATCAAACACCCGGGCACCATACAGAAGCTCTCATCTCTGGGCATCCGTCACTGTCTGGTGCTGAGTCAGCTGGGCAATTCTTCTGGTGGAGTGTTTGGTCTGCCGATCGTCGCCATTGACAACGCTCGCAATCCAGCTGTTTGCAACCTAGGAGCGCTAGGAGCCAGTAACGTCCTCTCCCTTGGGCCTGCTAAAGCTCTTCGATAGTGTTGGCTGGATTTTCTTCTTATTTTTATCAAAATCTTATTATTATTGTTGTATCATTTTACGTTTTCAACCGAAGATAGAGCTCATAATGAACTGAAACACAAATTGAGTTCTACTTTTATTTGTTATTGTTTTATAAACTAGATTTTTCACTTAACGCTGCCTATGTACAAATTCCCTCCTTTGTATACTTATTTATGTCACATTTGTAAATATAGTGTAATTTGTAAAAATTGTTTTACTTTAAGTTGCCAGACAAAATCAATGACTTCGTTATTAATCGTTTGTCTTCATTTTTAGATGAAAAAACAAATATACCTATTAAACCAGGCAGTTAATAAATATGAGGATTGTAATTTCTGAATGTATTCCTCTAGTTTTATGTATTTGATTACAACTAAATTATATTTCCACTTATTTTATCAGTATTGTGCTCTTTCAAATTAAGATATAACTATTGAGAGTATAAAAATAAAATTTGTTGGTTCTGAAGGAAGGTGCTACCATTCACACTTGGTAGCAGAAATGATTCTAGAAGCATTGAAGATTCTACTGTGATTTATACTATATTAGCACTGATTTATTGTTTAAATAGTTATTCATTAATATATAATGCAAATTAAATTACCTATTAATGATTATTTTCTTAGCTATGTTGACATTTTACATGAAAATACTTCATACAAATATTTCTAGAATGTTTAACTTAACAAATTAAACTAAAGGTGCAATATTTTGATATTAGTGGTTGTTGAAAATGTAATAACTTAAATAAACAAGTTAATTCAAATATTAAAGCATTATATTAATTAAAACTAGCTAAAGCTGACTGCTGTTCTAATCAGAACAGAACATATTACTATCAGTACTTTTAGTGTAACATTAAAATGCCCTTTATAAAAAGGATCACTAAAAGGAATATTTATTATATTTTGTATAACACCAGTTATTTATTATTAGGATTAATAAGAACACTTTTTTATCATAAATTGACTACACAATAGAATAACAGGTTAGAGGAGGGCTGTAGGCCAGAAAAGTATAAGTTGAGAGGAAAACAAGGAGACTCGCCTATCCTGTGTAGTAAATTCTCACTTGTCTCTCCCATTCAGAAAGTCAAATGAGAAATTCACTGATTTTCTTGTATTTACTCTGTGTCTGTCATCAGTTCTGAGTAATAAACTAATGTGAGCTTCGCTGGTTTTTCTCAATTGTCTTAATTTAATTAGAAATCAGTAAATGTAAGTGCAACATTTTCCACACCACACATAAAAGTGTACTGTAATTGATTATTTTTAATTATTACATTAAAAATGTACCAATGTTTTTTTTAAAATTGTGCAAATCCAGAACTAGTGTGATCGAATTTTGATACATTAAGTCACAGTTGGATTGATAATTCATTTATTTAATTTGTGTTGTACACAATCCATATTCATAGTTTGTTAATTAAAGTAATTTATGTTTGACACAAATATTTTAATAATAAGTTTTGTGTAAGAAAAGATATTTTTATCAATAATTTTTAAACTGGCACTTCAAAGTTTTTCTACAGCAGTTGGCTCCTGTATATATAAAAACTGGCCCTTAAGACTGATTGTAAATATGTGTTGATAGTAATACATCTGAATTGTATTTTATGTATTATGTTTAAATAATGTGAGTTGTTTTTCTTTAATTGAGAGATGATTTCAATATTTTCTTTGTACTTTTTCAAACTATTTTTTATTAAAACGTAATATTCCTTTGAGATGCAAAGCAAAGGATACATTTGAATTCATCTCCAATGTGAAATAAAACTTGTGTTTTATTTTTCAACCTTGTTTTATTCCATGTTGGTCCCTATTTTTAATCTAAGTATTTATATAGTGGATTTGAACTCCACTTATTCAGTTGAAAATAATAAAATAGTCACAATTTGTATATTTCATGTAAATTACTCAAACTCTAAATTATGTTTTTATTCATTTTTAATGCAGTAAGTTCAACATGTTTTACTTTTGCTTGAAAAAATAACACGTACAGCTGACAGGGAAATATAGGATTTTATATAAAAATTAAGAAAATATTAAAAAGGTTGGAATGAAAAGTGTGCCTGCATGGGTGGACCTGATTAGCACTCCCCCACTCATGATTCAACTAAATGTCAACAATAGGGGGTGCTAAATCAGTGCAGTGGCTGTGCCCATGACTTGAATAAGAACCCGCCTCCCATGAATATGGACTCCCTTTAAGATTCATCCATAAAAACGTAAAACTACTGAAACTAAATGTGTTTTCCTCCTTAATTACAAATAAAAAAACAATTCATGCAAACAAAATTGTAAAAAAATATTAATTTTTTGAAGTACTTAAAGGTTGTAGTGTAGAGATGATATGTTTTGTAGTACTAACACTGTGTTTAAAAACATATTGACATCAAAACAATTTAGAATTACCTATACACCACCCGGTAGGCTTATCTTATCACCGTTCGTTTGACTTATGTTTTGGGTTGCATGACTATCGCATCTAAGCTTGCTTCCACACAGTTGAACTCCATTCTGTGTAATGTTGTTCTGTTGTGTTCCGTTTCTTTGTTCTGTTGCTGTAGTTTCTGAATACATATTTTCCTGTATCCTTTATTTGTTGTGTTCAAACATTACATTTTGCAGGAGACCTGAGTTTTAAATGCAGTGATCACACTAAACCCTGATGAACTGTGGACAGGTTTGCAGCTGGCTCGGGAGGAAGTGCACACAAACTTTATCAAGATACCCAGATAGAGTTGTTCCCAATGAGCGTTTTTCCTTGATGTCGATCAGCACCTACAGGGGAGTTGGTGGTGCCTACATGTTGCCAACAAGAAGGCGTTTCAAAAATTCTCAATTTTCTAGGAAGTGAAACATTTGTATGTATGTATTAGAGAAAGCAGATGTTTGTTTTCATATCCCCTATCAACCCTGAAAAATGCACTTTTATCGGAATCACCACGTGCGCTTCAAACTCATATTAAAAGACTTATAGCGCAAAGTATCAACATTCTGTAAACGCTTCCAGTGCCTATTTTGGCAAGGGTATCTGCTGTTTTGTTTCTCTGAATGCCTTTGTGGTCTGGCTCTCATCTGAGGGTAACTGTATTCCTTTTTACTATTTCCACTAGTGCATTCTCATACCGGTTTTGAGTAAAAGGAGCAGGTGTCAAATCGCCTTTAATGCTGCCTGACTCTGACTGTCTGAAAGTATTAAGTATCCTGCCCTAAAGTCTAGGCGTGATCCATCAGTGTAAAACTTCAGAACACCTTTAGTAGAGTAGGCCTCCTTTTTACTCTATTTTCTATAGTGAAGAGATATGGTTTTTCAAAAGAGTATTTCTTAACCATACTCTCAGAAACGTAAGTTAGGGTGCGGTCACATTGGTCGCACGCGTGCGCGAGCATTTAGTTGCGCAAGCTCGCAGAACTTGCTCGCACGAGTTGGGGTGGTCACATTACTTGCAACCACTCGCATATTGCTGCATTCTGTTCTTGCAAGATTGAGTCATCTGATGATGAACTTTTGATGGAAAGTAGTTTCTTGAAGTTTTTAGTAGTGGAAAGTAAAACATTTAAGGAGGAATGGGTTAACGAATACTTCAGTGACAGAGAAGAAGCAGGAGAATACCACCGGATTTGTTGAGACAGCCACAAAATTTTTTTGAATACTTCCGTATGATGCCTGATACGTTCTATTACATATTAGGGAAAATCACACCACTTCTTTTTAAGAATTCAAACTTCAGAAAGTGCGTGTGTTCCGGAAGAAAAACTTGTTATATGTACATGTTAAATTATAAAAATTGAATTTCAATTAAAATTAAAACTAATTTAAATATAATGTATGTCAAAGGGTTGTGGCAATAAACAAATTTAATTAGATAATTGACAACATTTATTAGACCCAAAGTTATACAATTACGAAAGATATTTTACTTTCATTAACATAACACAAATTGGTTTTGATCGAAAACTGCTAGTGATAATTTATTTTTAAAATTGACCCTCCATTACTATTTGGGATTAAAAGATTGAAAAAACTGCCCCAAATGTTCCATACCTGCACCAAGGCCAGGATCATTTTCACGTACAGGCTCAAGTTCTTGATAAGTTTGAACGTACTCCATTGCAGTACATGGTGAATTTGGCAACGGGTTAGAAGAAGCAGATAATGGTCTTGAGGAGTAATTACTCGCACTTGACGATGTAGACAGGCGATGCATACACATTTGCTCTTCTTCAAAAAGCACATCCATAAGCTTGCGTTTTACGGATAATTTGCGTTCTTCTTTCACTTCTTTAAGAGAGGGGAGTAGGCTCATGAGGAAATGATAATCAGCATCTAGTAAATGATCTCGTTTCCTCCGTTCATATTCCGTCACTTTCCTTTCTTCTAAATTAATCAACTTTTCCATAACGTTCCTTTTGAACTGTTTGGGTCGTTGGTGATAAAAGGAAGATGTTTGTTTGCCAGTTAATGTTATAGTGACATCATCAGCATCTGGTAACCTTTCATAGCTTTGAGACCCTTCATGTTCGTTTTGCGAATCATTTATAACACCACTAGATAAATTGGTATCATCACGATAACCTCTTCTTCTTGTGCTGCAGCGGGACGCATACTACTTATCATAGGACGAGGTTTGAACTGGTCCCTCAAGAAGTCCAAAGAATGAAACAGAGCCCATTTAACATTAGTGTTGTCCAGTGGCAGCTTGTCCTGTTGTTGTTTTTAATCTATTCTTCTCTTTCCGATAGTTCTCCCTTAGATTTCTCCAGCGGTTTTTTACAGCATCACCTAAAAAACCAAAGTTTATTGGAATAGTATTAACAGTTATAATTTTTTAAAGTATTATACTAACATTTATTTGTTCTATGTCCATTGTTATATCGAAAATGTATTTTTTGGTTTCTTTCCACTGGTCTTGCCTTCAGATCAATGGCGTTTTCCTTCAAAATGGCATATAAACACTATAGCTGGAATTGTATATGAAACATGTGATGCTATATGGGAAATCTGTCTTGAGCCAACACATGCCAACTGTCGACAAAGATACTCTAGAAAATGCAGCTACAGAGTTTATGAACAAATGGGGATTTCCTAATTGTTTAGGTTGTGTTGATGGTAAGCATGTGCGGATTAAATGCCCTTCCAATTCCGCATCCACATATTACAACTATTAAAGGCTTTTTTCAGTAGTTCTGCAAGGATTGGCTGATGCAAACAATAGATTCTTAAGCATTGATGTCGGTGCATAATTATGCCAGACAAAGTGACAGTGGGATTTTTTACTGAATCCCCTTTATATGAATTACTGCAGAATCGTGATATCATGCCTGACGATAAACCACTTCCATACTCGAACAATCCACCAACACCATCCATATCTGTACCACATGTGATCCTTGGTGGATCAAGGTTACCCTCTTAAGAATTATCTATTAAAACCTTATACACGTCAATCTGCTACTGAAGATGAACTGTACTTTAATTACAAACTATCATCCGTACGCTGAGTGGTGGAGTGCGCGTTCGGAATACTAGTCTCAAAATGGCGAGTGCTAAAAAACTGAAATACAATGTGACCCAAAGAACGTTGATAAAATTGTAAAATGTGTGTGTTTATTACATAATATTGTCATTGACGAAGAGGGTTATTCAAGTGTGGCTAAGTATATGGCAAGGGAACTGCAAGAAAATTCCCTAACCACTTATCGACCAAGTGTTGATGCTAGACGGTACAACAGAAGTACAAAAAAATCAATACAAATTAGAGACTCTTTCAAAAAACTACTTAAAATGTTGGGAAGCAATAACCTAAAAGTACTGTATTGGTTGTAATTTATGTTAATAAATAGCCTTATTAGTAACCATGCATTAAATCTTTTTTTATTTACCATGGCTAAGTATTCAGAGTGAAAAGTGGGTACGGGTCATTGTCACAAAAGGGGATAAATTGTTAATAAATCAAAAAATGTCAGATCCAATTATCAATATCTTGTGTCTATTACAGTAGCCCATATCTAGTCCTAGACTTTGTTATCAGCTAGCCTAAGCGAATACGGAATGTGAGAACAGAAGTCCATTGTTTTGCAAGGTTTTGTTTGCTCGAACCTTTCCTTAATTTGTTGACAACGGGGAGCAATACGCCCAAACTTGTTTTTTGCATTTAGTTTTAGCTCTAATAAATTGCCTTATATACTACATAACGGACACACGGTAATTACTATACCGTAATTCTTTGCAGCATTCATATAACTTCAACACATCTAACTAGATGGTGTGTTTGGTGGGTTTTAAACACTATTTAAATATTATCTGACAAACAAAATAGTGAGTATTATTGAAAACTAGTGTATTTAAATAAATGTATAGTTGTTTTTTATAATGTTTGTTATTTAATTTATTTATTCATCAGTGACATAAATTAGCCTATTATATGGCAATGACCCGTACATAATTATTAAATGCAGCTTATTAATTGTTAATTAGAACTAATTAATTATATTTATTAATTTATTTAAATAATTGCCATGAATATAAGACCTATAAAACAATTATAATAACATAATAAATATTTTATAATCAGCAACATACGATGTTCCACAACAAACAATTTCAAATTGTAAAATACAAAATTATGTGGGTTTATTGGTGTTTCTGGATTTAGGGTTAAAAAATGTCATGTTTTAAATAATTATTTTAGGTTCTGTACTTACAAGGGAGTGAAAGCTCTTCTGCAATTTCGCTCCACATCATCTTCACGCAGTCTCTGTTTGAGTGTTTTTTATCACTGGCGTCCATATTGGCCTTCTAGCATGAACCCAACTCAATTAAACGTTCATCCAGCCATTTTTTTTTAACTCTAGACTACACACAATGCCTGCACGTACTCGCTTCTGAAACAAATAAATTTGGTTGTAAGAATTTGGTGACGCGGTAGGTAACAGCACGCTCGCGCCACTTCACTTGGTGCGTGTAGTGTGACCACGTCGTGCGAGTTGCAACTTTGTTTCCTTGTTTTTTGGACACATTTGTTTACTTCACCACGCGTGCGCACGCTCGCGCAAGAAGTTTACTCGCGCACGCGTGGCGACCAATGTGACCGCACACCCTTATCAATTCAGCCTCAAGGAATTCCTGTTATTATTAGTATGTTCTTCTGAGGAAGTAAGCTTAATCACCTTTTTACTCATAAGCTATACTGCACTTAGTGCGGTTTTTCCTCTTCACCTCCTGTCCTAAGTAATGTATACCAGTAACGCTTTCAGTGCCAGAGTTGGACAGGAGCTCAATTACCTGGTAATGCTTACGCAAGCTAGCCTTTGAAGACTCTGTAGCCTCTTGGCTGTTGAAATTATTCTACTTTTGGCCACCACATAAGGTCTGCATATGTGACCATTGGTTTTATTATGGCTTCATAGATCCAATATATCATTTGGGCATTGTCCCCATTTATATCCAAAAAGTCTTTATCAAGCACCAAGAGTCTTTGTTGCTTTGAGTATAGTATTTGCAATATGAGAATTCCATGTGAACCCTTTTGTCTATACCCACTCCTAGATCTAGATCACTTCACAACATGTTGCAGTACCTTTTAGAATTAGTTGATTTAATTACAAATTCCTTTTTCTGGTGAAGGTTATTATACTTGTTTTGATGGATTAATCCTTAGATTCTTCCCTCCCCATAACACCACCAGTTAGTTATAAAGTTAAGGGGCATCTTGAGTGAGGCGTTCCAACTACCTTTATTCTTCACCTGACCATTAACTACTAGATCGTCAGTATAACATAGTTGTATACCCCCTTTTTCAGTTTTAGTAAAGAGATCGTACACCACCATCGCCCATAAAGGAGAAAAAAGTACCCCTCCTTCGAGACATTCTTTCGGGCGGGCCGTAATTGTAGCAGACTCTTCTCAGAGCTTTGCTCTTATATGACGACTTTTTAAGAGGGTACAATCCACCTGACAGTATCTGACCGAACTTCAAACCTTTCTAGTGCTGCATCCACGGATTGGAATGCTGCCCTTCGAAAGCTCCTCCAAAGTCCATAAAGACAATGACTTTTTTCCTAAAAGGTATTTTCCACCATCTTCACTCAACTGTGGGAGCGGTAGTGGACGATTGACTTACTCTTACTTTCATAGTTGAGACTGAATGTGATATAGACTGAATGCCATGCCCTTGTGTGTCAATTTATTATTTGTTCCATAGTTTTAACCATGAAGGAGGTTAGGCTGATTGGCCTGTATGATTTAGGCACAGAATCTCTATCTTTTCAACCAATCAATCACCACCAGTGCTGTCCTCAAATTCTTTAAAATAAATCCAAAAGCGTAACTGCTCCTGAATAAGGTTATAAGCAATCCCTGATAACCAATTAATGTTTTTAAAGAAGTTTCTTCCGGTTCCTTTTTGCTTTTCTGATTTCTTTCTTGTATTCATTTAGGCCACTATAATATGGGAACCATTTGTCTGTCTCGATTTGTCATTTTGAAGAGTTTTTTCGTTTGTTTTTAATTTTTCTAGCCTCCTTGTCCACTAAGGCATGTCTTTTCTTTAGCCTATTGCTTCTGTGGGGATAGAGTTTTTTCATAGGTCTTTATATGGTAGCAGTTCCATTTGGGATGACCTTCCCAGTTAAAACTAGTTTTTCTGATAGTGATTTGTTTCTAGTGTTTTCAGCTAGGTCCTCTCTATTTTCCCTCCAGTTAGTATATTTAGAAACCCCGTATATTACATTTATCTCTAACCTCCATCTGTAGGTCGTACCTTACGAAACGATGGTCCGAAAGTGAGGCCTCCTATGATTAATTCAGTTGCCACCTAACTAAATTAATTCAGTTTAAGGCCTTTAGTTAAGATGTTATCCAACACCTCTTGCCTTACATTTGTAATGAAAGTTGGTTGTGGCCGTTTATTTATTTCACAATAAGAGGTCGTGAATAAAAATATGAACTGAAGAATCTCTCACCTCTGTTTTTGTTGGTGCTCCCTCCAGTAGGTGTGGTCTACATTGCTGTTGCAGCCGAGTAGAGAGCCACTCCTTTTCTCCTGATATACTGCAGCAGCCTTTCTATTTCGATTGGTGGACAATTTATTGATGGATAAGAAGAAAATGCTGAGGCAACAATGACCTCTTTCCCTGGCTGAGTGACAACATCTGCTACTACCACCAAATATCTTGTTAGTTCTGTGAAAGGAAAACATTAATTTGTTTTAAGAGCAAAACACAGGCTCTTGAGGTTTGAAACAGTTTCATCATATATTAAGTTACCAAACTGAGTTATGTCCTTGATTTATTTCTTTAATTTATATTAAACTAGCTAATTTATTAAGCCTGCTGATATGAACCCCCTTCCCAAGATGTCGGTTGCACCCCTTAGCATGGTGGAGGTTCATAGAGTGGAGGTAAATAAGGTGTTTTATTGCTCCTTTTCATCCCCCCCTAGGTGGTGCAACTACTTTTTTGTGTGTTTAGGGACTGTGCCCCCTTCCTTTCCCTGGCCGAAATCGGCGATCCTTTTAAGAAGAGGGAGCATTTGTTTTTTCTCCATACCTACTTTTAAAGCAGACCTCTCAGACTCTCTGGATCTTTTCCTTACCTTATACTTTTTGGTCTCTTCCATTACTTACTCCGTGGAGTTTGCTTTAGTGGAAGTCTCAGACTTGAATAGCCTTTAAGAGGACTCTCTGGAGCCTTCTGAGCGATGTCTGTTTGGCTTGTCTTCTCTTTGTGTTTGAGTCACGGATAGTGCTATTTTGGGATTGGTTTTAAGCCAATTCCCTGGATCTTTTTGGGAGTTGCCATGTCTAAGACGCCAAGCTAATATTTTCCTGGTTAGCGCCACTAACTTTAGGGCTCTCAGGGTAAGCTTTTCAGCTTATGCTCTCTGGTCCCTATGGTTGTCTTCCTCCAGTATAAGTATCCTCTTCGGATGTGTCGACTCGTACTGAGTCAGGGGATCCAGGACTTACACTAGGAAAACTTTCTGTCACCTTTGGTTGTTACGAGTGTTCAGAGTCGCAAGGGAAACATTCGCCCATTACCAATCCCTCTGTTTTTTCGTGAACTTTCATCGCATTTTTGAGAACTACTAAATTTCTCGGGTTTAGTTTTTGTTTTTCAATTAGTGTGTTCCCACGAGTAGCGGTGGAATTAAAATTACCCTCGCTCTATCTGGGAGAAGACTATTTATTAACTAGAAGTGAGGTATCCAGATGTTCGCATTTTAGATATCAAGCTCGCCTTTGACTATTCAGCCCTCAGCATATGCTCTTCCACCTTGGGCTTTTGAAAGCAGGGGGAAATAAGTCAAGTAATGCTTTTTAGAATAATAAAAGTCCGGTTTTTGGGAGATTTTCCCGATAGATAGGAGTAGGCTGAAAAGAAACTGAGTGAGTAATAAATGGTAGGAAAGAGGCAAGTCAGCCTGATCGGTAGTAATGAAAAGACAAGAAGTGAAGTGGATGATGAGGCCATAGGCATATCCAGGTGGGTTTGGGAGTTGTTACCTCCTCTCATTAATACAAATATATAAGGTATATTATTTTAACTTACGTTAAACTGAAGTTATACTTGTATCTGAACAATGTAACCTAGTTCAGTTTTGTTTTAATTTGTTTGATATTTTAACTAACAGCTGACATAGAAAACCACAAGACTGATGCTTCGTAAGTTTACGGAATGACGAGTCCATCTTGGATCCTTTGGGTTTGATAATCATAATAAAGACCTCACTTCCCGCGCTTCAGATGGGAGAGACAGCGAGCAATGACCATTAACGCCTGCCTGCATACCAGTCGCTTCTTTGGACGGCTAATTTGTAATAGTCTTGACGTAGTTGTCATCGCTTTCGTTGTTAGCGCTAGTCGTGTATTAGTGACTTGTGTTATTATTTAATACAGATAGAGGTAGTACTAAGTAAAATAAAATAAAAACACAAAACCTCTAGTTTGCTGTTTTTACCCTTTAGAAATATTATAATTCTTTAAAATTTGATTAAATGTTACTTGCTGTTATTCTGATACACCTCTCCGGTATTGTTTCAACCAAAGTTAGAACACAATTAAATGCTTATCATAACGTATTTTATAGTTGACAATTATAAAAACAAAATAATGAACTTTCAACCCTTTGGTAGTGGAACTTCTATCATATAAATGAGGTTATGAAATAAACCATTTAATTTATTTTATAACGTATTTTAATCAAATGTTCACAAAAAATTACACCATAATTAAAGTGAAGAATTATTGTGGTCATTCAGAAAATATCTGGCTTGAAATTTGTAATTTTTAATGTTTTAGTTTACATAATAGGATGCGTTTTGTTTGCATCAATTTCAGAAATAAAATATAAATAAATAATAATAATAAAATAGAATAGGTGATAATTCACTAGGTTACCAACAGCAACAATGAAGCCCCTGACATGGTCAAGTTGTACTCTAGCAGTAGGTTTTATGTTCAAATTCCTTTAATTTATAATAACTATGGATTCTGTTGGGCCACTGATATGTAAAGTATAAGCATCTTGAAGTTCTAGTCTGTTTATTTATAAATTTCTAATTAAGAAATTTTAGCTATAAATTAATGATTTGCCTTTTAACGTCTCTTTCATTGAATACTTTGAGAATTTTCATGTTGCAGTGTTTTTCAACACTTTTCGTAAGAAAATATATAAGTTTTATTTTTTCAGGTTCAACCTAGCCTACTTGTTTCTAAGAAAATGCTAAATAAAAGCCCAATTAAAAAAATGATTAAGCCCAGTGAAGGAGTGACCAAAATTTGTCTATAACGAGCCTCCCCTGTGAGATGTTAAAACAATGTTAAAAACATTGAATCTGACAAATTTTGTTTGAAGACATCAAGTCAAGATTCAGATTGAAGAAGTGTATAGAAATCGGGTTTATTCCTAACAGTTAAGGCTCTGGGGTATACTACTCTGTTATCGAGTGTTTATCTATTTTTATCTTGGCTGGGAAAAAGCAATAAATGAACTAGCCTTCATGATCAGATAGGCATGTGGCAATGAGATAGAAATGGGCAGAGAGATTAGTAAGTATACTGTCCAGACAGGATATACCACTTTCGGGTGACGCCATAAAGTGAGGGAACCAGATTGATAAGATCGGTAAACTGAAGTGATTCATTAGAGAGTTCTAATACGTTTCTATTAAAATCACCAGTACTTAGGACGTTATTTACGTCTCTGTCAATAACAGTCAACAATGTGAGGAGTTTATGCATAAAAAGAGCAAAAGAACCATCCGGGGACCTGTGAATGCAAACAACAGTGGTTTTTAATTCACGATCCGTAACGGCTGCCTCTTCAAAGTGCACCTTGATGCTGTGCTGCATCAGGTCATCCCGGAATTTGATCATCCAATCTGGCTTTGTGCTCATCAAAATGGCAGCTCCTCCACGAGTTATGGGACTCCTACAAAAAGTAGCTAAAACTTTATAGCCTTTTACAACTAGTGATTTTGCCTCATCGGTGGTAAGCAAATGTTCAGTTAGGCATACCAAGTCAACATTTTTCTAATACAAAAAAATCTCGAGCTGATCAAACTTAATGCTAAGACCTATACAATTCTGGTTTAACAATAACAATTGGTACTGAATTTGTACATTTCTATTTACTTGCTAAGAATTTGTGTTACAAGAAACATCAGGCAGGCTCAATTGCATGTCAATAAACATGTGTCAGTAATGTTATGTGATCTTAAACTATTTCTAGTGTGCCTACAATACTATTATCATAGTGGCCATAAGAAGATTAAGAACGGATGGAGGGAGTTTTTAGTGGATTAGGAGGGGTAAAACAGACGGAATTAAAACCAAGGTCGAAAACTTTGCTGTTACTGAAAACGCTGTCTAACTTATTTATTTTTTTATTAATTTCTCTGGTGGATCTGTTTTCTACTGCATGTGGATTGAGATCATATCTTGGAGGGATTGTAGAGATCAGGCAATTATTATCAGGCAGTGTGGTTAGCAGATCTAACTTACGTACTCATCTACCAGGCCATTTTCCCTGTCACTCCCAGTATGATTCGTACCACCTACAACTACGATAAACCTATTGTCCTTAAATCTATTAGAGCCTTCCTTTACACCACTCACGACTTCCTTGAGTGGAGCACCGGATTTAACCAGACCAGGTTTCACTAGACAGGATTTCTGCCCAAAATTCTTTGTGTCTCTACCATCACTTCAAAGGGTCAGGCCTATGCATGACAATTGTATTTTTTTTTTTTTTTTTTTTTGCTTTTTTCTGCTTTTATTGCATCCAATCTGCATCTTTTACCTCTTCTCGGTTTGTTGCTGTCCAGGTTTTCTGTATTGCTGTCTCAGCTTCTGCCAACTCTTCGGCGAATGACAGTCCGGAGAATTTGTTCGATGTTGAAACAATGGGGGTCATTTCTTTCAACAGATGAGGGGAAAAGGCAGACGAATTTTGGTCATCTAGTTGACATTGACTGGACGTCCTCAGATAACTAAGTGTTTCTTTTCTTTAAAGTACTGATTTCAACATTTAATACGTTAATGTTGTCGATCAAGTGAACGATGGGTTCTATTTAGAGGCATTATCTTCCTGTAGAGCATTGTTTTTTCCGCAACTTATTTACTTCAGCTGTCAAAGTATAGATTGTTTTCTTCAGATTCTTTATCAGAATCTAGAGACAGTTCAAGATCGTCTTTCAAACTCCCCCTCTCCATGCCATTTTCAAAATTGATAACTAACATTGTTATTGTAAACATAACGTATTAATGACCTGGAAATATTAGGTAACATTTCCTGATGAATATTTAACATGGTAATTATAGAATATATTAATATGTATATTATGCAAAGTAAAGCGACAAGTTAAATAACTTTAATAGATCTTCGTTTTATTAGGTTTGAAAATGTATTAATAATATTAGAGTACTAAATTCAAATAAGGAATGATACCTACTGTTATAACTTACTCTGCAATTGTGAATTTTTAATCACATTGATGATTTCAAGCAAAAACACATTAATTAGTCTAAGTAACTATAAAGCTATAAGTTATTATATAAAGAAATTATGTTTTAATATGACATGTAAAATCATGAAGACAAACTGTAATGAGTAGATGCGGTTTCATTCTAGGGTAAAAATGGAAAAGTTTGAAAGTGGAGAATACAATCTCTTTAAATTGTCCTAAATAATGTTTTATTTCTTCATTTCGGCCATGGTTTCTGATATGTTTAACATAGCTTAATCTTTAGGACTGAGTCTTCAATAAATAGTGTTTGAGAATAGCATCATGGTTTAAAACCAAAGCCGGCACCTACGCAATTAGTAAAAAACAGGAGTTGGTCATATTTCTTCAGCCCAAACAAAACAAGAGTTTTTTTTTTCAATTTCAGATCTGTTTGTTTCTCTACACTACATTTGCTACAATATAAGATTCACCTACTTCTCATTGGTTTTCTGTTGAGTGCTGATCTGTCAGTAGGTTTGCTTACTAATATTTTTTATTGTAGCCTACTTTTGATTGATCTAAGTAATAGGCTACTACTAGAATAAGAATAACCTAAATATTAACAAACTTAAGTTTTCTTATGAGGTGTTTCTTACTTTGTAAATTTACTTTCATTTAGCTTGAATGATAACCAATATTTTGGGAATTTGTAAGTTATTACAACTGTGTTAATAATTTAATACTATGAATCTTCAAGAAGTGTTTTTCATCTCTTTTCAAAATGATGTCAGCTATGTGAGGTCTCAATTCATAGTTTTATAGGCACACAAACAGCAAACTGTATTTACATACTCTCTTCAATTTATGAATTAAGTTTTATAATTGAATATACTTAAGAAGTGAAAAGGAAACAGAAAACGGCTGCAGTATAATAAACAGCCATCGACACAATCAGAATGATTATCGAATGATTCGAATCATCAATATTCATAATCATCCAAAGGACAAAGCAAAATGTCTAACCAAATAACATAATAAATTTCAAAGAGCAATATAGTTTTGCTAGTTTTCAATCCCGCTAGTAATCAAATTAATGTATAAATATTAATATAATTATCAAATTAAAATATAATTAACATAATTACAACAAAACAATAACATTTATGTATTTTTAAGGATAAACGAGAGTGCTTGTGAAATAAGAAGATACGTATGTCACTGTCCTTGCTGCCATTAGTCAATCACAAAACACATGATTTTAATTTTGAATTTTTTTCCAAACACGATTATACTTTGAATTAATTTTGAGTGATAATAACGAACTTAATTAAGTTTGATGCTTTTAAAATTGTATTATTGTAAAGCTATACTTTTATATATAAAAATAAATGTATTTGTATCAGGTTATATAAAATAACAAACTTTATCAATACGATGTTTGAGCAGCGTATTACTTTCAATTAACTTTAACCAATCTAAATAGCATTTCTGCAGGTACTGATGCCGTTAAAAATAAGTCATTTAAAATTTAAAACTTGATTTAAAATTAAATAATTTTTAGATACAGCGTGTGTTTTTTTACTTTTCTTTTAGCAAAACACTATTTAATTTCCACCTTTAATTCTAGTTTTCATCACCTCATTACAAACTGGACACTTTGGATTTAAAGGAGCAAGGTTATTATCTTGTAAAAACTTAAAACATTCTTCAGTGTTTAAAAATACATTTTCAGAAGTTGGTGGGCCGCTTTTTATACTGTAGCCAGTGGGTAGGGTACGATAAGGGGACCCAGTTTTTTATATCGAAGAATGTAATCATCAATACCTAATATTCGCATCTCAAATCCTAGACTATCAATCCATATAAAAGTATCTATAGTCCTCAATAACAATCATATGTTTTAAATTAAAATATGAATTTAATATTTACAGTGATGAAACAAATTATTATAAGCAAAATTAGGAAAACTGAAGACGACCATATTTGCTCCTCTTACAGTTACAGTTGTTTCTTTCCCACAAATTTCACATAATCGATTTTTCGGTACGAGTCCAACATGTTGAAGCCACGTAAAACATGTCTTATCATCTTTCAAAGCAATGTCGTGTAGTTTTCTAAAATTGACTGCCATTTTTAATAATCAAATGTTACTTATATGTAAAATTGAAATATTACCTTACATGTATTATTTGAAAGTGTTTACAGCTGTTGATATAGATTATTTAAGTTATTTGTTCAAAATAATTAATTAGTAGCCTATCGATTGATTATATCGGTGGTTAAATGATTAAGTAATATCGTTTGCCAATTTCGATATAAAAAACCGTGTGCGCTTATTGTACCCTACCCTAGCCAGTGAGCAACCACTTTTAAGAAAAGATGAAAGGATCTCCCCAGACAGAAGCATTTCCCTGTGGTACAAACCAAAGCGTTTTGTTTTTGCTAATTTTACCTAAAATTCTTTTTATTCAGACTCTCTAAATAGCTATACTAGGGCCTATGTAGAGTTTATGAAAATACAAGTATTTAAAGATTTGTCTTCTTTTTATTATATCTATCAATTTGAGGTATGAGAACTCACATAACATGCAATGTGTCTATGGTTGATTATTTTAGAGAGATGCAGCCAACTAACAATCAGGTGATGCGACAACGTCAGCGTTTCACTCGCTTTACATGTCAGATCTGTGATAAGGTTTTCGCCACACAGGAAACACTCAACCAGCACATTGCTACCCACCGGACTCCTGGCAAACTTCCCTTCAGGTAGACTTTACACTGTTCAGCATGAAGGTTTATAGTTGTGTTTTATTTGTTTTAAACTTCTTAAATAAATTTGATCAAAGTGCACAATTGCTCCATCCTTTAAACAAAATAAAGAGGATATTTAAATACATAAGTCCTTTAATCCAGTACTTACACTACTGGACAGGACCATGTTACAATATCTGAGACAAGCAGATTAAATCAGTAATAGTGTTATAGTAAGTTGTAGTAAGTAATATAGGTATAGCAGCTGGACAGAGAAATCTACTTTCTTTGTTTTAACGGAAATCCCAATATTTCGACTCCAAAGAATGCTGGAAAATAATTTTTAACACATAATAATACCCCAAAATGGCACTTTTTGGAAGGTAGAGGTCATTTTTGAAAGATTTTCAAATGTAAAAGTAGGTTGAGTTGTACCTCATTTTAAAGGTCTCTTCTTAACTGATCATCTAGGAAAAAAGTTTAAATGTATTTTGCTTTTTGTATGCAAGATGGTCCAAAATGTCAAAAGTTGTACGGTTTAACTTTTTTCTTTTATTTACTGTTACCTCGTTAAAACTTTTACCAAATCCAAATTTTTATCCAAGGTTACTAAAGAAGTATTCTTTCTAAAAATATTTTGGAAACAAATGTCACTTTTCAGCACTTTTCCAGTTAAAAAAAAAAAAAAAATAGTTCTCAATGTTGATGATACATGACTTTTTACAAAACTTCAAAGCTGCTGCTGCTCTGTACGCTATTTTCATTATGACTCTCTGCAAGATTACAACTTGTCTACAGTTCAGCTGGTTGCATCAAATATGTTAAATGTATATTAAATGACAAAGTAACAACATTAAAGGGAGGCGTTCAGATTAAGCACAATGGAATAGATTGTGAAATATATATATGCTGTTCTGTATAGAATATGTTCTACAAAACCTTTTAATTAGGGCAAAACCCAACTTTGCAACTGGATGTTGTGAGATCAATGAAACCGACTTGATTGTGAAGCGTTCTACAATAGCCTACACTCTAAGCAATTTGCTTATCATTGATAGTAGCATTCTTTTGTCCCTAATACAATTTACAAACTGTTGAAGAGACAGCTCTCAAGTGTTGCAGTGGGGAGTTGACAGTACATGGCTAGATGTGAGGAATAATAACTCTAAGAAAAATTCTCAGATGAATACCATGCCAAGTATAATGACTAGTAACTACTTTGGAATCCTCTCTGAAGTTTCAGTAGAAGAGGAAGCCTATCTTGACATAAACAAGTGAATTTATAACAAAGAAATTATCAACCATCTGGTGGAAAACTTCAAAAATACTTACCTAAACAATCTAAGGTACTTATATTAGCAGACAGCCACGGAAGAGGATGTTTACGTATCCTTCAAGAACAGCTTGGGAATAAGTTCACTGTTGGGACAATATTCAAGCCAAATGCTTCACTGAGTTCTGTTGTACAAAATGTGAGCAATTTGACAAAGGACATTACAGATAGGGATTGTTTTGTCATTGTCGGTGGAACTAATGCACAAGTAATAAAAGAAAAGGAAAGTCTGTAAACAAAGCTTATGGAAATTATAAATCCTTTAGTACAGAAAACTAATGTCATTGTACCTAGTATTGCTCATTGCTATGACAATCCAGTCCTTAATCTGAAGATAGACGAAACAAATAATTGGAGGAATGAATGTTTACTGAAATTGTTAAAACTGCACAAAACATGACCCTTATTCAGAACACCAAATTCAACAGATATGATCATACCAGACAGGAATTGCATTTTAGAAAGTCCAGAAAACCTTCTGGACAGAAAATTCTGTAAGATGGTATCAAAAGCAATTCTCATTAAAAACATTAAGAAAAGAAATATAGTAATCTCCAATGAAGATTATTTTAAAGAACTACTTCATATACCTCACTCAATCTTCTAATACTCATGAGGTGTTAAGAAGATCTGAATCATTACCCTGCTTGGCTGGTCCTCTGCCACACCTATACAGTCTCACATCTGTGACTCAATCTGCACACAGCAGCACGCCTGGTCCGGGATCTGTGGCTGCCCTTGCGTGTCTCAGCACAATAACCCTTGCAACTATACCTCCGCTTGCATCGCACAGTATACATATCCATGCAACTGCAGACGGCCTCACCCTTCCCAGTTCTCGTGTTCATGTACCCATGCTCTTTTTTGCATTGTACAACACAGAGAGCCCTGATCGTCATCTCTACAGTGAAGTGTCAGAGCAGAGTAATTGTGTTGGTGAATGTTCTGGTGATTTTCTATAGCTAAATAACGTCAATGTAATACAACCTTATTCTGTTTTCTCAAGTCTTCTAGAGCAAAGTCAAAATCCCCTATTACATCTAAATTAAAAAAACCCTACTGCTCAGTCACATGAGGGTATGTTCTTGCACTGTAATAGAGTAACTCATCCTCTCAAGCTAAAGAGTAACTTCTCTAGTCTGAGTAAGTCAATCTGCAAAGCATTAGAAATAAGCTTCTTGAATTAGAGCATTTTTGTGAAATTAAAAAATTTGTGTTTCTGAACACTGATTAGTTAGGGATGAATTTGACATACTGTATATGTGCTTAATTGATATTAACCTTCAAAGTTTTTTCTGCAGGAAAATAAAGAAAAATGATGGGTCAGGTATTTTTATCAAACAAAGTATTCAATTTGAGTTAATCGATTTAGAGGATTTTGGTTCCAAGTTGAATTTTGAAGTATGTTGTATGAAGTTAGTTGAACTGAATATTATAATAGCAAGTGAAAGGTCGCGAGCAAGAACAATCAGAGTCAATTTTTTCACGAAATCGAGTTTTTCAATGCCATTCGATAGCTTAATAGAAGTAGATTTCTTAATGCTATTACAAACGTGCAAAAACAAGTAGAGTCACTAAGTTTTTCAAAGGGAAAGATATAAGCTAACGGGCAAGAAACATCATAGTCCATGCGGCGGCGCACAATAACAATCAGAGTCAATGTCGCTCCCCTCCACCTCACTCTAACTCAGATTCAGTCAGGTGCTTTGTTGTTTTGTTTCCAAAACATAACCCTACTTTAGTGGATGTGTGAATGTTGTGCGGACAAGTTTTCAAGATTGTTAGATTATTTTACTGTTAGTAAACGCTATGTTGAGTGATATAAGTGGAAGTGAGGGGGAGGAAGGGACTCATGTTGGTTTACAAAATGCAAAGAAAAGGAAGAAAACGGGGAAGATGAGCGACGTGATGAAAAAACTTCGTGCAACTACTCATGAGGTTGGTGATGATTGTCAATGTTCTTGTTACAAGTGTTTTCACGTTGTTTCACCGGAAAACCGACAACGTATCATCAATAACTTTAACGGACTAGGTGATTACAACGCACAAAATCAGTACTTGGGTGGTCTTATATCTGTTGTACCTGTTAAGCAGCGCCGCAACCGAAATTCCCAAGAAGAGGCTAATTTCAATCTTTCTTCTTATTGTTACCGTGTTCGTGCATATGTAGATGATAATTTACAGGACGTTACAGTTTGTTACAAAGCATTCATGTCATTACATGGCATTGGGAACAATCGCGTTCAAACCATAAAGAAACACCTTACTAGTTTTGGAGAGGTCAAGCCAGATGGGCGAGGTAAACATGCAAACAGATCTAATGCTCTGTCCGAAGAAACAAAAACAAAAGTAATAAGTTTCATTCAATCCCTAAAGGGTAGAAAATCACATTACTCTTTGAAGGACACATCAAAATTATACTTACCTGAAGAGCTCAATAAGTCTAAATTGCATAGAATGTACAATGAAACAAATAAAGATAATACTGTTGGGTTCACTACATTTCGAGACATTTTTGATAGTAAATTCAATATTTCATTCGGGTACCCAAGGAAAGATACGTGCAGTACCTGTGATGTACTTAAAGCAGAAATTTCTGTTTTAGAAGAAAAAATCAATGGAGCGGATGACAAAAAAACTAAAGATACATTATCACAAGATCTAACAAAGAAACAAAAAGAAAAAGAAATTCACCTGGCTAAAGGCACAAAATTTTATTCAATTAAAACTAAGTGCAGGAAGGAAGCAAGAAGAAAAGAAGAATTTGAGGCCGTTACGATGGACTTTCAAAAAAATTTGCCTACACCAAACATTACAACATCTGACGTATATTATCGACGCCAGCTCAACTTTATATCATTCAATGTCCACGTGTTAAGTGACTCTACATCGTTGTTTTACACATACGACGAAACCGTCGCCAAGAAGGGAGCAGATGATGTTTGTTCAATGCTTGAACATTTTTTTGACAATGTACTAAGCTTGAATGTGCGACATCTTGTTCTGTTTTGCGACTCGTGTGCAGGACAGAACAAGAATTATACCGTCATACGCTTTTTACATCACACAGTTGTGGACAAGGACCGTTTCGATAGTGTGAAAGTTGTGTTCCCCATAAGAGGTCATTCGTATATGGAGGGAGACAAAGACATGAGCGTTGTAAACTCAAAATCCTACACAGAGACACCAGATGACTGGAGGGATGTGCTCAGAAATTCGAGGGTGAAACCTTCACCTTTCACAGTAATAAACTGTGGCACTGAGGTTAATTTTCAAACCTGGACGAAGTACTTTTCTGACAAGTACGTAAAAAAATGTCCCATCCCAACGAGACCTATAAGAGTACTCAAGATTGACAAAAATGAACCAAGATTCATGCTGCACAAGTCTAACTACTTTGGTAGTTATTTAAAGGCTGTCTTAGTTCCTCCAGTGAAAAAAAAGCAAAATTCAAGAAATCCTAACAAAAACAACTCTCCAAAAGTGCTTAGTAAACAGTACAACGGACCAGTGCCTATTAAAGCGGCAAAAGTGAAAGACCTTTTACACTTAAAACAGTTTTTGACACACCAGGAGTCAAAAGCTTTCTATGAAGCGTTAGTACCTGACAGTGAATGTTTAGAGGAAGCCTCGGACGGCGAGTTTGCAGACGACCCACTCATTGATGAGGCCCAGTGACGTGGAAAACCAATCAAGGTCATGACTCTTTTTTTTAAATATTTAAAACAACCTTTTATTGTCGTGACTTAAAAATGTTTACTATGTTTGGAATAAACTAAATACTATTTGTAACATGTTTGGATAGTTATTTTTAGCTTTAGACCTTTTTAATAGTAGGTAGGCGACGTTAAACTTTAAAAACTGTTTTCTGGCAAACTAGGTTCAGTTGACTCTGATTGTTCTTGCCCGCGACCCTTCAAGTCTTTATAGATCTCCTCAGGGCATCACTAACCTGTTTTTCAAGCGTTTTGAATTGGCAATTAAAACTGTTCTTAGGGGGAGCCCTAAAAACAGTCTCATAATTCAATATACTTTTCAAATTTACTTAGATCTCTTAACCTTATGTTTATTATTAAGGTCTCAACTCATGCTAATTCCTGTATAGATAATAATTTGGTAAACTTTTCTGATAATTTATATGAGACAAACACAATTGAAGGCCAATTTACTGGCCACCAATCCAATCTTATCAATCTATATATATAAATATGAATGTTTGTCCTTTATGGAATCGTAAATTATGTGACCGATCATTATGAAAATTTGTATGTATATGTATTTTTCCACGGAGAAGGTTTATATGCTATGCCCATTGATGTAACTCGCCACCAGGCGGCACTATAAAAGAAAAGTTTTCGAAGCGCCTGCACATTATAAACTGCAATTACGAGATAGATATGTATATTAAACAGTGAAACACTATTTGAAGGCGCTAAGTTATGATGTATAATAATTGTCTTTAAACTAAATTTTTGGTTGAACTTAAAGCTTGAGTGGTAGACCACTTTGTAATAAAGTACATATGCATGTACAATACATTTTTGACAGATTTTCTTGATCGTGACATCAAGGTAAAATCTACATCGGCGTTGGAAATATAATTTACTTCAACCAGAAGTGCTCATACGCGGGCAAAACTTACGAAAAGCGTGCAAAGCCGCGGGAAACAGCTAGTATACTTATAAATGCAAGTAACCATAGTAGTTCTAATAGGAGTAGTAAAATTGTTTTTATAAAACAAACAGAAAATCACATTACAAAATTTATTGAGATTTTGAGGTTTGAAAATGGAGCATGGTTGAAAAATATGTTTTGGGTAAAATAAGTGTTTAAGAACTATTTGATACTTTTTTAAAGAAATAAGTTAATGTATGGTATATTTGCTCACCTTTAATAACCAAATATAAGAAACCAAAATGTCACAAAAGTAAGAATATACAATGGTATAGTAATGACTTAGTTAATAAAAGAAAATTAATGTTGAATGTTTTTAATATATACATATATATATATATATATATATATATATATAAATCTAAGACATGGTGGCTCTGAGCAGACACAATTGGCTTATAATGCTTACATAACTTGTAAAAGAAATTACAGGTCTAATTTAACCCAAGCCAAAAGGCTGGCATGTGAAGATTTTACTGAAACATCTCTGAACAGATGTAAAGCTGCTTGGGATATGATCTCACTTGAACATTCTCCTATAAATTCATATGAAGTAACACTTGATCCAGAAAAAGTTGAAAGCTACTTCTTAAGCTCTGTCACTAAAATTTCAAATAATATTCCAGCCACTAATAAATTCATCCTCAGATTTATTGGGTAACAGTCCTGTTTTGCCAGAATCTTTTCATTGGCAAGCAATCAGCCCAAATTATATTATCAGGGTAGTCTCAAGGTTGTCTAATTCCAAAAGTATGGACTATTATTGGTTATCTAATTTCATAGTAAAAAAGACAATTCAATACATAAAGGAACCACTAGCATTCATCTTCAGTAAATATCTGGAGACTGGCTACTTTTCTGACTCCTTGAAAATATCCAAGGTTATCCCAATTTATAAAAGAGGTGATAAACTTTTGCCCAAGAACTATGGCCTAAAATCGATTGTTCCGATCTTTTCAAAAATATTAAGAGTCACTAATGCATGATCAACTTTCATCACATTTCAGCCAATACAATCTTATTTCGGAATCTCTTATTCGGCTTCCAAAAAGGTAGATCAACTACATCTGCTGTTATGGAAATTATAAATCACACTCTTCATACATTAGAAAACAGAAAATAAGTAGCCCTTTCACTATTGGATTTGAGCAAGGCATTCGATTGTGTTCCTTTTGCTTCTATTTTGGAGAAAGTAAAATTCTATGGTATCTCAGAAAAGTCATGTAAAATTATTATTTCCTATCTAAGCAACAGAAAACAGTAGGGGTACCTCAAGGGTCTGTTCTAGGTCCATTTCTCTTTACAGTTATAATTAATGACTTACCAAGGAATTGAATTGTTGATTCCATAATTTATGCTGATGATACCTCTATTTTCTCAAGTAATAAAAATCTGTCTGAGTTGCAAGCCATTATGAATACAGCCAAAAATGAGACAATACATCTCTTTCAACAAACTGCACTGCAATGAAGACAAAACCCAAAACATTTGTATTAGCTTAAATCCTTAATGACAAAGTACAATACAATTCGTGGACAATGAAATACACCCATACCAGATTTAATTACATCAAATTGCATGGAGATGATTACCTTCTAAGAATGAACTTTTGTTTGTGGACCTGTGATAAAATGTACGAAGATGAAAATTTTTTCACAAAGTTTTATGGTGCAACAAAGCAGCCTTCCTGCGTAATGAAAAGTGATCGTCACAACATGAGATTTTTGGCTTTGAGAATCCCCATTGGATGTGAGAGGGAGACATCCAAAGGTACTAGACTCTCAATAATTGATGCGGTATCATTGATAATAAAATTTTTTGCCTGTTTTTTATGAAGGACACTTGGACAGAAATATGTACAACAACTTCCTCATCAATGACTCGCTAGATTTATTTTTGAATATTCTTGAATCGTTTCAATGGGAACAACTGTGAACTCTGAATTATATAAGGGCATACTGCAACATTTGCAAAACAACATAACGAAGAAAGAGGCCAGAAAAATAAGTGAATCGCTTTCTTCTTCATCACGACTATGCACCATGTCACACCTCCCTTTTTGTTCGCAAGTTTTTGGCAGAAAAAAGTGTTCCTGTCTGTTCACATCCGCCATACTCACCTGATTTAGTACCATGTGACTTCTGGCTCTTCCCAAAAATTAAAAGTGTGCTTCAAGGAAAATGTTTTGACACCATTCCTGACATTGAGAAGGCCAAGACCGAGCAGCCCTTCCGAAGGAAGCCTTAAAAAAATGTTTCCAGTCATGGATTAAATGTTGGAATAAGTGCATTGCCAGCCAAGGACAGTACTTTGAAGGAGATTAAATCGAATTCAATTTAAGTTTATTAATTTTTGAAAAAAATTATTTACCATATTTTCAATGGTCAATTGTTATTCTAAAACATTAATTTATTTTACACTTTAATTTAGTAGCATCCGATGTATTTAAACCTGATCAAAAACCAAACTGACATGGGGACAGTCCATTATTTTATACAAAAAATCAACAAGTCCATTGAAAATAATCTTTTCAAAACCTTTATAGAGAAAACTGTCGTAATAGAAATAGACCTGAATGAGTTTACCTTTGAATTCAATGTAAGGTTTTTAGGCGAAGTTTTAATTACCTTGAAATTGGTGGGGTAAATTCCGTCAGAGATGCAAGCATTAAAAAGAAGAGTCGAAACAGGGGTAAGCACGCTAGTAAATTCTTTGATGAACTATGTTGATAGGTGATAAAAATTCTTAGATGTATTAGATAGCAAAGAAGAAATTGCACTTAAGATTTCAAAACAGTTAATTTTTCAAAAAATGAAGAACTTTGGACTTGTTCAATAGAAGAAAAACATTTTCTGCTGAGAGATGGAGATAGATAGGACTTATCCTGTATGGTAACGGGTAGATTATCCATTACTATACAGGATAAGTTTTCAGCAACATTAATGGAGGAATGATACCATGTCCAATTTCCTGAGCATCCATGCAACAACACTCAAACACAATTTGACTTATTCTACTACCAGAGGGCTTATTTGCAGGCCTAGAGCTGTTAATGACCTCCTAAGTTGCTCTCACAGTCTACAACCCTGAGAGATATGCTGTTCCACCTGTCTGGACTTCATATTCTTTATGAGTGAAAAAATTAGATTCTTTAAAAAGTGTGTAGTACTCCAAAGGAGGAGGGCTTTCTAATTGCAAGACGTAAGCATCCCACAACTTTCTTCAGCTTACTAGACTACATTTGTTAACCGCTTAGGTTGTTGAGATTTCTTGGTTGCCTGTTTTACAATGGAAAACGGGAATTAAAAAACTAATGAATTTATCCATAAGTGGATGATCATGATGCAGCTCTAGTGTCGATTCACAGAACTCAGATCTCACCAAACCTCATCCATATGAAGGATTTATATTTTGTGTAAGTAATTTAATCAAAGCTATTAGGTACTGTAAGAAGAGACAACAAACAAGAATTTCCCATCTAAATTTTATAATAAAAAAATAAATGACCCAAAAAGTTGGATGCTTAAGTTTTTATTCAGGAATGATATGCCAGCAAACTAAATGTTAAGAAAGTAGTTTGTTTAATCTCATAATTAGGTGATAAAAAAAGGGCAGAAGCACGTTTTATCTTTTAGTTAACTGTACTTGTCAACGATTTCGTGGGATGGATGTACATTCCACTTCATAATTAATATAATGGTACCTCAAACTTGGTTTTCACAGGGTGGCCACTAAACCGGGAATATTCCTGAAGAACTGGAAAAATCTCAAAAACAATTTTTCCATTTCTAAAAACTTATAAAATCAAGAAATAATTTGACACCTCCTTGAATCGGAACCTGATTAATCTCAAACATCGTATTTTACGTGACGTGGTCTGTGAAACTGTGAATGAAGATAGACATATGTTAGCGAGCCCCATTTGACACTGTTTGCCTCCATTAGTGTAGTGAAGTTTATCTTAGTTAATTCCACCCCTGTGTCGTGACAAGACCCCAAACACATTCCATTGGATAGTTAAAGTCGGCCGAATGATTGTATCGATCCTCGGCCACTATACAAGCGTTAATTGTAATCGATAAAGTGGTAGTGGCCGCGATACAAGCAGTGTTTTTGTGTCTAAGTTTATTCAATCAGCAGAAGAATGTCAGTTGGATATTTACCAGACCTGATAAGTCACCTTTTAGAGAAGAAAATAGTAGGTTTGCAATAATAAGTACAGCCGAGAATGGGTCTGACATGTTGCACAGCAATGACTAAATGAGCTAAGGGCTGAGCGGCAAGAGAAAAATTTAATGTCTGGAATTGGTGGCGGATCAGCAATATCGTGTGGTCCTGGCATGCTGCTCACATTTGTCATAGCCTGGGTATATCTTGAATTATCTTGAATCTTAAAAAAGGGAATTCATAAATGCAGAAATCATTTCATCGGCTTATGCCTTAAACTGTGAGGCCACAGGCTCTCAAATTTCAACCCTTGGCTCATAAAGCTGATTTATGCATGATGTTTGGTTTGCTAAGGGTTATTGTGCCTTATCAGTTCAAAGTTTATATCATAGATTTTGGTTATTTAAAATCAGATAAGAGTGGAGAACTAAGATGAGTTGTTGGTGCAGATGTAACCTGTGTAACGCCCAGTACCCGACGAGGATGGGACTGGATCAACACAAGTTGACGTATCACCGTGGTGGAGGTGGGAATGCAGGTTGCGGTCAGGGATCTGAGATGGTCGCTCCAGTGGTAGATCTCAACCAGCCAGGTGTCATCGACAAGTTGACTGCCCTCGGCATTCGCCACTGTGTCGTCCTCAACCAGATCGGAGAACAACCTGCTGGTATCTTCGGGCTACCGATCGTGTCCATTGATGGGGCACGTAACCCTGCACAGAGCAACTCTGGTCGTGGACCCCCTAGCACTTTATCTCTTGGCCCACCCAAGCCCATACGATAGATCTGCTACTGAAACAAGTTACTGATTGTTCTATAAGACTGAACAATATAAGAATCTTAAAATGATAATAGATATAGTTATGAAATCTTTGCTTGAGTACAGCCAGTAAGCACCCCTACTAGGATATGCTGGTGCTGATTTTTACCTTGTTTTTATAACTGAATGTCTTAATGTTCTAAATTTATTTATATAGGTTAGTTTCATTTTAATGACTTTACATTGTCTTTTTTTATTATATAATGCTATTATCATATGTGATTTTTTTCATGGAAGTAATGAACCGATTTAAAAAAATATTTTACTGAATTAATTGTAGTTCTATAATTTTAAAGGTCAGTAAGTGTCAAGTGTTCACTCCACATCAAGTTAGATGGCTGAAGTTAGTTAGTGATAGTGTTATGTAGTAGCTCAATGTACTGTAAGTATGTAACAAGCTCATTATTGTATGTATACAGTTTGACAATTTCTAAAATGTGATGCAAAGGAAAAATAGCAAAGAACACATGGTACTTTTCTGGATGTTGTGTCTGTTGTAAGAATAAACATACAGTAATCTTTATCAGTAGAATAAGTTGGTCTGGGGTTTTAATTCAATTAGGGTAGAAATAGGGAAAACTGAAGAGGTTCCCAAGGGGGTAAAATTACCAGAGTTTGAAAGAACAGAGGTTTCTTTCTTAGAGAAAGTGTGTGTTGTAAGAATAAGTAAGTCAGAATGACTTGTATCATGAAAATGTGTGTTTATCCTCCTAAATGATTCTACCCCTATCTAATAATGCTAAAATCTTCAAAATGTTGACAAGGGAGTATGTTTCCGAAGTGGATTAACAATAAATAACTGTTAGTTGAATACAGTATAAATAAAATTTACTCTGTCCCTATCTACTAGTAAAGATTCACTTTCGCTCAGCCACTTCCGGGAAACAAATAATATTTACTCTTTTCATATCTAATTGTGATTATTCGCTTACGCCATTTCCGGGGAACACAAATAAAATATACTCTTTTCATATCTAATTGTGATTATTCGCATACGCCCAGCCATTTCCGAGGAACACAAATAAAATTTACTCTTTTCATATCTAATATTGTGATGATTAGCTTAGTCATTTTCTTGTAAAACACATAAAATTTACTCTTTTCATATTTAATTGTGATGATTTGCTTACGCTCAGCTATTTCCAGGGAACACAAATAAAATGTACTCTTTTTATATGTTATTGTGACGATTCACTTACGCTCAGCTATTTCCTGGGAGCACAAAAATTTAATCTGTCCCTATCTACTAGTGATTGCTAACCCTCAGCCAAATCTCGTTCAGTACTGGCTGAACTACATTTTTGTTTGTTTACTACATTAGTAAATAGTAACAGAAGAAAATGTAATTTTTAGCCAAACATTATCGTAATTCACCTTATGAACATATAGTAAAAATGTAAAGGATGAGACATTAGTAGATAAGGCTTAACACCCTGGTTAACTGGAACATCCTGGAAGACACAACTCTTAAATAACAAACATTTTCAAGATACATATCACTTCGACCAAACTATTCTCATATAAGATGTAACTCCTTCAAGGAAACAGTCCTGTGTTCTTTCAACCTCCGGTAGTTTCAACCATCTCCAAAGAGCCTCTCCGGTTTTACTGATTTTTTGCTGAAATTTTACTGATAAGATTGCTCTCTATTTATTTTCATAGCACAGAAACAACATTCTTCTGAAAAGAACCACTTGTGTTTAACCCCCGGTAACATTAACCATCCTCCAGAATTTCCTGGTATGACCAGATAATCTCCTTCGTAAATGAAGCCCCCTGATCAACTTAATCAGCTGATTAAAGATTAAGTACTCTTCAGGTAATAAAAACACCTTATCTAACCCTCTGTGTTGCAGACTACTTAGTACACAGAGTCTAATCAACTTCCTAGTATGCTAGAAAATAACTATTTGGTACAATTGTAGCATAGACGGTGAAATTGCATTTCAGAAAATATCTGAAAGCTGGTCAGTTTTCATTTTTACTTATTCTAACCAATTTACAATGTCTGACCAGTGCAGTCTTTTCTCCCAAGCTCTGGAGTGGGCAAACCAGAGGACATAGCTCAAATCTGAGGGCATAATCGTTTTTAATTTCCTACAAAAAAGGTCTAGTACCTTTTTAATTGTACCTCCAACGGTTAAGCCACAAAACGCCTTTAATACCAAAAATTTGGTTAAATCTAGAAAACTAAACAAACTATGGTCAACTATTCGTCTCTGAATTCAACTTATCACCTAAATCCTTTTACCCCTGATTTTGCAAACACTGAAATAGGTGTTATGGTACACATCCTGTACTGACAACACCACATGTGTACATTCATTTTATTGTAGAATTCTTTGATATTTAATAATAATTATGGTTTTGAAATTTTTTATTTAGGAATTCTAAGAATATCAAGTGACAGATTTTCAAAATTAGTTCTCAAAGTATACTAGTTTTCTCAATATATTTCCGATTGATTTTCAGCAAGCAAAACCCAGCTTATTCAGATTATCAACAGTTTCATCCATTGGACAGGATTTGGAACTTGTGAGATCTTTTCTTTATATTATCATAATTTATTGGCTTGGTGAAGTTTTAATTTTATCACATAATATAATATGGATTTGTCAACATTATGAGAATGGCTCTGACAGCACTCATGATGGAAACATGGAGTTGTGTTAATATTACTGATAACCTTGATAACTTTAATAACACTGAGTTGCCAGATTTAGCAGGAGCATATACCATCACTAGTGTCACGAGGCGGATTGAACTACTAGTACTGGTGATGCTATGATAGTGTCATAGTGCTTTGTATGTAGAAAAATTGTATTTATTAAAATATTTTATATTCAGCAATTATGCTAAATTAATACAATAAACTACAAAAAGAGTTTGTTACTAGATGTGTTATTTCCCTATTTTAGGCATGGCTTGAATGTGTTAATATTAAGTGAAACGTATTATATTTATTATATTTTATGCGACGAGATAAGCATTTTTAATTATATTATATTGTCTAAAATCCTGATATATTTATTGGATCTGTTCTGAAAATAATAAGAGTTATAAATAAACAGGCAGAAAGACTGATTAATTTTGATTTGGTTACTGTTTATTAAGATATTTGATTGAAATGACCTTCTATGTATGATAACTACTTGATCTAATTAAAAAATTTTCTTCTACACAACCCAGCTATGGTGGGAAGGGTCGACTCAATGCGAATGTTGAGTTTAGCTCCAGGTCATCTTCCTCTTACGTGCAGTATCTGAAATCTGATGCTCGAAAATCTGGTTATGTTCGTCAGAAGGTATCCAAAAATGATGATGGTGACGAAGAGGCTCAAAACGAATTCTTTGCATTGTTTCGACATCATAGACACCTAGACTACAGAATGTAGTGCAATCTAGGTTAGGAGGTATTCTCATTATCTCATCAGGTGATTGATCAATTGAGACAATGAGATAGATTTCAGATGCTGAACATAAGAGGAAGGGTGAGTGAGCTACACTCAACATTTGTATAAACAATTATGTTATAACCTCTAGAGTAATGTTGAGGAGGTTGTCATGTTAGAGCAGAAGGAGCAAAAAAAATCCCATTCCTGGCCTCCTCTGGAAATGTTAACCGGGTGCACAAAACTCACATATAGAAACTGTGACTTATATTGTCATATTTATTTAAACCATTGAAAAATAAGTTGCTGTTACACAAATTATTTGTCCATCATCTTTAATACAACTTATATTGTAGGGCATATACAGGAAACCAGGGCCTATAGTTTTCAGCGAACCTGGCAAAGTACGATAACACAAATATTGTTGTAGTTAAACTTATACATTAAACGTTCAGCATAAAATTTCTACCTTATGTTTAACATTCTTTATTCTGAATCCCTTCACACAAACCTATAATACTTATCCCAATTATGCTGTAGTACATCTCATATTGTGATTTAAAAATATTTTGTTATTAATTTATAATACTTTAATTTGTTCTAACACACCAAGACAGTATTTATTGAAAATATATTTTTGATTAAATTATTTATTAGGAGGTCGACCTTGAATTCTAAATACTTAGTGTTAAACTTTCTCCCATAATTGTAGTAATGGGCTTGTCTGTTGATGTTAACTCTGCTATATAAATGTAACAGCAAGTGCACAAAAAACAAACTTACAAAGAAAATGGCAATTGGTATCAATTTTTGAAGTTTTTTGTATATTACTCGATACTCATCCTCGATGCTGTACCAAACTTCAGAGTTTGAGTAGAAACTTGATTTCAAAGATGAGTCTGTAGAACTTCTTCTTCTTCATTGGAAAAATGTCTCTGGTGTATTTGTATTATAGAATATGTATGCCCATTGTATTGCTTTTGTCTCATCTTTTGGGAGGTATTCTTTAAAATAAACTTGAAATTTGGATAAATGGTTAATGAACAGACTTTTCAATTATCTTTTAATACCAATACATTTTCTTATAGTCGTTCAAAGAAGAAAGTATCTTACCTTGCCAAATTGTTCTATAATAGTAGACGCTCACAGACATCTTGTATTTGGTTCTAGTGTTGTTGACATGCCATTATTAAGTAATGTTTTTGAGTAAATCATGGCAAGCATATTATATTAAAAGTACAAGTAAGCATAGTAAAATAGTAACTTTTCTTCCTTACTTAGCAAGACAGGCAGGGCACACTTTGTGCTTGGCAGCATACTCTTTCAAGGTTACACTCTGCTTCACACTATTTAATGTAACAATCCAGTAGTTATTATGTATTGAAGGAGTATGATGTTCATTGCAGTATTAACTAGTATATTAATATATGACTTCACATGGTCCACTGCTAATCCTTATTTCAGTATACCTATTATTGGATATAAGTTAAACTGTTTTGATCTAATTTGTAATTGTTAAGCATTTATAATTATATTAAATGTCTAGAGTGTTGCCAATAATTTACTGCCATCTAGGTTGTAATCTTAAATGTCTGCAGAATCTGAAATGTAGTTAAATGTATAGTTTTTGTGCTATTTTGTTATTTGTATATAAATTTATAGAGAATAATTTGGAGTTACATCTACCCATAGTTGTTTGTGCAAAATAATTGACTAGCAATTATAACAATTTGGTCTCTTTTATTAAGATTGTGTAATATCTACAAATTATTGAATTGTATAACTGTAATTGTATGTTGATGATGAATATAAATGTTCCTGGTTTTTATTATTTTATTTAATCAAAACTACCTATATTATAAATATTAATTATATATTGTGACTTGATTTAGTGTTAGTCTCATTTTGGTATCCAATAATCTGTCACTTCTCTCTGCAGATTTGTCTCAATAATTTGATAATTACTTTTAGAAACATTAATTTTTTATTCATGCTTCAAATAATTGGCCTTAAAACTACTTTAAATTTGGGATCAGTTTTGTGATAAACACACTTTCCTGAATAATTTACTCCCTTATGTCCAGGCTCGGAACTGCCTTTAACACTTAAGGAGCCCAACAAACTCGAACAATTGTCCTCCATAGTAGACGATCTATCAAACAACTATTACACCCCAATATCTCAACATTTACAGTTAGTGGACACACCTGGACTTGAATAGGGTTGCCCAGATTTGTGTCATATTGGTTTTTGCTGTACCCAATGTAGGTTATAGAGGTACAAGTCGGCCAAAAAATAACCCTTATTTTTTTCCGATAATTATGTACTCGAATACAGTGTAATGATACAAAAAATTGTCATTCTAACTCATTCATAAATACCTCAATCAGTGAAATCCAAAGCAGCCGAACTTCTAATCAGTAGAGTTTGTCCGGTGCATATTCCGACCGTTAGTTTGATCTTGTACCCGAGCAACGCTAGAAAATTGCCCTCCTTTTCTAAAGGGTTTTCGGCCGTCAGTGGCCCAATGTCCCCGAAGGGTTATTTAATTTTCTCCACAGAATATAGTTGTGTCAGTTATAGGCTTGAGTGAAGCTCTGTTTTGTTCTTCTTCTTTCTTATCCAGTGAATGCAACATCACATTGGTGCCTTCTACTTGGCCAGAATCGAACTTTGTAAAGTTTCTGTAGCTATACAAGAAAATTTGTGGTACTAGGGTTGCTGTGAGAGTTGAATTTGCCTATTACATCTTTCCACTTTCTTTAAAGCGTAGTTACTAAAGCTCCAAATTTTTGGTATTTACCTTTTACCAGTGAACTTATTGGCAAATAACACACAAAACGTCCCCTGGATCCCCGGTTTTGGACCCCCCCCGAACGAAATTTCTGGCTACACTACTGGGGAGAGCATTATATAGTTTAATGCCGCTGACTAATAAAAAAAAGTCTAAGTCTAAAGACTAAGTCTTTCAAAAAAACTTGTTCTATGGGCAGGAATTATAATTATATTGGAGTGACATAGATTGTGACAATGCTGGGGGACTGTGTGATTTGAAAAGGTTTTTGTGAACAAATGTCACGCAATTCAAGGTATACATCGATGGGATCGTTAGAACTTGTCTCCCTAAAAAGCGACCTTAAAACTTAAAAACATTGGTATTTATTGTGTTTTATTTATTGTGTTATAAATTTATGACATAATTTGCTAATAAAAAAAAGTCAGTGAAAACACATTGGTTAGTAGAGTGAAACGCCACCTACCGCATCAGAATACGATGATCCAGTCAGAAATGGCAGCGCATAATGTACTTCACAATGTGTACCTAAAACAAGCCGCCATTTCTGATTGGATAAACCTTTTGAGATGCGGTTTGCGGAATTCAACTCTACTAAGTGAGCTCTTTCAAATGAGGTATCACTCGACCCATGCTTCAATTTAAGATTTCCATGTTTTCCTCTGTGGGCCGTCCCCCCATGGTTGGCATGTCATGGTAATAGCAAGGAAAAATAGTTTACATAGCCATATGACACTGTGCAAAGTTTATAGATGTTATCTCTTATGGTTTTTAAAATATTAAGCCGTACCCATACTTTTCAAACACCCTGTATATCTTCCTCCCTTAATGCTGAGCAACTTGTCTTTACTTGCAGAGCAAATTGTGTAATTAAAACTGTACCAGTAGGCTATAAATAACATTATCCTATTCCCTCATTTGAATGTGAAATTCTTATTCTAATTTAATTAAGAAATATGTTTCAACATTTTGTAGATTTTAGTAGATTACTGTAAAAATTTCAGCATAAAATATCTTTAGTATATTATTTTATTGTTTTAACATACTTTCCACCACGCCTAGGTTTTCAAATTGAGGGATTTTTGGGAGCGTGATTAATATTCAATTATAGTCTCATAAATGCACGTACGTGCGTTAGTACGTTGGCATGCATGTTGCGTGGCACGTACCGTTGAGATCGGCGACACGACGTTATGCAGCATTGCATTGTCACGTTACGTGACTTTGGAGTATGCGTGTGTATGCTACGTTAACAGTACTTATCACTTTCACACTAGAACAAGTTGCTTTAAACTTCGTTCTGCCATGGAAAGCTTGTAGGACTTTCCTATATATATATATATATATATATATATATATATATATATATATATATATATATATATACATATATATATATATACATATATATTTAACGTATGTATATATATATATATATATATATATATACATACGTTAAATAGTATAAATGGCAATAGCCTTATTTAATTTCAATAAACATTGAATCGCAAAAAGTACTTGTTCCGCCGGGAGTCGAACCCGGATCTCTCACTTGCCGGGTGAATGTGCTACCATTACACCACAGAGCGCTTACTTTTTCCGATTCAATTATTTTGTATTTGGCCTTATCTGTCACATATGTGTTTAAATAAGCAAACTAACATATGATCGGAAGACCAAATACCTGTCATATATATATATATATATAAAACGCAATGCTATCAGCTAATTCATATAATATAATTATTCGTGATAATCAGTCCCGAATTCGCGCCGCCACGCCACAAGGTTAAAACATTACTTAAAGTTATAAACAGGAAGATAACTTACTTGTTCAAATAACATTATAATATAATATAAGACTACTATTTCTATCGCTCTTATATTAATGGCCTGCGGTATAATTTACATCTATCTTGTAAAAACTACAATTTATCTACACAATAGTTAACCCCAGTGACATAGTAACGTGTAATGAAAAATCTCGTTTGAATTTACTCGGTGCCATCATTGTACGGTTAACACAATCTCAAGTTTCCAATTCACTATAGTAAGAATCATCTGACTGCTAAGGCTTTTGGAACAATAGTTGAAATAAAAAATAATACAGAGTTATATATAACAACATGAATATGAGATAATCGACAAAGCCGCATAAAAATGAACTAGATCACCAATATTATTTTATTAATGTAAATTCTTTTCCTAGCAGGGCGGAGGACAGAAATGAAATTGATAAGATTATGCAGAGTACAAGAGCATCTCGAACTACAAGCGCCTGCATTTATGAAATACAAGGAGTTGTGGGTATGTACATGTATTAGTTGTCCTTTTGTGAAGGCGTCACAATTTACTGCTCTCACTAGCTTATATCTTCATTTAAGTTGATTTCACAGTACATACATGTAGGAGTGTATGTACGGGCTTGCGTAATATATGCGAGCATGTGAACACAATAACTGCCGTCATATTTAAAATATCCAAATTTAACTTGGTACAAAGGTAGTACCTACTTGTAGTATACCCTCGATTAGTTCGTTTGTTGTATCCAATGAAAAGTTGTAATTCCCAACATAGATCCAAACCAATACATGTTTTTACACACAATATGAATATGTTTAAAAACTTTAATTTTGGATCAATTATAATTTTTTTCTGGTAAGGTTTCAAGATTACTAGTTTCGAAATGTTTGAAAGTGTTCCGATTACATTAAAACATACCAACATTGATGGGGTTATTATCCCATCAGTTTTGTGCGAATCAAACATCTAAAACAATAATGCATCTTTAGTTTGACATTTCAAGATGACGGCCTCATGTGAAATCTACTTTTATTCCAACTAAGCCGGAAGGGATATTTTAAAATGCTTGCAAATTGGTAGGCCTACTAAAAGGAGTGAGGGGATAAAGCTCAAGAGGGAAGGTCGGGACTTCTTTGTTAGTACCAGTCTAATAGTTAGGATTAGATCACTATGTAACATATGTCTGGAATATTTTGGAATTCAGAAAAAATGTAGTATTTATATCTCATAATCCAACTAACACTAAAGAGCTGTTGAAACTCTGACCTAAAGTTAGATAAATTGGACGAAACATTTGTCTACATTTAAATGTTGTAAAATATTAAGTACACAGTGTCAGTATTGTAATGGAGATAGTTAATAAAAAGTAAATATCTAAATTTTACTCCAGATTGTGGCAATGACGAATTCAGATAAAGTTCGATAAATAAAAAAAAAACATAATAAACCTTAGCTTAAAGCAATCACCGATAGTTAATTTAAACACTCAAATGTTTCCACTCTTATTACCGGACACATTCGCTTTCATCCAGCTTGTCTTCCAGTACCCAAAGTGCCATACGCTTAGGGCGTCCATCGCCGTACCTCAGCATCCCGGCGCATCAAGCTTATTTCGAGCATTGTTTGTGTTATTATTATAAACTGTATCCTATGCAGAAAACTATGTTGGAATATGTACGAACCATGACAAAAACCCGATAAGTCACATAAGACTTAGTTGAGCGTTAGTGAAGTCTATCACTATGGAAGTTGGCAAAATTTCTCTTCTGTCCGTCTACAACATATCTCGAGAACCGCCTGAGACACAGTTTTGAAATTTTGCATGATCTACATAGGCTAAACTGAGTTGTATGTCGATCCATGTCCGTTTATGGAATGTTGGGGAGAGCGGGGCTATACCGTACACTGAGGCTAAACCGTACACCCAGATTTTGCGTCTTCATTTCAAGATAGACATGTCTAACAATTGCTACACCCTAGCGGCAGACAGCGCAAGTTTGCACAGGACTGAATTTGTTTGCTATACGTGAGAATAAAACTGTGCCGTTGAAAAAACGTGTTTTTTACTGTTTTTCTTATAGTTTTGGGAGCATTACAAAATAAGAGATAGGTGAAGAACCTTATCTAATATTCTAGTAGCTGTAGGATCATAAGAAACTACTTCTCTCAAGATTTCTTTTAATATTTAACGATGATTGGTTAATTGTCGGAATTTGAGGTTAGGTTACTAACATTAATCGCGGTAACAACATGGGGCTAAACCGTACACCTCTGTACGATTTAGCCCCGTAACTGTACGACTTAGCCCCTAACGGGTTGTTATGGCAATATTAATAGATTGTAGTTTATGGAGAAAATTAACAAATTTTATAGTTTTGTATTCTTCTCTATTCTCTGCAATTGCAACAGTGCTTTTGCCTACTCCACCTCAATCAAATACAGTATCATTTAAATCCCAAAATATATGTCCCACACATCAGTCTACAATAAAGAAAGTATCTTCGAGACAACAACACTCAGTAATCTTTACTAAGTCCCCAAATAAATCACAACTGGAAGAGTCTGCAAAAATAAAAGAACCTAAGAAAACAATTCAACAACTGCAAGGAAAAATAAAAGCTAAAGTGAAAGAGCAGAAAAAATCTAAACAAAGCAGTACTAAACCTAAGACTTCGGCCTACTTCCAAGAAAACAGTATCTGGGAAATATAAAAGCAGAAGAAAAATTAAATTTGAGGACTCGTCATCAGATGACAATCTTCCTGACATCAAAGATATTTGCCAAGACTATGAGTTAGATGACGAGGACCCAAAAATGTCATTTATTGAAAAAGAATCCTTAAGACAAGCTTCCGGTTCAAAGTATGTTTGCATGTTGTGTGGAGACTTTGGCAAGGATAACGAGCTCTGGTTTAGGTGCTGCTCATGTGCAGGGTGGATCCATGCGGCTTGCAGTGCTTCGGAGTCAGCTGACAACTTTTTTTGTGATTTATGTACCTCGCTTATGTGTAAAATCATGTCTGTTCTCTTTTAGGTTTTTGATACAACTCATTCCCTTTTATATGAGATAATAATAATAATATAATACAGTCTTTTGTATAATATTTTATTGCACTAATATTATTACCACCCTAAACTGATGCTATTCAACTGTACGGTATAGCCCCACCTACTGTACGAAATAGCCCCGGGAGTCGGGGCTATTTCGTACAATTACACTTTTTTTCACTTCTAATTTTAAAATATAAAGAGTGAAGTAATTTCAAAACTGTTGTGTGCTTTTAGAACCCAATAAACCAAATTATATGTTGTTTATATTAATATAATTTCTATTCAATTAATAGCTGTGTAATAAAAATTCTCCCTTAAGTGTACGGTATAGCCCCGCTTCTTATTCTATGCGTATACCGTATGCGTATGTGTCTTACCGTTACGTGACTCGTGGTCTTCTTTGCTTTTATTCAGTTAGTTATGTGAAAGAGAAATGTTGACTTAAATTTGTAAACAGATGTACAGAGAGTGCAGACGCTTTTTAAGATCGAAGGAAAGGGATGATAATGGTCAGACACGTAATTACGGTTTTAGTTGTTTAAACTTTAACCGGTGAGACTCAGCCATTTTACCCCAGCTCATTTTTAAATACAATTAAATATTTTTTATAGTATTCCACTGACACGTGCGGTTAAACTATACTAAGCTTAGATTATGCCGACGCCCTTGAATGGGGGGCGCGTATTAGCTTGAAAAAGACTTCACGACATTAGCAATTCCTGATTCGAAAGGATCGCGTGATCTGTCACAAACTGGTTTTACTCACTACAGTACATTCCTCCATTACCATTTAATCCTTATATTGATTGGAAATAATGTACAAAGTATGTTTAGTGTTAATAGAACATAGATTAAGAAATGGGGTGATGAAGTGGATCCAAATTAAAAAACCTATTTAATCGAGTTTGTCCAGAATATCATGAACTCTCAAAACATTTTCAGACAAACTTGATCAACTATATTTAATTACAGTATATTTTTCTCAGTTTTAATATTGTAGTCAAATATTGAACAAATGCATGATAGCGTTTTATCGGCTGGCGATGGAGTCAACCCCGTTTGGATGGAATATTTCCATGTGGGTGTGGATACCATTGATATGGTGAACTGAAGCAATTTATTTCAAAGTTGACCTACAGCTTAAGTTGGGCGAGTTATTGGCGTGGATCAAGATATCTTCTCAAGAAGCAGGTCCATTTTATCCTCTTTCTTCCCATTCCCTTTGTTCATAGCCCTGTGTGAGGATCATTTCAAACAGACATATGGTTCCTCCTTGGACTAAGATAAACTTATATACCAAGTTTCAACTCTCTAGGCCTTTTCTATCTATCGCACAGACAGACAGTAGGGAAACTACACGATTTTAAGAAAACTCTGTCGGTTCCATAAAGTGGGTTTGGAAAATATTTGTTTATTAAATTAGTAGCCATTTAAGACAATTTTTCTGAATACAGAAAATGTAGAGAAGGTATTTTATTACTCAACGTTATATTACAAGTATTTTAGGTAACAAATTCAGGCAATTTTATAATCAGGTCTAAATAAAAACACCTGAAGATAAAAATATGAATTGTTTGTTATTTACGCGGGTTATAGCTTCAGGCAGTGATATGCTTCTTATTTTTTTTAAATATTAAAAACATAAGATTTGCTTGTGTTATATTTGATAAATCATAAATGAATAAATTAAACATGTCACTCCCTGATACTGTAAAGTGCCACATTTTTATCTTCGGCCGTTTATATTTAGGCGTGATTACGACACTGTCTAATTTCCTGCTTTAAATTCCTGTAATTTCACATAAAGTGATAAAAGAAAGTTTTCTCCTTTTTATGTATTCAGGGAAAGGCTATGAATGTAATATAGACAAAATTTACTTTCCCAGTAATAATAAGAGGTTAATATACACATCGAAATTGGATTAACAATATTCGTTTATTACAAAAACTGAAACATGTATAATCTACTCGTAAAGAATACGAAACAGTTCTACTTGTTCCACCTTCATGATTGAGGAATGGTTTGTCACAGCAAGTTTTCTATTTGGAAACTACACATCTGGAAACTGCAGAACTCCCACACAGCGATTTCCACTCCTCGCTTGTCTGGCGCTGACTGTGAGTACTGATCAACGGCGTGTAGTAACAATTCAGAACTGGCTTCGCACAAAAACACATTCGGGTTTCCTGGACCCAAAAAACGCATAATGTGAACCTTATTGTTTGTTAATGGACAGGTCATGAACGTTGCGTGATGTGGAACGTCAATAATGAGGACAAACCTCACGAGTTCTAACCTCTGTTGTTGAGCTTCTTTTTTGTTCGAAAATAATAAAACCGTTTTTATTACGCAACAACCATAACGAAATCATGTAGTAGTTTTAAAATTGGGATATAGCAACTTTAATTAAAAAAACTAATTCATTTAACAGCTCAAACTTTGATAAATTCGAATTTGTTTGTCAGTTTAAAGTTTGGTAAAAAAAGAATTAACGTAGTAGTTCAATTTTGATAAAAATAATTCGTTTAGCAGTTCTACGGCGCTGGTATTATTGGAGTCAATTCTCAGACATTATAGGCTGTTATAGTTAGGCTTTTTACAACGGAGCATCACGACTAACGTGCTCACAAACCTTTTTCAATTTTTAAGAACATTATTTCCTCGAACGAACACCAATTTCTTAAAACAAGAAAACTCTTTCATTGCTGTATCGAATATTGTATTGTATATAAACTTTGATTGAAAACAAAATATTGAAGTTCGAGGATACAGTAATGTTTTTATATTTGTATTTCATGTTTTGAATATTTATAACTTAAACATTTAGGAAAACGTAGTGATTTTCATAATATGCGTTACTGCAATTTAAAACTAACGACAGTTCTTCGTGGGACGTATGATATCTTCGGTTTCTGTGGAGTCTCTATATACCATCGAGTTATTCGTAGTTATGGAGTCTACATGAACACCAAGGTCTGTTCGACCATCGGCCGATGAACTCTCGAGTTTCGGCGCTGTTCTGCCCTTATCTGGCGGCCCCGACATCGCCCGTGACATGCTGATAAGGCGAGGCGTGTCCCTAACTCGAGGTCGTGTTATCTTGGCTTTGCTCCGCTGTATAGTCGATCGTTATTTAGGCTAAGTGTGTGCCCCAGCAGGAAAATCCGTAGTAACCCAACTGCCCACGCATATATAAGTTTTCTATGATATAAGTTTAACTTTTCACCAAAATAATAACAATCGGAAATGTATTTAATCACAGTGCTGTAATTTTCAGGGAGTGTTTGACTTCAACACGCGCATAAAATTTCAACACAATGTTAAATACACTGTCACTCGTGTAAAATGTTGTAAACTTTCTGATCAGAATTGAAGTAATTAGGTGGCCAGAACCGACACTAAGACCTAAATAAATATACTTTTTTTGACACATTTTCTTGACCGTAGCAACAAGGCAAACCCAACATTGGCATCTAAAATACAATTCACTCGAACTATAAGTGCTTAAAGCCTCGAAATTGTGTACGAGGCCGCGGGTAACTGTTAGTACATTATAATATTAGTAACTAAATACATGAATATATTATATCATGTTAAGAAAATTATATATTATACAGGGTGTATATTATGTCTGGAAACACCCAAAATATATCCTTTAATAATTTAAATATAAATTTCAAACCTCTTACAATCGTGATAGAGATTGGGCATCTACTTTTTGGAACAATGTTTTGTTATTCACACCAACGGGGGGGACGTCCTGCCGAGGGTATCGTGAATATTCTTAATGGAAGCCTATACCTTGTGATACATAATTTTTAAGGTAATGATAGCTTACTGAATTGAATGCCACAAACCGCATCTCAAGGGAATTATTCTATCAGAAAATAGAGCATTTTTAGTATTGAAAATTTACTGATGTTCAACAATGTAATTTTAAACATGGTTCTTGCCACAAAATGTGTTACACTAATTTTTTAGCATTTTTTTAAATGTTCAATTAAATAAAACAAAAATTTCATTTTAAGGTGGTTTCATTAGTACAAATTTACTAGTTTTTTATTACAATGAAGAAAACTTATGAGTCCACTTTCTCTGATTACTTATGAATCTGTACTTGGTGTTTTCCAGTCAGCAGGAAGGTTTAAAAGAGACAAAGGTCACTAGCCTATGAGAAACATTATTGTGTTATTAAATCATCTGGTCTACAGGTTTCAGTTTGTTGAGCATGGAGCTTTCACTAGACAGGGTCTAAGCTTGGGAATTACAAATGGACAAAGGTCATATCATTCCTGTCGAGTTAAATCAGTGTCTCTGAAGCATTGCTGTCAACAAGTTATCTAATTACAGTAGTAGTTCAGTTTTTATTTGTGCATTTTAATGGAATTGTCTGAAAGAGAACGAATTACTTTGTTGATGATGCGAGGATTATGGCGATCGTCAAAGATCTTATCGGGAAGTTTGTAATTTGTTTAATGACACTTTCCCAGAAAGGAATCCCATAAGTGTTTCAAACAATATCAAAAAACTATTGAGCGTTTTGAAATGACAGGAGTGTACGTAATCGGCCAAAGTCGGGTAGGATACAATCTGCAACAGATGAAGAACATGCACTAGATGTTTTGCAAACATTTATTGAAGACCCACATTACATCGCTCAGAAAAAGCTGCACAGCAACATGATATGCACCCTATGTCTGTGAGTAAGATTTTGAAAATTAATAAATACAAACCATTTAAAGTTCATTTATTCCAACAGTTAAGTGAGGATGATTACGACAGAAGAGTTGAGTTTTTGTGAACTTGTGATGCGCAAATGTGATGACAATAGAGATTTTCTGACCAACATACTATTTTCTGATGAGGCAACTTTTTTTCCTAAATGGCAATGTTAACAGGCACAATTGCCGTTACTGGGCTAGTGAAAACCCACATTGGATTACTGAGTCCCATTCACAGCAACCACAAAAACTGAACGTATGGTGTGTGAATTTTAGGTAACAAAATTGTTGGACCCTTTTTCATCAATGGAAATTTAAATGCCGAACTTTACTACAATATGCTCCAAAATGAAATAATCCCAGCTATTCAAATTGCATCAGGAGAATACTTTGATAATGTATGGTTTCAGCAGGATGGTGCTCCACCCCATTATGGGAGACAGGTAAGAGAGTATTTGGATTTAAGGTTTCCTCATAAATGGATTGGCCGAAGAGGAGAAATCGAATGGCCTCCAAGATCTCCGGATTTGTCACCAATCGATTATTTCCTATGGGGTCATTTAAAATCCAATGTTTATAGAAGAAAGCCTCATAATTTGGAAGACCTAAGAAACAGGATTATAGAGGAGATTGCTTTGATAACTGAAGAAATGTTAGGCAACTCTGTCGAATCATTTTTACACAAGATTGGCTCATTGTCAAACCGTAGAAGGAACACAGTTCGAACAATTGCTTTGACACCAAATGCAGGTAAAACGTTTGTTGTAAGACTTTTCTAACAGCATACATTATTTTTTATTTGTAATAAGAAATCAATATAACATAAGTATTTCATAATTGTACTGTAATAAAAACTGGCAAATTTGTGCTAATAGAACCAGCTTAAAATGAAATTTTTGTTTTATTTAATTGAACATTTTAAAAAATGCTAAAAAATTAGTGTAACACATTTTGTGGCAAGAACCATGTTAAAATTACATTGTTGAACATCAGTAAATTTTTCAATACTAAAAATGCTCTATTTTCTGATTAGAATAATTCCCTTGAGATGCGGTTTGTGGCATTCAATTCAGTAAGCTATTACCTTTAAAAAATTATGTATCACAAGGTATAGGCTTCCATTAAGAATATTCACGATACCCTCGGCAGGACGTCCCCCGTTGGTGTGACATAACAAAAACATATGTTCCAAAAAGTAGATGCCCAATCTCTATCACGATTGTAAGAGGTTTCAAATTTATATTTAAATTATTAAAGGATATATTTGGGTGTTTCCAGACATAATATACACCCTGTATAGTTTTAAGAAAATATTTGATAATTAGCTCTAATCATTTCAATATGGCTGATCAAAACGTGTAGAAATGTGTATTTTTATTATTTTATTGTATGTATATAAAATATGTGGAAGGAAATTACAAGTATTTTAATTATACAAAATATAATTTTTTTCAAAATGACTAGGAAAGACTAGGAAAAGATGTTTTAAAATTATTTTTTAAATATGCAATTTCCTGTCGTCTTCAGTAATAGGCCTATAAATACTGTAAAAATCACATGTTTTAATCTTCAGCGGTTTTTTTTCTCGAGCCGTATTAAAAATTGTCTCTAAATTCTTACTTTAAATGTCTATAAATCCACGTTGAATGATCAGAAAACTTTTTAATATTTGTTCTGCCGTAAGGGAGGATAGAATATGTTTGTTTCCGTTATGGAATTTTGTAATTTTCTTTAAGATACCACGGGCTATAATGTAGCGGCCTTGAGTTTTACTCCATATGTTAAGCTTAAACCATTTTACCTCTTACTGTTGATTTAAGAACAATAATAGTTGTGTAATTTTAAAAATGTAATTGATACGCATTCAAATGCTTTTACTTACAAAATGTACATTCTTTGCAGTTTAAATAATTAAGTAAAAAAGTTTGAGATTTTGTTCCGAGTGACTAATAAAAGTATCAGTAAAATAAATGAGCGTTTCGGTGTGTATTAATCATGAGACATTAAACTGAGACATTCTCCATAATTGTATTAGAGAACAAAAAAAGCCGTAAAAGTGAATGAAGTTTAATATTGTTCTCGTAAGTCTAAAATGAAGATGGCCACCAGATGAAAGGTGGTATCTTAAAGGAGAATAATTTTTAAAAGTTTTAAAACATTAACTGAACTAAAAGATATATTGCACCATCTTCAGCACGCCTGCCTCAGTGAGTATTATACAGTCCCAGAATCTGAAATTCAGCTCCTGTTGCTGACCAACAACTTAGTAAATGGAGCAAATTTCGACGAAAAGTGGGTTGTAGTAGCTCAGAGGGGGCTAATGAACCAATAGCAGTCCGATCTGCGATGGTCAATAGCAAGCTCCGACCGATGCTCAAACTTCATTCAATCATGACAATAGCTTTAAAATATCTCATCACGTTTTCCTAGTCATTTTGAAAACAACGAAGAGGTACAAAGGGCAATGGTGGATGTTTATTTATTTATTTATTTATTTACATTCCAACGGCAGTACACCAATTTACACTTTACAACAAGTTGATGGCACATGTTAAGAAGAAAAAAAAACAGCAAAAAACTTAACGAGTAAACCAAACAAATGGATATAACAATAGCTATGCTACAAGATGCTTAACTGTCAATGCAATGCCTTACAACTAAATCTGACATTGAATACTTAAATACTTACTCACCCCGTGTTTAACTGTCCGGATGATCAAACCCAATGACCTTGAGGCTCTGGAGCAAATGTGGCTGATGTGGGAGCCAAATTCGAATGACGAGTCGATTAAGACGCCAAGGTCCCTGATTACCTCACATCTCTCCACTCGGGATCCGTCCATGGAGTACTCAGCAACTATAACAGTCGTCCTCCTACTATAGGTGATAAGCTTGGTCTTCAAAGGGTTCACAAACATTTCGTTGGAGGTGCACCAATTAAGGACATTGTCCAGGGCGCTCTGCAAAACCTGGCAGTCGTGGATAGATGTTACCTCAATTAAAAGCTTAATGTCATCAGCAAATAGCAAGAAGGGAACACCAATGACTTCCTTGATGTCATTTATGTATATCGAAAAGAGAAGAGGACCCAGATGGGAACCCTGAGGCACTCCAGAGCTTGCAACAAAGGAACAATATAGGTGATTGGCAAACCGGACGAACAATCTTCGATCAGAGAGGTAGCTCTTGAACCATCGCAGCATCACACCGACGACCCCATATCCCTCCAACTTAGCAAGAAGGTGCCGGTGACTTATTTTTGCAAAAAGCCTTGCTAAAGTCTATGTAAACTGCATCCACTTGGTTTCTGCGGCTAAGAGCGTCCATCACATAACACTGGAGTAAAAGGAGGTTTGTTTCCGTTGACCTTCCTGTGAGGAAACCGTGCTGCTCATCAATGATAACATGCTTGAAGAGAGGCTGCAGCATGTCCAGAATGAGGCTCTCAAACACCTTACTCAGGACAGATTGTATCACCATCGGTCTGTAGTTAGTAGCGTCATTGCAATCGCCAGACTTCATGATAGGGATCACGAATCCATCCTTGAGAGCATCAGGGAAAATTCCAGTGGACAAGCTGAGGTTGAACAGAAAGCAGAGCAGAGGAGCCAGTTCAGAGTGACAAAAGTTGAGGACCCCCGGAGTAACCTCATCAGGACCACATCCCTTAGTAGAGTCAAGAGCAACGAGTTTTCTGTGAACGGCATCAAGTGAGACAGAGCAATCAGAGAAGACAAAGGAGGTATTGAAGGGCGGAACAGGCAGAGCTTCGGAAGATGCAGGTGTGTATACAGAGGAAAAGTAGGTGGCGAAGAGCTCGCACATCTCAAAAGGAGCAGAGACCTCAATGTTGCCAAGTCTAAGTAAAGAAGGAGTGGTAGATGTGCGATTGAGGTCATTCACGAAGCTCCAGAACACCTTGACGTTCGAGGAGATAGTAGAGTTGACGTAACCCACGTAGCTAGCACGGCATTCCCTGGAGAACGTCCGGCAACACTCTCTGATTCTGCAGAACGAACGATAGAGAGATCGTTTGAACCTCTTGTGAAGTATCTTCTTAAATATGACTAGCTCCTTCAATTCTTTAGAGAACCACCTAGGAAATACAGAGGGACCAACACGCTTCCAGGGAGAGTGGGATCTAATGCAATCCCCAAGTTGTTTGCAGAAGCTGGAGAACAGGAGGTTAACATCATTGCAATTATAATCAAGTCGAGCTATTCCATGCTGGAGATCACATCTTACCGCTTCTAAGTTACACCTCCCAGTATTCCGAATATATGTGGGGTGGTCAGCACGAGAATTCATTGGGCAAGAAGCAACACTGGTAACGACAAGGGCAGGGTGACAGGGTTCAGATGCGGATCGTCCTCCAAAGAGACAGTAAAAAAGTCAGACGGGTCAAATATCAAATCCAATTGGACTCCCCGAACGTTGAGGACATCACTGATCTGTGATAAATCCAGTTGAGAAGCAAGGTCCAGAAGAACTCTCACAGGAGGAGGAGCAACGGGTAGGTCAGGGTTAATCCAGTTGAAGCCAGGCAAATTGAAATCACCGGTAATCAAAACCGCATCGAAGTTGTGGCAAGTGGAGATAGTTTCAGTGAGCGACTCAGCAAAAAGAGAGTAGATCCCTGTTGGAGACCGTGGAGGTATGTAAACAGCACAGATCAGAATCTTCAGCAAGGGGTTAAGTCTGACAAGTACACACAGAGTCTCAACCGGCAGATCAGGCTGCATGATCTCAGAAGAATGAAGAGTCCTGTTAACAGCTATCAGGATGCCACCACCACCCTGTTTACTGCTGGCAAGGGCTGAGCGGTCCTTGCGATAGACAACAAAGTCATCAAAGCCAATCTCCGATGATGAAATAGATGAGTTCAAGTTAGTTTCAATAAAGATAACAACATTATATAAACAAATCGAATTCCATTGACGTTTTGATAGAGTAAATTGAGTTGTGTAGTGCCGTTGGAGATTATCCGTTTTTGTCTCTACAATCTTGGGATTGCCGTTGATGTACTTAATTGTGAGGTTACTTTCACCCGAGTCTGATCGACGAGCCAACTCAGCTCTAAGGTGCTTGAGACGCATTGCTTCGTTCTTGGTTCTATCACGTCCAACAGATACTTTGGAAAAGTCATCGCCCAGTCCCGACATTGTTGTTAACATAGTGAATAACAAAGTTGTAATTTTCTTCTGACTTCACCGAGTGCTCTAGCCCAGACGAAAATAGAAGTCGGAATTAAGGTTATTACTATTTTAAAGTTATCTGTTAGTTATCTCTCAACGAACTTGAGTTATAGTAGCAAAATAAGCTGAATACTAACATCAGATAATAAATGAAGAATGTAAGAATCTCTATCCAAGTAGAATAATATCTGCAAGAAAGATTATCTAAAGAACTATCACTAAACACTGGATTGTAAAAGAATTTCAGATAAAGTATCTCTGAAATATTCGAAGGATTTGTAACAAGATATGGTATGTTGGCTAAAGGATTATCGGATTGAGGTGACGCAATCGAAATGCAAAATTTGGAAAACATTTTGTTAAAGCACTTTCTTCTGTTAATATGTGTTCGCTATAATTCTTTTAGTTAGATTATATTGGACGTCTTTTAATGACTCTGTTTTAATTTTAGAGATTAAAAGTTCCTTGAATGTTTCAGTTTTAAGTGATTTAGATTTCCTGTCCTCCCCGAGAGAACATGCTGAGAAATTCCACAAGACCAAACCACTCGACGTTCAAGGGCTCATAGGAAGGGAGGATCGAGTTACTTACTCTCCGGTTTGGATCATTCCAGCTCCAGAGTGTGGTTTATTTCCAGCGAGCCCCTCCTTCTCCCACCCACGACCGCGAGTCTCCTTCAGGCATCACTCACCTCACTGGAGACTCCATCGACCTGAGACGGAGTAAAAAGACCGTATCGCCAATCTTCAGATATTGTTCGCTAATTTTCTATTGGTTTAAAACGAGCTAACTGTAAACACAGATTTGTGTTGTTGATTGGAAAGTAATTCTTAAAGGCTCAAATGTACAACAGTGAATTTGTATAAGCAATGCCATTTCTCGTAAACATTTAAATAATCTAAGTAATCTCTACTTCCAAGGTTGAAATTAGTAATGGCTGCAGCAAAATCAGTAGCAAAAGAAGTGCAGCGCGGATAATTACTCCATTAACGACAGGATAATATCGAGGAGGCATGTGCAAACAGCTGATTGTAGTCTACCCGGTGTACTGCAGGCCGACGACCCCGGCTGGCTAGCTAGCTAGCTATACGGCTACACTGTGTACGCTACAGTTGTCACGTCTCGGTCGGCATCGTAAAGAATAGTGTAATTCGTGCTCTGGGGCGCGTTATTAGATACTGTACACTTGTTAGTCGGTAATAGTTAAGGTCATAGTATTTAACTTAAACATTGCTACAAGACTACATTTTCTTGTGTCTGTAGATTCATATACGTCCGTTGTTCATGTTTCTCTATAGCGCTTATAAGGTTTAGTAAGAAACTGAGAAATAAGCTGGATATCAAATGTAAATTTTTATCAAAATAAGAAATTAGGTGTAGTGATGTTCTCATCTACAAAATGTTTAATTTCACTTGGGTCTGAGTACACCGTACAACGCCTAGATTACAACCAACTAGGGGTTTACGTCATAAGAACAATGTTGAACTTAAAACACTTTTACGCCCTTATTTTAGCCATATAATGATGGATGATGTCTCATTTCAAAGATATATTAAGTTTATCTTGTAAAATACAGTTTTAATATTTAAACACAGAAATACCAAGTTTTTTTACATTTACTGAATAATCTAAAAAATACAAAACATAAAACGCGTTTGGATGCACATTGATTATATCTTTAAAATAAGATATCTCCCACGATTCTTTGATTAAAAATAGGCGTAAAAGTATTTTAAGTTTAACGTTGTTCTTATGCAGTTTACACCTAGATAGCCGCCAGTATGGCTCTAGTTTTGTTTGTGGGACAAAAATTGTTTGAGAATTGTTAAGGATAATAAAATGCACGGTGACCTACTTAATTGTTTTAACATGGCTTTAAGTATGTGTTGGTTATATCCGTTTTATAAACACTTTTGCAAAACTCCTTTCTAAGTCGAATTCGAATCTCACATTTGTGTTTAGCTCTGTAACTATTTAACATTCATTTAACTGTCAACAAATACTGAGATCACACTATGTATATAAATAAACCTATCCTCGTCATAAACAAAACAGTTTACTGTGAAAAAGCGATTAAATTAATAGTCTAAGCTTTGAAAATAGTAAGTTTGAGGGAGTAATATTTGCCTCAGCCAAAAGTTTGCAATGTCAATGAATTTTGCAATACCTACAAAACTAAAGGTACAATCAAGAATATCAGTTACATTCAAGTTACAATTGGAAAGAAAACAGGGCCTGTTTGTAATCCAATCTTGGGATGGCAAATATTATTTGATTGAATTGAAGACTCTTGAAAAATTGGAAACATATAATACTAGTAGATATTGAAACAAATTACAAGCCAATATTGCTATCCTCAATGGTTACGCCACACAACTTATTGACAATATACTAAAAATCTTTGAAAAGGAAAACTAGGAAAGATAAAATAACATTATGGCCACTTCAAGACAGAAAACCAGACTTTATTTGCACAGCATACAGCACTTTTTCTTTAAAAACACATACAAATAAAACTGTTTCTCACAGAACAAGCTACAAACTATCCTAAATATTAGGTAACCCTGAAGATAAAATTTTAAATGAAATTATCTATGAAATTGATAGCAACGACTGTGGCAAAATGCATATTGGACAATCAATAAGAACAATAAAAACAAGATTCAAAAAGCACTTATCATACACAAATTAAGGAAAAGTTGACAAATCTGCTAGAGCAAAGCACTGCATTGAATCAGGATACACGATATCTAATACAAATCTAAAATTAATGAAAGAAGTAATGAAACCAATGGACTTATATGAGTGGGAATCACTACAGATATGTGGGAATAAAGATAAACTCTTAAATAGAGAAGAAAACCGTGTTGACAATTCTATTTTACTTTCTGCACAATGTGTTAAAAATATAAATTAAACATGTCTAATTTTACATACTGGCCGAAATATTTTAAAATTTTTGTATTTACATTTATACACCATAAGGTATTTTTATTATAATTTTAATAAATGAAAATAATTCAAATATGTATTTGTAAAGTCGCCTTATAATGAAACCTTCGGAAGGCCTAGTTCTAAAAATAAACAGTACTGGAAAAAGTGTTGTTTTAATATCTACTAATTTACTAAGTTGTTAAAATTGTATAGAATGTCACATTTCCGATTTTTTACGTGCGAATCTAGGAGACCGTCGCGTCATGCCTACTGTATGTCACAAAAGAACATTACTGGACTTTTTCGTATACGTCGGTATACGAATGTTCTCGGGAACATCCAAGTCAGGTGGACTATGAAGTCTTGCAAATGATTTCCCCATGAAAAGTTTAGCTAAATTTAGATTTAAAATATAAGGTGTGATGAGATTATTGAACATTACCAGATAAAATTTTACTAGCTATTTAATCATACATTTTAACTTGATTAATCAATCTTGATCAATAGGTTCTTAATGCTGATATTTTTGTTAATAAACTTCATCAACTGACAGTAGGGTAAACTTGAGTTGATAGATTTTAATAAAATTTTGATCAGGTCTAACCCTAATGTGTTGATTAATAAAAGGGAAAAGATGTACGGCCAACCCACGCTGACAAATGGTGAAAAGAAGGATTTTTTTGTCTAATAAACTTAGGATAAGAGTCTGAAAAACTTCTCATTGCACTTAGTCCTACAAAAAAATTTGCACTTACTTCCAGAGATATTCAAGAGGTGATGTTGGGAGTAGGGACCGCTTCCTTTCGAGATCCATGAGGGATATCAGGCACACTATCTCAGTCATGTCATCTTAGAAGAAAGGGTGGCCAGCTCTGTTCCATCCTCTACAGTAAATACGGGCAGGAGACAGCACTATCTCATGGCTAGGGTAGCAACAACTTCACTAAGAGATCTCCACCCACCCCAACAGTCATCCTCCGCAGTTGAGTGTCGGCTCGCCTTTCCACCCCAATATCTCGCCCTTTTCGGTTAGTGGTTTACAGTCCCTGGCAATCAATAGGGTTGCCCAGGTGTATATTTGACACATTGGATTATTCAGTAACCAATGTAGTTTCAATTGGAAGGTTTAAACCAGCCAGAAATCCTTTGTTTGAAGTTTATTTTTGACGATGGAAGGATTGTGAAGGAAATAGGACTTTTTCCGGACATTTGCCATTGTTCAGTGAAACAATAAATCAGTAACACAATTAGTAACACAGCCAGAAATGAACCTTTCTTCTGAAGCAAAGACACGTCACTTCTCGTAACGATATAAGTACTATTATTTATTGCCGTACACGAATAAGCTTATTGAAATGTAAAATTAATGAGCTGTATCATAAATGCTACCAACATTGTTACTAATATTCAAACATTTTAGGTAAATTTTGTACACAAAAATTGTCCCAAAAATACCCAAACATGTTCAAACTTGATACGAAAATAATCTTATAAATATTTCGGTTACGTTCGTTGGCCAGCTGGGTACGCCACTCTGTTTCAATATGGCGGTCTTCTAAACGTTACGATTATTCAAAACTCAAATTTTTAAGAACCTAGAGAAAAAAATAAAACGCATTCTTATGGAAATTTCTAAAATGTTTGTTACAAAATACTGTAATGAGATGTTTATAACATAAAGCCAAAACACTTTTTAAACTAAATTTTATTTGTATCTCGAATTGTTTCCAGATATCGATTACATGTAAATTACATAAGAATTTCTATCGCCACGTATCTTAGTATCTTAGACATACGAGAAATTATTCAGGAAAATTATTTAGAAAAATTAAGTGCAGGAATGTTGGCGATCCATCAGTGTATTTTGCTGCAAACATGAACAGAAACAGCCAATACCAAGCGATCCAGTTTCACAGTTATCTGCTCAAGGGACCGACTTTTCATATCTCCGCCATGTTAATGATTGCTTCTGTTCTGAGGTTCTACTGGAAATATTGACTTAATCTTTTTATTTGAAAGATTATCCTTTTTTATACAAGGAACTAAAAAAAATAACTGTTATCATTTGGAGAATGTTTAAGGAAACGAGAATTTGTTTCTTTTGTTTACAAAGCGGTTTAGAGTATTTTCAAATTTAATTTGTTTAACTTAAATTGTTAGTATTGTTGGTTTTAATGATAAGAAGTTCAAAACAAGAAAATTATTAATGAGAAAACCAAAGAAAATTAATATTACAGAAACTTTACATCTTGTTCTTGTAGATATCATTTGTAGTACCTCCAATGTAATAATGGTTGGCCGGGTAGGCCTTGATCTTTTGCATCTTAGTACGTATATTTAAGTTTCCTTTTAGAACAAATTTGCATGTTGTCATATCTGTTTTGCTAGTAGTGCATTAGCCTTTTTGGCGAAATTAATTCGCCTGCCATCTAACGTCTACATGACTTTGATAACTTTTCTTTGTTTTTAATCCAATCTTTTGGAATAACTTACACTTCCCTATCTGACCACCATTAACACGTGTTACAGCCTCATAAGCATCAAAGTTTAGGATAGGGAGTCTAACGAACACTTGTCCGGGATTTATGTCCAAACCACATTATTGAAAGACTCGTTGACATTTTGTCTCTTATCTTACAAATTACAGATCAATGACAAAGAAAACAAAATCCAACCAGAGTAGACATTACATAATACCAAAAATACTGTTTGAGCTGCTAACTAAATATCATTGGCCATCGATATCATTTATGTTCTAATACATTGTGCCATTAACACTTACAGTGCATGGATATTTATTTGTCACTGAGGTATACAATTAAAGTTGTGATCATGATTAAATGAATACCATAATCATTATCAAAACGACAATCGTTTAAAAAAGGATTTTCATTGTGTGGTATCCTCATATTAAGTTACTCGTTGACTTAAAACGTTTATAATTGCTCTACAAACGATCTAAAATAGCCTTATACTTTATATTAAAGCCTTGAGCTGAAATTGGATTTCGGGGTCGCACTCATAGGTATATCGCTTCCAGCCTACCATTATGCCAAATTAGATCCTTTGGATCTTATTGAACTTTTCCAAAAACCCGACGTGTTCAAAAACCTTTATCAATCAGACATTTGCTATTAATGAATTAAGACTGTCATAGAAGGCTTTTATTTTGTGTATAGTAGCCTAGTGTTAGTTCTCTATTTTAGGGAAAGAGGATGCAGGCTTACATCTGAAATAGAGCAACTGATTATCATGGCCTTGAACGATAGATAGACACGCACTGCGTCGTGGTTATCACTGCGGAGGCAGTTGGATTGCAATAATCTCCAGATAGTATTGCTGACGATGACACTGTGTGAGGATCAAAGCCACTTTATAATTTTCAGATCCCAGTATAAGGTGTTATTTTAACGTTTTAAGACAATACTTAGATTTGTGAAATTGATTATTCGTGTTATTTTAACAGGTTCATCACCACACATATAGAAGTTGACTATTACAACACTTTAAATAGCTGAATGGTGTCTTAGTTAGGTAATCTGCATTGTCAGAGAATGAATTTAATGCGTTTTTTTATATTGTTGAATAAGTCAGGCTCCTCCATAAATTACCTATAAACCACTTAGGGAGGAAGTCTATTTTTAACCTAAATAACAGAGTTTGGAATTGTATATTACCCAAAATATTTCATCATAACAAATGTTTGATGATAATGATAAATAAGTCGTTAAATTAGACCGTTGCAGAAGAAATTGCAATTTTTAAAATTAGAATGGAATAATCAACAGACAGCAGATTCCATTTGTTTTTGGGTTATTTAATCTTCGTTGTAGTTTCTACTGATAGCTAATATTAGATAGAAGACTGGTTTTTTTTCTACTAAGCAAATTTTTCTACGAAACAATATCTTGCACATTTCTACACAATGCATGCGTGATATCTTATAGTAAGACTGAGGTGCCCAGCTTATCCCTTTACGTAGTACTAATGTTTCTGGTGTGCATAGCTTTGGTTCTTTGGTTCTTGCATGGTTTCGTTTTGGTATTTTACTAGGTGGCATTACAATGTAATGGGTTATTTGCACATAAATTTTTCGTCGTAATGATGTTTTGTTCATGGCATTGTGTTTCGATTGAATATACCTTTAAAATGACATGTCACAAGATAGGGGTTGCAATTTGAAAATTTAAACTTACCCCATGTACCTCCCTTTCTAAAGGGGGAACATTGTTTATCATTCAAAAAATCCAAAATTATTTTAATATGTATGGTGCAGGTTATACATCGATATCTCAATCCGTTTGGAATACATCCGGGCGTATCAGGGCTTAATTTGCTTACACCCAGTATATAGCATCAAAGAGGTTTCTAAACTTAACATGTAAGAACAAAAACAAAACAACAACAAAAAAGAACTCAGCTTCTCATAGAACACAAATGTGTTATAAAATTACACCAGTTTAAATTACATACAGTCTTCACCTTTACTATACTACATGCAGTTATACAACTGCAACTGAGTTCAAAATGTTTTTTAAGAAGGAAGTATTCGACTAATCACAAGTTTCAACAGAAATTGTGACACACACACACACACACACACACACACACACACACACACACACACACACACACACACACACACACACACACACAAATATATATATATACAAATTTCAATTTAAAATTTGAATGGTATATATATATATATATATATATATACATACCACAGTCCACTAGGATTTCAGACTTGCTGAGATTCAGTATTGTAACGTCTAAACGTTATTTAGCCTAAGCTTTGCCTTCACCACCCAATGACGATCTAAATTACTAGGAATTTTCTTGCAAAAAATCTCTATTGGATATCAAACAGGCCATGTCTTTTACCCACTAGGTTGGTTCAAACGTTGCGTGTGGAACGGATAAACAAAGACTCACTATTACGGTTTTGCTGCAGGGCCAACTCTCTGATAGTTACTTAAAGTTCTAAAGCAAGTGCCCTCAGATTGCGATATTACATGACAATGCAGTACCAGTTAATAATGTTCGAAGAGTTGTCCACAATAGACACACTGGTCAAAGTATCCAAAGATAACAAATTATAAGAAGTGTTAAAACCATCAAAGACTTATGGACGAAGTTTCGTCAGCAACGCGGAGAAAGAGAGAGATAGGACTGGTGCAGTCGAAGTCGTGTGAGGAAGTCACGCGAGCCGCGAAACTTCCCGCCAATTACAAGCTCTTCTCGATGCGCTTTATTATTTTCGACCAGAGAAATCAGAGAAGGCAGCCTGAGACAGGTGATTGGCGGAGAGAGGAGATGGTAGCCTACATCCGACACGCCGCGATATGGCCGGCTCGACCCTCTTGTTCTAATGGCCTTCTCGTGATTTTGGCCGAGATTTCGGCAGTGACTAGGTTCAAAATGAACTCTCTAAGAAAGTTAGTCTCAATCGCTATAATTTAATTCTAATCTCGTCAAATTAATGTTCAGGAAATTCCCATGACTTGCCCCCAAAAACGATTTGGTCAAATTCCGTTAGTTGCCCGCAAAACTGTTTATAGAATTACATTTAAGTATGTGGGTTTATAATATTTTATAGCTCTCTCAGACGTTCGTGATCAGACCTTCTAGAATTTTATTCGGTTCCGTTATTTAATTATCGGTTACTGATAAATTTGATAGCCACTATTGCGAACCTCAAGGAGTGTGTTTGGTTCGTCGCCATCAGTGCCTTGATGCTGTTCCGCACCAATGACCGAAGGCGTTCGTGCCACATCGTTCGGAAACTAGACATATATAATCTTATTCTAACAATCACAGACTTGATTTTTGTTTATTTAAAGAGGTATCGCAGAAAAAACTGATAACGGAGTAGTTTAAACAGATAACAGAAGTTGATCATTAAGAATGATTTAAGGTGTTTAAAACCGCAGAAATAAAAACGTTTTTGTTACATAACTTTAAAATCAGTGTTGATTTGCATTCTCTCATTTTCTAATACTACCCACCGATTAGGATGCTGAGTTATACAGCATTGAGTGATTTTTTTCAACTGAATTTTGCTAATATAATGTTATCATCAAATTATTATACAGTTCCTAGTTTAGTGATACAGTATAAGGCATTTCATCCAAAAAACATAAAATTATCATGTAATGAAGTAAATGCAAAGAAGGAGATTTACCTCTTTAAGAACCAAAAATACATTTATTAAATTCAGCCCTTTAATTTTTTCAGAATAAGGTTGGTTGTCAGAGCACTTCTTTTACAATTTATTGAGTATTTTTAAAAATTCGTAGAACTAACAATATACTGTTTGATTTAGTAAATAATTCTAGTATTAGTGAGTTGGCACAAGCCACTACTGTTTTCAGGAGAATTGTGCGTTCAGGAGAATTATTAAAGAATTTAAATATATTCTAGTCGACCAACGTGACTGTAATCTGTCACCGAGAGTCTTCTCTAGATAGTAGCTCTCCAGCGGTGTCACTCGAGTGCTGGAGCCAGCTGGAGTTATTTCCAGGGAGGCGAGACACGGTTATTTATACAGTGTCTGTCTGTCTATGTCTCTGTGTCCCTGAGCACATTTATAACCCGTGACTTTGCGGCTTATTGTCGAGTCTTTGGTCTAGGCCGCTTCACCTTATATCTCGCTCTTGAACATATCTCGCTGATTTGCATATCAAAGTATCCAATGATCCAGAATGGAATACTCCGGAAAACAATGACGTACTGACGTTGTTCGGACATTCGTCGCAAGGAAAACATCTCGCAAAATGAGAAAGCAAATGTGTAGTGATTGGCTGATTCTTAAGAGAGCACTACATTACGAAAATAACAATATTTTCTAAAATTGAATATAAGGTTTTATTGTAGAAGATTTTATTGATGTTTCAATTTTGGAGGAGATGGATCAAGTGAACCGTACGGCTTTGTGTGTTTTTTTAATTCAGAGATATTTTAGCCAACCTCAGCGCTAATGTAAACAACTTTAGAAGTTTCGACAAGTTTGAATTTGAGCCTTTTTGCGAATAGTAATCAAATGCTCAGATCTTAGGCACTATGATGTGTGGTAAGTACTGTTAGAAGTTGTTCACGTCTGTGTTGTAAAATTTTATCTAGAAGAGATAGTCATCGTTAGATATTTGTAGTGCAGAGGAAGACATGAGGGAGAAAGCTTGTTGGTTAAAGAGATTGATTATTAAGGGACATTACTGGTCTTCGAATAATCAGACTACAGCTGAGGTGTGTCGCATTTACAACAATTGAATAATCCTGAGTATCATGGGACTAAACATGTCAATATATCAAAGGCTTCATAAGGGAAATACTCGATAAAGAATTACTTGAATTTAATATTGTGTCTACAAAGTTTCAAAAACTGCATCATCAAACATCGAGAAAGGTCAAGGTTCAAGCAACCGCATAATGATGGGTATGGTCAAATGATTAAAAATCATTATGTAATTTAATTAATATTCAAAAACCTTTAAATAGTTGTCTTCTAAGCTATATTTAGCTGTCTGCTGTAACTGTGTGTTATGGTACAATGGTGTTATAACATTATATCTCTTCAAGACTTGTTGAGGAAAACGTCAATCAAAACAGTGTCTTTTATTTGAACAGCATGTTTATTTAGTCTTTAAGCTTATTGATTTGATGTACTTGATTCGATTAATTCGTATTCATACTCACAGAACATATAATATCACGCCCATCAATATTAGTTATAAAAAGTCAGGTGAGTACTTTCTTTGAACAAAACAATATTTTTAGCACTGACTAAGTTTGGTTTCATGCCGGGGAGGTCCACGATCGATGCAGTCGATGAGCTTATATCCTTCATCCATTCTAACCTTGAAGTGGGATTATCCACTGGTGCCGTCTTGTGTGACCTATCAAACGCCTTTGACTGTGTCGATCGGGACATACTCCTCAAAAAACTAGAATTGTATGGTGTGATTAACCGTCAACAAGCTCTTTTCAAGTCATACCTCAATGAAAGGTACCAAACAGTTTGTTCAAATGGAAAGTTTTCTGAATATTCTGAGGTTAAGTACGGGGTACCACAGGGGTCGGTGCTGGGCCCATTTCTATTCATAGTTATGGTAAACGACTTGGTTTCTTGTGTAAGCTCGAAATCTGTAATGTTTGCTGATGATGCAACTTTTGCCACATCACGCTTATCAATCGCTTCCTTGCAGACAGAGACTGATAGTTTACTTATACAGGCGAATAACTGGTACAGAGCCAACATGTTTCTGATGAATGTAGAGAAAACAAAAAAAAATATTTTTCTTTTAGTAACCATGGAAATAATGACAGTAGCCAAACGGTGAAGCTTTTGGGAATTATTCTTGATCCAAAGCTGTCCTGGAATCCTCATGTTGACTATGTGTGTTAAAGGTTGCATAGAGTGATTTACCTTCTAAGACACCTTAAACAATGCATACCAAATGATAGCTTAAGAATGGTTTAGTTTGCATCTTTTCATAGCACGATAGCTTATGGTTTGCTTTTTTGGGGCAACTCCAGTGGCATAAACAGTGTTTTGATCACGCAGAAGAAGGCCATGAGAATTTTGGATGGGAGTGATCCCAGAGCTCACTGCAGACCTATATTTGTAAAATTAAAAATATTAACAGTGTTACCACTTAAATCTTTACATACTTTTTGCTTTGTTGCATGTTAAGAAAAATTTTAGCAGCTTCACGCTTAACAAGCATGTACATAATTATATTACTAGAAATAGAGATTTAATTAATAGACCATACACAAGATTGAGTAAGATCTTGTTTTCCTATGAGTTTGTTGGTATATCGCTTTTTAACAAATTACATTTAAGTGCTCAGAATGTCAGTGTAAAACGATTTAAGAAAGTCATTGAGTGATTTAACTGGCTTATTGAAAAACCTTTTTACAAACTCGATGAATTTTACAGTTCTGACATTAGCATGTTAATGTTTGAGGAGATATAAGTTACACGTGTATTTTAATTTTTACCTAAACTGTAGCTTATTTTGATTATTTTTTGCCTATGTTACCATTTTAAAAGTATCATTTTTCCATGTTACGTTCGCATGTTAAGTTAAATTAATTTCTTGCACTGGGTTGCACGTTTTGTTTGTTTTTTACATTGCTATTAGTCTACTTAACTTTTTAACTTAATATTATTAAAAACCACTTTTTAACTTATTAACTATTGCTTTTAGCTATCGCTTTGATTCAACGGTATTATGCCCGTGATTTAACTATGAATTTACTGCACGATTGATTACCATTGTTTATATATATATATATATATATATATATATATATATATATATATATATATATATATATTTGAATGTAATTCTTGATCTGTTTTAACTTGCAAATTGTAATTGCATCATGTTGTGACGAGATCCATTGCGTGTAAATGTTTAAAGATCAATAAAGATATCTATCTATCTATCTATCTATCATCCCGCAAGCAGTGTAAGAAATTTTTCTTCTAAAGAATTATATCGATAACTGAAGGGAACAGAGCGTCAGAGAAAACTTGAGGGTTTCATGAGATATAAAGACGGCCGTTGAGCAAGAATGACAAAATGAAGCATTACAGAACTCGCGTGGGTTCCACGCTGCACAGTGGAGATCACGAGTTTTCGTCAGGATTATTTACCACAGAGAGGCTGGGACTTACAACACCAACTGACTGTGAGAGGTATCCTACATACGAGTATTGTAATTAGTTGTATATCGTTATGTTTGGGGACCTCTCAATCCCGGTCTAGGGCTATAGGAATTTTTTATTACTCCTTATTCGATAGATATTGTTAATTTTACTTTTATGATTTTAGACACATGTATCTCACGTATAAGTTAATCTTTTTAAATTACAAATATAAGAAGGCGTTTTCTATATCTCGACGGATGAAGATTGCTTGCTGTCGTAAGAGTTGCTGTTTGTGATAAAAAATCAAAATTGCACGTTAATTTCCAGCTATTAATTAATGAAATGAATTTAATTGGATGCTTTACTACGGTTTACTCTACGTTTGATAAGGACTTTTGATGCCTGCGAGATTCATTTAGTTCGGAATCGATATCAAATCACATTAATTTTCGATAAAGTATACAAATGGTCAAGAATACACAGAAAATTATGGAAATTCCCTCCAAAGACTAGTGGTCTGCTTGCAAGAAAAAGCTTACAACAGTCAGTTTTTTGTAGCACTTACATAAACTATTACTTCTCTTAAGAATATTTAAAATATTATAATTCAACAGTGGCATTAATATACGGAAAAACGGAAACAAACTTACATAACATTGAAGACAAAGTGCAAGTAAAAATTAAATGAACTAACTTTATTATGTGAGCAATATTGTATTTTACTTAACTATAAAATTAAAATGTCTTTTAATAAAAGAGCCGAATATATGTGGACTACAGTTTCAAAACTATTGTTAAAATGAAATTAAACATGATAGTAATTGTGTCAATAAGCAGAACGTACTTTATCATTTATATGCACACGAGCACTCATATTTATGTGTACTTACGTTTCAAGTGCAATGTGAATGTACCAAAGATTCGCTGTAAACGGTGATGCGACCAGTATTCAATGCTATGAAGTCGTGTGTAAATTCCTAGAAAGAGGAGCCAGATAAAATTAATTGACAAACTCAGTACTGTAGATGGGTCTGGAGACGTTAAATCCCAAATTAAAAAATATTTATAGTGGGATAACTGTGTAAATAAAGAGCCTTTGTTGTACAGTAGTAAATTATTAATGTAAAGTTGTAGAAATTTGGTTAGTGGAATACCTTTGACTTTTCATAAATACAGTTTTTAATAATAGCTCTCTGGAATACTGCAAAGGGCTCTAGTGAGTTAGAGTAGGTAAACGGACTGTAGGTCCACGTCATAAAACTGCCGGAAGCATTTCTTACCTACTTCTTAAGGGGTGGACAGTAGGTCCACGGTCCCGGCCTGGGACCCACTGTCCGACTCACGGGTTTCTTTTGACGAGGGGTTGATAAGGGATCGTCGTACTCACACTGCAGCACTTGAATGGATGTTTCGAGATCTAAACTCTATATCTGCTAAATAATTTTCAGTACACTACATAAGACAGCTGCAAAAAGAATGAAACGAAATTATATACATAAAATAAAGTCAGGTTAGTTACGCCATTTCTAACTTAAGAATGTCTGTAACGATTATAGTGTCTACTGGTATATACAGTATTATACAAACGATGGTCCAATATAAGGAATAACTAATAAAAACTTACTGTAGATGTTTATGATTCATTAGGACAATGCCAACCAAATTAATCAGATAGTAATATAATGCTATATGGAATTCGTTAAGATATAATCCCTATTAGTAATCCACTTCATATGTGATAGCTTGAGTAAACTGTTGTTAATATTTGCTGCTTTAGCAGTACGCTGTGCGAATGTGGTGGAAGCATCACTGACCAAAATAAAGAATAAGTGCAGGTAGAAAAACTAATGCACGGCCAGGTTTTGAAAAGTAGGACAGTTAGTGCATGCCGACACCTGTGGTCCTACCCTGCAGAAAAGTGAGGTCAGCCATCCTCGTCAAACTAGGCGTGGACCTACAGTCCTACAATCGTTAGAGTATGCGCCACCCTAATGTGCTGCACCGAGTCACCGACTGCACGAAAGTAACAAAAGCGGTCCACTACCAGAATTTGACTTGGCTGGAGGAAACCACACTTTAATTTTCGTAGTCTCTGTTATACATATTGAACTTGTAAAACGTAGCTTTTGGGTCCTTAAATATATATATATATATATATATATATATATATATATATATATATATTGCTCCTCACGTTTCAGAGCCGCATGGAATCAACAACAGATTACCACAAAAATACATCCTCAGAATCCTAGGACATAGATCACTAACGCTTCTTGGGTAAAAATTTAGTTTTGTCTATGTTATCGATTAGTACACTTGTTGCCATCCCATGTACCTAGGCCGTGTCATCTGCAAATAGGATCAGTTTTCTATTAATGCCTAATTTTAAAGTATTGTTAATATAAGTTATAAAAATAGAGGTCCGAGATACTGCCTTGTATTGCAAGGCCACCATTTGTAGTCGGTGGTCAAAATAACTCCAAACCAGTCAAGAGCTGCGTTCATTTAACCGACCGTTCCTAGATTGTAAATCGGGATCAACAGAATCAAACGCTTTGGCTAATTCTAGATAGGTGGCCAACATTTTCATTAGCACCAAGTTCTACATAACGGAAGGACATTGGTATAACAATACAATTTTACGTAATAATGCCATTGTTGTCAAAGGAACTTTTGAATTTATGTCCCTAATTGTATTTTGGTATAACAAAAGGTTATGTTTAATTGGTGTCGTGTAAATTTTTCCCCTAATCATTCACATCATATAAACACTAGAACTTTGGAAGCCCGTGAGCCAGACCTATTTTTTAGGATGTATCCAAAATTCGCTAAAGAACATTTAGAGTGTAAGAGCTTTCTACTGATATGAAGTATGTATATAAAATAATAGTTTGAGGTACTTAATCATCATATAAAAAAAAACAAAAACATTCTTTCAATAATACAGATGAAAGAGAACGGAATTATGAACATAAACAACAGGTATGGAAACAGTCCAACAGTAGAGTTATCGGAGACCTTGACTCAACACAATAGGCACAACAGTTACTCGTACTGGAAATAGGCTCTCTAATTGCAACTATTTCCTGTAGACATAGACAATAATAATGTGACAGAACGTGGAATGGTCCATAACTTGTAACCACTAATTTAATCCATTAAAATGTTTATACCTTACTTAGAATTGGGGAGAAATAAATATAATTCTGCAACGGTTAGAGAATTCCAAGAAGCACGCAGAGTTATGCGATAATGACTTAGTCAGTATGGAATCAGAATCAAGTGTATTATTCTTATACTGACGCAAACAGAAAGGGGGCGGTCAACTGTTTAATGTTTTATTCTTCTTGTCTAATGCAGGATTGCCAACTTTTGTGTTCGTTCGTAATTTAATTATTCACTTCATAGACTTATTCCAGATTTTCTGTAAAAGAGCCATTATGCAAAAACCTATTTTGTGTTGTTTTAAGTAAAATTCCATCTCCTAGAAATTGTTTCTGTGAGAGAACGGCTATACTCCTCTCAGTGAATGATTAATTTGTGTTTAATTTTAGTAAGCCATTCTTAGAAGCTCCCCTCACAGCGTCACAGGAGGAGTAAGTCTTTATTAAAAATGCGTGAACACAAAATGACATTAACTCATACTGAGCTTTTATTCTATTGGCAAGTACATATTTTTTTTGTTTCAATTGTTAAAATCTTAACATACAAAATATTTTCAAAAATTACTACAAAATACGAAAAAGATACTTCTTTTATTTTGATCAGTAGTTCGCGTTATGTCTAAAACAAGCCTCACATTTCAAATCACAAGAAGACTCTTCAAGATTTGGAGAAGATGTCACTCAGAATGTTGTGAGTGATTAGTTTTGTATCGTATCTTTTGGGAGTCATGCTGTCAAAGAGCCGGCGCATTGTTTATACATGTGGTGTCAAAGTTTCAAAAACCCGCAACCATGAAGACTATAAAAGACGGTAAGTCAAAAAACAAAAGCGAAGACCAAACAAAATTTATCTATGAGCCGTGCAAGAAAGGACTTTTTGTGCAAAACTAATTTGAAGTCTTACCACCGTAAAGCAATATATGTGATTGAATTAGTTACACAGGAGATAATTCATATGGACGAGGTGTGATGAGGTCCGAGGGATTATTTCAATTGGTTCTGAGCTCCGAAGCTAAGGCTGGATGAGTTATCTCCTGTGCAACTGATACAATCTTCGCCCCACTGATTTGTATTGTTGCAAAGTACATACTTTTGTACATGTGTCAAAAGTACATGTAGTGTATCTAGCTCTCATTTCAGTGCTGATAATGTACTCTAAAAGTATTAATGAACTACAAAGTGGAAATATATAGCATTTAGTTAAAAAAACCTCTTAATCAGTGACACAACTAAATTACAATTTGGAATAGTAAAATTTACAAGTAGTATAATTTTATAGCCTATGTATTCTTTATAAAAACACATTTTTAAAGCACATCTTCAATTAGTGTTCAGGAACAATAAAGTTATTTGTTATTTTAGAGTGATTTAAAATACTATTTAAAACAAAAAGATGAAATACTAAGATTTTAGCAAACAATGAGGTTGGTAAGTCTTCCCAGGTTTTCATTATTTACTAGAGCTGAATTTACCATTAAATACACTATGAATTAATCTAGTGCAAAGTGTATAGAGATGCATTATGACATGTTTATTTCTTGTTATAGGATTTGCTTTATATATATTTATATATATATATCTATATATATAAAAATGAATGTTTGTATGTTTGTCCTTTATGGAATCGTGAACTATTGGACCGATCATGATGAAAATTTGTACGTATATGTATTTTTCCACGGAGAAGGTTTATAAGCTATGCCCATCCCTTTCCCGATTCAGGATTCTGCCCCACTGGTTACAGAAATACCCATAAGAAATGCATTGCAGCAAACATATGTTAACGTCTTTTCAAATTTTTTAATCAGCTGTTCTTTGTAAACATATATTACACTTATAGTTTTAAAGCATAGAGTAAGCTTAAGAGAAACGACAAATTTTGTTTAAACTGTTTTTGCAATCACTGTTAAACATAGACTTTACTATCCAGATAATACAATTCAAATTTGACGTAAAAATTCACCTTTAACTGCAATATTTATTTAATATAAACCATGCTCATGCTTGATCAGAAGAGTAATGCAGATATCATAATTACTATCTTACGTTGGCTACAAATATAAAGAATGTTATAAAATCAACCTTAGTTGTTTTTTTTTGACAGAAGTATGGTTCTCAAAACTCCGTGTGTACATATTCTCTCGATCGAGACAACAAAGCAAGCTCAATCGTGGCATCGGAGATATAACTAATTTAATCTAAAATTTATTATAGTAAAAAAAAAAAATTTACTAAGTAATATAAGGACTTCGGTTCTTAAGATTTGCGTGCGAAGCCGTGGGTAACAGCTAGATAGAGGCAGGAATATGGTACATACCTTCATAATACGCCCAAGAGGCTCACGATGGAACGACTATCAATTATCTCAGCAATGTTTAGAATGTGATAGAAAAAGAATAAGTGAATATAGTGTACTGTTTTCAACGGGAAATGGCGTGCGAAGCCGCGGGCATCTTTTGCAAAAAATTATTGAAATGCGCAGCAAAGCGCGCCGGGCCCGCTAGTAGACAATAATTTATAAACTCCTTGATTAGATTATTGTTTCACATCTCTAATACAAATTGTAAACACTGGTGTTGTTTTTTTTTTTTTGCTATATCCGTTTTCTCGATAGTCTGGAAAACTATGGCGGAGCTCACTTCTAAGATCGGTGAAATTTTCGTAAAATTTAGTTTACAATCTATTAAGTTTATTACTATAATAGATCCCACCCTATCCACCAGCTCCAGCTAAATATTCAGTTAAATATTTCGGTTGGTTGCAGTACATTCTGTATTATAAATATGAATTTTTAACTCTTTGTTGAGCCTCCAATATTTTAAATAAAAGTATAATACAATTCCTAATACAACATTAACAACGTATTTATTTATTCTATATATTATTGGATGGTCACATTTTGGCGAGTATCGAATATAATTTACGATTGCAAATATTTTTACAACAATTTTAATACAACGACCTTTGGCGTCTGAAACCTTTAGTACCTTGATTTCGGACAGTGGCCCCTCTTAATATACCTTAGTTCATGAATGTACGGAGTTACATTTGATTCGTGGTGAATCAATTCGAACCTCCGAAAGGTACAGGCGAAGAAGAAAGATTAGATGTAGATTCATTGACTTTCCGGAACAATCTCTTGTTCCTTTCCCATCTCCAGTTGTGACCATAACACTAGCGTGTAAAGGTTGACTAGGCTTGTAGATAGGCTTCCAGTTCCCTCTCAAGTTGATGTAAGTAATGGGTTGGCTAAAAGTTACTCACCTATTATCATTATATTATCACTTATGGAAGAGGATAAAACTAATATCAAGCGATATCCTGACGCTTGAGTCAGTTTATTGATTTAAAGACTCTTGAAGTATATTCACAAACGTGGTATACTTGTTCCAACACTATAAAACTTTACTATTAGGACCCTCTTTGATTATTATTGCATGGTTCATCCAAGCCAAATACAAAGGTATGGTACATCATTTGTACGTATCGTATCATTTGTACGTATCGTATCTAGTATTTGAGCAAAAACACCAAAGAAATTGCAATCAGAATTGAAGACAAAATTGTTGAAAATCAAGCTCAAGTAGTAGACGAATTCAACAAGTACTTCTCTTCCGTTGCTACAGTGAACTCGGCGTTCACTGAACCTCGGTTCGGCGGGGGAGATGCTGTTGAACCAGTTGCATCCATAGCTTTGGCTCCTGTGTGTGAGGGGGAGGTAGCACGTGTGATACAAGGGCTGAACGTGTGATACGGGGGGGGGGGGGACGTGTGATGCCAGCGGGATGTCAGTGTGGCTTCTCAAACGTTGCTTCAGGCACATAGTGAGACCACTCACAAAACTGATAAACTTTTCTTTGGAAAAGGGAACTTTTCCGTCTCTCCTGAAGACGGCCAAAGTCATCCCGATCTTCAAAAAGGACGATCCTTGCCTTGCAAGCAACTATCGCCCAATCTCAATTCTGCCTGTGTTTAGCAAAATTTTTGAAAAGATTTTTATGAAAGACTTGCAAGCTTTTTAGAAAATAACAAAATTCTGAATCCAGAACAATTTGGATTTAGGAAAAACAGATCTACAGTGGATGCTGTGAACAACCTCTTGGGCAATGTTGTCGATGGAATGGAAGGACGAGAACATGTGCTTAGCATATTCCTCGACCTATCCAAAGCTTTTGACTGTGTGCATCATGAGACACTGTTGCACCAGTTGGAGAAATGCGGCGTGCGGGGTCTCTCGCACTTGTGGCTCGCTTCTTACCTCAAGGATCGAGACCAGTGCGTGGAGATCTCGAACGTTGTTTCAAACAAAATTTAAATGACCCACGGTGTCCCTCAGGGCTCCATCCTTGGGCCTCTCTTGTTTCTAGTTTACGTCTGTAGATTGAAATCAGTGATCCAGCATGGAACGCTGGTTCAGTATGCTGACGACACTACTCTCTGTCTCAAAAACAAATCAACCCAAGATCTGGAAATCAATTCTTTCATAGAACTGAATGCATGCATTCAGTATTTTGCTGAAATAAACCTGAAAACAAATCAGTCAAAAACAAATATCATACATTTTAGCCTTCGACAAAATGATCACACAGCGCGCCCTGCTGTGTTTGTGGATGATGTTCGTTTAGAGGAAACTGATTCCACAAAGTTTTTGGGAATGTTCCTAGATAGAGGACTGACCTGGGCTGATCATGTGGACAATGTATGTGCTAGAGTAGCCTCAGGCATATATGCCTTGCGGCATTTAGCAAAGTTTTGTTCCCTCAGAGTTTTAAAAATGGCCTATTTCGGCTTAATCCACCCACACTTTGCGTATGGAGTGAGACTCTGGGGAGGTTGTGTCAGAAACAAAATGGAAAGAGTTTTCAAGCTCCAAAAAAAAGCAATCAGAATCATTGCAAAGCTGAATTATAGAGAGTCGTGTAGGGAATCTTTCAGGGAGCTGGGGTTGCTGACTTTGCCCTGCCTCTACATTCTTGAGGTGATCACGTACTGCAAATCAAAGTGTGAGTTGGTTCGTGGCGGTGACGTTCACCAATATGGGACAAGAGGCAGGGACAATTTTCGAACTAGCCAATACAGATTGACGTTATCACAACACCTCCCGCAACAAGTTGGTGTCAGACTCATCAACAAGCTCCCTGAGAGTATAAAAAATTCCATCAATCAAAATCAATTAAAAACTCGTCTCAAATGCCTTTTGGTGTCAAAAGCGTTTTATTCTGTCGATGAATTCATGATGAGCCGCTGGGAGGTCTAAATTTGCACAGTATTTAAATAATCAGTTTGTATGTGTTTGCTCTGGATCTGGAGTCGGTATGTATATGTTTGCTTTGGATCTGGAGTCAGTTTGAATGTGTCTGAGCGAATGTATGAATTGTAAGTGTGAATGTGTATGAAGGTATAGTTGGGACTATTTATTTTTGTTTATGACGATTGCGATACAATGTTAAATTGTTTAAAAAATGCAATAAAGAGATTATTATTATTATAGTCCTATTAATCCAAAAGTTGTAAAAGGCCTAAGGTCGAGTTGAGAATATATTACAATACGTCCGACAAAGCTTGCTATCACCAGATGATTTTACACTTGGGACTTCAATTGATTTGAATCGAATCGAAACGCATCGACCGAACCTCACGATGTGACCTCTCTACAATTTCAAAGAATTGAAGAAAGCGTGCAATGCAGATCTTTGTTGCTATGCATCAATTCTCGCCTGTATTTGCTCTGACACTATAATCACACCGAGGACGTCCCGAGCCTGATTCCATAGCCCGGCCAGGACAGCCAGACCGTGATCAATGTGAGCGGTGTTCCTGCGGTTCTGTTAAGTCACCGAGGACGTCCCTAGTCTGATGCTCCATAGCCCGGCCAGGACAGCCAGACCCTGATCAATATGAGCGGTGTTCCTGCGGTTCTGTTAAGTCACCGAGGACGCCCCTAGTCTGTTGCTCCATAGCCCGGCCAGGACAGCCAGACCCTGATCAATATGAGCGGTGTTCCTGCGGTTCTGTTAAGTCACCGAGGACGCCCCTAGTCTGATGCTCCATAGCCCGGCTAGGGCAGCCAGACCCTGATCAATATGAGCGGTGTGCCTGCGGTTCTGTTAAGTCACCGAGGACGTCCCTAGTCTGATGCTCCATAGCCCGGCTAGGGCAGCCAGACCCTGATCAATATGAGCGGTGTTCCTGCGGTTCTGTTAAGTCACCGAGGACGTCCCTAGTCTGATGCTCCATAGCCCGGCCAGGGACAGCCAGACCCTGATCAATATGAGCGGTGTGCCCGCGGTTCTGTTAAGTCACCGAGGACGTCCCTAGTCTGATGCTCCATAGTCCGGCCAGGACAGCCAGACCGTGATCAATATGAGCGGTGTTCCTGCGGTTCCGTTAAGTCACCGAGCGGCGCGGTCCGAGACCGTCATTACGGGTGGCCTCCGTGCGGAACGGCGCGGCGCGGCGGCGTACTCAAGTAGGCCGCTGTGCGGTGCGTGTGTGTAGCTCTGACCTGAGAGAGTGCGTCTCTGCGCCTCGAGTGATGATTGGTCTCTCCTTTGTCTCAGCACAGTGCAGCGGCGCCCATGCTCTATGTTCAACACCTCTTACCTCTGTTATTTTCCCACAAGTCTACCTCCTATGAGACCTTTTCTACTCATTATCAACCTGTCAACTCTTTTTGTGGTCCGTTTTGGAAAATGTACACCGTGTAATGTCGTAACATTCTATTGGCAAAAATAATACTTGACAGAAAAGATTATTACGTACAATTAAAGATGGGTAGAAAGCCATTCCTGTGTGTAATAATTATGGACATCATTCTTCTAAATAATGGTAATGGAAATTCGGACGCAATAAATAGAGTTATCTACAAACAGTTTATTAGAGTTTCTATCACACGGTCACGATTTAATTTATGGTTTTAGTTGGAACTTCACTCTTTTTGTCACAAACTCATACTAGCATCAAGTGTAAAAATTAAAATAGATTTATCATCACAAAGCCAACACCTTAAGACAAAGAAGAGTTTCTTAAATAATCATGTTAGTTTAGTTTTGTTAAAGTTCCAGAAAAGAATGGAGAAGATACTGTTCAAGATGCGTGACTGACCTCTCCACAATCACAGGACACAGTTCGGCCTATACCAATCTGAATCTGAATGTTCAGCACGAGTAGTTGATTGACCAATTGTAATACGGACGCGGTTAATCAACGACCGTATTCCCTTGGAGGGTTCATTGCGTAAGATAATTTTATTTAGTCATTAGCTGTGTCAAGATGTTGTCTTACCTGATCCAAGAGATAGTACGGGATTTAAACCAGTTTACCGAACGGAATTGGAAGATCTTCTAAAATGGGATTGGAAAAGGATAATCCAATAATACTCATCTTATAAATCACCAAAGACAGTTTGCACCTTCTATTCGGAGGGGCTATAGTGCTTACTATCAGGAAACATTGACGAAAGGAAGCCATGAGAGAAGCAGTTACCTTCATGGCTTTGTTTAGTTGAATATCAACTTCGCTCAGAAGAACACTGTTTATCCAGACTGGGGCACATTTACAATAGAGTAGACTATGGATAGTAGGTTGATTTTTGAAGAACGTTTGAATTAGCCCCTAAATTGGTCCTGCTAACTGTTATATGATCAACAACAGCCCTCCACCTTATAATCAGATAACTTCCTTAGTATTTAGGCTACCTGCCGAAGAAGATTGTAGGGGCATAGACAGCTCCTCTCCTCACATGTCAGATACTTCTTAATCAATCGATTACTCTACAGGGGTTAAAACTGCATAATAAGAGGGCAGGGAATTAGGTCAATAGCTTCACTGGAAAACTTTTGTTCGTTCCTAATATTGCCTTCTGAGGGATTCACAAAAGCAACCGATTAAGTGTTTTATTTCCTTAACCAGCCTTAATTGCAGATGTTGGTGTTAAAGTCTAGTCTATGAGAGGTCTAATCCCACATTATTTAGATTGTTCAGAGATAAAACCATCAGATTTTCCAATAGTAAAAACAACAATTATTTAATATCTTTTATAAGCTCTTGGCAAAGCACAATTTGTGAGGACACTTATAAAAAGATTAAGAAGCCACGATCAGGATTTGGTCTTTACACACTTGATACGTTCTGAAAAGATACAAATTGACCTGTAGTTTGACCTGTAATGTGACCTAGTAGTCCAATTTACATCGCGGAGGTAGCCGCGCTAAGCTCACTCACGAAATGACACCATTGAAAGCTCAAATATCTTTAATTATTTTACTATGTATGGTATCAGCTTATCTAATAGCTGATATGCAATCAAACCCCGAACATGCTATAATAGACATTTGAAAATCGTCAAAGGTTTGTGGGAAGATATAAAAAAATTTCTCTACCTATATAAATCAATCACTGCCTTAAAACCATCAGAACAAAAACGTCTTTCAATTTATAAAACAATTAAACAACAGTATTCGAAATTCACAAACAAACCTTTCTGTGGTGAACCAAAATGCACAGACTGATTTAAACAAAACTTATCGTTAATAGCAGATGACTTTCATCCTGGAGTTATCTCTGAGCTTGGTAATATACCTGTACATGATCAGCCATTATCAATTGGCAACAATATTTCATGGAACTAAATACAAAGCGGGGGTTGTGAGTTAGATTTTGAAGTGGGTTGTGAGTCAGATCTATAAATTTCTCAAAACATTAATTGGCTAATATGTAATTATGATCCAAATCCACAATGCGTGCTACACCAAACTTGAGTACCTACTAAATGTTTTTCCTATCCATAGCATTAGAACTCATTATTGCCGGTGACTTTAATATTGATGTGATAGATCACACTAATCCTGCTTGATAAACTCTTCTATTTGAATTAGTTTTGTCCGTGTACTTAACATCTCGAGTGACTGCAAGATCGAGTACAGACATCAAAAATTTCATCACAGACTTTCCGGACGTTTCGGTTTCTATTCTTGACATATTTTACCACTTTACATAGGGACTGTAATCAGGGAATGCAATCTTAAATTCTAACACGATAACATCCCTAAAGTATAACAAAAAAAACTCCAAATAGAATCGTTATCGTTTGTGGACACTTATGAACGCGGAGAAAGAGTTTGTGGTTTAGAGTTGGTGATTGGCTGATGACGCTAATTCACACAATGAAGCGTGGGGCAGCACTAACACAAACAGCAGAGGTAAGTCGCTTCTGGAGCATATAATATATCAGTCTAGTGTTTGCGAATGTGGGTATTCCTATGTTTCGCACGCAGACCCGTGTGGTAGATGTGGCCATGATAACGGGGGTATGATTAATTGGATACACAGCTGGCATGTGTGTAACGAGCCCTCCCTCTCTGGTCATGTTCACATCTGCTTTAAAATCGGAAACCTGGAACTTGAAAAAGTTCAGTATAGGAATCCGAGAAATACAAACTGGTTGTCATTCAAGGAGACAGCTGTACAGGTTGTACAGTGCAGCTGGACAAATCTGTCGACAATCTGACATCTGCAATTGTGGGTTGATTTGATCTCAGTTGCAGTGTCCCCTGAAGAACTAAGTGTAGAAGACTCGGTAGCTCCACTGTGCGTTGGGATCGGGTCAGCCAACATCGTAGTGCATTCAATTGTGCACCGGATGAGACAATGAGACAATACCTCTTCACCTAGATTACACTATTTTTTTTAGTCTGTGTGTCTCTGGTGTCGAAACTATGCGGGGGCGTTCGTTTTGAACTGCTCAGTTTTTCGTCCCCGACTGTTTTTGGATCCTTTCAGACGATCAAGACTCCAGATTTCAGGAGTCAAGTCTGAAACAGCATCATATTTCAGATGCTGCACGTAAGAGGAAGGTGAACTGTAGCTAAACTCATCATTCGCATTATGGGTCATCTCTTCGAAACACTAATATTCAAAGTGTTTAATGTTCAAAGTTATAACCCAGAGATACGTGTAAAAGTGCCTTCGTGGAGTTTGGATATTCCAGCTTCTTTATTCTTGATGTCACAGTGTGCTACCGATTCAAATACGAACTAGATCAGGGCAGGGATGTCCAACTGTACGAGACCAAAAGTAGGACCGATTTCTAGATTGAACAGCATAGAACGACTACTTTCGAAAACTTGCCGTTTCAGGCAGGAATTAAGATAATCAATAGGCTCCTTAAAGATCTCAGACGAAACCCCAAGAATTCAAATCTCGATGAAAACACTATCTGCTGTCAAAGGCATTATATTTTGTTGATGAGTTTAGAGTCCAAGAGCCAAGAGCTAATTTACATTGTATAAAATCAGCATGAACTAATTGTATACTAATCTCTCTTTATGTAGTTGTCTGATGGTCTGGTTTACGTGTAAAAAGCTGGAAAAAAATATAATTATATGAAGAAAATATCGTTCCATCATTTTTATCTCTTTCGATGCCCCCTCATTTGACTTCCACCAAAAACTAACGTGGCGGACGGAAAATTTCTTTCTCAAAAAGATTTCTCTAGCCATTTCAAGAAAACTCGGGTTGTTTGCTTATACAGGTACAATGCAAATTAACTGCCTGGCTGTTACAATGGGCTGCTGTGCTTGAATGAAAATTAACATTGTACATTTCTCTTTCACTGATATCCAAAACATGTAAATTAGGTCAGATGCACATGGGCATGACCACACAAGGCGTCAATATATATTTTATAAAATTATTGAGAGTGGACAATGTAATGACTGTGCAATATTTCAAAGTGACGTTCTGCAATACAATTCGGTCATTTGCTTACAGCAACAGTATTATTATTATTTACTATTATTACTTATACATTTTAACTGTTAAATATGCCGTATACACAGCTTTCATAGATTATACATAGGTCGTCTATAACCTGTCTCGAGTATGTAGGCCATAAACCCTGGCCTGATATAAATACATGTCTATAGGCGAGAATATTGCCTCTTGCACAGTTTGATATATATCCCACGCTAGTTTCTTGCAGTACAAGTATATCAATCTTATTATTATTACTCACAAGATTTTTGCCGATAAAGTTCTTTATAGCCTACTTAGCTTTCAACATTAAATAACATACCGTTTACAAGAGACGGACGTTCTGAAGAGAACTTTTTTGTCAGAACCATTAGGGGATAAAGGCATTTCTACCTGTTAATTACTTTAAAACGTAGTATGGCGCTTATTTCTATGTATAATAGATAATTCGTTTCTCGGTCATCATGAGGGCCCTTTGCTGATACATTGTAGAAAATGTAATGAGACCTATGTTTAATATTATTAATGTACAAAATGAAACAACATTTGTTAGTCTCACTAAACCTCGATAACAGCTGGTCCTATTTAGCTAATTTTGAATTTAAATATTTGTAATAGTCCAAAAAGGTGATAATAATTGGAAACATTTCTCAGAATATTTAATAATTCTGGAAATTAATTATAATATTTATGACATGTATTCCAAAAGTAACTGACTAAAAAGCTGTAGATACTTTCAGCTGTGGACTTTCAAAATAGCTGAAATATTTGTTGATAAGAAATATTGAACGCAGATTACAAAGTCAAAGTTACTGTCTATTTTTTATTTTAGATTGCACAAGTGTCAAATAAACCATGTAATGCATTGAACATAAAATTTAAACGGTGTTCTAAACCCCACCGTGATGAACAAAGCTGTGACTGTCTCGCACATACGGTTATCGAAACTGATTGTCTCCCTTAACAATTCTACTCTAGTTAGAGGAAAAGCACAGGTATGGTGTACTCTCCCCCTTATATCAGAAGCAGAATACAAGCAACGAAAGTAGATGCATCTCGACTAAAGTACTTTTTTAAGCTTACGTATGAAATTTTTTTCTTGGGCGAGGCAAAAATTAATATTACTTATAGAACCAGAAACATCACAGAACGCGCATAAACGTTTTTAAATCTAAGTTGAATTCAAAACCCACATATTACGTGTTTATTTTCTTGGTTGTGCAACAATATAAACTCAACTGTCGAACCGTAAATAAATTAAAGTGTAAGTGAATTTAATTGGTCTTATCTGACGCTTTTGGATCGTAGTAAAGTTTCAATCGTAACTTACGTAAGTTATATACTTACGTTATCGGGACAATAAAGCAAACTATCACTATGGCACTGGAAAAATCTTTGAAAGTAAATTAAAAGAGCAGAAAGTAGACGCTTTTTAATCGAAGTTGTTTTTTGTTGGCTTTTTTTAATCGGAGTGTGCTCAGTCAAACTTAGATATGGCACTTAATAGTTTAAATAGCAAATTAATCTAAACAGACAGAAGTTTACACCTTTTTTTACCAAATTATGATTATGTTTTCAAGACACACACACACACACACACACACACACACACACACACACACACACACACACACACACACACACACACACACACACACACACACACACACACACACATACATATATATATATATATATATATATATATATATCATAAAAGGTTTCACTAATAAAGCTATGGGCTTCGATTTTGTAAATTGCGTGTGGAGCCGCGGGTAACTGCTAGTTGTTTGATAGAAATGGAATCCAAGCTTCGCAGTTAGTAGTACATGAAACTCAATTACAGTTACTCCTTTGCTATATGAAATAAAAGAAGTGACAATTTGAACCCATTTACCCTATTTAGTTAAATAAGGTCACTTGATTTTATCATTCAATGAATTGTTGAAAAAAGCCATTTATCAATTTAATTTAACTTAATTTATCAATTCCAATTTTCCTGTCGGCGTACTCTCTTTCTATGCCTTAATTCTCCACCGCCTCCAAATCAAGATGTTGTTTAACCATTAGATGACTAAACAAAATCAGCTTATTGCAATTGTCCTCACGGTAAAAATGAACGAATATTTCGATACAACTTCAACGTACATGACCCCCGCAATCATCTAATACCGTAACGAGCAATTAAGGTAGCCTATATATAATTGGACACACACACACACACACACACACACACACACACACATGAGGAAAAAATACAGACGTCACAAAATCTACCTACTTTCTCCGAATGAGGCGGAGTAACTATTTCCTTAGTATTATGTTGTATTAACATGTAATAAATTTTAGATAATCAGTTTCCAACTATATAGCTTGGATCATATTACACATCCACAGCAACCTCTTCATAAATCATCTTCATAAGAGTTAGGTTAGAGGCACAAAGACCTAAATAACACAGTTTTCCGTTCGCCTCTCATTTCAGGAAACTTTTAATGTCGCTGCTAAGGGTTATCGCCAATCAGTGTTTGAGTTTATATCTTTAAGCCACTAACATTTCATAGGTATCTACTATAAGTTCCAAATTTTAAATAATTTATTTACATTATTTAATTTGGATTCTTTTGCTTCTCAGTCTCTTAATTGAAAAGAAAAATTTGTATCTTAAACTACGTTTTTACATACACCTGACAATTCCTGGTATCTACAGTTGTAGGTTGAAGGTATATTTTGCCTGTCTCAACGTATAAAAATTAAGATCCAGTGTAGTTACAGATCTTACGTTCACTTTAGGAGAAGGTGTATTTATTCCTCAGATGTTTGCTTCTGGGGAATGCCGATACCTCGGTGTAGCTACACTGACCTCAAGGTCGAATCGGGACCGAAGAAGGTGGGTGGGGGAGAACATTCACTTTATCTTAATCGGATAACCAATGCTCCGTAGAAAGCCCAGCAGCGGTTGAAAAGTTTGCACTAATATCTCCGGTCGTATCGTTATTACAGTAAGTGTCTGTAAAGTAGGACTGCGGCTGTCCTAGGGGGTGTACTATCCACGATGCTGTGAACAACGGTGTACGAGGAGTATCTTCAATGTTTTCCTCCATCCGTGGCTTGTTGCAAAGCTTATATAAACAATCATTCACGATCTTCATAATAGTTTCCCAGTCGATGTGCATCTAAAAGCGAATTACCTGGCCTTGGAATGCCCTTATTCATTTGGTGAAGGACAACCATGAAAGATACCTACAGAGAGTGTGGGATAACTCACTCCATAACTCAATGCCAAGTATGACTAAAGAAACGTCAACATGTTAAATCTACATAGATGGACTCTGTTTCCTTAGATTACGAATATGTTCAGTACGCTCATGTTCGAATCAACGTCTCAAGAAAAAAAACACCAAAAGATGTGATGCCCAGTGCATCGCATTGAACGCCATAATGATACGATACAGTGGTTGTGGTTTAATCAGATGCAAGTCGGATTGTGGCGCAGAACAGATGTTTGTCGCTGACGAAGAACGTCGCAAGTTCAATGTGATCTGTAGAAGAAGCTGCGATCACTGCGTTATAGGTACTCTTATCGTGTGAAAAGTGATTTGCACGCCACCAAAATGATCAAGTTCGTCATTGAAGCTGGCGAAGTACAAGTTGACGCTAAATATCGTCTCTCTTTCTGCAAGATCATTTAGCACAGAATATTGTCGTTTCAAGAATGCAGAGCTCTTGATTTCAGTCGGTCTCACGTCGTCGTTCACAATCACTTGATGTAGTCTTATCATCTCAAGAATGCAGAGCTCGTAACGACTGTCAGTTTCACGAATTAGAAATCGGTCTATTCAGTAAAAAGTGTTTTAAATTTTATGATTTTCGCAGTACACGGAATAACAATTTTTATGACACATTTATTTATCCTTTAGGTACGTCTAAATCTATTTCAATCATTAAATTTAAATATTTTAGATCTTTTAAAAAGATGTATTATGTTAGTCTACAGCGTTTAGTTCAGCAGATATATCTAATTGCTGATAAGATATTTAAGTTGGTTGCCTCACACCGACCCACCGAGCTTTTTATATGTTTGTGTGTTTAAATCTTTAGTTTATGGGTACATATAAACCGCTACCCAAAATTTATTTATTTCCTCTTTATCATAATATTATTGAAAAGTTTTCCACAATTTTTCATTTATCATATTAAAATTAGTCATTTTTTAAACGTTGTATTTTGTATACTTTACTTTCTAAACTTGATAGATTCTACTTTTTAAATAAATTCCATAGTAAACAAAGCTCAGTCTCTTATCGACTAAAGCTTTCTTATACATTAATCATATACTTTTGTGTATATGCGTATAATCACTAAACATTAAAGAAACTAACAAGTTTGAATACAGGTGAAACAATTATTAAAAGATTAAATCTACAAAATGTTCAATTAAACCATTAATTTTTAGTCGTACATTTACATAATTTCAATTGTAAATATTAAACAACCCCTACATAATCGGGAACACATTAGTTAATGTAATACAATTACGACACTTAATAAAGTATATCAACCCTGATGGAGTATCGAAGTGTATATATTACGTTATTATTAACGGGTTTTTACATAATTAGCTCCGAAAATAATGATTGATTAAAATTAATTTAATATCATAAATAAAAATATTGGTAATATGTTGTGCAGAAGAAGGAATCTTCACTTTGAAAAATCATGTGAAAAGTTTAAATATATTTTTATATGGTTAAGGAAATTAAAAAGGCACAGTAAACCACAAATAAAGACTTCACGTGGTAATATAAATACATATTCTTCAGGACGTGTTCATGGACGAAATTTACATCAGACTTTTTGAATGTGATACTTTGTAAACATAGTGAGTACAGGAATGTACTCGCTAGAAATATATAAGGACATTTTTCAAAACTGTTATCAAGCTCTACAAAGAAACCATATGTATGGTTGAATGTAAATGTTGTCAGATAGAACTGACATAGATGCAGGCGAAAACAGCAAAGTAACAAGGCAAGTGCGAGTTCATTTTCAGACAGTTTTGATCAATTATTGAATATATTTCTACCACTTTGTAAAGAAAAGTGTTAACTTTAATACGATATAACTCTAGTTCTGTAGGTAAAAATCGATGTTTAAAATGTCCTTATGTTTTAGTAAAATTCTAGTTAAATATTCTTCACCGCCAAAAAACACAATAATTGAGAATCAATTATATAAATATTATTAGTGTTATTTTTTGCAAGTTTTGGTGCGTTTTGCACACTGTGAGTCGTCGAGCGATATTACTCGTCGTAAATCTTGTCGTCTCAGATTGTAGATTTCTTAATCCCACGGGAACCGCACGTCGTTGCAAATGTAAGGAAAATCGTCTCTAAGTCTATCCAATACAACCTTGTGAATTGTATTGTGTAGGATAAAAAAGCTATCATTGTTCAAGGAGGTGTGGGAATTGAAAAGCCAATCTTTTCATACTAAATGTTGTCAATACAATTAAATAAAAAAGCTTGAGCATTTTGGTACCATCGTATCTCTTACCAATTCACTACAATTATTATCAACTAACAACCAGTTTGTTTCGTTTTAATGAAAACTTAAACACCCGAGGAGTATTTCTTACCCGATAAATAAACAATTGATAGTGTGCTTAATGGTCTTGTTCCAGGCTAGGATCTACATTTTTTTGGTAAAGAGCAAAGCCGATTATCAAAACCAATGACGGAATCTTGCAGTTTAATCACCAGGAAGAATAGGATGTAACTAATACGTCCACGTACACAACATTTAACAGCTTTTTTACCACAGAAACTCCGATCTCAGTAGAGTATTTAGAAATGTCTAAATCATATTTAATGCGTACCATTTGTGATAATGAATAAAAGACTTACAAATCATGAACCTACGCGACACAGTAGTAATAAAAACTTGATCTATTATCAGGAAGTTCTTATCTCACGTTGAGCAACCGCGCTCTGATCTTTTCTCTTCTTGAAACAATGACACAGAGATAACATTTTACACGTTTATCAACGGTAATTGATGTATCAGTTCCGCTGGGAGAAGTGATGAATCATATCTTAGTCATTAAGAATAATCTCGTTAATAAATTCAATCTGTCGCCACAAATGTGAAAGTCGCCCTCCATATTTCAATTTCAAGCAGCACGCATCCTACAGATAAACAAAATGTCGAGAATCCTCTTTTCGTTTCTTACACTATTAGTTTATTATAAATGTTACCTTTTTTGGTTGATCCAAAGATAAATGTTCAATTTAGTCTCAGGAAGATTTCAAGTTTAGAGGAGGAGCCTTAATCGCGTAGGTAACATAAACTATTTGTGGTATGTCTCTCTAACCATTATTTAATGTTGATGGTGTAGAGTGATGTTGATTTATACTGATACCTTTGCCACTAAAAGTTACATGGGGAAAAGGCAAACGAAAACTAATTTTTAAAAAGGTTTGGAAAGAATAAAATGACATTATGATGATTGCTGGCACATATAACATTAATCTGTATTACTTTACTTGACTCCAAAATGTGGGATTTGGGAACGTTGTTCGCTTTTATTTTTATATTGAGAGATCCTTTCTACGCCGATGGCATTTAAATCGATTATGCCAAACGATGTTCAGGGAAAACGGCCCAAACCATTTGCAAATTTCACTGACCTCCCCGGAAATCGAACCTGTGACCTCACGGGTAGAGAGTCGTAGCATTAGCCCTAGGCTAACATGAAGGTTTATTAGCTTTGACCTGAAACTCTCGCAATCACCTTGCTGCAATTAAAGTAAATATATGAGGTGATATTTGTTTATTTATATATGTAGTAGTCCTCGATTTTCCCTAAATGATAATGACGATGTGAGTTCAAATTTTCTAAAGATTCATTCGAAGTCAACGATCAACATAGTGACTGTGATGAAAAGAAAGTTTATATTATTGGCAACAACTTAGTTAACACAGGTATTTTGCTCACGTGATCTGCACGTTATGAAATATGAGGGTTATCGTCATGGTCTTTACAACCCTCCCAGTGCAGATGTGGGAATCTAACTATATATTTAAAAACGTTGTTTACCGTTTCCAAGCATTATTTCAATGACTGATTTTTCAATAGGAGTTATATTATAGCTATATCTATGAGTTAATAACGCGTTTTTGGTTGCTGTAAAGTTTTAGTAAAATAATTATCTTGATTAATTTTTTACTTAACAAAACGGTTAATGCCATGTCGGTGATCTATCAAACGTAATCCTATTTGTTTATTAGTTTGTAAGTGTTTAGTACAGACAGAAAGTTAGGTACGTCTATAACTAACCTAACTGAGTGGGCATATGCACCCACAAGTCAAGAATTCCTTTCTGCAAGAGAGATAACGTAAAGGTTCCCATGTTGGTCGCCCTGAGCGCTCCTGACGATATTGTGAGAAAGCGAGTACCGGTGCTGTGGCATTGTGGTGGGTCCGCAAGACCTGGGCCTTGGAGCATAACCGAGATAATCTACACGTAGCCGCAGCCTCCCTTGACTTGTAATCAATCCTACCCCACCAGCACCAACTTATAAAACACGTATTTCTCTAACGGATCTTTTATAGTCTCTGTTGACATTTCTGGGTGAAACGGTAAGAGCAGGTTAAAATTTAACTGAAATTAATTGCAGTATTGATCAGTGTTACTAGTTTTTCCAAGACACACACTAGGAGTAAGTGCTTATGATGGTAAAACTGTTTGGTGTATCAAATAATATATAAGTATTTTCCCAGTTACAGTTGGGACGTTGATGATGTAGACAGTTTACACCTAGTCAAGAGGAATCTGGGTGGAGTCCTACATGGCTGAGCTCTCAGCCCTATCTTTTTCCATAATCTTTCTTATCCATTAAAGGCATTCCAAAGCTCAGTACAAGCCATAATAGTCTCATTTTATCTAAGTAAAAGTACGTTTTTTTATCAGTTGTATTTTTTGTTTTCGAACTAATTGTAACATAAATTATGATTAATTGGGGACACAGAAAGAAATATAAGAACAAACTATTATCAAATAATAACACTACCTAATGACTCTTTCCTTTTCGTAATAAAAACTTGGAGGTTACTCGCTCTTAATAAATGAATTGTTCTTTGATTGAAGTTTTAGTTTTGATGATGAATAATTTTTATGACCATATTATTTGTTAAGTATATTCCTGACATAGGCGTGCTTTGGTATGTTTTGTTTATTTTAATCTAGTTTGTAATTATGTATTAGATTAGTTATTTACCTGAAGAAGAGATCAGATTGCAGATCTCGAAACGTAGTGTTACTGATTTCTTGTTTCACTGAACGATGGTAGATGTCCAGAAAAATCCTGTTTCCTTCACAAATGAAAATTGTGGTTTCACAGAACCATTTTAGTCTAAGCAAAAATACTATTCAGACAAAACTGTGTTAAGAAGAGGGTACAAAGAGATTAAAATATTTGTAATCACGTTGGGTGGAATAAAAACAGTACGGTATTACTTGAAAATTTACCGACTGTATTTAATAAACGCTGAAAATAAATACAGTTCAGCCTGTCAAACAATTGAATGGTATTTACTAAAATCAACAATGACTAAAGTACGACCTTTGGACTTGAAACGTTACAAATCTTTAGTAAAATTAAGTAAGCCTTGATATCTTCTATCTCAGCTCTTTTTATGGTAAAGATAAAAACATAAATACTGCTGCAGTGATATAAATAATAGTTCTGATTTTTTATCAATTAAATGTTTGATGAACTCGTTATTACATTAATTGTCCGTTATTGCTAAGGATTTTTGGTAATAAATAGTCATATTGAAATGTAACAAAAATTCATCAAAGGGAAATTATTTTGAACCTCCTAATCGTTCCACAGGTCTGTTGAGACGAACGGTACATTGTCTGCTAGCTGGGAATCACCAATAGTAATGCTAAGGGCATTTAAAATCATTTACGTAAGTAAATGTATGATGTTAAATTAATATGTTACTCTACGGCAGAGTTTATATACTGGAATAAAAATGAAACATATATGAAACTGAACAGTTATATGTACAACTCTTAAGTATGTACTCTTATGTACATGTTATCCTAGATCTAAGATGCTTAGATATTATATATGTATATATTGAGCAGTACATAGAATATCCACGTAAATCATTAAAGAAAGGAGAGAAGTAGGCAATGTCCTATTACCAGCAGCGTGTATAGTTTATATATCGCATTCCTTGCATTAACCTAATAATTGTGTATCTAACGGAGATCAAAACCCATCTACAGACGGCGGCGATGGCGGCTGGGTCAAAGACTATAATAATTAACTAACTTCACATTGCCGTTAAATGTAATTGCTTCATCGTTTTCCTCATTAATCCACTCATGCCAAATGAGTGAGTGGGAAGGCGATGTCCGCTTCACCATGAGGCTTTGCAATTGCCCTAAACTTATAGTTGGATAGCTGTTTAAGGAAGATTCAATCACAGGAAAGAGGCATTTGCATTTTCTAAGCCAGGAGGATTTAAAATTATATTGCATTTATACTTTTGTCCGTACTTGGATTAATAATTCCTCGCTGTTTCTATTAATGGAAATGCAGATACGAGAAATTTGAGTGGTGAAAATATTATCAAGGTTCCTTTTCACTGGGCTGCCGATAACAAACCACCTCCCTCAAAAGAGCAGGTTGCTTACAACAGTAACATCGTATAGGAACAGAGATATCACAGTGTAACCCAATTTCTAAAAGGTGGTGTTTTAAAGCAAAAATAGCACAATTCCAGCTTTTGTTAAACCTACTTCATCTTTCGAAGACCTGGAGCAGCTCAAACTCTACTTTAATCCAAGTACTCCAGGGTTTATTCTCCAAGAATAAATGTAAGTCTAATAGTTAAAATATACGAAATTGAACAGTTATAAGTACAACTCTTCAGAGTATATGTTATCCTATATCTTTCTCTATTTTGACCAGCTACTGTATCTAAAACACGAAGAAAAGTTGTGCTCAGCCCTTCTCAGTCTGTGGCAGAGGATAACCCAATAGCGAGGAGTTGGAGAACCTGAAGAACTCATATTAGGATACTAATGTCTTTTTACTGTCGATTTAATACATTTTTATGATTATATAATTTTATATTTCTTATTCCAAATCTCTTCTTCTATTAATTGACATGTATTTTGCATAGTTTTTGTGCAGTCGTTCATTCAGCATTACGTTTTGGGGAAAAACACTTTTCCTAGATAATAGGTTATGTATTAGGATACATTTTTAAAGTGTGGCCAGTGACCAAACTTGTACAGATAAAGCAAAACATGTCTTATTATTGAAATGTCTAGATCGTATTGTATGTAATCTAATATTTAAATTAAAATTTATTGAATTGTAGCCTTTTGAACTTGTAATGAGTATAACGCGTAACTTCACAAAATCCCAAAATTACGACAAGTTTATTTTGGTAAGTTACCTGTAAACACTGACAGTGGCCTGGAGCCTATTATTGTAAACACTGACAAACGGAGCCTATTAAACGCCTTTAGAACTTTCCGAGGCGCAGAAGAATTTCTAGTGAAAGTAAAATTAGATGACCACCAAATCCATTTACTGAATATCCCGAAAATCTGAAAAGAAGGGGGAAATATAGTCGTACGTATAAAAGGAGCGTCAGTGTCTTGTGAAATGTTCCTTATAAATGTTTACATTTCAGCATCATAATTATATATGGTTATTTTTCTTATTCTAACCACACTTACAGTAGAGCTAAAAACTAAAATATAAACTACTTTCATTGTTTAAAATGATGGGTATTACAGTGTATTCTTGTTAAACTTCACAAAAACCAACGTGAAGATAAGCTTTTTTACATGAAACAACACATTGCCTAAATAGTAGCAAAGGTTTTAGGAACTTATTTATTACAATTATGTGCAGAATAAATTAAATAAAATGTTTGTTTATTGAGAAGGCACTTATTTAAATCTATTACCATTTTTTTGCATCCAAGCAAAATTTCACTTTCTTAATTATTTTTTATCATATTCTCAAAGTATACATAAATTCCCTTTGTCTTGTATAATTTATTTGTTTCGTTACGCAATCATAACCTGCCAATCATTTTACATAAACATACACTGCCACCTATCGAATTGCACATAATTAGGTTGTTAAAGCCACGTGAGAATACAATAGCTAAACTAGTTTTATCAAATTACCTGTGGGTACAATCTTTATACCAAGTTTATCAAGCCACATGAGTATAAACCATTTATACTAAGTTTGGTTAGAATCATTAAGTGAGTAACGGACGTATGTTTAGGGATGATCTCTTATCGTACTAAATTTGGTTTAAAAATTGGACGATAGTTTTCTTCTTCACAAGTTATATTCCAAAGCTTGCATCTAGTACATATATAGAACGTAACACTGCAATTGGAGGGAGACTTTGATAGCTGGGCATTGGGTCAACGAACCTATGCAAACATTTTCCAGACAATTTGGCACGGGTTTGTTTGCAATTGACAGATATGTGTGAAATACTACAACCATAGTCATATAATAATAAGAGTATATCAATTATTAGTTAAAATGGAAACAGAGAAAATCATTACAACCCAAAACATAAGCTATTTTTGTTCTCGACCCAAAGGACAACTGAACTTATGATAATTTTCAAGTATGTTATATTTCCTGCTATCGTTTTGATAACCATATGTTAAAATGGAGCTTTTAAGATGTGAATCCTGGAAGAAATGGGTCAGACTCTAAGATCTTTACTAAACAATTGTAAGGATATAAAGAAATTATCACAGAGTACTGACAAGAGAGTGACTGTGACTTGTAGATTTCTACGAAGCTCTACCATGGATCTGGAGAATGTTACAGCGCTGAAAGAGACGACTAATAAATCTGGACGGGGCTCTAGACTATAGTGCGAAGTGTAGTGGAACACAAACGGCAGACGCAGTGTTCTCCAAACTGGGGCGTGACTCAGAGAATTGCCCCTCAGTCCGGCCTTCTCACTGGCACACGCCACATGACTCAAAACACAAGCGATATTATACCGATCTTACACGAATTTCTCTGACTCTACTTTAAATGGCTTTACTGTGTGTTATACCAAGTATTTATAAATTAACTAGAATCTTTCAATCATAAATTTGAGACCGTACATTTTTAGCATAATCGTAAATTGTTTTTGTTAAACTTGTTTTTATAGACTTTAAACATTTCCGCAGAATATGCCATTTTTAGACTTACCTGTCCGTCCTATGGACCAGTGCTCTATGCGAGGATCTTATCAAATAGAGTAATATGGGAGTCGACACAGTACAAGTTCGGCAATACCGATAAAAAAGTGCTACAGTCACATACAGGATTAGAACCTATATAATCTCTAACTGAAATCCAAACTCCAACACCTTAGACTATGTGGCCATCGGGTCTCCATGAAAAGTTACCTAACCTAAAATCATTGCATAATCTTAAACAGGGAAATAGTGTTAATTCTGCAGAAGATATAATCAATTCACGCTGAATCAGTGGCGTAACCAAGACTTGACGTTTGGAGAAGAGGATAAATCTCAATTTAAGAGCACACCACACCGGGTGACAATTGATTATATCTGAATTTGTATAAATTATATATACCTAGTTAAAACTACTAAATGTAACTACTGTATTTCGAAAAAAGTAATTGACGTTATATGTATATTTTTAATTATTCGGCCCTTGGGAGGGGGTTATTTTCCCCTGACCCGCCTTACATGACTGCGCTTAAAGTTGTTGGCCTTTAGTAACAATATTTATTTCTCACGTTTTCGCTAAAACTCGGAATTCGACATCTCACCATTTTGATAGAATATATTAGCTGGTCGAGATGAAATTTTACACGTGAAATTCCGTGGAAAAGTGCTTTTCTTCAGATAGCCTACTATAAATTTATAGAAAAATTAAGATAAAAAAGGGATATCTTAGTGCACAGTTGTTGCGGGCGTCAATTTGTAACGCATATCATTAAACACAAATTTAAGAGGTTTTCCACAAACGAATAAACTTATTTTCGTAAATACCTTTTCCTGCTATGTAATAACACAGTTCATGTGCCGGGAAACAATTGAGTTGATTGACATATTTGTTTGTTTGATAACGACCACAGTTTACTGTACGATTACATAACGCTAGAGTTGATACATCCGATCAGTGGTACGTCAACAAGCCGCTAGTTTAGTGTGACTCGAGCGTGCTCAGACTTCATTGGTAAAGAAATGTATCCGTTGTCGGTTTTGCTAACTTAACATGTATGGCAGTAGGCTACGTAATGATTGAAAATCGGTGGATGAGAACGGAATGGATATCTTGAGCCAAGCCTCCCCCTGGTTCTACAACTCCCCTCTCTGGCACACAATGCAGCACCACCCTCCTCACAGCTGTTGTGTTCTAGATCCTTTTGTCAGAGGACGACACACTGCCAAGACATAGTCCTGTACGAACTTGCTTCAGGACTGACAACGGCTTACCGTTCCCCAGCCACGTTCTGTCTAAGAGTCGAAATTTCGCTATGCGATGAAATTATAACACTTATTAATACCAATAACTTATTTTTAAATTAATACAAAAATATTAGCGTAAATTTAATAAAATTAGTACTTAACGATCAGGAAAACAAACCTCTCTATTACTCACAACAACCTGTTTTTAGTGAAAGTTACTAAAAAATGTTTTGTCTAACTGTTCAAGATAAAATTGATTTTTAGCACGCTGGATGGTATAAAACTAATGTCACTTGAAATACTGATTAAAGTTGATGACTCAGCTTATAAGAACTTTAATCTCCAGAAAAAATAAGTATACGCTTAGAAAATACAAAGCCTGCTAAATACACAATATCCGTGAAAAATGAGCAATCGAAAATTCAATAAGGCTTTCCAGTTGGGAAACCACCCACCTCAAATCATATAAAAATACCGGAGGTGTGCTCACTGTTCGGCGAAGGAAAAGCGAAACAATACGACATGCCTCGGCTGCAACGTCGCCTCGCTTTGAGCTAATGCTTGTTTCGCAAGAACATGGAAACAAAGTGCTCTGTGTTTTCACTTTGTTTCACATCAACTAATCAGGTGTGTGTCTTTACAATCAGGTGTATTAGTCTATATTGAGATCTAGATAAATACCAGATTATTTACCATTTGGTTTCGACGATTGTTTTTATCCTAACCAGCAGATCCAGGAATATTGCTCCGATCCATCATGCCGTGTTATTATTTACTAAGAACCCGACAGGGCCTTATTGAAATCGTGGCGTTGTCCGTCCATCTGTGCAATGACTTTTGATAGAAAAGTCCTAGAGACTTGACACTTGGGACATAGTTTTCTGTTGGTCCGAGGAAGAATCCTATCGATTTTGCGTCTTAAATTCAAAGGCCAGACTGTCCGTGTATCTCTCGGTCTATCTATGCTGTGCAACTCTTGATAGAAATAGACACTTGAAAACTGTTACATAGGTTCCTCTTTGCCCAAAGACAAGCTCTATTGATTGAGGGTAGAACGTCCATCTGTCTATTCATCTCTGCGTTGTACCTTCATCGCAATCTAATACCTTGTATCGTGAGGATGAGATAATTCCACACAAAAATAATTTTAAAGTGATTGGGCTGACGTTAGGCTTAATATGTCATAGATGAAAACTTAATTGTACAATAAAGAAATTAAACATTGAACAAAGTTCTGTAAAAAGAAATTAAAAGTCTAATGATAACATAAATCGACGAGGAATTTTCTCTGTAATGTGGGTTCAACCTTTCTGAGCAATAAAATTCATTTCACAAGGTGTTTACAAGACATAATCAGGATTGTATAATTAAAATGCTGAATTAGAGTTCACCGACCTGGAAGCACAAGGTGGAGGCAAATGCCTTAGGGTTTTAGTGAATAGCCATTAATGAAAATTACAGTTATTAAGATGTTTTTAGAAAAGTCAGTAAACAAAACTGGGACTTTCAACGAGTCGTTAGTCTGTTACTAACTAAGTACACTCCACTGAGCAATTGGTTATCGGTACAGAGGTGACTAACTCAGATAATGGTGGTAGTGGTGGCTGGGAAGGTGGGGAAGTGAGGGATATTGTGTGCGCAAGGTTGGTAACGCTCAGTCCGCTCCGCTCAGCTGCCGGCGTGCTAACCTCACTCTGCCGTCCTCGTCCGTACACTGGTGATCGCAGACCGCAAGAACAAACATGAGGGAAATCGTTCATCTCCAAGCTGGACAGTGCGGAAATCAGATTGGAGCCAAGGTAACATAATTTTGAATATTTGTGTTTAGGAATAAATGTTAAGAACTAGTAGTGGGATTTAATTGGATTTGTTATAACTGCCTTGAATGGGGTTTTCTAATAGAATTATTTATTCCTCCCTACTGAATGCGTTAGAATAGCTGAATGTAATACAACATTAACTTGTAAATGTTTCGGTAATTGGTTTATTAGCACAATAATTTTGTAAATAGACCTTCGAGCAATTAAATTAAAAAAAAAATTAAACTACAAGTGCACAACTTCCGTCAATTTGAGTAAAGACTACCTCGTATAAAGTTATCTAACATAATTAATTGTATACATAAATTAATTCAGTTTTTATTATAATTGTAAAATATACGGTACTGTAGTTAAAATACCACTTATAAATAAACAAAATAATGCAATTTTATACAAGAAAGGAAACAAAACGGTTTATGGGTTGTAGTAAAACTGAAGTATTGTTAGAGCTAGCTAGCGTCTCTATAAAGCGAAGGACAGGTGTCTGCTTGTCCATGTGAATCAACTATTTAAATGTAAAAACTGCATTTGGATATGAAATATTGTTTGAGTTAGTAATTTCTCATTAGATTAAACTTACATTGAGTCTTGAAATAAATATTCTTGAGTTACAACACAACCGTTTAGACAGAGCCCCAACAATTAATAAGGAAATTTCAAATTTTTAATCTTTCTTAATCATTCTGTGTACATTTTATTTGCACATTTCCTCATAAGTCATATAAGTAACCTTTTAATCGGGTTAAAACAGCTATAAGTATATGCGTAAATCAATTAACGAAAAATATTATAATTTAAGAATGGGTTTAGACTGAAAGCAATCAAAGTTTTTACAAAAGTTTATATGAGTAACTAATTTAATTTTAAATGTATTACTTTGCAATATTTTTTAGAAACTGCTCTAATTTAACTGGATTAAGTCAGACAATGAGGTTTTTAACGGTGCCTTTTAAAATTGAAATCATTATCCTATTTGCAGCACGATAACTTTCAACAGCTTTCAACAACTGTGTTGCCATTACATAATAACTCCAGCTGGCCTGCTCTTTTATCAGAGACAGTATCTCAGTACAATGTCAAGTGATACAGCGTAGTACAATTGTCTCAGTGTTAGTGTATCAGTTATAACGATATCTCGGTTATCAGTTTTAACTTACATTAGAACCACTTAGCAGTTTTACATTCCTCAGTAATGATTCTATTCTATCACTGTAAAGTGTATGCTATTTTATTAGAACATAAGTAATGTAAACGGGAAAACAAATTTCTAAGTATACTTTCATAGAAATATAAATCTTTAATACAGTTTTTGAGTTTTCATCATTTTTCAAATCAAATCAAATTCTTGTCGTGTCATTATACTGAAATTTCAAACTCCGTAACTCATTTTAACATCCAAGACACTTGAAACCCATTATGCAACAACATGATCTGGAAACAAATGGTATTTATTTCTTACAGTTAAGTTTGGAAATTGTTCTTGGTAAAAACGGAAGTATCGTATAATTTCAAAATTTTCAGATAATCCATGTACGAATTCAATAAACCATTTCAAAAATATCGATGAGACGATAAAAATAATAACATTAATTTTGGTAACCCTTGAATAACGAAAATATGAGGTTTTGGATGTTGGATATAGAATGATTTATAGTTTTTGTAAAAGGTTTTCGCGTTTTTTTTATTGGAAATGCCCTTTTATAATCCACAATCCTTTTTCCTAAACTCGACAATGAGGATTCATAGGAGTTGGCTATATGGAAAACAAGCCTCAATAATAAGGTATGCAAATAAAAATTAACCAAAATATGAGTAATAAGTACCATTGATTCTTAATAGATCAATAACTCATATGTTGAAATGTTGACTACAATACATTTTCAGTAAAACTTTAATAATATTTCTCCTTAACGTTTTAAGTTTGGATATTTCTAAGAAATCTGTAGGACTGCCGATCACAGTAATTGAATCATGTATAAAGGACAATAGAGCAACATTTTTTATCTATTAACGTTTTTTTAAAACCATGTACCATTCATATGTTTAAACAACATCTTTACCACGATATCTACATTAGTTTTCTTGGCAGCTCTGAACATCCATGATTAAAAATCCGTAAGAGCCCAAACAATTTTAACAATACAAATTGCAGTACAGGTTTCCATTTGCGTTTTAAAAATCCAGGCGCTCAGACAATACTTTGTATACGTCGAAACGAGCTAAATAACAAACAATAATAATTAACTCTATTGTAATGAAATTGCAAAATATTATTTTTAAATATTAAATAATCTGTTATGTATATGAGCAGATTCGTTAAATGAATTATTCTGTAGGAATTCAAGTGTTAAAATTATGTTTTAGCAAATAACAGTAACTTTTGCAGCGGTTGACAATTTTAAATACCGTGGTGTCCTATATATGTAGGAGTAGGATAATGTGGGTTAAAATTATGTAACTTACATATACCAATAGATTATTGATTATTATTTGTAAGAAATTGCGCAAGTGTTTGTGTCTAACAGTAGAAGTTGGTTATCTGAATGGTAGCAAGGGTTTTGTCGCGACCAGTGTCGAACAATTGTACACGAACATTGGAGAGCAGTTTCGAACACTAAAACTGTCTGGTATAAACATACATCTGTACCAAGAGCTGTGTCGCGACTAGTGTCGAATAATTGTACACGAAAATTGGAGAGCAGTTTCGAACTCTAAAACGGTCTAGTCTAAACATACATCTGTACCAAGAGCGGTGTCGCGACCAGTATCGAACAATTGTACACGAAAATTGGAGAGCAGTTTCGAACACTAAAACTGTCTGGTTTAAACATACATCTGTACCAAGAGCGGTGTCGCGACCATTATCGAACAATTGTACACGAAAATTGGAGAGCAGTTTCGAACACTAAAACTGTCTGGTTTAAACGTACATCTGTACCAAGAGCGGTGTCGCGACCAGTATCGAACAATTGTACACGAAAATTGGAGAGCAGTTTCGAACACTAAAACTGTCTGGTTTAAACATACATCTGTACCAAGAGCGGTGTCGCGACCAGTATCGAACAATTGTACACGAAAATTGGAGAGCAGTTTCGAACACTAAAACTGTCTGGTTTAAACATACATCTGTACCAAGAGCGGTTGGTTGTCATTAAAACCTTGCCATTGGCACAGTGTAGTAGGTACGTCAAGCAACATAAGCATCATAGAGCGTGGCTGCTACATGGATGGGTGAGGGATGCTTTCCTTGCAACCTACCCAGTCATTCGTGGTGGTTCGGGAGTCACCTTTTAGTCGTTGGTCCCCAGTTTAAGCGTCAGAGAATGCTTATTAGCCCTAAGTTCGCATGGCAAATTAAGACATCCGTTACCTTTATTATTAATTTTTAATTATATGTATACTATTTTGACAAACATCAAGGTCTGGTCATAGTGGTCTAATAAAATAACGTAATCATAAACCATGCTTTAATATGAAACGTTGGATCTTGTTTTTATGTCGATACGAGTTAGAATAAAGCAAACTAGACTTGCAACTAAAATCAAACATTATCGTATTATATCTATTTTCTAGTTTTTAATACACCAACGTCTAGGTTTATAATTTTCTAATAACATAACTTAATTATAAACCATTGTATTGATATAAAACGCTTGACCTTTCCTATACATCGAAGCAAGTTCGCATTTATCAAAAATATATTTACTTAAAAATTACTTAGTTTAGAGGTTTACAGGTTATTACTGTATAACCTGTTTAATGCAGCGAAAACACTTTTGTACTGCAGAAAGATGTGAGAGAAAGGTTCAACAGTATTTGTTCCGGAGTTTCATATACCAGTCAGTTATCCTCCCCTCTTAAGTTTACGAGTTTACAGTCCCTCATTAAATTATTATTCGAAGAGGCAGAAGTAAATTGACTTTAATCGTTATAATTTGTGTTTTAGATCAAGCTTAACATTTACATTATTTTTAAATATTTTATATCCCACTATATGTGCGGATCTGTGCGTAATAGGCCGGTTACTAATTTTTTAGACGTCAAATAAGTAAACAAAAATCTTAGTTTACCAGAAAGTGTTACGTAAAGAGACATTACGATTTGAGTGGGCGCTTAAAAAGTCATCGCCATCCTTTAATCCAGTATAATATTTACATTACTTGAATATTTAGGCTACGTATGAAAAATAGCTTGGAAAATTAAACACCAAGAATCTGAGAGTAAAGTCATACTTTCTTTTATAAGAAAAGAAGCCAACTTTCGTTAGTACCAGACTGTACAACCCCTGTCTCTCTTATTTCTAATTACTGCCTAGACAAATAAATGCAGACTGGGCGGTCTGTCTGACTGAACACTAAACTGAACACAATTCATTAGGGTTCCAACTAGACCCAGCTGGAAAAATGCAAAAGAGACACCTATGTACTGCTATGTATGTACTGCTGCTATTTACTATGGAATTGTATTAATGTAATAGTATAAATTATAATATTCCCGGTATTCAGCTTAAAAAAATAAAACTATTCAGATTTCTGATTTTAAATATTTTACTCTAAACAAAAGTGTGATTAAGTAAACCATTAAAATGAAATCTTCACTTAAAAAATAAATAAATAATAGTAATAAATCTTTCTTTCCTTAATAAATGGTATTTATATTATTTTACAATGTGTGATGTGTACAATAAAACGTGCAAAAATTAGAGTATTTATACAGGAAACGTCGAAACCTTTTTGGTTATTGGAATGATGTGACGACAGAACACGATGCCCGTGTTTGCCGTGCTATTACTTGTACTGTGGGTTGATCTTGATAAAACCATTAATGGATACGATTGTGCCCTCTACTGATCAAGGCAACTAATGGATTTATATGTGAGAACCGAAGCACACAAATATTGGCCTGATTGTACTGAATTGACAAACTCAATTCTCACGTCTTCTGATGTTCTTCAGTAAATTTGGTTATAAATAGTTTAGATCTTTTTTCAACGATCAAATATAAAATCGAACAGCACTTTAAAAAGTGAAATTGGTCATCACAACAATGCTTGCTTTAGACTAGGGTTGGTTATCGTTGAAATAACATGGCGATCTAATACACGTTACTTTATTTGAAAAATAGCAAACTTAAACTACGGTCAAGGTCAATTTATAAGGCAAAATTGTTGATAAGTCACAAACCGCAGTAATTGGAATCAATAAAAGTAAACCATAATAAATGATAACCATTTTACTTTACTTGCTTGATAATTTTCACATATAACTCGGGGTTTTAACAGACTATGTTCCAATTCAAACTTTTTCTAACGACCAAGATGGGCATGGGTAAAGGTATAAGTTTTTTTGAATACTACATTAGTTAATTGGAATTTGATAATAAACTATAGTAAAATATGTTCGTTCTTTGTTTAGAAATACCACAACAAACACTCAATTTGAACAGAAATGGACTTGATGGAGTTCACGTGCCCGAGTGGCAGAATCGTGCGGAGCTTAGAATTCAGTCTGTGGTCAAATCTCATTGCCCTAATCCCCAGAAACCTGGCCTCAAACTAGATGGATTACAGCTCTGCACCGAGAACAAGTTGCTACATTAACCTAATTGGTTGACCCATTGCAATCCAGTTTCTGTCAGGTCATATTTCTAAACTGAACTGAAAGAGGAGCCTAGAACAGCACCAGTGCTCTAGAGAGAATGCTAAGCTGACTGATTACCTCTGAACCGAACTGTTTGAGCAGCCTAGAACAGTACTAGTGCCCTATCGAGAATGCTAAGCTGACTGATTACCTCTGAACTGAACTGATTGAGCAGCCTAGAACAGTACTAGTGCTCTATCGAGAATGCTAAGCTCACTGATTACCTCTGAACCGAACTGTTTGAGCAGCCTAGAACAGTACTAGTGCTCTATCGAGAATGCTAAACTGACTTATTACCTCTGAACCGAACTGTTTGAGCAGCCTAGAACAGTACTAGTGCCCTATCGAGAATGCTAAGCTGACTGATTACCTCTGAACTGAACTGATTGAGCAGCTTAGAACAGTACTAGTGCCCTATCGAGAATGCTAAACTGACTGATTACCTCTGAACTGAACTGATTGAGCAGCCTAGAACAGTACTAGTGCTCTATCGAGAATGCTAAGCTCACTGATTACCTCTGAACCGAACTGTTTGAGCAGCCTAGAACAGTACTAGTGCTCTATCGAGAATGCTAAGCTGACTGATTACCTCTGAACTGAAACGATTGAGCAGCCTAGAACAGTACTAGTGCCCTATCGAGAATGTTAAGCTGACTGATTACCTCTGAACCGAAGTGATTGAGCAGATTTATTAACAGTGGTGTATCGAGAGCGTTAACCGAAACGTAATGCTACAGATTCAAGAATTTTGATATATAGAAATATCTTTAGCCTGTTGTAATAAATACACATTATAGATTTACGGCCATAAAAATATTTTAGTTTATTCTGATCACGATTCACATAAATTTCCGTACCGTAATTTCTAAAATATAACTCAGTCCAGCAAATTGAGTGCTATAAAACTAAACATACGTATCTGGCCCTCGACACGTCCCGGAGGTCGAATGTAGTTGTTGGGGTGGGCAGTTCTTTCGGAGTGGAGGAATAATAAGTGCCTAATTTCACTCTTTGTCACGGGACAACGTGAAACCTTGATGTGACGTGTTTTAAATTTATCCTATTACAAATTTGGACTACATACACATGTCCGCTTTAGTGCATAGTTTTGTATGATTATCGACTCCAAATAGGCAAAAACAATTTTTGTCAAATAAGTAGTATCCTAAATTGAGAGTATGACATAAAATTACACATAAATCATTGTTATGATTTGTCTTGTTATAAACAGACAACTACATAGTTAAAAACATAACTGTTTGGGAAATAAAGAGAGTAAGTTTTAGTTTTATATTTAAATAGTTATGAGAAAAAGTGCCGCATGCTGTGAACAATTAACTTTTATAGCTGTTTAAGCTATGTTTATTAACCGAACAGAATTGATTAGCCGTATCTTCTTTCCTTATTAGACAAGGCAACTGTTCATTGTTGGGTTTCCCATGATGTTGCATGGTTTTTAGGAAGCCAGAGGGCAATTAAAGGTCCGTCCGGCGTTATCAGGGGCGGGGTACTCGGGGCAGAAGGGGTATCAGTGACCGGAAGTGGCCGTGGTCGGCCGGAAGGAAGTGATAAGGTTTCCCGCAACACAGGCCACATGGACTAGCGTGTTTGTGTGGCTTCTAAACACGGCGCGGCGATGCACGATGCTCACTTCTACACGCCTGAGAAATGGTGTCTGGATGAAATAGACCAGGGGCAGAGGCGTTGAACTGTAATGTTGATACAACATGGCTGGGGCTGGAACACTTCTATAATCACTGTTCTCTTAACAAAACGGCGGTAAAATATAAACTCAATGCCGTTCCTAAGCGCCCAGTGCAGTACTGTGATCCTTTTAAAGGTTTTATGTAGTATAATATTTAATTAGCAATGGAAAGAATAATATGTTATGTATATGGTGTTTAATCGGTCTTGCCTTAGTGACCAAACCATATGATAGCTTTTTAGTTCTTAATAGACAATTACTGACAAACTTCTAGAGTTTTACATGAGTACCTTTAGAGGATGTCACGATTAATTTCATAACTTAATCATCATTATGAAGGCAGAAGTTTTGGATTCGGATTAATAATTATCAAGTGTTTTTGAGCGTAAAATGTATAGATGTGATTTCTCAAAATGAACAACGTACAGGCGGTTACATTAAATCTAACTTGAAGATTAAAGATTAAAGAACCTCGTAAATGACAAAAGATTCTAAGTGGCGATCCAGTATTAAGTGGATATCGATAAAATAAAAAAAGTATTGTAGTAGTTGCAAATTTTGTATGTTCTCTTAATTAGTATTTTAAAGGTCAGGTGGGATCGTCAAGTATATATATTTATAAAATTTTAACAGCAACACATCAGTTGCACCTCGATTTCTTCCATTGGTAATAATTCTAGAATTCATCCCAAGACCTGCCGGAGTTGAGCCTCTTAACTGCTGGCTGAGTACAGAATGGAGGTAACGGTATCTTCACGACCACAAATAACCACGGTACATCAATGTTTGCACGGTCTGTCCTTCCGCGGTACAACTAAGCGTGGAGCTTGCCTACTTCCCACAGCACAGCCTAGTTAAACGTTGGTTGTTCACTTTTATTGATATCTTCATCGTGTGTTCTACTTTGGTGGGATTGTAATTTCCAATATAACAATTACAGCGAAGCTCTAATTATGAGATATGCATCTGCAGTTATAAATTAAGTTCGTCAGGAATGTGAAAACTAACAATGTTAGTTAAAATCTTCTTAAGTAAAAACGGAAGCCATTTTGCTCTTTGATCCCTGTGAATATGTTTTAATCTCTCACTGTAGCTCAGTCGTAACTATAAATGTCATTTATAGCTCACCAAATGCCTTCTGTTGATTATATCATAGAAATGGCAGTTCATCTTTCTCACTCCAGTGTTCTTGGCTTCTGCGATCACAGTAAACCTGGATAGTGTAAAAGTGGGCAAATTTGAATGATAACCAAATTATCATACCTCAGAATAATAATGAGAACAGTATTATTACTTATGCCTGTTTCACTATGGGAGAGGGTTCATTAATCTAAATATTGTAAAATAAGAAAAGAAGATCAACGTCAATAGTATTCATATTTGTGCACTGACATTCAACGATAAATGAAATTCAGAACTCACAAGTAACAAGACACATAGTTTAAAGTGTCTAAAATCTATTTTATTAAAAACTTTTACTCTTTTCCTCTTTGAAACAGAACTATTTTCTTCCTTATCTTTTCGACTTCCACAAACCTTTTTTAGCTTTGCATAGCATTTGTAGAACATTTCATATTTTACGTTCACAATATGCATCCTCAGTTTCTCTCTTCCTTGTTTGAAATAAGATTCAATTTCGATACTCACTAATTCTGGTCGAGATTGGGTTGGAATTTAGACTGGGGTTGAATTTTAAAACGTTTGTTAAAAAGCGCAAAGATACCAGATTATTTTATATTGTAATGTTATAAAGGTAATTTTTGTACATGTGGTATGCTCCGAACTGTGTAACCCTCATATAAGATTAAAATTTGACCTATTTGGAAGCCATACATTATTCATCAAGGTCCATATTTATCTTCCACTCGGAATCCTTCTCCAGCAGAAACCCTTGTACGCTTCTCGGCCCAGTTGTCTGTCGCCACTGCTACACTTGAGATGCAGTTCTCGTACAGACAAGCCGCCCTACGCCCTTAAATGGACTTGTACCGTCGGTACTGAGCTACCTTGACACCACAACCAACTGTAACATCTGTCCTCCCGCTCTCCTCCGCCGGGCCACACACGGCAATACTGCATCTCCATGCCATCCGTCCCGACGCGTGCCTTCAAAACTTTTATAAACTTCTACCTTTGTCAGAAGTAGGTCACCAACACTTGACTTTTGACCTCTAAGATTAATTACCTATGACACCGACCAGAGTCGGGTGAGAACCTAACCTACAAGAAGTTTTGAGGTTATGTTCATCATCCCAACCACTATAAACACTATTTCTGACCGTGAAATACATGTAGTAAACTTCCTTAGAACGCTCTTCAAGTTTCAAACTTCAAATATCGAGAAACGAGTTTGCAATGTCCGTTTGGGTGTTTGTAAGTGTTTCTTCTTCTTTACTGGCAAGACAATGATTCAACTTCGATTGCAATATTTGCTATTTGTTATGACTGCGATCAATGAGAAAGGGACAATAATTCCTTACTGGAATTGAAGTAAGATGTCCGATATTGAAAAATTAAATTTAGACTGACACAAGTAAAAGTAGATAAGAAAAGTTAAGATTGCATTACTGTAATACTTTTAACAATTAAAATGGGAGCCGCGTATGGCCGACTGTTCGCATTCAGAAATAAAATATATTGACTGTCCGCTTTCATAAAATGTTGAGGTTTTCTTGGTTACTTTCAACCCCTACTCACTTATCATAAATATCAAGCAGGGTTGATACAAAAACGTTCGACAGCTGATCCCAGGCAAGTTGAGTGCAGTAACCGTTAGCAGGTTTACTGCCACCGACTTTAACAGTCCGGAACCGGTTCTGGCTGATTGAACTGCGATACTTGGAAGTAAAACCGGCAATATTTCGATTAGAAATAAAACCGCAATAAAATGTGGCATAACAAAAAGACAATTTGAAGTTGATTGGACGATTCAAATAGGTGCGGTCAGCTGACCGGTTTATGATTGTTAATAACAGTGCAGGCGGGTCTAACGTGGTATGACTTTTCTAGGTAATTACACTGATATTAATGTTACCATTGGCGGCAATAAACTTTGGACATGTCTGTAATTGGAAGTCTATAATAAATTGAGCCTTTAAAATATTACACAACACAAGAGTATTGTTGCACTCTTCCTTTAAAATATTACACAACACAAGAGTATTGTTGCACTCTTCCTTTAAAAATATACAAATAATATGAGAACTTGTGCGGATTTTGTCATTAGTAACATACAAGGTTTTACGTACACACAGCATTACTTGTAAATTAAAGTTCTGTAACTCACTAGCCGTGCACTGGAGAACTGAACATAGTAGGCCTAACACTGCACAGTTGTCATATGTATGTCGTAGTTTATATCTTGAAAATATTATAATTAGAAATCCTATGTTTAAAGTTCATTATTGACGATGTGTGATTTGAAAGGATTTTCGAATATTTGCTATTGTTATGTGTTATCAGAACACCGGAATCTATCTTACTGTCTCGGTGTGTGCGGTTTGTGGTGTTCACTCTATTAGTTATGTGCGGTGGGTGACAGGATTGGATCAGTCTAATCACTTTGGACCCCCGCGTACTTCGACACACAACTGTTTGTTATTAACTTGACTCTGGGTTTCGTCAGTACATGCGGTACAATCTGTTTGACACTTTTCATAACCCGAAGAAACTCTGAACTGACCGAGCTGTACAAGAGACCACGATTCTCTCAGTCAATGATAGGCTATACTCTACTAGGATCGCTGCAACCCTAAATTCCTACCGGTGAATGTCTGCTGTCTTCCGGGCTCGATGAAAGCTCACGCACGATGGGGCGCCGCCTTGTGACCCAAGTACCGTAGAAAGTGGGCCTGCGGCGGGCCTCGACTCGAGATAAATCATTTCTGAAGATTCAAATGTGGCAGCCAGAGCCAGAGGCACGACGCGACGATGGACGTGACAACATCCCAGAAGGACGTGAGTCAGTCGGACATGGCTATAGCTGCTGGGAATCTCGCCACCAGCAGTTCACCTGTATAGGCAATAAGATTGTAATGATGCGCCAAGAATACTAAAAGGACTTTGCTGGCTTGTTGTGATCTTCTCGCTCTCGTTTCCAACCAATATCTATGAATTTATTATGGGTAAATCAACGTTATAGGTCCAATGTTATACAAGTAAAATTAAAACATGTTTCAAACTATATTGGAACATCTTCTTAATCAGCACGTGTTAGTGTCGGCATCTACAAAAATATGATTCTTATTCGCTTCATTATTTTCTCGGTAAAGATACATCTTTTAAAGTGATAGCTGTTTACAATTTGTTAATAAAACACGTGCTTCTAATTTTATTGCAAGAAGCGAGACAGAGGAAGTTGTCTTTGCCGCAAAGTTGTGGCGAACGACATCCGCTTCCTGTCGACCAGTTGTCAGTCGCGCAGTTAGCGAGACATTGTGAAAAAAACAACAATTTATTTGACATTTCCTGACGTTAAATCATTTTCCGCCGTCCATTTTATTAAGATTTGATTTCCTGCCATTAACACGGCCATTTCCTGCCACTCAGAAATTGTTTTCTTGGAAGTTGCCTGTAGAGATGCTGGACTAAGGTAATAAGAAACCACTATATTTCTCGGAGTATTAGATAAAGTCCAAAAACTCAATAGCAAAGACAATGTGTCACTGAGCTTAGTAACTAGAAATAATCAACACAAATAGCTAGTGTTGAACTAGGTCCCCCATCAATCGTAATACTTGGTTTGGCCGTTGAATTGCGCTATGAAACCATAGACACTGTTGTCTTCTCCTGTGCTCACCGGATCAGACTCATTGGTCCAGATGGTATAATCGCCAGAACTCCCAAGTCTAAATTCATTGTCCATTAAAAGCAAACCCTAGTCCGAGGTGTTAGTTAAGACTGGAAAAGTAAAATTAACTCCATTACGCATTGAAATTGCCCACATGCTCCGTAAGTAAGGAGTGAATGGGTGGTCTTCATTTCATACAAATTTAGTATTGAGTGTGTATCGATCACAGATCTGAATACAGATAACTGAATTATAATTGTTTTAAATCAGTTGCACCCCTCTACATATTTTTGTACAAATTGGACAACAATTAGCAATTTAATTTCTTGTAAAATAATTTGGTATACAAATGCAATATAAATACTGTAGATTCGGTGAATGGTCTTTCCAGAAGTTTCTGGTAGTATCGAAATGGCTACGTATAATATTTAATACTTATAAGATCTAAAGAATATGCAATGATTTGGTAACGGTTATTTTTTATGTTGTTATTGTGGTGTTGCATTATTGAATATTCTTGCTTTGAAATGACGAAATGACGTGAATTCTAATAAACTACGTAAAGGAAGTATAGAACCTATTAATTATGAGAGGAAACTTAATTTTAGGGGGTTGATTTGTAAAAAGAATGCCACCTGGGATTTTCTCCCACCGCAACAATTCTGGAATCAAGACGTTTGGAAATTGCCCCTCCTCGTTAGAAAATAAATTAGTATTTAACACCTCTTGTTGGTACAAAAAATCTGTTTCCCGACAATATCCGACTTATCGCACAGACAATCGATAGTCGGTAGTCTAGACGTTTAGCGTCTTTAGGAATCGTGCCTCTTGTCTGTGTACGTCCAGCCTTCCGACAGCTAGCTACTGGGGTACAATTATCTTCAATTACACTAATCGACAGGCTTTGTTTCCTGCCTATCCCAATGTTCAGTTCACTCACTGCACCAACTGCACTGTTCGAGCCTTTCTTTGTCAACATGTATAACCGTCGTTATTGTTGGTCTTATTACGTTGGAGACAACGCCGCATAACTTTGTACCGTTGCTTGGATTCATTTGTCGAATTATGAGTGTTCGTATAATCAGTTGATTACTCTGAACTTTTTCAAGCGTTCCAGAGAAAGCGATAAATAGGGTGCGGCCCCACGTAGATAACGATAGCACTAAGGGTGAGGTGGTGGAGATCAAAAGTGCCTTTATAAAACATACGCCATTATGTTTGTTCTTATGTTTCAGTCGCACTTTCGTGAGAATACAATTTCTTGCTGTGGCACGTATGTGGTAAGACTGGAATTGAAAGATAGTGAGCGTTTTTGTTTAAACTGCCTCCTCGTGCCTGAAGGTCCCCGTTCCGCTCCAACGATCCGCCCGAAGCGGAGCTCCCGATTCCATTCGTTTTGATATGAGAAGGGAGAAAGGAAAGGGACAGACTTTCTCTGGAATGTGGGGCACAAGAAGTTTCGCTATTTACGTTAATATTTTCTCAGCTATTACGGGTGCAATCAGATGCAACGTCGTAATTAATAGTCATGAGGGCGAAGAAGGAAAGCAACCGATTTGACTTGGGTCTTGAATTATTATTTTCTGTGATCAAAAGGTCATTTTGACGTTACACTATGAAGTTCTTTAGTTATACTGAAGGTCAGATACAAAATGACAGTATTTATCAGTATTAAAAATCGATTTAATGTATTTGGCAAAATAATGAAAGATTTAAGTGGTTCGTTAAGAAGTATGCGAAGAAGTACTGAGCGAAACTTTCGTGCTCTCTTCATCAAAAGCAGTAGAGAATTTAAATCCCCAAGTTGTTGAATCTGTTGTGAATGATAGAAGCTGAAGAGGTTACGAATAGATTATGTGACATGATTTACATTTTGATGTGATATGTTACAATATTAACGTGTTAATTATCAGTGACATTTTTATTGCCTATAAAAAATTATTTTCGTTTGTAAATCGAAATGAAGGGTTATTTTAATCAGTAGGAGACACGGCAGAGGAGACAGTTGGTGCATGTGCGTGTGGGGCTAACTGATGGGCCCGGAAACATCCTGGAATAGCCGCGGGCTGATACATTCCACGTGCCGAGAGTAGTGCCGTGTCTCCCTCGTGGCTGCTGGCCGTATAAATACCGCTAGTGTTCAGCATTTAGTGCCCTAGGAGCTCAGGATCTCTGGTGACGCTGCTTCTCGGGCTCGGTAATCACCGCGGTCTTGGAGAAAATCTGAGCCGTTAGTGTGAAAGAGAAATGGTGTCTACCGGCATTTCGAAGTCGGCAATTCTAACAATTATGAGGCGTAATAACCTAGCTTTCCATTGTTTACAACCCAAGAGCTTTCAGAGCCATCAGTATTCAGTACGACTTGGTCTATAAGGAATATGTGAAAGGTAGATAGTGTCATCGATCGTCGCAAATCTACCGACGAATTATTATCACATAACCGAATACTATCTAGAGCATATACTCACAACAAAACATGAGCTTGGCACAAAATACGTCGTTCTGGTGCTCTGTTCAGTAATCTTTTAGTGTGAAGAGAGAATTCACGCTAAAGCTAAAAAGAGGATTGTATTTTCATATAGACAACTACTAAGATTAGTAATGGTCACGTTGAACTGAAATTATTTTGTTGTTAACTAATGCCTACTTTACCTTTGCGATTATAAGATTGATGACACTCTTTTTCTCCAGGGGAAAATCCATTAGTTATAGTAGCAATTATAGCGGACGACACGACGTCCGATCATTGCGATTGAGAAGGCAGTGAACCTGCCGTCTCGGAACAGGAACAGGTGATTGGGAGTTTGAATGCAAATTGCTGCTTGTTCGTTGCGCTCTGCTCAGACTGGTCTGGCTGTAATTGCGCTCGATGTTGTCAACCATGACTTTATTTCTTGCCACTAATAGAGCAACGATTTCTCGATCAGAGAGGATCCCCTCCAAACGAATAAGACATTCCTAACTGGTACAGAATTTATAATTGGAAATTTTAATATCTTTGATGTTTCATAGCTTTTAATGCAATAGCACCGACAATTTACCGTGATAGTACCACAGCACTTTATACCATAGCTCCAATTTTTTGTAAGTCCGACAGAACAGCCCCAGAGTATCACATCAGGAGGTATGAGCCCGACAGTGCTTAGATAGATAGTCACTTGAAACTGAATATATACCAATGAAGAAGTGAGCCTGTACGCCCATCAAACTTGAAGTACCGCGCAATCCTCAAGTGCTCTTGACATCCGATACCACTCGAGACGAAGGAAGTATTTACGGACCCCTCTCTCTATTCTTATCTTACACTCCCAAGGCTTTCATTAAGGATGTTCAATTCTACCTTTAGAGTTCCAAAACATAAGTTTTAAACTTAGCTCATTTGCCTTTAATAAAGAAGTCTGAAACTGTATCTAAGAGCCGTAAAAACAGTTATTGTATGTATTCTTCAAGCTGAAAAGGTGATACAGCCGTCGATAGTGAACAAAAATCGTACCAAATGGAAGACTGGTGAAAATGTATCTCAGGAATTTCCCAGACAGCTCTCTTGTTAACGTTTTCCGAAATAGATCAAGCTCTGTACGTCATCAGTGGATACACATTCTTCTCAGAAGTTGTTTGTTTGGCGATGGAGCAAGTTCTCCCATCGGTGACGAGCTGTAAACAAATGAGCTGGAGTTCATCATATGTTTATATCTAATCCCTTTTTTACTTTTGAGGTCAGTAAAAGTAATCCACTAACAATTGGTAATACTCGTTAATTTGATGTATTGTGTTTTTTTTATTTACGATTTTAGGGTTATGGAGATCAACTTTTCCCCTATAATTCTCTATTGAAAGCTTGTGATTCTGATAATATTATTCTTTACCCTAGTACTTCTCTTTAAAGGAGCACGAGATATATTATCGCAGAAAATAAAATTCTGAATTTCAATGTCATACCAACCTTTGATCCCGTGAATACCACTCGAAGACTAACGTTAACTTGTTGTTGCAGTTCTGGCAAGTGATATCCGAGGAGCACGGTATCGACCCTACAGGCAAGTACCAAGGTACATCAGATCTGCAGCTTGAGAGGATTAACGTCTACTACAATGAGGCCTCAGGTAAATATATACTTATACACTATAGTTAAAAATAGTATACTGATTAATTTTAATTATTGACATCTGTATAACATCGGAAGTGACTTACTGTAACTTTAATGTATTCAATGCGTACATCATCATGATGAATATATAACGAATAATTAGGATAGAATTTGTATTTGTACAGTGTTTGCTGTCTATTGTCTATTATGCTGTCCTACAACAAATTTGTTAGGTTTGACTAACGCTTATCAACGTGAGATTCTGACAAATTGCGCCCGAAAAAATTATAATTTTTTCTCGGTTAACAAAAACCGACATTTCCCTTTTAAGGAACATGTCTCCTTCTGTCTCCGGACGCATTATCTCTCGCCTAATAGAGCACTAGACCGGGACACGAAGCCATTTAAGTCGTGTTTTTGTTACTCCAAGGCCACTGGAGTCGTGTCGCTCCAGCACAGCTCTAGCTCCTGGAACTGATTACATCGCCAGGAATGCAGCGCTGGGCTATCAGATGACTTACAAAGCCTGCATGTTGCTAATGCATGCAGCCTACTTCCATAGCAGACCTTCACCGTCAGGCTCTTCTGCATTCCTCCGTTCTTCAGTTTTGTGAATACGAATTGAGAGCAATTGGTATTTCGGACAGCTATCTCCGAAACGCATACAACCTCTTACGCAAACGTTGTTAATACCTAACTACCAATCACAACCGCTCTGGGACACATTACTAAAACGTTTACAGTGAGCAAACATTAGATTACTCAGGATATTTCGAGAACCTTGAAAATACGAGCAGTCATCATCATCAAGAGGCGATTTCCTGGTCAGAAATTGCTCGACCTTTGTACCATAATGAACATTGTTAGGCTATGTAATCTAATTCGATGCTTCAAAACACGGTTGTAGTACTTTAGTTTCGTCATTCATCTTAATCAAATGAACAGGCTGTGATGAGTATCTTCTTTGATATAATATATTATACTAGGTGTTAATGCAGGATAATGATGGAGGATGTAAATTATAATATTAGTTAAGAAATGGTAATTCTTCTAAAAATGTAAGTACTCCAATCTAAGACGACTAGATTTGGAACGACGACCAACACTCTATAAATAACTTCTTTGCTCATAAAAATGTTAAACTAATAGTTCAAATTTAATGTTCACCCACTGAAGTTATATAATTAGGTATATGTTCTATGGATAAAATCTGTTTTTTTTATCACCATACTTCAAGGGAAAAGTAACGTAGGCATAAATTTGGGTAGGCCCAATGCAATAGATCCAGAAATGCGTTATTATGGAATTAAGAATTCTTATCTGTCGGCATTTTTTCTTAGAAATTTTAACTCTCTTTTTGTCTTCTGACATAATTTTTAGGGACACCAGTTCTACTGTTGAAAATTGACAGCCAATTTTTCCAATTTGTGGATAGTGAAATTTGAAGGTATTTGTGTAGGCGTACTTGCAGTTCATGCCCCTAGAGAAATTGCCAGGAAGGCTGGCACATCCAGCCCAGCAAGTACATAGAGGCAGGCTTTATGAAGCCCGTGAAGCCAGGCGCTCTGCGGACCATTAGGTGTCAGCGACCACGGAATCCACTCACGTACCATCGGTTCCGCTCTTCGCCCGGCCGCCAACCTCGGCTGGTTCTTTGTCTGGCGGCCTTGGACAGCCGCAGGCGGAGAACGGAGATGAAGACAATCTATTCAATCCCCTCAATAAACAACTTCTTTGTCCTCAAATATTTTCAAACTAAAAGTTTATTTTCAATGTTCAACCACTGAAGTTATATAATTCGGTTACGTATATTTACAATGGATAACCTATGTTTGTTCTGGTACCATACTTAAGGGAAGACATAACAACTAAGGTACACCATTGGGTATTCTTAAAGTTCTAGACTATTAAACGAATTCAAGATAACTATGTTTACGTACACGTAAATTTTGTCCGCACATTTCGAGATAGGTAGTTAAAAGTAAGACGTTATCATAATAACTTTACCGACCAGCTATAAGTACAATAAATTCTTTTGGTATCGGCCTCGGTTTAAAACTGTTATTTTTGCCTACTGATTTAAAACTCCTCTTCTGCTCTAAATCACAAAGTGGAATGTAATGGATATCAAATTTGCGTGACAAATCGATTCGTCAGCACTGTTACACAATGGCCGGTAGCTCTGTGGCGGTGTAGTGATCGTGGTCGGTATGAATCTGAGCCGAGCTGAAGAATCGTGACTCAGGTGATCGGTTTCACCTCGACGTTCGCACGGCGCGGCGGGACTGACTAGCACAATAATTGGGTCTTCTTCTGTCTCACATTGTCTCCGATAAATTGGTGTATATTTACTGGCTTCACGCTTAGCTCTGTCGCCTGGTGAAGGCATCCTTTATTTTCTCTTTTATGAGATGTCGCGTAATGATGGACGAAATCCGAACGTGTTGAATATTTTTTTTAGTTTTCAATTATTTATTTTTATATATTAATTTTACACTTAATTGTTAGTACGAGGGTCGTTCAATAAGTCCTTAGAAAAAAACAGAAAACCAATTTTATCGGCACATTTTTTAATTTCTCTACAAATTTCCTTTCAGCTCTATACATTTTCCCAATTTTTTTCTAAATTCTTTAAACCGTCCAAAAATACAAATTCGGAAGTTTTTCAAAGTAAACATTCGTTTGCTCAATAACCTCGTAGTTTGAAGTAAAGGGAAGTTCGCCAAGCCATTTTTTTCAAATTCGGAAACAGGAAAAAGGCAATGGGGGCCAAATCTGGCGAATACGGTGGATACATTATATCGAATTTATATCAGCCATTCTGGTCGTCGACCACACGATGTTCTTATTGTTCTCGGAAATGTTTTACTTACAAATTTTCATGCAAAATTGAAGCGACTGAACCTAGATATCCCTGTAGCCTCAACTACTTCGCGCACTTTAATTCGTCGAACATTCAAAATCATGTCCTGGACTTTTTCAATCATTTCGGGAATAGACACTTCGACTGGTCGTCCTGATCGATGTTCTTCATTTGTAGATGAACGGCCACGCTTAAACTCGTTTTCCCAATTGTAAATTGTTGTAAACACAGGAGCAGACCTGCTATGAACTGCATCCAACTCAGATTTGATTTCTTTCGGCCTTAAGCCTTTCAAATAAAAACCGCTTGAAACTCACCTGTCTCCATTGTTATAAACAAACAAAAGTTTTTCACTTCAATCGTCAATGAAACTACGCGATGGATCGAGCTGACATTTTAACATTGCTGTCTAGTCAATAATGCTGCTTACGAACAAAATGTTTTTCAATCTCTAGGATTTTCTAAGGACTTATTGAACGACCCGCTATGGTCCTCAAAACCAAAACAATTGACTACATGTTTATAATAAACCATAATCAGCAGAATGTATAATTTTCGGTACTCGTAGAACAAATTAATGGATTTGAAATTGGCTTCGTGTGATAAATGGCGGAAATTAGGATTTTGCTTTACCGGTGAGCTAGAGCTCTGATTACCACAACGCAAAAGTGCGTGGTAATGAAATTTCGGATCCACTTTTAACATGGACTTTCCACTCTATATTTCTTATTCTATACTCTATTCTCACGACACTACATAAAAGCTTTCATTATGTTATAGTCTATGAGAAAATATTTCATCCAATGCTAAAATATGTTGCCCCCCATACGTTATGGTTGCGCACTATATAGCGGCAATCGATATAAACAGTAATTATATTACAGAAAAACATTAAATGTGATACTTTGATGGAAACCTACATTTTAAACGTAATTCATCAAAATAATGCAATTATTAGAAGATTAAAATTGATTGCAACTCTGAACCATTAAGGTTGTACGAGTATATTATCACTATCTATCTACACGAACATAATTTCTGCCACACAATACCCATATTGATTAAGGTCTATTCTCTTTAGACGTCAAAGACACAAGTATCTAAGAACTTCTTAATAGCTTGTATAAAATGAACCTAAAATACGTTTTTTGCGTCATTCATGAGTTAGCAGTGCAATAACTAGTGCCACCCGAATATTAATACCGATATACCGTAGAATACACAAAATCAACATGTCACTTGTAAGATAAAATCAGATTTTTTTACACTTTGAGGTTAGTTCGTGACATTTTGTTTCTTGGTTATTGAGACTACCGGTTAGTAAAATATTTCCTTTAATTGCATTGAATGCATTCCTTTACAGAAAATTGGAGTAGCAGCTTCCAAGTTCTGTGAAAGCTATATTTAATATTAATTTATTGTATGCAGTGCACGTTTGTGTACTTGGACATTTCCTGCTTTGGCCAAGGTGAACCTTTAAGTAGGGCAGCCATACTTTGGGCTGTGTAATGTTTATCCTTTAGTTAAATAACAGAAGTTGACACACAAATAAAAAAAAGAATTAAAAACAACTATCACGATATCCATACAGAATCACTTAGTGTTGTGTCACATTTTATTAAAATGTGCTGTCTTGAAATTAGTGAACATTTGTACTTAAAAAAAAACACACATACACATTAACTCATTACTTTTTGAACTATCGTATGCTAAAAACTGAGCAACCATGTCAACGTAATAACGATATATTTAAACCAAGATATATTTTCGTTTATTTCTATTTTGTTTTTGACTGTAGTGTTAGTTTATTACTGCAAATGAGCATAATCGTATTTTCCCTCCCCCCCCCCACCACTATGCAAGTTTAAAGGGCGTCTCCGGTGCTTCATATGTCGTAAATATGCGGGCGCTTTATAAATCAACGCTTCAGTAAAGAGAAACATAACCTCAATTTTAGGCATTTAAACTCATATGAACGGAAGCGACCGCGGCCGTGACCCAGCAGGAAGGCGCTTGACAGCTGCTTCCACTCAGCGCTTGGCTGCGGGCAAGGGCAAGTTAACCTCCGCCCCGACAGGGAGACAAACAGTCAGATGTCTCCTACATGACGTCACTCATTAGTCTAGACTCTAGACACTCCCACGTGTTCCACACTCGGCTCAGAGACATCGTTTTTTGGAGATGCTTGATTAGGATATAGATAATGGACACTGAGTTAAATATAAAGAAACAATCTCACTCACAGTTTTGTCACATGCCACACGTTGAACTTCCGATGAAGAAGAGGACGCGAATATTTCAGGAGTTTCAGAATCAAAGGATATGATCAACATAGCGTACAAAAAACCGTACCATCAATTCACACTTTCAAAAATATTTAAATAACTACCTGATATATTCAGATTCCTCATACTACTTAGAAGCAAATTAAGATTTTTTCTGCTACGGTGAGCATCCATCAGAAACTGCGCATCAGAACCCCACAGGTTTGTTGACCCTGGGAACTTGGTAATCCATGGTGACGGAGGAACATGTCGTGTCATATCATGACCGAGTGGGAGGTGACGGTTTGTCGACAGGAATTGTCCACGCCTGGCACGACCTCGTGACGTCACCGGAAATGACCAAAAGTACTTGAAGCTACAAAGAAGCAATTGACAAAGCTTCCGGTCATCACTTGAGTCACTCGACTTTCCGCGGCCGTGGCACAGCGCCCCTTCAAGTGCGTTTTAGTCCAAAACATCACACGTCATCTGGTATCAATCAAAACCTCTTCCAAGTAATTCACTTACTTCAGTTTAGTTTATTTGGAGCACAGACTCCGCAGAAAACGCTCTTGCTTAGCTTTCTGGTTTAGACGTCTCAGAGTACACATAGAAATTAAAGACCCAATCTTGTACAAATATAAGGAAAGTAATGTTGTAACTCATTGAATAAATTTGGTGTAAGTTATAACTAAACTTTTAATTAAAGTTTAAACTTTTTGTTTTCCAACACTTATTTACATCCTCATCCAGCAACAGTGTATAATTTTGTGAGTGGATATTATCTGCAGCTGTAAGCTTTTGGATTTCTTGCTTTATTTTTTTAGGAGCGTTGATAGTTTATTACTTATCTCATCCTCAGCTTTCATAATCAAAAGTATTAAAATTAGTAATTGGAAAAGGTTCAATATCCATCCATTCTCAAAACTGTTAGTACAAATGTTCTGTAACCAATAACCTTAGTTATTTTGCTGTCAAACAAACAATTGTAGGAACACATATTTATAGATATTAAACAGGTTTCTTTAATTAATAATTAATATTCTTATAGACTCAGCTCCACTGTACATTTTGAGTTATTAAATGTTTTACTAAAAATCATACCTGCCTCATTTATAGGGCGGGAGAAATTAGACAAATATTTTGAAGCAGAATAATCTATCGAGAGCAAGAGATTAATAGATCCACACATTAAAACTTGAAAAGATTTAAAATCAGAGTGATCGTGTGCATGTTGTAGCGAGCAGGAGTGGCAACTGTGGGAAGTACGTGCCAAGAGCCATCCTGCTGGATTTGGAACCAGGAACTATGGAGAGTGTGAGATCCGGAGTGTATGGAGAGCTGTTCCGGCCAGACAACTTTGTGTTTGGCCAGAGCGGAGCAGGCAACAACTGGGCTAAGGGGCACTACACAGAAGGCGCTGAACTGGTAGATGCTGTGCTGGATGTGGTCCGCAAAGAGGCGGAGAATTGTGACTGTCTTCAGGTCAGTGCCGTCTAATAATATCTTGAATGTATGAATGATTGATACTTCTCCTTCACTGTAAGACATTTCAATGAGAGACCATAAATATTTCAGAGAAGAAATCTTGGTTTTTCAGAATTCTGGAGTCATGGTTTTGAGTACTGGAATTATTATGTTATCTATTAGAGGCACAAATCCTAATTTTTTACTTCCAATAAAGAAAATTGTTTGAAGTATGCCTTTTTGCCAAATATCAAGTTATTACTAAACTTAGTATGTAGAAGAAAGCTGCTTTGAACACAGGAACAAGAATTGCTGTACAAGAGGGAGATCATTTTGAAAAGAATATCATTTTCTGTTGTATTATGTTCTCAAACATATACACTAAAAAATAAAATAAAAATATAAGTCAATGTTAAAAGCAAATAAACTTCTTAATTAATACAATAATTATTTAAGATTTTTTCAAATACTGCTTTGCTATTTGATTTAAGATTCCTTCATTACGTATTTCCAGATTTGTTGGGTTCTTCTCATAGGAAAATTTTGTTTTATTTGTTTCATTTCTCTTATATGTCCTTGCGAGAATATCAGCCTAAAAATGGTTCATTACTCTTAACCACCAGAAATGATGCAGCAAATAACTTTACACACAATGAAATCATCCATTAAATGAATCTCTAGAACTACAAACAATCCTTTTGTCAGAAGTGTAAAAAATGGATTTCAGAAAGGATTTAGGTTTACAAAACCTGAACCTACAATCAGAATCCATTTTTAGAAACTGCAATGGTTGACATTTCAAAGAAAATGAGTTTCCAAACGGTTACTGCTCTTTCATTGTTGCCCTGTCATGGTAAGGAACCTGGCTGCCAGTCATGGCTTTACTGCTACAAAACGCTGTAAATCTTCTACACTATCCTGGGTTTTATAGATTTATAATACATCAAGTGACTTGTGTGATGTGGTAAATCATGGTTACAAGATGAAGAACCTACTTAACCAAGTTTACCGACCTACTTCAGTAATAGGTGTGTAACGGTGGATGGAAAGTGCGTTATTGGTTAACGAGTCTTAACTACTCCATAGCTTTCTCCATTCAGAAGAAAATCTATTTAGACTATCATTCCGAACTATGGTAATATGCAGGAGATTGATAATGATGGATGATGTTTTCAGGGATTCCAATTGACACATTCCCTGGGGGGAGGCACCGGCTCCGGGTTGGGCACTTTGCTCATATCCAAGATCCGGGAGGAGTATCCTGACAGAATTATGAACACATATTCTGTCATGCCTTCGCCTAAGGTAAGAAAAAGAAAGAATTTTATTTCTGAATGCTGTAATGTCAACCTCTTAAAAACAATTAAAACAGTTTTTTTCACTAAATTAAAATAATAATTTTTTACTGACCAATTAATTTTATTTGATCACTTTGTTTCGATTTTTGTAATAATTAATGTACCAGTTATTTAGATGTAAGCATTAAATAGATGTTAGCAACCGTTAGATGGACACAGAAGATCAATTCCACACTTATGGATTTTACATTTTTAAGTTTTAGATGGATTCACACATCTCTATCATAGCTAAATGTTTTGATATAATGGATGGGGAGTAATGTTGTTAATATCTAAGACAATTATACTTTTAGCAAGAGCCAGCCATTAATATTACTAAAGCTGTATAACCGATACAAACCATATGAGACTTACCCTCACATTTAGAGTTCAAAGGGGTCTCTAACCTTAGTTATTAAATATAAGTTGTTTAAACCCAGTTTATAATCCCAAATTGATCCTTTCACTACCCAATACCAGATATCAGTGATCAATCAGAACACGTCTTAATCCCATATGATCCAGTGGTTTAATGCAGTTATCAAAGTCTAATTCAGAATCATTACCTAATTTCAATATTCTAATATAAATCATTATTGTAAAGACCATTTATTTAAAATTCTCTTAAAGAAGAAATTGAGCTTATTAGTTATGTAGAAAATAAATGTAGATATTAGAATATGTATTTCCTAATATCTACATTTTCTTCAACTCTTTATCTGACCTTTTACTATTTGGTATATCCCAGAACTCTATGTTCTCCATCATAAACATATTAAGTTCAAATATTTTCTCTTCACTCTTTTTTATTGAAAAAATTGTTATAAGTGTTATTGATCTTGAGGAGTCATAACTCCTAAACTTCTCTCCTCTCCTACCAAATCCTGCTTCGTTAAAATTAAGTTCATTTAGTTCCCTCTTAACATGTACATTTTCTTTACTTCTTGCTGATATGAAAAATTCTTCTTTGATTTTTAACATTCATAAACTTTTGTACAATTTTGAGCATTTGCAAGTTTTTCCAGATGAAAATCATTGATTTTCCTTGGTTCTAGGTGTCTGATACAGTGGTAGAACCGTACAATGCTACTCTATCAGTCCATCAACTGGTAGAGAACACAGACGAGAGCTACTGCATCGACAACGAGGCTCTCTACGACATCTGCTTCCGCACGCTCAAACTGTCTAACCCCACCTATGGAGACCTCAACCACCTAGTATCCCTCACCATGTCTGGCGTCACCACCTGCCTGAGGTTCCCTGGTCAGCTCAACGCAGACTTACGTAAGCTGGCAGTCAACATGGTGCCCTTCCCTCGTCTCCACTTCTTCATGCCCGGGTTCGCTCCACTTACATCTCGTGGCAGCCAGCAATACAGAGCTCTCACTGTGCCTGAGTTGACACAGCAGATGTTCGATGCCAAGAACATGATGGTGGCCTGCGATCCCCGACATGGAAGATATCTTACCGTTGCCGCAATCTTCCGGTGAGAGCTGCAGTAGAGCAAGAATATTATTTTTTATATGTTGTTGATGTAAATTGAAAAATGTTGTTAATATCTAATTTCTTACAAGATACTCTTACCCAATAAGAGAGCAACTGACTCCATTAAGTTATTGTTAATATCAGAAATAGAAAAACAAAAGTCTCTTTTATATTTATTTTGCTGAGTTTGTGTTAAAACTACTCATAAAAGGGAGAATTATTATTATTAATAATTGGAATGACATTATTATGTAACATATTCTTGTATATTTACTCAAAATCAGCAAGGCACAGAATTTAAACTTTACATAGATTTTAAATTTTAAAAATATAAACCTTATTATAAGCTTGAAATAACTACCAGTAGTTCTACAATAAAAAAAACCATAGATCCTGGTCTTGTGTATATAGGTAGATTCCAACCCACAATTAAATTCTTTCACACCTCTTTAATGGCATTAACGCTTTAGTCCATCTTATCAGTTGGATTTCTAATTTGATTAATAAATTTAAAAGTATGATTTTGTTTTATAATTAAAATGCCAGTAATATATTTACTACACATATGCTTTTAAATTGTATATTTCAATATTTAATATTGTTGACAGCGGCCGCATGTCTATGAAGGAAGTGGACGAACAGATGTTGAACATTCAGAATAAGAACTCCAGCTACTTTGTGGAATGGATACCTAACAATGTAAAGACTGCTGTGTGCGATATCCCACCGATGGGGCTCAAAATGTCCTCCACCTTCATCGGCAATACAACGGCAATTCAAGAGCTCTTTAAGAGGATATCAGAACAGTTCGCAGCCATGTTCAGGCGGAAGGCTTTCTTGCACTGGTATACTGGCGAGGGAATGGACGAAATGGAATTTACAGAGGCTGAGTCTAATATGAACGATCTGGTCTCTGAATATCAACAGTATCAGGTTTGTTAACTTCTTCTCTTTGTTAAATCTTTAATTGTATTAATAAATCTCTGCTGATAGAAATAAGTGAACATTTTGATGTTTGATAGTACTTCATTCATCATAATCTCTTCAACAATAGTTGGAAATGTTTCTACATTCATTACCGGTACCTCTGATTTATGTGTCAATGTTCTTCTCAACACATGACATTAATTGTCAGGTTAATACTACCAGCCCCATTCTCCTCAGCTCTTACTTCCAGTTCTCCAAACTTTATTCAAAACTGCAATCATACTCAGACTATTGCAATTTACAGATTATTGCTGTAAGAATAACATTTTAACATAATGAGATAACAATGTGTGGGAAATGGGGCCAAAACTTTTAATAACTTTATCTAAGAAACTACGAGCTCTCAAAAAAGTAAAAGTTTTTAGCTCTCAAAAAAGCAAAAGTTTTAAGGCTTAAGTTCTTTAAAAAATATAGTCCTTTAAATGACAGCAATATTTTTAACAATTTGGAAATCAACGCTTCAGGCTGCTCTCCAATCTGTGATCCTAAAACCGCCTATTTGAACACTTTTACAATGCTTTACGTTTTGCTTTAAACTGCCTTTAGTTTTTATGTTAATTAAATGATTTTTTGTAGCTTTTTAGATTGGTTATTGATCAGCATGAATCAAAATGGTAATTACATAACATTTACATAAAATAATCACTTAAGACCAAAAAATCTGTGTAAGAAAAAAATATTTTTATCTATCAGAAATATTAGTAATTGATAAAGTGGTTACATCTTATATTCATTACGAAATTACAGAACATTTGTTTAAAAATAGATTGATAACAAATTCTTATAGTAAAGGTGAAGTATAAAAAGATAGCAAAGGATCTACATGATGATTCTTTAATTATTGTAATTGATTTCTAACAACATTTTTTGCCATACAGGAGGCTGGACCCGATGACGAATACGACGAGAACCTGGAAGATGCCGACGAGACAGCACAGGCCCAGTACGATTAGACCAGTTGATGTAGTTTTGGTGATGCATTTTTGTATTAATCATAAATCCAAAACTTCGCTAATGCTGCAAGAGTACATTGTTGAAAAGAATTAAACTCCATTTGTGTTATTTTGTATTAGATAAATTATAAAACAATGGGAATCCAATGTCATAATTTGAAAATGTTTTATATATATGTAATAGAATTATAAGGTAAAAAATATATTCATAAAAATATAATTTCTATTATATAGTTAAAAATTTTACGTAATGTGATTTTTATAACTCAGTCACATCCTTATTCACATTGCGATTTTCAAGTGCCTTTTAAAAATAAAAAAATAAATTTATCTGTCTTACAATAAAACCGTAATAATTGTGTTTCAAATATATCTCTAGTTGATCATGAGTTAATTCTATTTCTTAAAAATTGTTTTTCAGATCTTTAATCTCCATTAATTTTAAGTGTTAATCTCAAACGGAATATTGTTGTAGTTAAGTGTAATTTATTGTAGAAATAAGTATTATATCTTTAAGAATTAAGAGCCTTTATTTATATAGATTTTCTACTTTTTCATATTTCTATAATAATAAAATATGTGATTGTGTTTTATAGCTGTTTATATTATTTTTCCTACTTCCTATTACTTATAAGCCACTGGCTGTGATGATTCACTGCACAAGATGAGTCACATTCATTTTATTGCAAAATTGTCACCTGGGGGTTCAGAGAGTCAGTAAATTTATTTTCAACAAATATTAGTAAATACAAAAAACAGAGGTAACTAAATCAAGTTAAACCCTAGAAGTTTGGACCGTCGGTCAATCTAATCTCTTTTAACCATTCAAGTTCTATTTGAATCATTCTAAAGTCTCAGCCAGCCAGTTTCAAGCCCATGACATAATTTTTTTAATACACTTCAAATAAAAAAATGCATATTGTGTATTATACATAATTGCTTTATAGAAAAACACTCTAAATGTGAAGAAAAAAACAAAATATTGACTATGTTTACTATAGAAAGATATACAAATTGTTTCAAATTTTATTCTCAATAAGTTAAATATTTAAAAAATTGGTTTTTAAACCTGATGTTTACAAAATACTTTTCTCAGAAACAATTTAACCCTCCTACTAGTCATTAACTAGTCTAAACGATTGGTGTGTTTCTACACTGACCATCATCTAAAAATTGTAGTATATTTAATATACTTTAGGTATGTTTTTTATGACGTATTAAACCATAAATTCATATATTAATCCCAATAAATTTATCATTCGTTTCTTCCTACTGATTTAAACTATCGAAAAAGGTACTTATAACTAAAAATAATTGTTGGTGAATTTTAATACAACATAATAGTTAACACGGTGACTGCAGCAGACATCTTACTGCCCAGAATGGTAGGGAGAATAGCTAGATTCACTCAGTATAGAGCCGCAGGGAAAGTGATAATGCTTATTGGTATGATCATCATGTTAATACATTGTTAAAGTATTCCAACATTGATTCAGATAAGCCTGAAATATTCAACGTCTTATACATTAATTAAAAGCTTAGATTCTCAGCTATAAGATGCTTTTATTTGTATTGTCACTGTATTTTTTTCTGAAGAATAATTACATTTTTATTAATAAATTTGTAGATTTTCCAGTTTTATTCCAACCTTTTTTAGCAGCTTATAAGTTGAATATAAGTATAAATATATTACTCAACCAGTAAAACACATTTGCAATAATTTTATCTTTTTTACACATTTTGGAGTAATACGTAAAACTCTATTTTTATAGGCAATGAGAAAGTCTTGAGTTTTTTATCACATTGTAGTATTTTACAACTTTAAATTTAGCTATTTTTTATTTTTATCTAATGTTTTATAATTCCCTAATTATATACAATAATTTATGGTTAAAAAAAGAATTAGCAAGAACTTATATAGAATTTATAATTCCATTTGTAAACGATTTTTAGATTTATTTAGAAGAAAGACATTTGAAGTAAATGTAGTTAAACTTTCAGTTGTAATTGTAATGTTTTATGAATATGAATGTAATTATTGTATAATATATACATAATAACTGATATATAGATTCCTTTTCCAAACTTCAAATGGCTGTCATCTAGCAACCTTTAGAGATATAAAAAGAGTGAAGGAATAAAAGTTTTTATAATTACATAATATATGTAAAAATATATCTGTTTGGGTGTATACTGTGTCCTAGTTGAGTTAAAACTTTTGCTTGAATGTGAATAGCCCACATCTTATTTTTAAACTGACTGCGTGCGCACGTGCTCACACACAAATTTGGATTGTGGTAGTTTTGGAATCTGGGGGTTATAATTCAGAGAAAATCATAGAGATCTCCTGAAAATTCTGACATGAGGGTGATTGCAATAGGCAGATTTCTAAATATACCTAAAATAATCTTGATGAGAAGTCTAAACAGACAAATAATGTAAATAGAACTTTTTAATTGCCAAAAATAGTTACACCACAAAGTAAATATTATTTACGATAAATAAGTAACAGGTATATAACAAATAAAAATAAGAACAGAAGTAAAAAAAATGTACAGAAATGACAGCATAATTATAAAGCATTCTCAAACAAACAGATAAAATTTAAATATTTGAATACTTTTTTTTCTTCAATGGGGCAGCCTTTTGCCATGCACTTAGGCCTCAAGGGCCTTTTGCGCACCTTGGAAGCACACCAGTCTTGAGGCTTACCAGTCTACAGTTTTAGCAGTTCCATAAACCACCAAAAACAACCTACCAGGTACTACTCCTGGGGAAATTTACCAACCTTGTGTTCAAACTACCAATAATGGCATACCACTCACTGGCTATTGCAGGACAATCAAAGAGCATATCTTCAGCAGTTTCCTCCTGTTCGTCACACATTCTACAGAGCGGATCCTCCCGAAGGATGTCGACTCTGTGAATATGTTTCCTCAGGTGACCATGTCCCGCAATCAGACCCGTAACCCGAGAATACACTGATCTACTTAGTGAGAGAAGGTCAGACGCCGCCCTACGGGAAGGCAACTGTAGAACCATTCTGCTCATTCTCAGACCCGAATGTAGCCTCCACCTCTCTCACGTTCAGCACGAACCCATTTCGAGACAGCCCCAAAGGATTCACATCTAGAAATGCCACAGAACGGTTAAGGTCCCTTCATATTGAATGTTAAGTCCAGGTTGACCAGGGTATCAGCTCTTCCGATCTCTGGGATCCCCTCATGATCAGGTGCCCAACCTGATCATGAGGTCACATTGTTGATTCTAGTAAGGGAAGGAACAACTAGATAGCAATCCCAGACAAGTTTGAAATTGAACACACAAGAGCCCAGCGCCATCAGTGCTGCATAACTATTTGAAAATGCTGATCGTCTTATTTCTATACCGCAGATGAATATTCTTGTGAGTACACTCCATAATGACCGACTTCGGCCTGAAAGACTGGGATAAGGACTCGAGGGGACCACCGTCTTCCTACATGGTCTAATCCCCACAATTCCAGTGCCTGTGCCACTTTGGAGGACAGATGTATCGGCCTAAAGGATGTATCTCCTGTAAAGTATGTATCCCCTGCTTCGGTATAAACATCACCCTGGATACCCTCCAAGACAGTGGAATGTATCTGAACAGTCTGCACAGCAGGGGAAGGAGAATATCCAACCCCCACAGCAAGCAAACTGGTCTCACTCCATCTCTCCCAGGAGCTTTATAGAGACTAGTTAATTGACCACTTGATCCTTCTGAAGGTTATTACCGGACACGCCAAACTCCACTGTAAATGAGTGGCGTGCCCCGTATGTCTTTCCACAGCTGAGTGGTTGATCCTTGTCATGAATGACACAGTCCGGAAAGTGTGTTCCAATCATAACTTTTAGAACTGATTGGTCCCCCCGAGACTTCCAAGCGGCAACATGGAATTTTTGTAAGTAGCTTCTAAAGCTTTGCAAAGCCCCGCACGCTGTCAATGTCAGTGCATAGTTTCTTCCTCTTAGCCATACGGACCTTGCCACAGTTGGCAGTTGGTTGTGTACAGTGCAAGAGCACATGGTAGGTCTCCCAAGTTTTTGCACTCCTGAATAAAGCTCTGACCCTCTTTCTCAGAGGCCAGTTCAGAGCTCTATCAGGCTACTTTGGATCTTCTCCTGTTAATAAAAGGACAACTGAGATCAAAAGAGAGTACAATTTCAGAAATCAAATTGTCTGCCGATTCATCCAGCTCCATTGCGTTATGAATCCGTTTCTAACTACTACTGTCAAATTCTAATTGTGCCCTTAGGATTTCCTTATATGACACCCAGTGTGTGTTATTCGGATTCCTATACTGAACTTTTTAAGTTCCAGTTCTTCGATTTTAAAGCAGATGTGAACATGATCAGAGATGGAGGGCTCGTCAGACACATGCCAGCCATGTATCCGATTAACCATACTATTTGACATCATGGTCACATCTATCACCTCACTATGCGTCCTTGTACGAAATGTAGGTACATTACACACATTTGCAATCACTAGACAACAGGACATTATATACTCCACAAGCGACTTACCTCTGCTGTTTGTGTTGGAACTGCCCCACACCTTAGTGTGTGAATTGCATCGCATCCAATCACCAACTTCACACGCTCCTTCCAACATGATCCACCAGGGCAGCCATCTCTCTGGAGGGCGTGGAATCTATACCATCATATGGGAGGTATGATGATGCAATCAACAGAGTTCGTCCAATTCCAGCCCCCATCAGCCTGACTGTGGCGAGATCCCTCCAACAAAATTCCAGAACAGGAATGCTGTTCACTTTTTTGCTTACAACAATACAAGGTCTAGCATTATTAACCTGGGTGTTAACAATTTTGACCCCTGTCATGGAAAGCCCAGATATTTTACCCTTACAAATCCAGTGTTCCTGTATCAGGTCCACGTGAAAATCTTCCGCCAAAAAGTGTCTGCAGAACACAGATGAAGCCGGTTTACTGTGTTGCAGATTAACCTGAAGGACCTTGATCTCCAAGATCAGCCGCCCCACCTGGACAATGCTCTACACCAATGAAAATCCTCTAATTCCTCACTTTACGAGTCGCTGCAGACTGTCCATCAACCAACATCACCACTGTCCTAAAAACTTCCTGTGTGAACATCTCCAACAATGATCCAGTCAGCCACGGAAATTCCAGAATTTTGCCAATGGTTCTAAGAATGGTTGAAGAATCCTTCCCAGCCACAGGACCGTCAACCCCAAGGAAGACCTTAATAGATCTTATGAGGCCTCTATACTCCCTACAACCAAACCTATCTCCTTAGAGCCACCGACCCTCAGCCCCGGAGCCAGACACCAGTTTCGTCATGGCCACACAACGGGGGTACAAGAGCCCCTCTTTCAGGAAAACACCTCTTGAACTGCATACTCACACTCTCTAATGAGAAAACCTCTTCAAGGATGCGCCCCCACAGCTCTGAGGCCTCCTTCTCCGAAAAGTGCCTTTCAGGAAAGTTCTCGGGGACCACAGCAACTTTGTGTCCCGTCAGAACTTTTCTAAATGTATTCCCTGCTCCCTCCTCTGTTGAAGAAGCAGGGCACCTCTTTGGCAAGGGCTTTTCCATCAAAGAACCACCCGAGCGCCCTCTCTTCCCACTTGGAGTAGACTCAGCTCCTACAAATCTAATCGGTGCCTACTATATATATTTTTTTTTACACAAAGTTTGGCATTTGTGGGTTATGATTGGTAAAAATAAAAACTGATTGTTATAAACATGCAGATTTCTATAAAAATCTAACTCAAATATCTGTCAAGTGATAAGTTTGCTCCAATAAAGAAATTTTAGAAATTAAACAACGATAATATATTTTGCGAGCATAAATCAATTACAAGTACAAGCAAAATGTAATGAAAATTAAATTATCCATATGACTTAATTACAGTCATAATTACTTTTAATTCCACTTTAACAAAATATAACACTTACCCCTCTATAGAGATATTAAACGAAAATTGATTACTTTAGATGAAAAATGTTTTGAATAGGAATATTTGTTCCTCTTGTGCAACATAATAAAGAGAATTTGCATAACAAAGAACTTTTTTACCCAATCATGAAATTTTATATTTCTCTGTCATGACATATAAGAGACAATGAAAGTAAATAAAACAATGATTTATTCCATACTTGATTACAAAAGTATTATAGATCATATACAAGGAGTATTACTAGCCAAGTTATCTTTCGGTACCGATGGCTAGGCAATACTTTACTCATAAACTAAATCAGTCTACCAAAACTTCGAACTTGTGCCATAACACTAAATTAAAACAATAAGCATGGAATGATAATAATAATAATAGATACAAAACTTTTGTTTTATTGTCTATTTGTTTATGCCTTGAAATTTGTTTTGTCATCACGTCAATCACATGAGATCTGACAGATACTATCCCATTGTGGGCTAAAGACACACAGTGTGCATTCTCCCGGTTAATAACCCTAAAGCCAAACACACACACTGAATCATAGTATGCAAGTTTAACACAAATGATTTTATTTCTTTAGAACGATGCTATATTGTGTTTGTTGCTCTCAGTAAGGTTTGGTACTTTTTATTTAATTCTGTATTAATAATTCTTAAACCAAGTGTGATGAGCTCATATACATACACTGCATTCTGCTTTCATTTCATAGTAAATTGTAGGTTGCTGGGTGCAGTGTGTTCAGGGTTTCCCACACTAGCAACAAGTTCAGTTTTAGACTCTTGAGAGTAATTGCCATTGTGAAACCAGATAAAGCTATTTAAAGATGTTTGGCCCAGATTTAGTTCATCTTATTTAGTTCTTAGTTCGGATTTATAGATGCAGTTTTTAAATGGTCAATCATTTGGTCATGCTATTTTAGCCACTCTATGATAAACACACCTGGATGTTTCTTGATGGTTTTGATTGTCTTATATAATAAAAAGTATAAATCCTTAATTTTAGGGTACCCTAAATACAAGTCCGCATCTAGTAAAACAGGATTTTTTTCTGGAGATTTGCCATCCTTCAGTGATACAATACAAACAGTAACACAATATTTCAAGATATACAAATGACTACACTAATGCATGACCACAATCAAGATTAAAGTAAACAAAACATACCAGAGCGTGGTGATATGCATACATCAGGAACCACCACAGCCATGTTTTGTATTTATTCCATGCACACTAACTTTAAAACTTGCACTTAGTACAAACTAAACACTAGTTATTAAAACTGAACTACAGAATTTAGTTCTTGTGATTCGTGGCCCATAATTAGTCCTCGTGATTCATCTTGCAGGGAATTGCCTAAAGTTCGTTTGGATGTTTTAATGCAATTGGAAGGGAAATCTGATTCTTACATAAAAAAATTATAGGAATTTTATACAGAAGTCAAAATCCCTTAAGTTGACTGAAACTGACAATATAATTATTTTACAATAAAATTTAAATAAAATCAAAGTGAGTCAAAGTTTTGACGTCGATAGTCTATTAAAAAATTTAAGATGGCATAAAATGGCGTACAATAATTACTATAACACAACTTATATGAAAAAATGTTTGCCACAGCTGAAATCTTGCCAGCCTGTGCATGAAGCACAGAATAGCATTTCCCTAAATACGGGGCCTGCCTGTATAGTGATATCTGCATATGAGTGTTATCTACTGATTCTATTTCAATTTGATGATCTTGTCACTAGATATACTGTAGTACAATGGACATGTACAATTAAAAATTAAATAATAAAAACACATCTCCACCAAAGTCATATTTATTTATCAACAAATATAAACATCTTTCACAAACTTCAGGTAAATACCCAATGCCACAATTAAAATAATCAAACAGAAAACAATATTTAAATATAAAGTATATGATAAGACTAAACCAAATAAAAGCAAAAATTAGGATATTGAAGAACCTGAGTAAATTCTTTGAAAACACGTCTGAAAATAAAGTTTTAAAACTGAAAACATATCATGTAACTTTGACATTACCAATTAACCTTACATCTGGCATGAATAAATATTGAAAACGTATCTCAAAGTACCAATACATAAGAGAATATTGTTTATTGTTATTACCCACTCACCTGTATGTTAATCTTAGAATTTTGACTGTCCTACAGTTTATATTTTTTTAGATTTTTACAATTTAAATAAATGGACTTTATAATTTTACTTTTATATTTCATTTTATTTCTTTTTATATTTGTACGTAACATTATCACAAAGTTTTAAATAATATATATAATCCAAATTTTATGGTGATAATTGCAATGAGATAAAGCAATTATCCAAGAAAAATCAAATATGGGTTTTTGCTTAAACAAGAATGTATAATCACCTAGGCTTAAAAATAATGCCAGATATAAGGTGTGCCAGATTTAATAAACACTCTCTCAAGACCAACAAAATTAAAAATAATTTAATATTTCAAATATAAAATATAACGATATAAAATTATATATAGTGGAAAATAAAATAATTAACTTCACAAGTCTCATAAATAAAAATATATACCTGGAATGGGCTTTTTTAAATTAAGTAAAAAAAGAAAGACAAGGTATGCAGTACATTACAACATAAATGCATAATAAAAATATAAAACAGAATTTTGAATTTAATTTATTACAAATAAATAAAAGAATAAATGTTGCAATCACAAAATTGGTGTTTACAAATAATTAAATAGGCCTACAGAATAAGTTTCATATTAATTAATTAAATGTGGTATCATGTGTTCTTTTCAAAATGACAATATATTTTAATTTGATACATTGTTACTTATTGCAAAGAGAATCACATTTAAAGCAACAATATCTTAATTGCTGACCCTGTATCAATGAACATTAAAGAGAAAACAATACAAAGAAGAGCTATTTAGAGTGTTGTCCTATTTCTCTTTTATGATGGCTTAATTACAGATAAATACGGATATGGCCTTACAAACTAAAATGCTTTGATGGGATGAAATAGAAAATATCAATCCCAAATGAAAGACCTATCAATTACATACTGTGTTACACTTTAACCATACATAAAAAGCATACATAAAACACCATAAACTATATTTTAAATCAATATTAAAAAATAAAACCAGATGACCTCCTAATGCACTAAAAACATTTATAGAGAATTATGAATAACATGTAATTATAAAACAATAACCAGGCTGAATTAATGAGCAGAACATACCATAGCCCCTAAAATAATATTGTAGTAACATAAAAAATTTAACCCTCTAAACAAATTTCAAAGCAAAAAGTCTATATTACTATTTTAAAATGTAACGATTCAACATAAATTACATTTAAGAATTATTAGAAAATATATATGTTTAATTGTTGACAATATTGAAATTGGAGCAGAATTTTTAATTAAAACATGTTTCTTTACATTGCATTTACTTATATTTTATTGAATGCAAACAGTATAAACTTTAAATAAAAGTCATCTATTATAATACCAGTCTTACCAAGTCTTTTACAATGTTATTAATAATATTAGTTAGTGATCATATAATTTATGTTATATCAGCGAGGCTACAAAAATCATGTTAACAATATTGAGTAACAATATTAAATTTCTATATTTATGTACACTTATTTACATTCAATTTTTTTTTACGTTAAGTAATTTCACATGTGAGGGAGAATGTGCAATCTTGGTCAAATTCAAAGTAATATTGTGAAAAATTCTAGTTGTAAATCGTACTCTGAGCAAAGTAAAGAAAAGTGAGCTACGTGGTTCTGCCTAAGGCTTACGTGTTCCCTGTGAGTTTGGTGAAGATGTGAGATGCACAGTCTACTGTTTGCGCGGCTGATGGATCTGCTGTGGCTTGGAGCTATGTGCGGGACGAGAGTCATGAGTGGGCAGTGGCTTTTCATGGAAGGATTGGACAGCTTCTACTGGGAAGTCTGCGTGACCCCTCACCGGAGCTCCAGAGATGGTTACAGCTTTCGGAGGGCTTTAACAACATGACTTGTTTAGAAAGAGTTAAAACATCAGTTCACCTTTTTGTAAATATTCAATTAAACTACTTCTCTCATACAGAATAGATGATTTATTTAATTTACATAAATCAATCTATAAAAATAAAACAAATATATTACTCTTTAATTGTCTAAATACAAAAATAAAACTTTTATTGTATGCTTGTATATCTAAGCATTTTTATTAAAAAATCTAAAAATTAAAAAATATAGAAAATGTAATATTGTACAATGCTGATTAAATAAAATCATCAAAGTGTGAAACTCTTAAGATAAAATATAAATGAAAAATCTGTATAACCAATTGACGGTCTCGTTATTTAGCAAAAACATTCTGTTTTGGTCACGTGGTGAGAAAACTTCTCACTTGAAAGAAAAAATAGTGCCAGGTGGTCGCTGGAGTGGGAGGTGGTGGAGTAAGCGGCATCAGTGAAGAGAAATTTCTCTACCCGACTATATGTGTGCCCGTAGCACAGAGAATTTTTCTCTACATGTGATTAACCTAGTATGCAAGTTTTATATTATGTTTCTGTACTGTATATTTTGTGATTAAATTAGTTTGGTTTCATTATAGACCTCACCGATAAGTCATGTTGACTTGGTGGGGCCATGATTCTGTAAAATTACGTGTTCAAAATAAATAAACAAAAATCAAAGAAACATATTGAACATCTACTTTTATTTATACTTTTACACATAATTTTAAAATAATTTTTTTCAAAACAATACTGGGAGAAAAAAATTACATTTATAAAAACAATGGGTTATGTATTGATACAAGCCAAAAAAAACAACCACCATTTTTTTAGACCAAACCCAAACAGAAAAAGATCAAATTCAAAAAACAGGTACATTATAAACTCAAATCTAAAACAAACCTAAGTAACCTAAAAATACTACACCAAAACATCCGTGGACTAGACAAAAATTAGACAGACTTAACCACCTTCTTAATGACATTGACCCCAATATACTAGTGCTTACTGAACATGGCCTGAAAAAAATAGAAATAGAGAATACAAAAATTGAAGGGTACTTTCTCATAGCAGAATACTGCAGAGAAAATCATAAGCTTGGTGGTGTTGCCCATATATGCCAAAGAAACCCTCAAAAACTGCACAACAGCAACTGACATATCCCACCTCTGCCAAGAATTTAACTGTGAAGCAGCCATGGCAGTAATTGAATCCATGGGTAAATACATACACATTCTTGGGGTATATCGATCTCCCAAAGAGAATGTACACGGAGCCGGTGTAAATGCCTTATCCAACATCTTAGAATATATTCAAGCACACAGTTAAATCAATCATGCTTGCTGGAGACATAAAAACATCGACAGGATGAAAACAACCCTAGACAACACTATCCTAGAAGATGAACTACACACCCATAACATCCGAAGACTGCCACTTCCTGCAACACGTATCACACATAGCACTGCCACCTCAATTGACTTCTTATGCACAAACATAATCGAGGACAACATTGGCACAGCCATACTTGAAACTGGACTTTCTGACCATACTGCTCAAATTATAAAAATATATGACTGGAGAGTAAACATCCCTCCACAGATCATTCTCAAGAGAAACTTTTGTTATTCTAATACAGACCAGATAAAAATCTCTCCTAATGAATAAAAACTGGAATGCTGTCTATATGGCCCCAGATGCAGAGCAAGCATACAACATCTTTCATAGAACTCTCCAAGCAACGCTAGACATTGCCTGTCCTACTAAAAAATGTAGTCAAAAACACAAAAGGAAACATGTGTATTATGACAACGAGGCCAAAGACCTTAAAAATGACTTTCTAAAAAGCCCTGCACAAATTTGAGACCACAGGAAATACCCAAGACAAAGAAGATATGGTGGTAAAAAGAAAAATTATGATAAAAAACTTAGAGAAATAAGAAAAAATGCTAATGCTGACTTCATCATCAACTCAGCTGACAACAAAAAGTAAAGCTCTTTGGAATGTCATAAACAATGAAAAGAAGAGGAAAACATCAACTACAGCCAAACATATGTCTCTCAGTGAATGGGAAACATGTGGACAACCCCACACAAACTGCAGACCACTTTAACACCTTCTTCACAGAAGTAGCAGAATTGACGCTGAAACAGAATAACTGCTCCCCAGGGGACGCAGATGATAATGAAAATTACGAAAACTCCACTTAAACTATGTTGATAAATCTCTATATCTAACCCCAACATGCATCAATGAAGTACGGAACATCATAAATGCCCTAAAATCAAAATCTTCAAGTGGAGTGGATGAATATTCTTCTAAAATTGTGAAACACTGCTCTGAAGAGCTAATGCCCGCCTATAGTCAGCATAATTAATAAGTCCTTCAGCCTTGGTGAGTTCCCTACAGCCCTTAAGCTCTCTAAAGTATACCCCCAAACATAAAAAAGGTTCAACACTGGAAGTCCAAAATTACCGTCCCATCTCTCTAATCTCAACATTCTCAAAAATCATAGAAAAAAATAGCTCTACACAGACTCATGGCTCACCTAAAACAAGAAAATCTGATAAACCGAAAAGCAACATGGATTTTTGAAAGGAAAATCAACCAGCTCTGCCATCATCAGCCTTGTTGAACATGTTATTGACCAAATAGACAAAGAAACAATACGTATCTGCACTCTTTCTTGACTACAGCAAGGCGTTTGATTGCCTGGGCCACGACATCATCTCAAAGAAATTAACATCATTAGGAATCAGAGACACAGCTAACAAATGGTTTGTAAGTTACCTCACAGGCCGATCTCAAATAGTCGAGCTGCAAACTACCATTTATGGTGTAACTACTTCACATCAATCCAATCCACTACCTGTTACCCGCGGGAGTACCGCAAGGATCTGTTTTGGGCCCAGTTCTCTTTGTCTTATTTGTGAATGACTTCCCAGCTTATATACGTGATCACAATACCACTTGTGTGTGATGTATGCAGACGATACAACATTGTTGATTAAGAATGACTCTGCTGAAGGAGTGTACGAAAGTGCCACAAGCTCTCTCAGTAAAGCCCTCAATTACTGCAGAAGGAATGATCTAGCCATGAATCCATCGAAGGACAGTTCACATCAACTTCAGCAAGAGGAAGGACCATATCCCTAACCCACTTGATGTATCAAGAAAAGACCATATCAAATTCCTTGGCGTAACTATTGACCACAAACTTACGTGGACTGAGCATGTAAACCAGGTTTGCAAAAAAAATCAGCACTGGTATATATGTAGTACGCCGAATAAAATGTATCGGCAACTTGGAGGCAGCAAAAAACAGCTTACTATGCTTTGGTGGAAACTCATGTGAGGTATGGACTTGCTGTTTGGGGTGGATCCTCTGCAGGAAACCTGAACAGAGTACTACTCTGCAGGAAAAAAGCTATCCGAACCCTAGCGGAACTCGAACACCAACAAAGCTGCCGACAAGCATTTAAAACCTTGGGAATTATGACAATTACTGCACTCTACATACAAGAAGTAAATTTTTGCACGTTGACCAACTGCATGTACAAACAGGAAAAACCCTTCATACACATAACACACGCCATGCAGGAAATTACACACTACCTCTACACTCGGACATCACTTTTCGAGGAAAAACCATCCTACATTGGTAGGAAGCTGAGGAACCTCCTGCCACAAGCTGTGAAAAAACCTCAAGGGAGCTGCCTTGAAAAGATGTCTTCACAACTTCCTGGTGGACCACCCAATATACACCATCGAAGAATTCACAGAAGTAAACAAGGAAGATTGGAGGCTCTGACATCTTGTATTGATTATTTATTAATATCAATTATGTAATTTGTTAACATTGTGACTCTATTACTGTTCTTTGAAGAATATGTTAATAAAGAAATATGACTATGACTATGACTATAAAATGAAGATTATTAAAATCATCAACACGCCAACGGACCAACATGAAAAGGTCAAAATCTTAGTCAAAATGTGTTAATTTGAAACAGGTAGCAATAAAAAAAGTTATATAATCAACAACAGTATGGTATATGCGGAAACATGGAGTTACACACAAAGCAACGTTGCACTCTCGCACTCTGCTGCAAATCACACACTGACTTGGAATGTATTCAGGGAAATGGCGTTCAATCAGCCTTACTGGGTTGAGAGAGTGGATTGGTTATCCCTGTTTCACCTTCATATCTTCATTCAAGTGCGTTTCCCTTGATCTTTTGATTACTTCCAGTCAGAACAGAAGGGGGCTAAGTTGGCCATCACACATTTTGCAAAGTACATAATATGTGTTTCACATACACAGGCCAATAAGATGAAAAAAATACCTTTTTACAATACCTTTTTCCTCTTTTCCTAGTGGAAGCGTAGATGGAAACGTGCTGGTCTACACAATCTACACCATCCATAGTGTAATTTTAGGCTATCACAACCTTAGGTCTTTTGGTAACTCCCCTTTTCAGCACATCCACCATTGTTGCAGAATGAATGGTTGAAAGAAGGGCAACAATCTTCTTGTCTTGCCAAGCAAGGACATTTACTATCCCTTTTTGGTAAAAGATTACATCTCCTTTTATAATTTTTTCTTCTCAAACTCCTTATTCTTCATTTGCTTCAGGACATCTTTTCATGACAGTTTTAATGTACCGTAGGTATCAGTTTTATTACTAATAAGAATGTCCGCTAGTTGAGGGAAAGTATAAAAGTTGTATGTTGTCAAACAGTAACTTTTCCCCAACAAGTCATTGCACAGAATCAAAACTACTTGTGTAGATTTTGGTAGTTTCTTGAAATCAGCAGCAGTCATAGCTGCTGGTACCTGTGCGTGGCAACCTTCTTGCCCCTTACCATTGTAAATTGAAAGGTTACAAATATATTCACTTTTTGCCTCACATAACATTATAGCTGTTTATACCAAAGCGGACTGGTATGAATTGGTGGTTTGAATTGCTACCATGACAAATAACCTTTGAATAACAATAAATTCTCATCAAATGTGATATCTCTTTCAGGTGTAACACTTTGAATCTTTGACGATGGCCCTTAATTTCTACAAAACCGGACAAATTTTATTCAACTTGGGGTTTCGGAGGGTCCTGCGTTTGTACTTATTGTTATTTATAAAATGCAGATACTGTTTCATTTGCTTGAATCTATGACAAGACATAGCTTGTAGAAAGAATGGAGTTGTCATTAAGAGATCTTTTGACCAATATTCCTCCATTTCAGGTTCTATCACAATCCCCTGTAACACAAGTAGAGCTAAAAATACTCTGAGTTTGCTTAAGCTCAGAAATAGGTTTGGCTCTTTGATGTGTATGGGTGTATTCAGCTCCATACTGGTTGGTTTTGTTACATTTCAGCTGACAGAGTTCGTCCTGTAGATAATTTTCTAATAATTCGACCATATTAGTGTCTTTATTGAAAGATCCAACATTTATTCTTGGTATAGCAGTAAAAAGAAATTGTAGAGGGTGTGCTTGAGGGCTAGTTGTACTTATTTCTGTCCACACTCGTGCATTGCAGAATCGAAATCAGAGTCAGTCTCTATTTCTGTCACTGAACTACTACTCTCATTGCCACTTTTTTCAATCGTTCATTTTCAGAATCACGATCATTGTCACTGTTCATTTCAAAATTGTCATGATAGAACAATAAAAGAAATATACTTATAATGGTACATGAGTAGCTTAGGTTGTTTACATCCTTGTGCTACAGTCACAGAGCAATGCAAGTGAGCCAGTAGCGCAGTGCAGTAGAGGGATAATATACAAAACGCAATGCGCCTGGGAAGTCCTGCCGTCTCGCAAGAACTCAGTAAACTATATTTACAAGGTTGTGCACAAGTCTGTTCAGGTTAATCCATTTTATATCAACGATTAAAGTAGGGCACGAGTTGACTCGGGTTGGTCCGTTTCTGTACAAATACTGTGAATGAGTACACTCGGGTTAATTCATTAAGTGGATAATCTAAAGTAAAATGAATATTCTATAAAAATACTCTTTATCTTTTAACTTTCATTTTTCCTACAAAAATTAAAATGCATCTTTTTTTATTAATTTTTTAAATCTTTTTATCACCGAAAACATTTACAACTGTTTGGCAAATGTATTCTATAATCTTCCATTTCTGCATAGTTGTCAACTATATTTATCTTTCATTTTCTCTGAATTCAAAATGTTATATTTCTTATTTTCTTCTACTTTATTCAACTATTTATATTATTTAAATGTTAATTCACTAACTCTGCCTCAAATATGTTTTACTTGTTCCACTGGATGTTCAGGCTGGCGCTATTGCACCACTCAAGCCACATCCTTTTAATGTGATAAGATCTCAGGAAAGTACTGATCAGAAATGTCCCTGGCAATCAGTGCCGGCTTTGGTAACACCTTCCGCCATTCCGCACTTCTGGCAGGAAAGAAAAGCATCCCTTGAGTTAGTACTTAAATTCAAGCTCAGATCACGTAATCGCATGTAGTATGTACATAAGAATAGAGAGTTACTTTGTTTCCTTTTACATTTTAAAAATAAAGTCTAGTTTTTTTATTATTTCGTCTTTGAAACCTGTAATCGTTTGAATTTTTATTAACAATCAATTTGTGGTATATTTAAATAGTAAATAAATGTGTGGGTTGATATATCACATATTACAAATAGTAGATAGGGACAGAGGACACATTATTAGCTTAATTTATTTCATGTATGAGACACATGTTACAGATTACTGTAGAATCACCAAGTAATAATATTATGTAATAAGAAATTGTTATTACTAGCCCATATATAATTTGTATACCATTATAAGCATCCCTTGAGTTAGTACTTAAATTCAAGCTCAGATCACGTAATCGCATGTAGTATGTACGTGATTATTATTAATTTATTTCATGTATGAGACACATGTTACAGATGTATGAACACTGATTACTGTAGAATCACCAAGTAATAATATTATGTAATAAGAAATTGTTGTTATTACTAGCCCATATATAATTTGAATAGAGAGTTACTTTGTTTCCTTTTACATTTTAAAAATAAGGTCTAGTTTTTTTATTATTTCGTCTTTGAAACCTGTAATCGTTTGAATTTTTAGTAACAATCAATTTGTGGTATATTTAAATAGTAAATAAATGTTTGGGTTGATATATCACATATTACAAATAGTAGATAGGGACAGAGGACACATTATTAGCTTAATTTATTTCATGTATGAGACACATGTTACAGATTACTGTAGAATCACCAAGTAATAATATTATGTAATAAGAAATTGTTATTACTAGCCCATATATAATTTGTGTACCATTATAAGTTGTAATAAAAAAGATGCTCTATCATTATATAAACTTACCAACTAAATAACTACAATTAGCTTAAATACTTAATTTAAAATCATAGGCTATGTACAAATTAAAAAAAATTAAAGTAATTAAAAATCATGCAAATTGGCTAAAAAATGTGTTTTAAATAATATTTATTTACTATTTAATAAGTCTTATTTAAAAGGATGTTTTAAATTTATTTGAAAATGTTTGTAATAATACATTTTTAAAAGGATGAGGTAATGAAGTACAACACATAATTCTGACATAAAATGATGCTTTGTTGTTTTATTAACTTTAACCTAAGTATACTATGAATTTCCACTAAATCCAGCTCCAGAATTACTATCTGAAATATTTTAGGGCAACATATATATATATATATATATTTATGGTACATAAATAAAAATTTATCATTGAAGTATTAGTTATCCCTACAGTAAATATTAGACATAGAGACCTGCTTCCAATACATATAGAGTAAAAATATCTGTAGTTTAACTTCACAATTCTTCTGCCAGACAATTTGTTCAAGCCTGTTCCAATACTGGCTAAGCATTTCATCAGAGACATTTCTTAAAACTGCCATTCCAGTTTTAGACATTTAGCATAAGTTAATTCATCAACCGTTATGTATGATCATAACATTTAATTAGTATTCCAAACATGTAGCAAGACTGAAGAGGATAAAAGTGTGCTTTTAATTATATATATATATATATATATATATATATATATATATATATAAACATTAAAAAATATTTTAAATTCATATATAAATTAAAACAAAATAAATAAATAAATTTATGTTTATTTTAAATATTTTTTTATATTTTATATATATATATATATATATATATATATATATATATATATACACACACAAGAGGGGTATTAGAAAAGTAAGGTTCCCTATGCCGCCGAGACTGAATGCGATATGTTGGGAGAAATCTGGCAACACTGTCTTACTCATCAGCTGTCCTTCTCTCTATCCATACCACTCGCACCTCGCTAAGTCCAACAGTGCCGGCCTTGCTGCCTTCGAAGATGGAGCTCCTTATCGTTGTTACCGCCAGATAAGAAATTCGTGCTGTGATACGTTTTTTAAATGCAAAACAGATTTCACCTATTGAAATTCATCGTCAGTTAATCGAAGTTTATGGGGAAACATTAAGAAAACTGAGAAGCGCGATCCAGAACCGCCGGAGAGGAAGATTTTCCAGTGGTGTGAGGCTTCTCCATGACAATGCTCGACCTCATGTCTCACGTCAAACTCAAGAACTGCTGACAAATTTTGGCTGGACTATTGTGCCCCATCCCCCTACAGCCCAGACCTAGCCCCAAGTGATTATCACTTATTCCCAAAATTAGAGGAACACTTGGGTGGCCAACGCTTCAGTACCGATGATGATGTCAAGGAAGAGGTTACTCGATTTCTCAAAGGACTGGCGGCAGAATTCTACAACATGGGGATAGAAATGTTGGAGCATCGTCTACAAAAGTGTTTGGACAGAAACGGTGATTATGTGGAAAAATAGCTTAACTTTTAAGTTTTAAATTGATGTATAACAGTAAGTAGAAATATAGAGCTGTCTATTTTAAAAAATCATGGGAACCTTACTTTTCTAATACCCCTCATATTTTTTTTTAACAATTAAACCAGACATTGGCAGTTAAAAAGTAAATAAAACACTATTTCAATAAGTTTAATTTCAAATTAAAGTTACTATGAAATGTTTAAAAATGAATTCAATCATGAATTTGTACTTATTAATCCTTTACAGATAATTGAAAATTACCTATTTATTCATTTTAGTATGACATTGATTCCAGAATTTTCATTTTCGAAAATATGAATGTGTTATCGAAAATTACTGATGTATCATCTTTATGTTTATCTACTCAAATAACTTATATATGTCGCATATTTAACGATCTACGACAAATTTACACCTTATAATTTGCTAGTAATGTAGGAAATTAATTAAATTTTCATAATGTGTTGTCTAGGGTGAATTGGTTTAATTTTTATGTAAATAAGTTAAATTTTATGAAAAATATTTTTCTAGTAATGTTAAAAATTAATGCATTATATAGCATTTTATACTGGATATTTTAGCACCATAAACATTAAAATAATAACATTAATCAAATATTTGTTTCAAAAACCTTTACACAACACATAGTTTACAGGTGTGCAGTTTTATAGTATGTTTAAAAAATGAGGGTAGGTATAAAATTTTAAATTATTTTTTTATCTGGCCGTAAAAAAGATCTGGGCTATATAAAAGAGTTAAAAAATACTTAAATTACACAGTACCTTTGACATTAATAAAAATATTGTAATAATATCTAAATCTAATATAATATGAATCAATTGTAACTGTTACCTAGTAGAAAAATATTTTAATAATATCTAAATCTAATATAATATACGAATTAATTGTAACTCTTACCTAGTAGAAAAATATTTTAATATTATCTAAATCTAATATAATATGAATTAATTGTAGCTCTTACCTAGTAGACACTTTAAGAGCTGCATTGTTTTCATCATCAGGGACAACATTGCAAGGTTCCTTGGCTCCTGTATGGCGCTGAGTAATTCTCATGCCACCTGCTTTCACTGTATAAACACGACATATTAATAGTGGGCTATTTGAATAATACCATCTGAACCAAGACTGAAGTAGTGTGATAAATTATCCCAGGCTTGAACTTCAAACATGCATCCACTTTCTAAAAGTCACCTAGTCATAATAATATACCTTATAATTTTAGATGGTGCAACATTTAAGAATATGTTTTAAAATGTGTAAAAGAGTTGAGTTCTTCTTCTTGTAAAGACATACATGGATTTCCCAAGAAGATCTTAAAGGAAGTCATATTATTTATATTAGAACCCTTAGTATACTTACACAATATTATGCTTCAGCAAGGTATTTTTCCTTGTTCAAGTGTTTTGAGAGTTGTTAAAGTCACCCCTATCTACAGGAAGGGTGACAAGTCTAATCCTGCTAGTTATTGTCCTCTGTCCTTGGTTCAAATGTTCGTCAAGGTATTTGAGTATTGCATTAAGAATCATACATAATATAATAATATTTTTTATATATATATATATATATATATATATATATATATACAGGGTGAGTCAGAAATATGGTAAAATATGTTAAGACGTGATTCTAGAGCTAAAAATAAGAAAATAATGTTATATAAAGGTAGTTCCGGAAACGCTCCATTAGTGAGTAATGGCTGGCGAAAGATTCTGCTTTGTTTTCTGTTCACCTGGTAAAATTAAGTGATTCTGAAATGTTTTGTTCTTACTTTTTAACTCAAATAAGGTGGATTTATAAGAAAAATCACCCGAAAAATCAAATAAAACCACTCTAGAGGTTTAGTGTGAACAGTTTTTGAGAAAAAGCATGAAATTTACCAAAAATCTAATAATAAAAATACCGACTTAAATGTTTGATGTCCAATAACATTGTTAAATGACCAATAAACAAATTGTTTTTCCTAATACAGATTGTAGAGAATTAATTCTGAAAACAACCATAATAAGTAAAGTTAACTACATGTGTAAAAAAGTTATGAAATTGACTTCTCACGTATTACACTACACAGCAAACTTTTTCTGTTTTATAATAAGGAATGAGTATCTGATTGGTAACAGCTGGTAATCATTAATTATTTAAACAACAGCTGTTTAAACATTTTTAAATAATAAATAATCAGCTGGGCATTTATTATTAGATGACATATGTCACCTCATTGTTGAACAAAATAACAAACTGTAAAGATACTGTGTTTTTGTGTTAAGTATTTTAACCAGTTATTTTCATCCATTTTATTAGTGATTTTGTGTTTTGTGTTTCATTTATTAAAAATGAAAGGTAATATTCATGTGTATTCAAACTCTGAATTAGCAAACATGCATTTAATGTATGGTTTGGGACGGTGCAATAGTACTGTAGCAAGACGTCTGTATCAAGAGAACTTTCCTAACCGCAGGTGTCCAAGCGCACGATATTTTGCCACTATTCATCAACGCCTATCTGAAACAGGTTCTTTGAAGTCTTCGGAGGCATAGTAATGCAGGCATCGCCAGATCATGTAGGACTCTGGAATTAGAAGAGTTGGTTCTTAATGAAATTTCTGATTATCCTGAAAAGAGCACTAGAGAATTGTCACTACAGTTCAATGTCAGCCAATCTAGTATTCAGAGAATGCTACAGAGAATTCTAGGAAAATGTCCTGATCCAAACTTTTTAAATACAATTTTGTTTACCGATGAGGCTCACTTTACAAGAACAGCTCATTAACTTCTATAACAACCACACTTGGGCAGACAGAAATTCTCATGCTATCAAACCTAATCGCCCACAACATCAGTTTTCAGTAAATGTTTGGGCTGGAATCTTAGCAGATTATTTAGTCATATTCGTGCTTCCTCCCAGATTTAATGGCGTGGTGTACTTCAACTTTTTAAGGGACGAGCTACCTAACCTGCTTGATGATGTACCTCTGCATTTGCGCAAAAAAATGTGGTTTATGCATGACCACATATACGGTGATACGGGGCACCTGCGCACTACTCCCTGGCTGTTCGTGGACACCTAAATGAGAGTTTCACAAATCAATGGATAGGCCGAGGTGGACCAGTTTCATGGCCAGCGAGATCACCCGACTTAAATCAATGGACTTTTACCATTGGGGACATTTAAAAACATTAGTTTACTCTTCCCCAATAGATACCATTGAAGAACTCTGATTAAACATTTATAATGGAATAGAAACCATTAAGCAGACACCTGGAGTTTTTGAACTGGTCCGAAACTCAATTAAATACAATAATTCAATCTGCAAGAAACATTTTTATTAACACCTAAAATAACAGTCTTGGCATGATAAGACAATATTCTTTGGGAGCTACAATTTGTCAAAAAACATTAAAATGGTACAGTTATTCTCATCTAATTAAGAAATTAAGACAGCTTACGCTGAAGTTTTTTGCATGTTGCTTTCTGAAAGTCTACACACTCTGACTTAAACTTAAGTAACTTTTGCTTATCACATTTCACTTTCTTTACTTCAGCTTTCAAACCAAAACTATACTATACCAAAATCTTTTGGTTCAATCAAGATGTTTTTGTTTTTTAAATCTACTTTGATTGGAGAGGAAACCTCAGAGAGAGCAGGTATTTTAACAATCATACTTAACAAATCCTGCAACAGAACTGACAAGTTGGTGTACAAAAATGGCACCAATGGCTCATTGGCTTGGTACTTCATCAAAAATGGCTTGACAAGACTAGAGATGTAACTGAAAAATGCTAGTTTAGCAGTCAACAACTTATCCAATGTCCTAGTGATAACCTTATAGCTATGAGTATCAGGTGATTTAGGAGTACCAGGGTCTTTCTCCAAATGGGTCTTGTATTTCTTCAAGTGAGGCGCAATTTTTATAGCTCTTTCTGCACACTCTCCACTAAGCAACCCCCTCATGGCACAAAATTTGAGGGGCATGATGTCTGCTCTGTTACTTCTAAATAATATTCCCTTCTGGCAGGAACATCTTTAAAAAAATTGTAGAGAGCCCTAAGAAATTGAACTAGATTCCACTTAGCCCGATCCTTAGCTCCTGATTTGAACACATTGTTGAGGGTGTGCAAACCATAGGTACCCATAAACAAAAATAGGGTCATCATCATTATTGTTCTCAGTCTGAAGTTCTTCCTCCAGATCTTTCACAAACTTTATATTTGCATTAGGTCCATCAATAGACAATGAGGAAAGGTTTTTTTCTGCATCCACTTGCTTTAACTGACTTCTGAAGTTCAAATTCAATTTGCTTGCAGTGCTTTTAGTCACAAAAGCAGAGGAGAAATATCTTGTAGTCACTTCATCACTTACAGGATCCCAATAACTTAGTGCAATGTCCATTTGCTGTTTTTGACAGCTAACTTTATTCATACTTTTGTTGAACATAGTAACAAAGGCAGATGATTCCTGGACTTCCTTTTCTAGTAGGTCTAGAAAATACTCAGCAATACCAAAGTTCACCAAATAACTAATTTTAGTATGCTCAAGTGAAATTTTTCCTGTGATTTGACTTTCCGGAAACATCAACTCAACACTTTATATGCAGTTCCTGCTGACCTCAGTATTGATAAATGATGCTTGACCGCAAACAAGGCCCATCGTATCTCTGGCACTGTGACGTCATCGGCCTACAAGTACCAGAAGAACTCCACTGGCCCAGGTGTCACCATTCTCTTATTGGTAACTGTGGCCGCATCAGTGGCCGGAGGACCTCCAGTGGTAGTCGGAGTAGCTACAGCTGAGGCGGAAGGGACTGTGTTGGTGGCCGGAGGTGTAGGTGGCACGGTTGTCCCGGCAGGTGCGGAAGCCGAGTCAGTCCTGGCCGCACTGGGATTCATGGGCTCAGGATCGTCTGGATTCCCTATCTCTGCTACGCCCTAGCCCCGAGCTTGTTTACATCTGTTGCAAGGCACGGCTCGGCTCGGTTCAGCCAACGCCCAACAAAGCTCAACTCACATGGTCCAAGTCTGGTAGAGGCGCTTGGCGCGCTGGGCCGGGCCAGACAGCAGCTGCCTCTGCCTCCTAAGCATCGCCGCCAACCACCGCTAAAACAGCTACCGCAAAATTTTCAATGACCAACTTTTGAATTTCAATGACTTTCCAGGAATTCCAGAAGCATGGCCACCCTGGACTGTTCACAGCAATGATATGCCAGAAATGACCTACTTCCACCCACTGCGATGGTAGTGCATTAGGGGAAAACGTGACTATTTAATATTTGTTAGCGATTGCGATAAATGTTTAATGTTGCCATAATGCTGACAATCACCAGCATCATGCTGGCTTTACCATTCCCTTGGATAGTTTGCCATCACTATCAGAGACTGTTTTACCAGTTCTATGGGTCTAGGCCTTTAGACAAGGACAGAATTGTTCTTTGTTTGCTCTACAAAAATGTTTTTATCATATCGTAATGATGACCAGAGGCATTTGTGATCAGGACATCTAGAATTTTGCAGGAACTTTAAAAATCTAGAGCTAGCATCTATCTCTGGGATTTTAGGATAGGAAAGCTAATATCTCAAGCTCCAATATTTGTCTTCACAGGAGAGCACCAAAGGTACTGCAAGATCCTGTACTGATGGCCAGAAGCATTCATGTCAGCCCGATTTGAACTATTATCAGGTCTAAAGAAGATTTCTTTCGTGCTTACGTAGGCTATTACACCTTCCTTCGTCATTAACAAATTTTAGTACTTTGATATTATCTTGAGGCCACTATTTTTGGAACAGTTTTTCTTACAGATGACCTTAAAAAAAAACTACATTATTAGAAAGAGCAAACTTTATTTGGCGTACTATGAAAATTACATCTCATTATGACAATCAATTCTTGTTTTCTGCCAATGCAAAAGAAGCGATGTCTGCGATAAATAGGTCTCTCTGTACCTATCTACTTGTTGTTATTACGCAATATAAACAGGTTTAGATTAAGTTATCATAAATATGATACTAGTAGTACCAAAGTTAAAGTTAACCAGATCATCAATTTTTCTGACATCAGATCACGTTGCACGAGATCTGAGGTCGAGAAAGTACTGATCGGAAATGCCTCTGGCCATCAGTGTGGGCTTCAGTGGGCGCCCTTGGTGCCGCCTCACACTTTTGGTGAAAAAAGAAAACTATCCCTCGATATAGTACCTAAATCCTAGTTCAGATCACGTGAGCACTAATAAATGTTCATTTTAACTTTACGTCTGTATAGGCTGATAACAAAAATAGTAGATAGGGACAATGTAACTTCCTTTTCATCACTTCCTTTCAGGAGGCAGAAAACAAAAACTAATTGTTATGAACATAATAAGCACCAGCTAGCTATGTTGTTGCATTAGTCATGTTGTTGTAAAACTGTAAACTAGTGTCTGGTTTTGTGTTTGGAATTATAAATCTAATAGTATATTTGTGGAAAAATGTATTCTAGTTTTAGTGGTTTATTATGGGTGAAAGCTTTAGAGACCTATCATGTGATCTTAGAGAGACTGTTTTGGATCATCCTATTTCTAGTGATGACGAAATTTATTCTGAAAGGCCATGAAGCAGAAGTGATCCTAGTAAGTGTTCTCTCACAATTCTGTGACTCAGAGAGAGGAGAGAAGTTGTTCTTCCACCTGGTGATGTCCTTGGTCCTGCTCATGAACTTCCAAAACTCTTGAACTCGAACAGTTGCTTGTGTACCAATTTTGAGTGTAAAATATCATAAAAGAAAACCAATTTCTTTTGCAGAATGTAATTTTGTGGACTTCAACATAAGTCCTACCATTTGCTTGAACACTATGCCAGACCAGTTCGACAGCGAGGAATCCAGTGATTCTGAGTTAAAGATGAAAATTTGTACATAGACCCACTGTTCATATGTAAATAAGGTATGATTCAAATTTAGTATTTAAATTTATTTTCGTTTAAACTATCATACTTACATAAGTATATATGCAGTCATAATATATGTTTACTAATGAAAGATATTATTTCTTTAGAGATTAACCTGTTTAAAAAAAACCGTTACTGCACTGTTTCATACAAAGCCATGTATACGCTAACATGTAATGTAACAAATAAGTTTTGAGGTGAAAGTTGAATAACTGTATATTTTTGGAATTGGCACAAAATTTAGAATAAGTTATGCATTTAAAGTATTGATGTAAAACTTACTGTTAAGCAGTTGTACAACAGAATATTTACAATAATACTTCCAAAAAAATATTTTTTACAAATTAAAAAAATGTACATGAAAACTAACACTAGGTTATTGATATTAATATACTCCAAATAGTTGTGATTAAATTGACATATAATTGCTTAACTTGGACTGACAGTTATGAGATGTGATACATTATAAAAAAATATCTGCGTGGCTGTTGCAACAGAGCCACCAGTCCAAAGTGATACTATTGCCAACTTCTAGGGTTAAACAAAAAAAAATGCTATTTGTACCGTTTTGTTTTTGTACAACTACTGTACTTGGAGTATAGTATGATAAACAAATCTTGATTTTATATTGACATTAATAAACAATTTTGCATGATTAGCTCTGGTTTTTTGCCTAACGAAAGGAAACAATATTGGTGTGAAGACGGCCACTCTGCCCCTATCACTTCTATAACGCAATACAAGCAGGTTTATATTTGGTTATCATAAATATGTTACTAGTAGTACCAAAATTAAAGATAATCTTTACGAGCTCTCACGTGATCTGAGCTTGAATTTGGGTACTGTCTCGAAGGAGGTTTTTCTTTTTCACCAGAAGTGCAAGGGGGGCTGAAACTTGTACCGATGGTCACCCACAGGTATTTCCGGTCAGTACTTCTCCGACCTCAGATTGTCCAACATCAGATCACGTTGGGCGATCTGGCACGTCTGAGATCGGGAAAGTAATGATTGGAAATGCACCTGATTGGAAATAGGCGCTCCCCCTTCACTTTTGATGAAAAAAAGAAAAACACCCGTCAAGATATCACCTAAATTCAGGCTTAGATCATGTGAATGCACATAAATGTCGACTTTTGACTTTTTATAATTATTTATAATACATATGTATAGCCTGTAACAAGTAGTAGATATGGACAGAATGGCCGCTTTCTAGCATCCTTTTGGTAGGCTGAAAACAAGAACCGATGTCCATAATGACATGCAATTTTCACAATAAGTAAAATAAAGTCTGTTCTTTCTAAGAATGTAGTTTATGTAGGTCCTCTGTAACAAAAATTGTTAAAAATATAGGCTAGTGGCTTCCAGATAATACCAAAGTAGGTAACAAGGGGATTCAAAGTCACTTCCTTCGGGAATAAGTCAGAAGGTAGTTTTATATTACATATACTATTGGGGATTAAAACAAACCTAAAAAATTATAAAAAAGGCTAACCCCCAGGGTCTAGAGGTTAATTAGCTAGAATTAATTAAATTAAATCCTCTAAGGTATTCTTGATGAAACATCTAAGATTTTTATATTTTATTGATCCACACTATGTAGAGGAATATTTTTCACATCTACCAAGGAAGGGGGTAGAGCAGAGATGACAAGAGGTATTACTGCCAGTCTAATGAATTAATATTGTTTTTAGAAAGACTTTTTTAACATTCTAAGATTTTCCACAATTCATTTTTTTATTAACTTATTTTAAGTTTCCTTAAAAAACAAAAACAACATTAGCTAACCTAATGTGAAGTAGCTAAAGTAAATATTTCAATTCCCATAAATTGCTAATTTTGTGTTTATGTCTAGTTAGGAAAAGAAATTTACTTAATTCTCATCTCTTGCATGCATTTCAAATATGTTTAGGACAGAACAAATATTTTACGGAGTTTTACGTAAAATTAAAATTAATTGTTCTTGTTACCTGCTGGCGGATGTCCAGCTTTAAGTTCTTTATCCTCGGAAGACATTTTAAATTAAAAGTTTCAACAACCAAAATAGAAATATCAGATTAAATAGTTGACTCGTTCACATTCAACGCTGTGTTGGCAATCACGTATACGCAGTATGCACAAGTCAAACTCACGTACACTCACAATCATAAACACATCAACAACACTCCAGTCCAGGAGTCCAAAACTCACTTTGGTGAGCAACAGATGACGGAAACGTCCTGAACACTATACAAAATATCAAGAGGTACAAAACAAAATTTAGAAGTTGCAAAATTCAAGTTTGCTTTTAAAATTGCTATTAGGCCTACATAAAAAATCCGGTAGCGGTATATAGGAACTATTACGATAACCCGGTTTCCAATCACCGGAGAGATGATAGAAACATCGAAACAATATTATATTTTAGAATGCAAAAGAAAACTGTCCGAATAGTTTCAACAGTCAAATTCAAATATCATGCGAATATCCCTTTAGGGATCTGAGATTAATGACTCTGCCCTTTCTCTACATCCTTGAAGTCAACTTGAACTGCCGATTCAAATGCTACTTGGTCCAAGACATTACTCCGAACATGCAGCAAAACAGTCCTGTGCCATTCAATCGTTTCCATTTTACTGTCTACATTTGGCGTTAAGCTAATCAATAGGCTTCCTGACGATATTAAACATTTGAATGGCCCAAAACAATTCAATGTTCGACTGAGGTACATTTTGGATGCAATTGTTTTTTACTACGATGATGAGTTTATGATGAGTCGCTGGGATAAAATTCAAAAGAAATTTTATCAATGCTCTATTCTTGGTGTGTAGTGTGACAATTATGGCAGAGGGAATGAGAAGGGAGTGACAGAGGAATTGTGAATGTATGTATGACAATGCTGAAATGTTATATAAAATATTACGTGGATTTTGTATGCAATATTTTAAAATTGTTTATATTATCATTACTATAACACTCCAGTAGTCAATGTATTTAAATTTTACTAAACTATATTGGTTTAAATGTTTCTGCGTGCTGCACTATTATGTTGGAAATAAAGCAGTCGCGTTTCAAGAGGAACATCTTCAAACAATGTCGGTAATTCTTCTTGAGGAAACTGTAAGTACGTCTGACCTGTTAAGCGCTCTTGAAAAATAAAACAAACGGTCCAATCAGCTGATCATGAATAATACCACAACATACGTTAGTGCTGAAACGTTGTTTTTTTTATTCTCTAATTGTTAGCTCTAGGCTAGTAGGCTTCGGGAAATCCCATGCCACCTCAATGTACTATTTGTTTCTTGACGTAGGAGTTTTGTAAGGATCTAGGTTATCTTCTCGCTAAGGGTCCATCAGGCTTCCTAGGTTGAAGCACCTTATCCAGGTTACATTTAAGTTACCAATATGCAGATAGTTATTTTGTTTTAAATAAATTGCTTAATTGAGTTCAAAAATTGAAGTAATTCTTTAAAAATCTCTAGATCGTTTGACTGGAGAATTTTAGTTAAGTTTTGAACATTCATCCCATACTTATTCTTTATTAATTTTAAATCTTGGCTTCTAGCATGGTCATATACAGGGCACGTAAAAAAGATATGTTCCAAAGTTTCACTATGACCTAAAGTACATCTCAGACATAGTGGAGTGAAATACTGACCAATAGTATATAGGTTTTTATTTATATTGGCGTGACCAAATCTTAGTCTTAGAATGTTGATTATTTTCCATCTTTTCATTTCAACATTTTTGAACCATGTATATTTTGGTATCGTTACAACAACCTCTTTATACCATCGGACTTTATCTACTCCTATAAATAGATCGTTACTTTTTGAGAAGTACGAGTATAATTGTTTTTGGTACGCTTGTACCATAGTTCTAATTATTTATGCTGAATCGCGGTAGGAAGTAGGCTCTTGTTAACTAGACGCGGTGCGTGGACATTGTTTGTTCAGTTAGACCGGTCAATCAGCTGATCGAGCTACGGTGATACGTTCCGACCCGGCTCGCTGTAGAGACAGAAGGAGTCAGTCGAGTCTTGGAGTTTCCACGAGAAGGTGTACCGGTCCAGTTAAGAAGCTGAAGTTCTCTAACCCTATAATTGGGATTTAGAGTAATTATTTATCGCGTGTAAATTCAATTTCAAGTATTTAATTTTCTTTAGTGCGTTTTATTTTCCGTTCTGCCTCCGTAATCTTCAAAGTAGTAAGTCCCGTACCAGCGTATAGTTAATATCTTTTATTTTTATAATACTGTAATTAAAATTTCTAAAGTTTCCCATCTTTCAGAGTCTGAAAATTTAATTCAATTTTTTGAAGTATTGTGAATTAAATTTTGGTCATAAAGTAAATATCAAGTTTTGTGTTATATTAATTTTGAGTATTTTGAGAAGAGAACTTTTTATTTTGTTTTGTTAATTTAAACCATTTTTGGAGAAGTATACATTTTTAGTTTAATTTTAATACCTTTTGATCAGACTCTTAATTAGATTTGTTCGATTGAGTGACATTTTGAAGAAAATTGAATCAAAAGTTTGTAAACTTTGTTAACTTTTTGGTGAACTTAAATTTCGGAACAAATCAAGTATTTCCGAAAAGTTGTTTTAATTTATAAAGTATTAGCTCCACATAAATTCAATATATGTACTATAAAAACGGTACACGCTTTGAAATCGTCTATGGATATATATACAATTGTTCTATTTTAGTGCCATCTTTGATTGCCACTGTTGCTAATTTGTCAGCTTTTTCATTACCTGAAATACCTATGTGACTTGGAATCCACTGCAGGACAATATTTTTCTTCGATTCTAATATTTTGAATATTATTGAGAAGATTAGATTTTGTTTCGATAAAGCTTCGAAGCTGTTTTCTATAGCGCTTACTGCTGCCTGCGAGTCTGTTAATATAACAAAATCATTAAAGTCTAAATTATTTATATATTCAATACATTTTAAAATTGCTATTAGCTCGGCTGTATAACTAGATGAATACAGGTTTAAAGAGTATTGACCTGATATATTGAGCAGCGGAATATAAAAGACGGACCCCGTGCCATCTTTTGTTTTTGAACCATCTGTGAAAACACACAGATAGTCTTTGTATGCTGTGTTAAGTTTCTGTCTTATTGCCTGCAAAATAACTTTTTCATTTTGAAGATGCTTATTAGTTGTATACTCATTGTTATCTTTTATATTTATACTGGTGCTAGGTTTTTCATTACTGCCAATCATAAAAAGAGGTTCTTTAAAATCCCATTGATTTTTAGGTTCTTCATTAATATAGAAATTAGGGTTCAACTGAGAAATGTTTTTAAATGATTGTAAAAATAAAGGTATCTTTTTCTTTTCCCAATACTGCATATCCATATATGTCGAGTTTAAGTACATCAAACCGAAATAAGCAGGATGTTTACATTGTGTAATAATCTTGTAGATTAATCTTTCAGTTAACATATTTCTTCTTAGACTTAAAGGTATTATTGCTGCTTCTGCATGCAAAGCTATAATGGGGGTAGATCTGAATGCTCCAAGTGCAATTCATAATGCTTGATTTTGAACATTGTCTAGTTTATTCAATTCAACTTTGGCAATGTGTCCATAAAGAAAGCAACCATAATCTAACTTACTTCTGATAAGACTTTTGTAAATCTGCAGTACAAATTCTGGATGCGCTCCACTTGTTCTGCAACTAATTGATTTCAATATATTGAACTCTTTTAGACATTGTTGCTATATTTTATTAATATGAGCCTTGAAAGTAAGCTTATTATCTATAAAAATACCCAGAATTTTCATTGAATCAACTAGAGGTAATCGGTGTTCCTTTATAAAGTATTATAGGTCAGGATCAACAACTCTTTTTCTGGAAAAGATAATTATACTACTTTTCTGGGCATTGAATTCCATGTGTAACATTTCAAAATATGTAACTAGATTGCGTATGGCTTGCTGCATTTGCGTGTGTACTACATCATAATGTTTATTTGAAGAATATAGTAGAATATCGTCAGCATACTACAGAGATTTAATATGCGTCGGCAAAAACGAATTTATGTCTGATATGTATAAGGAGAATAACAAAGGACTAAGAACACAACCTTGAGGTAAACCACTGTTACTAACTCTAGTGCAGGTAAACCTAGAATCAATGAAGCTTAAGCGCCTGCTGATAAGCCAGTTGTGGCAATAAACCAAGAATTTAGGTGGAATACCTAAATTAGACATTTTATTTATCAGTGCTGGTATAAAAACATTATCATAGGCTCAGGATATGTCCAATGATGTAGCAACAGTAGTTTCTTTCTACGACAGGGCTATTAAAGTGTCTGTTATGAAAGTAATAAGATAATCACTGCAACCTTTCATTTTTCTGAATCCATATTGAGTGCTAGGAATTAGATAAAAATTTTCAATAAGCCATTCTAATCTGTTTTTGATCATTGAGTTAAACATTTTAGCAAAGCAAGAAATCAATGAAATTGGTCTATATGATTCCTCCAGATTTTTATCTTTAGAAGGTTTAAGTAGGGCAATGACCCTGATGCGTTTCCAAGTTGTAGGAATGTCAGTATATCCATTCCAGACATCATTAAAGATATCTAGGAGCATGTTAAGGGCATTTATTGGCAAACATTTGACCATTTTATAGGAAATCCCATCTAGGCCTGGCGATATGTTTTTTTTCCTCTTAATAGTTAGTTGTAACTCTTTTAACGTAAAGTTTGTTTCTAAAGGGTCATTTGTTGATCTATATAATTTAATTTCCATGCATTGCACTTCATTAACATGGGGTACATAGTCTGGAATTATGTGTTTCATGAAACCCTCACACAATTCCTCGTTGTTATTTATAACAGCATCATTATGATTAATACTATTGTTACCTTTTAATTTCTTCACTATTTTCCAAGCAAATGTAGGTACTTGATCTTTTTTCTCCAATATCTTGGCATAATTTTTCCCAATTTAATTTCTTGGCCAACTGAATTACTTCTCTAGCCTTTAATTGAGCTGTTTGATATGCACGGTAGTTAACTGCATTCATTTGCTTCTTGAATGTAGTGAATGCTAGCCGTCTTTGGGCAACAGCCCGGGAACAATTGTCTGTCCACCATAGCTTTGGTGAAAAAGCTTGCCTTGAATTATTTGTGGGAGTTTTAACTTTGGGAATAGATACTTCACTAGACTGTGTAATAATATTATAGAGTTCACTTATTTTATATTCAGGAGAGATTGGTTGTAGCGCCCTTAGTATTGGTTTTGTTTCAATAGTCTTAGTGAAAAGTGGCCAGTTTGCTTTTTTAAAATTAAATTTGATGTTATTAATATTACTAAAATCTGGATTATACTGAAATGTAAGACTTGACATATTAAATTGTATACTTATAGGTAAGTGATTACTACCCATAGAGTCCTTACATATTTCCCATTTTTCCAGTAAAGCATGCATATTTGGGACGCAAAAGATAAATCAAGGGTAGAAGCATGATGATCTAAGGAGGGCATTGTAGTGTGACTGTGATCATTAAGCAAAATAAATAATGAATTGTTATATTCATGAGAAATATCATTTCCTCTTGTGTTAGGAGTAATTGCTCCCCAGTATGGATGATGAGCATTCATATCCCCACATAATAATGTAAAACCTTGATCTTGATTGAATAAGTATTGTTGCCAAAAACTTCTTTCAATTTTATTTGAAGGTTTACAATATATATTGTAAATGTAAATAGGTTTCTTAAAATTAGTTATTTTAATACAGATTAACTGTATTATATTGTTGTTGTAGCTAGATATTTTTGTATATGTTACGGACTTATGTAAAATGACTGCAACACCACCGTATCCATCAAATCTATTTACCCTTTCAATATTATACATGTTATCAGTAATGTAATCTTGATCTGTTAGCCAAGATTCCTGAACGCTGTTGTTACGTTCAATTGTTTCATGAGGGTTCACTTCTGCCTGGGAATGTTGGTTTCGTAAATTTTGCTGATACGAGCAAGGACTAAAGCAGGAAAAATTGAGAGGATTGTTAAAACAATATTACAAAGAGAAACAGTTATGATAAATATTAATAAAAATAACAACAATGACAACAATGCAACACATATGGTAAAATAACAACATAATAGCTTTAATGGATAAAAGCAGTACATAAAATAAAATCAAATAACGTTACTACAAAAATTACACACATTACATAATGCTGTTTATTCCCATGACAGAACGAGTAATGAATCCAATCAAGGGGTCGCATCTTCTTCACTTAAAACAATAATATATTATGATGATCTACTGTAACGAATGCTTTCGAAACATAAATTGGTATGGCATATACTTGATTTGATCTATTCATAGCATTTTGAATGAAGTCTTCGAATAGAACAAAAATTAGTTATTGAGCATTGATATTCTTGGGAAAATCCGTGTTGGTAACTTGGTATTGTTTAACTATAGAAAGTACGGATTTTGTCAAGCAGGCAAGGTTTCAAACACCTTATATATAGAGGACAAAGAAGAGAGACTCGTCTGTAATGTCTTATATCTCTCATGACCCTGATTTAAATATAGGGCCCACGTTACAGACTTTAATTATGGTGGGGGAAATCCTGAAGCCAGTGACCTTTTATAGCTTTATAGCTTCCTTTTAACTTTCTCCATCGTTGAAAATAAGAATACCAGAGTTTCCACAGGATTAGCTTTTGGCATCTTATAAACATTGTCGAAACAATCTTGCATTTCTCCTGGGGGTTACATCCTAAACATTGTCTAAATACATATAATTCTTGGATGTGTGATTAGATACAGAGAACAAACCAAAATTCATGTTAGTTGGAAAAGAATCCTTCACTTTCTTGAAATAAGCCTTGTAGCACTCATCCGATTTTTATTCTGTAGAACTCTCTCACTCGGGTAAAGCCAAATTAGTCCTGCCTATTAAAACGTTTGCTTATAGAGATTATGTATTGTCTTCTTTATAACTACCAGGAATCGTTAGTTCCTTCGTAACACATCTGGGGAAATGAGGACTTCAAATCCGTTTGAGCGGAGTATATTCTTTTTCACATCAGCTACGAAAAAACATTCTCAAGGGATTTTTTTTTCAACGTCAAGTGAACTGCAGTACAGCTGCAGGCTTAAATTTCCTGTTAGATATGCACATATACTACCAATATCACACTCTATAATTTAGCATGTACTGATTGCCGTTGGCATTAGTGAATCCACCAGATTTTAGGTACATGTTCAAGAGTAGATGTTGAGAGTCAACATTAACAAGTGGATTGGCAGCTAAAATTACTTTTACTGAACTATCAGAAGAGAAGGCCAATTTAAATACAACATTAAACAATTTTAACATCAGATTCACCTGCTTGAGAAGTAACAGGCTAGCCAAACCGAGGATTAGGTCATTGTGATACAGAACGAGCTTCTATTGCAAAAACCCTACCATCCCAACATGCATTTGTTAAGTTAAAGTTTCCGAACAGCAATGCATTCCTACATTAGTCTGCAGTAAGTAATGCCTCTTCGGAGGTATCGCAGAAAGATCTGTACACAGTCACAGGTTGGATAAGACGAATATATACATCGTAAATGAATAATTTGGTTTAAGGCTGTTTAAAACAAGAATGGAGACCCCTTACATAATATTCGCATTGAATTCAATTCTATATTGGTTGGTGCCGAAGAAATAGTCACCAAAACTCTCCCTCTACATATCTTCATGATATTAAAGTTTGTTTATTCAGATCTATAGATGATAAAATCCACTTGGCCAATAACTTCATTGCTAAGAATATGCATTTGTAGTTTTTCTGTTAACTTTACGATACGATAAAATGCTGATAATAAATTAACTCGAAAGTCATGTAATTAGTTCCTACCACGTTTAACGTTTAACGTTTTAAACGTTTAGTTTGGTTAGTATAGGAACATCCTAGGTGTACTGATGGAATGCATTTTTTTTTAACCTGTACTAATTTAAAGATTCCATCGACAAACTTTATGGAGAGGTCTTTCCCACCATTGTTTTTGCGTTCTTCAAGTGTCTTTTTAATGCCTCGATATGAGCTTTTTCCTTAATTGTTAAATCATTTGTTAAATGATGAAACCTTCAGCTCCTCGTCATTCTTTTTAGGCGTCAAAGCAAAGGTCTTTAATATTTTAACAGCTTAAGACTCACTTTGCAGACTGATCTTCTTTGGACAAGCATTTTCCTGATCGAGCTTGACTACACTGAAATTACGAAAATTTATACTGTACAGCATTGAAACCATTTTTTTAAAAATAATAGTGGGTACTCTCTGTTCATTTTCACGTTTGAATTCCTCTACACCAGAGGCTATGCTCTCTGCTAAACCATGCATAATACGTTGCGCTGACGGCCTTTCCTCTCATTCAATTCTTTAAATAAGGCACCTTCAGGTATGGTCAACAAATGGTCATCCTATTGTTTTCTGTCTGAAAGATGTTAAGACATCCAATCATATGCGATGTCCCTAATGCCTAATCTCTGCATTTCATATAAAAAAATTAATGGTTTACAAGGTTAAAAGCCTTACTGATATCGACAAATAGGTTAGATGTATGGTTCTTTGGCTGCAACTATTTTAGAACCAGATGAAAGCAGTATATAACATTTAATGTAATGTACTGCTTTTAGAATCAACATTAATTATTCATGGAACAAACATAGATTTTTTTATTTAGAATGTTTTCTTTCAACAATCCTTTCAAACGCTTTCTAGAATATACAAAGTAACGTATGGATCTATAATCATCACAAACTTCTTTTTTGTCTCTTTTGTATAGAGGTTAACAATGGAAAAGACATTGATTAACGTAATTTTGTAATAATTTAGGCGACACGTTTGAATCCAGCAAATCAACCAGATTTTAAAGGACTTCACCACACAACAGCTTTCCATGTGTCAGTTGTTTAAAGAAACAGTAATAAATCACCTACAACCACTCACCCCATCCGATCCAATCTCATCATTCATCAGTGACATGTTAGCTTTTACATAGACTTTCATCAATACTATAGAGTTAAGCCTATCAGCCTTTATGAGAGGGTGAAATGATTCGTTACCAGATTCATCGAGAATATTTTCCTATGTGATTGTTTCTACAATTCCCCTTATTATTTTCGTTTTTAACGCTCTTCATAGCTTTCGATTTGAATTTTTAGTCAAATCTATGGCTCTTTCGAACTTTGCCAATTGAATACACGATCTTTAATTCGTTTAAGTTTAACAAAAGCCCTTTTCCCTCCGACTTTTAGGTGTTTTTATTTGAACATTAGCCTTTTTCTAAGCCTAAGCACGTTAACCTATGATTTTTTATTGTTTTGTTTTTCATTTTGATGCTACCAATATAATGACTTCTCTTTCTGAATTTTGAAATCCGTACCTTTTGATTCTTAAGTAGCTCCGATCATAGGTTTTACATAGCATATGCCGCAGACCAAAATCCCGGCACTAGACTACACGGTTAACTAGTATAATTTCCTTCTCTTTGGATAATGTGATATACTTTATTTAGCCATCTGAGACACTTGAGGCAATATTCCATTATCATTTTTCTATGTAACATTTCAATTTTCAATTTCGCTTTGGATTTGGGGAGTAGAGTCAGAGTGGTGTGGTAGTGTGGAGTGTGGAGATTTGAATAAAAATGTATAAAATGTTGAGGCCGAATGAATGCGTTAGTTACTTTTCTAATATTATTATTATTTGATTATTTATTTTGCTGATGTTCTAATATACTTTAATATTTCTAGTGTATTTTGATTGTTTTAATTTTATATTTGTAAAGATTGTGTTTAATTAAAAATGGAAACGCAATATTTGACTGCTCAACACCTCGCAGGCTTTGAAAACTATAAAGTGAGTAGTAGTCATCTATATTATTGTTTTTATTATTATTAGTTCTTCTACTAATTGATCAAACTGTCTTAAATCTTTATTGGTTCTTAATTTGATTATATTTGTTGTTAATGTAGGAATTAAAGGTGTAAGGTAGGCCTATAGAAGGTTACTTTTCATCCCCTAATGACCCTAATGATGTATTTATTAGGTTTAACAGTGCCACCGAAAATCATTTGAATGTAATTCTCTTCAATTATGTAAACACTGAATTGGTTTTTACTATTAACGTTTTTAATATTAAGATAGGGTATATGATTACAGATGTCAACTAGAAATAAAGTTAAAATAATAAGCAACAACCACGACAATTGAATGAATGATTGGTATTTCGGATTATTTATACTAGCCTACTGATCAATATAAAATCAAAATGTCGAATCCAAGTGTGTCATATAGCTATATTTACTTATATAATTTAGCTATACTATATGAAATATAGTTAGTTACATTATTACATCTGAAATAAGATAAATTAAAAACTAAGTGAATTTTTATAACATGTAATCGGTAATGAAATAATCAAAGCAGTGTAAAACTTACTTCATACTATTTTGAAGAATAAATGTGTTTGACGTACCTACATAGTCTTTGCCGTAATTAGTATATAACTGAACACATAATTTTCACTCTAGATGTATTTCCAAACACGATTTTACTTTGAATAAGTTTTAAACGATAGCCTAATGTGGAAGTGAATTAAGTTTTAGGTTTTTAAAATTGTATTATAGAGAATCTATACTTTTATGTGTAATACTTATTTCGAATTGAGTAAAATAACTATACTGTATTTTATTTATTTATTATTATTTCAACGGCATCCGCCAATATACAATAATTTCACAACATTTTCATGCAACTTAAATATAACATCAACAAAATAAATAACAACTAATTAAATTACAGAAAGTAGTGATTATGCAGTGGAATAATAAATAAGTATTAAGATTTGTGAAATAATGTTACAATAGTGAAAAATCACAAACATCATCTCCAACTGATATTAAGGGGAAAAAAACTCTATCACTCATTACTGTTGCAGTCTCTTTTTAAGGTGTGCGATGCTGTCATAAAACATATCACCATCGGAAGGAATGCTTTTTCCACGCCTATGAAGTCGAGCAATAGGACCGTGATAGCTGTAATTGTTTGAGTGGTGGCAGGTTGAAAACATATTTCTGGATCTGGTTCCAGCAGGCACCAAGAGGGATATCCTACTCAGAAGCTCTGGTGAATCGATCGCCCCGTTGATAAGCTTGTGCAGGAAAATAATATCAAACATTCTCCTTCTGCACTCCAGCGTAGGCAGAAGAAATTCCTGCTCAAGTGCGGGGACAGAGACCTCCCGATAGGCTGTCACCTCTCCGGACTCCTTGAAGTCTGCAAAATTTGTTTTGAATACTCTGTAGTTTGTGAATATGAGATGCGTAATGAGGGGACCAAACAAGAGTACAATATTCCAGATTAGGCCGAACTAAAACCTTATACAAGAGCAGTAGTGTCTCGTCACCGAATGTCCCTCTAGACATTCGAAAAATGAATCCTAGCATTTTGTTTGCCTTCAAGGATACCGCATCAATGTGTGCATCGGGTGACAAATTTGTAGTCAAACTTACTCCAAGGTCGTTTATCGAGGTCACTCGCTTGATGTCGCCGGATACAGTGTAATTGAAAGCAACAGGATTCTTCAGACGACAGAAGGTGATTGTAAGACATTTGGTTGAGTTAATGACCATCTTATTATCATCGCACCACTCAGCAATTAGGTTCAGATCACGTTGAAGATTGAGACAGTCATCACGAGAGTAAATTTCTTTGAATATCTTGAGGTCATCTGCGAAGAGGAGATATTCCGATGATAGGTGGCTGATGATGTCGTTGACAAACAAGTTGAAAAGAATAGGGCCAAGCTTGGACCCCTGTGGGACACCTGAGGTGGGAGGAAATTCTTCAGACAAATGGTTTCCAAGTTTGACCCTCAGCGAGCGTCCACTTAAATAGCTCTTGAACCATTCTAGAGAGAGTCTGCAGAAACCATATCCTTCGAGCTTGGAAATCAGAAGTGAGTGACTAATCTTGTCAAATGCCTTGGAAAGGTCTAAATAAATGCTGTCCACTTGATGTCTTCGATTAAACGCAGAAAGAATATAGTCTGTGTAGATGACAAGGTTGGTCTGGGTGGAACGACCCTTGCAAAACCCATGTTGTTGGGGGACAATGATACTCTTTATGTCATTAGATATATTTTAACTACTCTTGAATTGCGTAGTACTTACAATTACTTCACAAGGTTGACATGTATGATAGCATGTAAATAAATACTTAAATGAATCACCACCAATAATCATTACTTCTCACGACACATGTATTCTGCAAGATGATCAGTAGTGCAGTCATTTCTATCCCAGTTTGTAAGGATTTCTTTGTAGCTCTCCAATTAAATCATTTGTAGCTATTAAATATGTCTAAAAATACATTTTGGGCCAACATCTGCATATTTATTGCCATCGTTCATCCTGTTATCACTATCCTACTCACTACATAAACGAAATAACAGCTGGCAATGATTAAGTATAAATATCTATAGGTCAATGTTGTATTCGATAGTATACCTAAAATCTATAATCATGATTAGATTGTGGCAGTGGTCGCTTATTATATTTCAGCCTTAAATGTTATTGTATTTGATTGTTTAGTTAGGCTATTTGTAACCCGTACTTTGGTTTATTAATCCGCCCGTTTATTACTCTGGAGCCAAAATAAGAGCATAAAATATACTACAAAATGACATCTCTTCCACCTTTCTAGGTCAATTATGTGAGCTTAATAAAGCAATTTCAAGAAATCTTCGATGGTGAGTTTTTGCAAATTTTAGGTCGCCATATTTCACGAACAATTTGAGATAAAATCTTAAACTTCAGGTATTTTTTTATCTTAGTACTAGAAAAATTAATTAGAAAATCACAAAATCATTATGTTGTACATGTAACACTGCCATTGTGCAATCTTCAAATACATGAGTGAAGAACATGAATTTATATAACACTTTGACTAGGGAGCAGTCCAGTGTATAATGTTGGCACAATCACCAGAGACCATTATACCCCTGTGACCATTGGTATTTAATTAAAAGTTTTATTCTTTGTTTTACTGCATGTTCCTGACTTAATTTAAGATTCTGCATTATTAATAGCATAATTATCCCAATATGAAAAACATTGTGGATGATAAATAAATTGTGTACAATTGTCCTCTAATAAGACTGAGATTATCATCATGTAGCTACCACTAACAGTTATCTGTAAACATAGTCAGCTAATCACAACAAATCACCAGTCTTGTAGTTTTTATAACATCGTCAGTGTGTTTAGCTGTAGGCCAATATAAATAACTTTCTAAATCTTTTGGTGATTGGTATCTAGGGAATAATTTTAATTATGCATCTATAAAAGGATTTATTTTTTATGTTTCTTCAAATAGATACAATCTTACAGGGAAAACTTGTTATCATCATCAGGTTAAATTTACTTTGTAAACTACTAACTAAACAAATACAACATACTATTTTTAAATAATAAAAAGTAAATTGACTGATGCTTTGGAGTATCAAAGGTCTAATGGAATAATAACCTAACGCCTGATCTAAGTTAACTGTAACTAATTTACTATGAAGGGTAAATTTGCTCTACTGCCTTTTGACCCCAAAACCTATTTACCAAGTTTCAAATCTCTTGGACCTTTCTTAAAGTTATCACACTAATGGACAAACAGACAACAGTCCAATCTTTTGAAAGTCCTGTTGGGTCCATAATAATGTAACAGCAGTTTGAAAAAATATGAAGTATACTATTAGATATATGTTTAATAAAATAACTACAATCCAAATGCTCAGAAACAAATGCTTTCAAACAAATTTTACAGGGTCTTCTTCTGTAGCCTATGTCGGGATTTTATATTATTAATTATTCAAAAAATTATTTCACCAATATTTCAAACTTAGTTTAAGTTATTCACTTTCTAGGACACTATAAACATCACAATATCATTGAGATAACCTGACAACGATTGAGGAACTTTGTAATATACAAGGCCTACTCTCCAGCTGCTACAATCTAACTTTGTAACATACATTGCCAATCCTCCAACTGCCACAATCAAACTTTGCAACATACAAGGCCGACCCTTCAACTACTACATTCAAAGTTTGTATCATACAAGGCCTAACCTTTAACTGCTACTATATAACTTTGTAACATACAAGTCCATCCATATAATACATATTTAATTCAATAGATTTTATAATATTTTATAACAATAGATTAAACAAGCATACTGTTATGTTTCTAATTAATGAGATTGTTTTTGCCAAATATACCAAAACTTGCCTGGAAGTACTGTAAGTACATTTCACTAAAACACTTCAAGAATAACATAGTAAAACTCAAGACCTGACCTAATTTGTAAAGGCAGCAATAACTCACATAACTATCAATCAATCATTTAAGCATTTTCAAATTAATTACTGACACACCTGACAAGCTTTTGTTGGCACTGCTACTTTACCGAAACCAATACACAAATAAATAAAATATTTGTGGTGGTAGACATAACTACTATCATTGCCAATTTTAATAATAATGTCAACATAACTATGTGGCACCTGTGGCATAGGAGTAAGATACTCTTCAATAGCTTGTACAGGGCCATGCAAGCAATGGTTCCACACAAAATGCATTGGAATTTCAGGTAGTGACCTTAAAAAGTTATTAAAAGCTGGACACACTACATGGAAATGCAACCAATGTAGTGTGCTTTCTGCCACTGAGCACAATGACCATAAACTCCATGATGAACACAGGTCACCTGACCAAGTCCATGCTAAAAGCCCAGAAAACCTTAGAGATACAATGCCTCTCTCATTGAAATCCCCCATTGTTAAAAATGATATCTGCAACAGTTCCATTAAAACTTTGGAGAATAGCCTCATCGAAAATAACTTCCTAGAAACTTCGGCCAGTGAAGAAGATAAGCTCACCATGGCTGCAACCATAGGTTCTGCTTTGCTGGAAGAAAATAAATTGCTGAAAAAACAACTATCTACCTTGGAGCGCAACCTAGCAGATCTTCAGTGTAGGCTGGCAGGTTGTGATGCGAAGATCGAGGAAATGTCTGAAGAGGAAGGAAACTATCTCAATAGAATTGAAACACTGTCTGAAGAATTAGCTGCCACTCAAGCACAGGTTGGAAAAGAAAGGAAAAAGATAGTTGAAATCGAAAACATTTTTGAAGATCATGACAATAAACAAGAACAGCTTATTTCAGAGTATGCCAAAAAAAATTGGTGACCTTGAAAAGCAATTTTTATCTTCTGACAGCAGCACTCTGATTCATAAAACAGACATAGCCCAACTGGAAACTCCAAGAAAAATGAACGCTGAAACTCAGACAATAGGCGGAGAACTTTCACCACAGTCCAGACCACAACATTTTTCAAATATTCTTTTAGAAATAGCCAAAATGAAAGTCAAACAGGACCAAATGGAGACAGTGATTAAAAATGTCACCAGCCAATCTCACTGCCATTGTGCTGCTGGCACACAACAGTCAGTCCTGTGTGAGCAGAGTACTCAAACTGAAACCATCTCATCACAAGATACTACCCCGAAAATCGTCCCTGGAGCAATGAAATTAAATACGCCTGTGCCAAATAAAGGTAAGAAGCATGCAATAGGAAGGAAAAACAACCATTTCAGTGTGTCCTTACAGATTAAAAAAAATAAAGCTCAGGAACAAAAAGTGAAGACATGTACAGAACAACATTTAAAAACTGTTACCCAAAATGAAATTCCAGTCTCCAGCAAGCAGTATGACATTTTCAGGACAAGTAAACACCCTCCAGTAAGTGCAAAAAGACTTAAAGACAATGAGACATATGAAGAATTTCTGCAAACAAATATGTGTGACACGTACATGGATGCAGCCAATGTTTTTAATAGTCCTCTTTTGCCGCCTCTGCAAACCCCAACTGCTAATTTCCCAAGTGAGCATACCCTGAAAAAAAACAGGATGCAAGAAACCCCAACTCAAGCCCCGCTTTTTTAGAGTCGGGCATCAAAAGCAAAACTCGGAAAAAGGAGGCCTATCACACCAGATACTTTTTCAACAAGAACGTGCAACTGAAGCCACAAACAATATAACACACCAGACAGTTATCAACAATACTAACAGATCCTTCTCGGCCATACCTAATCACAATAAACTAGAAAAACGAACTTTTAACAACCAACTGAAAATTTTACATCAAAATATAAACTGGCTATCCAACAAAACTGATAGGCTAGCACACTTTCTACAAGATGAGAACCCCGACTTCATTGTAATAACAGAACATGGCCTTTCTCATGAAAATCTCCAAAACACATGCATAGAAGGCTACTCACTGATTGGGGGTTTCTCTAGGAAAACCCACATTAAGGGAGGGGTGGTAGGATATGTAAAGAATGGTCTGGAAAAGAATGTCTCACTCATACGCACAAGTAATGAGGAAACAGAACTGACCTGTGAAACAGCACTCTTTGAAGTCAAAGTCAGCAAACAACCTCTGCTGGTGCTAGGTGTATACAGACCTCCAAGTGCAAACCTCGACCAAGCCATAGACATTCTTACAGAACAACTAGAAAGAGTGCTTGCTGCTGATAGACAGGTATTGATAATGGGAGACATCAATGTAGATACTCTAACTGACGGCACAGATAAAGCAAAAATAGAAGAATTCCTAACTCCTTTTAACATCACCAGAATTAATTTGCCACCTACAAGAATCACCCAGAACACAGCAAAATCAATAGACTGGATATGTACAAATATTAATCTTCAACAAATACAGACTTCGGTCATAGCAACAGGACTCTCAGACCACACAGCGCAACTAGCAAAGGTACACACTAAAAAACTAACAACAGACAAAATTAAAGAAAAAAAACGAATCTACAATAAAAATGCAATAGAGCTCCTTAAAGCACAACTACAAGCCCAAAGCTGGGAAAGTGTAATAATAACTCATGATGTAAATGAAGCATACAATAAATTCAACAGCATAATCCAATCTGCCCTAAATTATGCCTGCCCATTGAAGACATCAAGAGTTAAACATAAAAGAACACAGTGCTGGGATCAAGAATGTACCAGGCTCAAGAACGAGTATGTAAAAGCCCTTGATAAACAGCAAACAACCGGATTAGATGAGGACAAAACTAGAACAGTGGCTAAGAAGAAAGAGTACGATCAACATCTAAAAAAACTCCGAAGAGAAAACGCTACCGCCCACATCAATAGCTCAGAAAACAAGTCAAAAGCTTTATGGTATACTATAAATTGTGAAAGAAGAGCCAGTCCCACCACCGAAAACCAGTTCATCCTTCAAATTAACAACAGAATGATAGATGACCCAAGAAAAGTCTCAAACTGTTTCAATGAATTCTTCTCAACAATAGCTGAAAGAACACTACAGAACAGTTGTAACACGATAATGAATACCCTACCAGTTTCTCCACCAACAACACATCATATTCTTAACTTTGGACCAATCACTCGAGAAAAAGTCCAAGCATCCATTGACTCTTTGAAACAAAAAGACTCAGCTGGAATTGATGAGGTTTCAGCCAAAATGTTAAAAATCATCAAATTTGAAATATTAGTACCTTTAACAGACTTAATAAATAAATCACTTTCACAGGGTATATTTCCAGATAAGCTAAAGATTGCCAAGGTCTATCCAAAATACAAGAGCGGACCAACTACGGAAAGAAATAGCTACAGACCAATCTCTCTAACCTCAACATTCTCTAAAATCGTTGAAAAGATTGTGTTAAACAAACTGCTGCATCACCTAGATCAGCACGGACTCCTCACTGAACAGCAGCACGGGTTCCTCAAAGGCAGATCTACAACTACAGCTGTAATTCAACTGACTGAGCACATCTTAAACCAACTAGAAGATGGCTGCACTTCTACAAGCCTGTTCCTTGACTTCAGCAAGGCTTTTGACTGCCTGAACCATGACCTCCTTCTGCTCAAACTGAGGAACTTGGGTGTGGGAGAGGAAGCAGCAAAATGGTTTAACAGCTACCTTAGTGATAGGAAACAGATAGTGGAAATAGCCTATACAAAAAAACAGCACAAGATATAAGGCCCAATCCAGAGCTGTTAACATACAAAGGGGTGTACCGCAGGGCTCTGTACTGGGACCAGTCCTCTTCCTCCTTCTCACGAACGACTTCCCTAGTTGGATTGGTGAAGATGGATATACCGTCATGTATGCCGATGACACAGTCCTAACGTTTGCCGATAAGACACCAGAATTACTAAATGAAAGGGCCAGTACACAATTCCACAGGACTAAGCAATACTGCTCCTCCAACGATCTGGCCCTGAATGAAAACAAAACAGTACAGATGACTTTCACCACCAAACAAACTGACACTGCTGTATCGCTACCTGGACTTGTAACTGAAAACACCACAAAATATCTGGGCATCATAATTGATTCTAAGCTGTCATGGAAACCTCATATAGACCAGCTCTGCAAGAAACTATGCTCTGGGATCTACGTCATACGCAGAACCAAGCAAGTGTGCAGCTCAGAGGCAGCCAGAGTGGCCTACTTTGCTCTGTTTGAGTCCCACCTTAGGTATGGCATTGCAACCTGGGGAGGAGCTTCTAAAAACAACCTAGACAAAGTACTCATTAAACAAAAAAGAGCAATTAGATGCCTGGCTAACCTAAACTACAGGGACAGTTGTCGAGAGTCTTTCAAGGAACTGAAAATTCTTACAGCCATCTCACTTTACATCCGAGAAGTAATCCTTCACACCTTCACAACAGCACAACCTAGACACAGGGATCAACACCAGTACGACATCAGACATGCAACCGATTTCACAATCCCGCAACATCATCTGAGACTGTTTGAACAAAAACCCAGCTATAAAGGTGCCTTATACTTCAACAACCTGCCAGAACACCTCAAGAGAGAACAACCAAAACGTTTCAAGTTTCAGCTGACGACCTGGCTCCTGGAACGACCCTTCTACTCAGAGGCAGAATTTTTAAATAACCAACTATAACCTATGTATTTTTGACGCATTACTGTTCTTGATGAATATGTGAATAAAGAGTTGTCTATTGTCTATTGTCATCCCTCCAACTGCTGCAATCCAACTTTGTAACATATACAAGATCAACTCTCCACAACTGCTGATATCAAACATTGTGATATATTCATTTATTTCAAGTTACGGTCAAATAGTTGATTCAGCAAATCTGTTAGTTTTCAAATGCTGATAATTGTCGATATCTCTTGACAAGACTGTAACTACTATTTCATAAGATTTATAAAGTTATAGTTATAACAAGTCAGCTATATGCACATCCAGTTTGTTTATATATTTCACCAGTCAACACTAATTAATTTCCATAAGCATTTTACATGTAGGCTCCAAGAAATTGGTTGAAAAAGTATTTTAATTAGTTTAAAGTATACTACAACGTTGAACAACAAACAACATAGTCTAGTGCCCAACGCCATTTGACTATAGTGTATATGTTTTGCTGTATATTATCATTTGTTTTCTGTCTATTTCATATTGTAACAGACATTTAGCTTTAGTTTGCTCAAATTCTTAACAAGATTGTTTGGAAATAGTTTATGATGTAATGCTTACTGTTAAATACATGTTTTGATACAGTCTACTTTATTTACTAATTTTGACCATAAGGATATGGTTATTGTTTATGCCACTCTCCAGTTTCGAATTTTGTTCGAAATGCCATTATATGAATTTTTCTATTCTAAATAAACTTTGGAACAATGTAGAATTTGAATTAATTTATTTTGGAAAACAAATAAAACTCAGTCACTTTGAAAAACTTCAAAAATATTTTTTTTCTCTTCCTCTTAACAAGGACCCATTTTTCAACGCATAGAGGTAAGTATTACAAAGTTCTTTGACCTAGTATAGTATGCTTTTATGACAAATTTTGGTTTAATTAGGATTAGTTAATTAGAAATCTGAAAAAAGTTAACTACTTCTAAAGTCTACCTACAATAATTTGTGTGAGTATTTACCAAAGGAAATAAGATACCTACTGATAGGTTAGGTTTAATCATTCAGACAATGCTTGACATCAATCACATTCTTTTGGATTACATGGTTTTATTTTGTTTAGTTTTATTTCAAATTACTCACTATTTGTATGTTTTGGCTAGTTTTCAGGTGAAATGTTATTTCAGATTGATAAAAATATGTTAAAAATAAAAGCATAAATTTTCTAAATAGATAATTTTTTGGGATAGTGTAGTGGGATAGGATGGATCATGTGTACCTTAATACTTATTTATTTAATTGTACTTTCGGAAAAATGTTTTAACTTTTATAGCAGTTTTATAGAACATTTTCTAATGCAGTCAGAATCATATAGTAAGACATTTCTTTTATACAAATGTAAAGAACTTATGATTATTTTTTAAATATTGTTATGTGCCCAATAAGATTTATGTTGTCTGTGTAATTTGATATGGAATTTCTTGGCATTTATGTATTTGTGGAACCTTATATACCATCCAGAGGGCCATGGCTGCAGAATTAAAAGACACTTTTGTAATGTAAGAATTCCAAAACATATATTTATTAAGACTTTGTGAATACAGTATACAAAAAAGTTTTGTCCATTTGATACTATAAAAAAGTAACTTATTCTTTTAAGAAAGTGTACTTTGAGTGTTAATAATGTAATTAACAAATGATTGTTAACTGTTGTTGTAATATAATTGCTGTTATTCATTGTATAATATTTAATTAATCTTGTTAGTAAACATTTATTTTTTTAAATATTTTATTTTGATTTACTGTTTTAATAGCTTTCCACACATAAGTTGTAGACTTGTTTTCTAAAATAAACTTGATTTGTTTTTATTTTTAATATTTGGAACTTGTGTATTTAAAGTTTATTGATTTTGTTTTGGATACTTGAAAATCCACTGGTTTGTTTTGTTTTGGGTATATACTTGTAGCAAAAGTGAGAAAACTAGTTACGTGTGGCCAGAGTTCAGAGTTCATGAGGTCACCCTTCTTCTGTCTCAGTTATTTTCTTATCAAACATTGATAATAGTTTCTCCTAGACCCACTTAGGCCTGTGTTTTAACAATAAGACTTATAGCAGTAGATTTTGTTGCGTTATTGTAGTCAAAGGTTAAAGAACCCGTAGAATTATTTTATAACAATTTCTATACAACTATCACTACAATAATTATCTTTCTGTTTTATTAAATTGAATTTTTTAATGGAGATTAAAAAGGAAGGCATTATGATATGACTTATGTATTTAGGTTGATGTAATCCTTGAAATTTTATTGGAATACAATAATTTGTGAGTGTTAAAAAACAACAGTATTTGGTTGATCATTATACTACAATGCACAATCATAGAACTATGCAATTCTGTACAGAATAAATTGTCATCAATTAAATCTTCTTTTGGTTCACATACAAATGAAATTGTAAATAATCCTGTTATTTTATTATTTTAATAAAAATAAGTTTATAAGTATTAGTCAATTGTCAATGGTATTTAAAGCATTTATAATATTTATCAATATATGTGTGTGTTGTATCTTTTGTTTTAATTTGTTATATCAAACTCAAGACAGCAATTTATTTAGTTTGCACAATTCAAACAGTAAACATTTTGTAAAAATACAAATTTTTAATATTTTTATGAACGTATGAGAATTAATAATCTTAGAATGATTCTTAAAATATTTGTATAAGTAATTAATGCAGATATGTTTTATCCTATTTTGTGTGTAATTTGCTATACCTGAAGTTAATAAGTATTCTATGATAATCAACACATTTCAATTGAAAGCTCTGTTTTGGTCCTAGTTTTCAATTAGGTTTCAGGAGAACTACTGTCATGTACTACAAAGCAATTTGTTTTTGTGGAATTGTTGGTTATCTTTTATTGACTTTATAATTACTCACCCTAATTACAGTTTCATAGTGTAAAATACTACTAAAATAAAATAAATATCTTCTAAATTCTTTCTACTGAACATAATTATTGGATGTGTTCTATCATTTATTGTGTTTTAATGCACATAAACTTAAAACCGTTATTATTAATTAGATTGATCTAAATTAAGAAATCAGTTCTATACTTTAAATAATTAATTTCGAACTATTTTTAAATGCAGAAACTGAAATAAATAATTTGCTTTAGAATAAGTTATTATTTTATGATGTGTATAATAGACCAATCCACAAACATTGAATAATCAGACTTCATCTCTCCAAACGATTAATAGTTCATAAAATAAAATCAATTTTTTTATTGTTTCCTTTATTTTAGCTTTGTTTTATTTAGTAAAGTCAAAGTCAAGTCAAAAGTTTCTTTATTCATATACATCAAGTACAGAGATAGTGTCAAAAAGTAAGTTATTACATTTATGTGATTTATAATAATCGATAGCATCAAAATTCATGATTTGTCTGATAGTTTGAGACATCCAGATAGAATTCTTGAAGTGTATAGATGGCCCGTTGAGAGAGTAGTTTCCAGAGTGCAGTCTTCAGTTCTTTTCCTTCTTCGTCCGTATTTCTGTTGGTAGGCAGTTGCTCAGCTTTCTTCCCATGTAGGTCGGTTTCTTCTCATACTGCGTTAAGTGGTGAGTGGGAAGTTGGTACATTGTTGAGTTGCGTGTTGTTGTAGTATGTGAATGTCTTTCAAGCCTTGTAAGGTTTTCTCCGTCCACGTACATCACGAGTTCTTGGATATAGAGAGCTGTCACAGTCAAGATATTTAGGGTTGGAAAGGCCTCTCTGCAGCTTTCCAGGGGATGAAGGTTTGCAAGGATTCTAATTGCCTTTTTTTGGAGGATTAGAATTCTGTTCATGTTGGTTTTTTGAGGGTTCCTCCCCATTACAGCCAGTCCATATCTTATGTGTGTCTCAAACAGAGCGAAGTAGGCAGTACGTGCAGTAGTCAGATCTCCGATAGCTTTGATCTGCTTGAGGGCATACAAGCTTGAGTTCAGTCTGTTACATAGCTGGTCAATATGAGGGGTCCAAGATAAGTTAGAGTCAACTAAAACCCCAAGGAATTTGGTTTGGTCAACTAAGTTCACTTCTGGTAAGGAGTTTATTTGCCCTGATCTTCTTCCAAATCCTAATTGGCTAGTTTTGGAGGGGGTTCACCACTAAGTCGTTTCCATCACAATATTGATATGCCATATTGACAGCAATATAAGCATTTCAGGCACAGATTTTCAGGAGAATGGTTGTCGAGGATTAAGTTGTGTCGTCTGCGTACATCAAAGTTTTAGTGTATTCACTTAAGTATTCTGGGAGGTCATTAGTAAAAAGAATGAACAGCACTGGGCCCAGCACAGATCCTTGGGGCACACCTCTTTGGATTGGCAGAGGTTGCGACCGAAATGCCTTGGTGGTTCCTTTTACTGTAGACTTAATTTCAACTACTTGACTACGGTCTTTGAGGTAACTCTCAAACCATTTTAGGGCCTGTTGCTGTTACACCCAGTGCATTCAGTTTCTTCAGTATGAGATCGTGTCCTAAGCAGTCGAACGCTTTGCTGAAATCGAGGAAGATCGCTGTAGTTAGGTTCCATTTTCTAAGCTGTCAATTACTGATTCTAGTAATTCAATCATTGCTGTGGTAGTTGATTTACCTTTGACAAACCCATGCTGAGAGCTTGTTATCAGGTTGTTGAGTGTACAGTGTTCTAGAAGCCTGGTGAGTACTACTTTTTCACAGAGTTTTGCGACCGTTGGGAGTAAGGATATGGGCCTATAGTTGCTTAATTCTGTTCTACTACCAGTCTTAAATTTTGGATATATTTTGGATATTTTTAAAGCGGAGGGAAACGTGGCCTTCATTGAAAGATTTATTGAAGATGTCAGTGAGGGGGCAAATTAGTTCTTCTGCACAGTGCTTTAGTACTTTTGTGGATATGTCGTCAATTCCTGCTGAGTTTTTGGATTTTAAGCTTTTAATAATTGATCTTAACTTCCTCTTGGGTTGTGGGTCTTTAATGATCTGAGTTCACTGGTGTGAGTCCCTCCAGGGAGTTTCAACTGGTCTCCTGGCAGTGCCATTATTACGATCAATGGTGTATTTTGCAATGTTGGCAAAATAATCATTGAACTGTTCAGCTACAGCATATGTGTCTTCAATAAGTTGTCCAGTTGATGGTCAGTTTGAGCTGAGGTAAGGTGTCTTGTTTTTTTGATCGGACACTATTAATCGTTTCCCAGATTGTTTTTGACTTATTTTGGGAGTTGGTAATTTGATCTGCGATTCTTTGACTTCTTAGGGTCTTCAGTCTTTGGTCATACTTTTTTTTTTTTAAGTCTGTCGCTTTGATTCTGTCAGCAAGATTTCCTGTGGTTTCAAACTGGTTGAGGTAAGCTAGGTAATCATTCTTCAGAATTAATGCTTCTGCATCTGCAAAGTGTTTAGGTTTGGTCTTTTTAGTCTGGCAGTCAGTTTTAAGAAGGGCAAGCAGTGTCCAGAGCTATTGTTACCGTGGTTCTGTAGGTTGTTGTAAGCTTCCTCTGAGTTTAAAGATGTATACACTTTTTTCCCACCTTTCATTTATTAAAACAACCATTTCAGCTCATCCAAGTTTCTTCCTCCAATTGCTCTGTGCACTGATTTAGGTGTTTTTATTTCCTCTAAGTTGGTGATAGTGCACTTCTGGGCTGTGTGATCAGAGAGTCCAGTGTTAAAGACTGGATATGTCAAGTGCTTCAGTGATCATATTGGAAGCAATCCAGTCTATAGATGATTTTGATATAGGAGTAATTCTTGTGGGCTGGCAGATCAACTCTTTGAATATTATGGTAAGCGAGCATTTCGTTTAATTTTGCTGTGTTTCTGTCTGGCTCCAGTATATCAACATTTATATCTCCCATGATAATGAGATGTTTATTTTCGACATGAGTGTAATCTATTATACGAGTTAATGTGGCTATTGTATCTTCTAAGTTACTATCAGGTGATCTATATGTGCCTATGATGTAAGTAATGTCTTTCTTAAAAATTATCTTGATCATTGCGACCTCACATGAAAGTTCTTGGCAATATTGTGACACATCAACCTCCTCAAACATAAGCTTGTAGAGCATCTTCTACAAAAATAGCTACACCTCCAAGTCTCTGTGATGGGTGCGGCTGTAGTGGGCTATTAGTTCAAAGCCAGGTAACCATTTAATGGACTCTATCTGGTTTTTGTCGGAGTCCATGCTCTGTTAAGATGATGACATTGAGTTTTTCCAGCTCCGCTAAGTGAAGGAGGCGATGGGATTTGCTTTGTAGTCTCTTATGTTTTGATGCAGGATGGCAAGTCTTCCTTTTTTTGAGATTTTTGTCTGCCTTGCTTTGAAGTGCTCAAGTCTAAAAAAGATGATTCCTTTTGATCACTTCGAGGTTGTGTACTGTTCTCCAGAACCATGGTTGTCGCTCTGCTTGGGTAACTATTAATGATTTGCCTGTAGTGGTCTATGTTTTTGTTGAAGAACTCCTCTATTGTTTCATTGTGTGATCGTAGTCTTGCATTTTAGGGGGGGATGGTGTGTTGTGATTTTCCTAAGTGAGGACTGCTTATTTGTGGCCGTGTCAGGTTCTAATCTATTGTTGTCACTCCTGGTCATATCCTGGTTCAGTTTTTTTAAAAGGAGTTTGGCTGTCTTCCTGGTCATTTCCTGGTTCAGTTTTTTAGAAAGGAGTTTGGCTGTCTCTCCTGGTCATATCCTGGTTCAGTTTTTCAGAAGGAAGTTTTGGCTGTCTCTCCTGGTCATGTCGGGTTCTGTGTTTTGAAAGGAGTTTGGCTGACTTCCTTGTAGTTTCTTGGGTCATGATTTCAGCATAACCTTTTTGTTTTACACCTACTGCCTGTTTTTTCATTTGTAGAACTGATGCCAAGTAGTGAGATGTCAGATTGAAAAATTATTTTTCACATTGGTAAGGAAGGTTGATATGCAGGATTTGATTTTTTCCTCTTGATCCTTCAGTTTTCCTGCATAAGAGGTCGTACTCCGTCTGTAAGGTCATAAGGTTATCATTCTTGGTTTCAATTTCCTTTTTTAAGTGTTCTTCTGTACAAGATGAACTTTGTATTTGAGTTTTAAGTAAAATAGTGGTCTTGTTCGAACTTAAAAGAGTTTTCTTTCAGTTGTCTCTGTAAGTCGTTAATAGTGCTGTTTAACATATGCTTGTCGCTCTCCGCTTGGATAATGATTTCTTCTTTTAGACACATTTCTTGGTTTAATTTTCTGTTTAGATGTTGGGTTTCGAGATGGAGTTCTTGATTTCTATCTTGTAGAGTTGCATTTGTATTTTCAGAGAGTAGATTTGAGGTTTCAAGTATAATACCATCAACAATCACTTACAAGTTAGTTAATAGTGAGTTTCAAGTTGGGAGGTGATGTTATCTGTAAAACACTATCATTGAGATAAGCTCTGCAAGTGGAGAGTTGTAAAGTTGTCATCTTACATATGTAGGCCAGAAAAATTATTATATTCGTTACATGGCACAATTCATTCATATTATTACAATAAAAGCATAATTTGAAAATAAAAACACAACATGTAGGTAATATCTATAGTGCATACATATTTCAAATTTAACAGTTACATTTGATAAAATGTTGATTCCTTATTTAAGAATTAAGTAATAAGTAAATATTTTACTTCTTTGACAAACTGTTTTAAACATTTACTAAATAATTATTGATTGTGTAAGTTAATGTAAGTCATTTGATAAGATGAATAACGATTGAATGAATTGATTTATTTCCCAAATATATGTACAATATTACAATACAATCTGTACAATTAACTTCTAAATTTTTACAATACCGAACGAAGTTTGAAATGTGAACAAAGAATAAGAAATAATCATCATAGAATAAACAACATAAAATAAACATCATAAAAATAACATTGTCATCATCATCATGTATAAAAACATTGTCCTCGGGAAATGAGCCTGCATGGGCTATGATGCCTGTGCGCAGACTCGAGTTGCTCATGCCTGAAGAAATAACGGACTGGATATAATTAAAAAAAAAAAATGAATATAAATATATTACAAAATAATACACCATTACACACCACACAATACATATATACATATATGCATGCACATACACATGCGAATATGCAATGAATATATTAAAAGGAAAAAACCGCGTAATTTTGATTTGTACCTGTTTTAAAGCATTGAATATTATAAATTTTAAAACATATACATATTAGCAACAATTGTAATTAAGCAGGTATGGTGTGTGATTATTTATTCATATGTTAGTTTGCTTATTTAAACTCATATGTGACAGATACGGCCAAATACAAAATAATTGAATCGGAAAAAGTAAGCGCTCTGTGGTGTAATGGTAGCACATTCACCCGGCAAGTGAGAGATCCGGGTTCGACTCCCGGCGGAGCAAGTACTTTTTGCGAATCAGTGTTTATTGAAATTAAATAAGGCTATTGCCATTTATACAATTTAATGTAAATAAAAGTCGTTTGACAGGTATTTGGTCTTCCGATCATATGTTAGTTTGCTTATTTAAACTCATATGTGACAGATACGGCCAAATACAAAATAATTGAATCGGAAAAAGTAAGCGCTCTGTGGTGTAATGGTAGCACATTCACCCGGCAAGTGAGAGATCCGGGTTCGACTCCCGGCGGAGCAAGTACTTTTTGCGAATCAGTGTTTATTGAAATTAAATAAGGCTATTGCCATTTATACAATTTAATGTAAATAAAAGTCGTTTGACAGGTATTTGGTCTTCCGATCATATGTTAGTTTGCTTATTTAAACTCATATGTGACAGATACGGCCAAATACAAAATAATTGAATCGGAAAAAGTAAGCGCTCTGTGGTGTAATGGTAGCACATTCACCCGGCAAGTGAGAGATCCGGGTTCGACTCCCGGCGGAGCAAGTACTTTTTGCGAATCAGTGTTTATTGAAATTAAATAAGGCTATTGCCATTTATACAATTTAATGTATATATATATATATGTATATATATGTATGTATGTATAGAGGTTCTCAGAGTTGAACGGTCTCGCTACCGTTTATTCAGTTTTTGTATTGTTGGCTATTCTCTGAGAACCTCTATGTGGGCCATGTCTTGTCACAGTAAATCTGCTCTAAATCAGTTATTTATGGTCAATTTAAATAATTTTTTTTATTAGATTCTTGATAAAATCCTGTAAAAACTGTTATTTATGAAATTCTAGAGAAAAAATCCGAGTTTTTTAGATATTAAAAATTTAAAAGTTGTAATAGCAGCCATTTTGAAAATACTAAAGATAATTTTATTATATTTTTCAATAACTGGCCTTGTTATTATAATCATGTGAGCCAAACTTGGTATAATTTAATTTATTAGGTTTTAAGATAATATTGTTTTTAATAAAAAACACATACAGACAGACAGATGAGAAACTAAGCATTGGAGACCCATGTTCATATGGTGAAATATGTTTGTCTTGACCTAAGCATTAATGTGGTCCATTAGCACGTTTGTCCAGAGAGTTACGAGTTACAGGAAACATGTATGTTTATATACATACATTATACACATATGTACATATGCGTACAACATGTATACATACGTATGTATGTGTGTGTTTACTTACAGAGGGTGTAAATTAAGTCCTGATAGACCTGGATATATTCAAAATGGATTGGGATATCAATGTACAATCTTCAACAAACTTATCAAATGACTTTTTTGAATTTTTTGAGGGTACAAAAAATTTACCCTCCTTTTCAAAGGAGGTAGAAGGGAGTAACTAAATTTTCAAATTGCAACCCCTATCTTGTGACCTGTCATTTTAAAGGTCTATTCAATAGAAACACATCATTCATAACATTTAATTGTATTCATAACAAAAAATATTAAATTCAAACCAACATATACAAATAGTATACATAAAAATTAACAAAAAATTAACTAGCAATAAACAAATATACAATAACTTATATTGAATGAAAAACTACGGTATTAAGTTATGCCAAACTATGTTTTATATAATTATGATTATAAATATTTATATATCAAGCACCCTATGTTTTATATAAAACATACCTCACATAAACTATTGTTAAAAATATCTAAATGTTGAGTCATTGAGTTGTAAAGCCGCATCATTGAGACAATATAAGAGTTGGCTAATATTAGTTCTAGTAGAAGGTATAGCAAACAGATGGTGGATTCTAGTTTTAATTCCGGGAACTTGAAACAAATTACACAACTGTTTATCACTAGAGAAGCTATCCCAATATGATGGGAATTTTTCTATACATTAATAAAACATTGTTATCCTGTCTATTGGAATAGTCATATCTATAAGGCAAATAATATCCCATCTACTACCGATAAAATGTATAATCAAACCCAGGACCTCCTTTGCTATAATTAGTTGGATTTTATCATTACTACATAAAAAAGTGACACCTTACGAGTATGACAAATCCACATTATGATTACAATCTAAATCTGACTTAAAATATACACGGTTTAGGAATAAATATTCCTTTTGGATTACTAATGAGGGTAGATTTCACGTGGGACTGTAATCTCAAATTGTAAAACTAAATATCCATTTTTAGTTTAGATGATTAATTTGTACAACATTGATAGTATGATGACTATGAAGGCACGATGATCGCAACACTTCCAAATATTTATAACTCTATCGTCTTTATCATATTGAAACCTTATAGTCAAATATTTTATACATAAATTTGTAAAATGTGAATAGATTTAGTTAAAACCACTCAGAAGTTATGTTTGTTAATGTTAACATATTTACTTACCAGCACATATCCAAGGCTTCATCCGCAAATCCTATGCAACATTCCGTGTATGTGATTGCATAGCTCCCACAATTGAAGTAACATGAACTATTTTAGACCAATGTGAAGAAATTCCAAAATCGAAGTTCATAGCTTTTTAGTGAAAGCATGTATGATGTAATATGATAGACTCCTATGATAGCTTTGAAATGGAATTAGTCATATATTATGCATCACATACTCATTTCTCAGTGTTTATGGATAAGAGGATCACAGGATAAAGGAAATTGAGAGTAATTCTTATTTCAGGTTGTGCGCTTTTAAGAGCATTTCCAGTTTGAATCCGACACAAAATTGGAGTTTGCTATTTTAAACCGAGAAACATTATTCATAAATCTATATTTATATTTATATATTTGTAGTGAGATTGCTTCAACAGTTCAATGGTACAGTTTTCTAAATTTTATGGATATAGATATTGTTATTGAAATTTAATAATTAAAACTAAAATCAACATCAATAATACTAACACATTTCAATACTTACATTATGACAGTTTCATCAGCTATCATATAGAAAATATTTAAATCTCGACATTTTTTCAGCACAATTTCTGGGCCAAATTTAAAGGCATATAAACATTGAACATACTTAGAACTGAGAAGCCCTCTACTTTTAAAAAGTGTCTAGTATACGACTTCGGGTAAAGGGATAGAGTGACAAATTCTAACTTCCCGCTGTGCTTTAAGTAGGGCGCCCACTGTGACCGGACTAGCCTAGCCCAGCCCGTATTTTTTAGGATGTCAAGGTACACGTAATCAAATGGACAGTCATCCACTGTGACTTGCCCAGGCCAGCCCAGCCTAGACTTTATTTAAAGTCGAAACATATGTAATTAAATGTACTCCCGCTCACTGCGGCCGGCCCAGCCCACCCAGCTCGGACCGGCCTTTTATACACTGTTAAAATACATACGATAAATGGACACCCCTCCACTACGACCGGCCAGGCTGGACTCGGCCCACCGCTAGATTTGACTATTTCTATAATAGTAGGACATTATTTCATGTTTTGCACGGCTATTTATCGCAGCACACTCGGACCGCTTGGATAATGTGATAGGGATTCTGCCCTTTCATACGTGTCCAGTTTCAGTTCCCTCCAAGCAGTAGGAGTGGTAGGCACAAAGTCTGTTTTTCAATTGTCACGGAAGACAGAGAGTTCGCTGGAACAGCAGTACGCGATAAAATTTTTTTGTCATCTTGGGAAGAATAAAATGGAAACTTATCAAATGCTTGAAGAGGCTTTTAAGGAGGAATGCATTTTGAGATCTCAATGTGGAAGATGGCACTCACAAACCCAAAAAAAGTGCAGATGAGTAAATCTTGCATCAAAACAAGGCAGATTGTCTTCTTTGACATCCGAGAAATCGTCCATTTTGAGTTTGTACCACAAGGACAAACTGTCGATGCAGCATTTTACCTGGAGGTGTTCAAAAGACTGAAACACCAGGTCGTGTGTGTCAGTTCTGAAATCAAAAACATTTTCAAGCTCTACCACGACAATACCCCCCTAGCCACATGGCCTTCGTTATTACCCACTACCATCCATAAAAAGACCTCTGTGGTGCACTAGCCTCCTTACAGCCCTGAATTGGCTCCATGTGAATTTTTTTTTCTTCACCCGACTAAAGAAAGAGCTGAAGGGTAGGTACTAGGAGTCAATGGAACATCCAAGCTCACGTTACAAGGTACCTCAGAGGCATTCCAGTCGAGGAATTCCAGGGTGCATTACTTTCATAATGATTATATCTCAGTTTGTATTCTTGTTTTTAATTTGTAAAGTTGTAAAAAAGCAACATTTTGGCATCTTACGTTTTTTCCAAAGTTGAAGTTTTTGTTTAAACATTTTACAGCTATACGTTCAACCTCATAAAATTAACACATACTTCAGAATGTTATGAAGATAATACCAAATACTTGATAGATTGAGTATAACAAACATTTGTTATGAATTTATAAAAGAAACTTGCAAAACATGAAATAATGTCCTACTATTATAGAAATTGTCAAATCTAGGGTTGAGGAGTATTGGGAGAGCAGGTGGCACAAAACTAACTATTTCCTGGTACCTGTAGTGGTAGTGTCAGTGGCGTGTGTTATCGCAGGAACGCTAGAAAACAGGAAAAGATCTAGTGATCAGAGTATGTGATACTTTCATATGGACCCTTAAACTGAAACATATGTTAATTTCAGTTTACCAAAAGAACAGCAAATTACTTTGATTTAATACCTGCTAACTGAATATAGCTCTCCACAGTGAGTTCAAAATTAAGTATTGAATTATTTATTAAAAGTTTCAAAGCAGTGTGAATTAAAAAACTTAAATGATAACATCTTTCTTTATTTTCCTTATGTTTGCTCTATTTATATTAGCTTTCCCTTCCTCAATCCCAATTTGTATTTCCGTAAATATTAACAGATTATCCTAACTGTTAATTCTATGTCTCTTCACCAGTTTAGTAATTTGTAGTACATCTGTTACAACTGTGTAGTATAGTGTAGCTGATGTTATAATGTGATCTGGTTATTGGACATCTATTTGATTGTAGCTGTTATTGTTATAATGTGATTGGTTGTTGCAGTACAGTTCGTTGGACACCAGCCCCCTTAGTGTTTACGTGATGCATCCATTCTGGAACAGAGTAGTTCTGGTGAGTTCCATATTAGCATTCTTAACCCACAGTCTGATACAATTTAGTAATTGCAAGGTAAGTGTGAGTGTTACTGCAGTAGAGTGAAATGTTACCCCTCAAGAGATCAATGTTGATATACAAATTGTGGAAGAAGTAACATTCCTAATAAAAGTTTCTTAATCGTTTAGCTTCAGCAGAGTCACAGACGAAAAACAAATGATTTATGTAAATAAATTGACATTGAACTTATTTTAAATTGGTTTGAAAATTATCTGACACTTTAAATGGACTGTGTATGTTTAAGGCTGAATGCACACTGTAGGGGCAAACTGTCGTGTCATTTTGCTCCTGGAATTTTGTCTTGACACCTACTTCTCCATGCATTCAAATGGGCCACTGCACACGTAAGGTGCACCTGTGTCGTCGTATTGCGACATCGCCAGTCACTTGAAACAATGTTGCACGTCTAATTCAAATTTTATGCCTTACGACCGTCTGAAGCAAAAATTCAACACATGCCCATTAGATAGCCTAAACATAGTTAACCCATTAGCCACTCAATAATCTTATGCCTAACCTTCTAGTACAAATCCAATTAAATATGCAAAAAATGCAAGGGTTTAGCAAAACTCACAAAGAAAAATCTATTTTATTGCTATTTGGTTGACTGAGATATTGTTTTAGCTAATTATACAGGCTATAATATGCTGTAATTTGTAAACATTCGAAGTATATAAATTCTTTTCATTTCCAGAATAATTTAAGATTTGTCTAGTACTAAACACAGTTATAATCCATCATATTTGGTGTAGTTTTATTGAACGTGTAATCCTTTACTTGAAAAATTTTATGTAATTCATTTATCTTAATGTTTTAATTTTTATGTAAATTTTTATAAAATGTAACGTTTATATTCTTAGCAATTCCTAGCAAACACACATAAAGGACAAGGGTTTTATAAAACCCATAAAAAATTTAATTTAATACCTGTTTGGTTGACTGAGCTATTGTTTTTTAGTTAATGAAACAGGCTATGATATAATATAATTTATAAGCATCTGAATTATATAAGATTTTTTATATCCAGAATAATTTTAAAAAATTTGAATTATTTTCTACATTTTGAAAGCAAGGATATTTTTAGTACAAAACACAGTTATGGTTATGATATTTGGTGTAACTTTATAGGAAATTTAATTCTTTACATGGAAAATTATATTTCATTCATTTATCTGTATTTTGTAAATGCGGCATGTGTTCTCCTTAAACAAAATCCTAGCAAACACGCAAAAAGCACATGGTTATAGTATTATACCTCGATTCTCATTGTTTTTCTGGAATTAATACATATTTATATGTTAGTACATGGCCTTTTGTTTAATTTTAATACATAAACTTTATTATTTGAGTCCATACTAATGTTTAAACAAATACTTAATAACATGTCGTCATCATGGTACTGTCTTGTGATCTGCGTTTTGGTACTGTGTCTGTCTATATTTATTTATAAAATCTGGTTAAACACACAAGGAATTTATATCATTAATAATGTTTTGACCCTTTGACTAGAAAGAGGCTCAAAGTCATCACACACCATTAACGTGTCTCGGTAGTGTTGAACAATATTTACCAGAAACTTATTTACTTAATCCATTGAGGATAAAATAATTGTAATAAATATTTATTTTCCATTATTATCCATATAGCACTTTTAAAACATGAGTACATAAGACTCACGTTGATAATCTCATGTGTGAAGAGATTATACTTATACTGGCACATTGCACATTTTTGTACATTGTTTTTCACCAATATTTTAGAGATTCGAGTTGGTGACACTAGATCACAACGTTTATAAGATTCATTTTTACACCAGTGTTTCGTAGGAATCTGTTTAGAATTTTTTTTTTTAACATTGTTCTGTACTATTAACCCTTTGACGCCGGCGCTATTTGACTTGCGCTTTGTCTGAGTCGCGCTGCGCACGAGACCTGGGCAGCAGGATTTCACTCAAATCTCACGTCCCGCGCATCGTTCTAGTTATTTGCCTCTAACTTTCTTATTTTTTATTCAATTGGTTGAAAGTAAAGTGAAGTAAAGAAGTTTTTATTTTGTGAAACTAAATTACCTTTATTTTGAGTTAATCTTACAAATTTTCCGACAGTTAATATATGTGTTTTACATTAATTCAGTTTGAAAAACTTGTGTTTCATTACATTTTAAGCGTGTTTTGTGATAAAAAAACCTAGAATGAAGCTGTTTTCACATATTTATCATTGAAATTAGTTTTAATATCAGTATACATACAGCTTATGTTAGATTTTAATTAGAAAAGAAACATTTTCTTTGGGATAAGAATACACCAATAGTTTTTATAGTTACAAATTGTATTGAGTAGAGTTCAGTAAATTAAAGTTATTTACACAGATTGAAATAGTTTCGAGTATGATTTTCAAGTCCGTTTAATAATGTAGGATGGTGTGATACCTTTGAAAGCAAGGATCCATACACAATCCTACGTCACAACCACAGCAGTAGATAGTGGATCTCTTCCGGCTTTGCGGCACACTACACAGCGTCGTCGAGTGTTGGATTGTTTTGGCTAGTGATTACTATTTCTAGCAGAAAGCCTAGTGGTCTCTCGTCTGGTAGGACTCTGAACAATTCGCTCAGTGGGACCAAAACGAAGAATAATTCCTTGGACAAGCTTTAGTCGAAAGTCACTAAGAGGCTTCTTTGTTCCATTTTCAGATTTGTAGAGCATATAGCTGTTCAATACAGTGGTATCCAAAAAAAGAAAGAATAATTTCTTTGCAAGTAAACGTTTCAAAACAAAGTCAACAATTTTTATTTGTTTTTTTGTGAAAAATACAACCTTTTAAGAAACAAACAAAAAACATTTGGCATGAAAAGGTTAGTTCGTTTAGGAGATACATAATAAAGAACAAAGCACTACAGCGCGCTATTCAGCCACCCAAGTATGCCGGGTCAGACGCTGTTCTGCGCGCTACTCGGCCACTCATTACGAGTGGGACAGACGCTGTCCCGGCCGACCTCAAAGGGTTAACAAGATTTTTCCTCCTTAAACGGCCAGTAAATTTTTCCTTACTTGGGTAATATATTTAAATATGAATCCCATGACTTATAATGGGATATAAGTTGAAATTTTTTTAAAGTAGAAAAAATGTTTACAATCAATTTAAAATTTATTTGGAAAAAAAACAATATAATTAACAGCAATCAACATGGTTTCCAAAAGGGAAAATCTGTTTTAACCGCAGCCACAGAATTTCTTGAATCAGTTATTGACTCCATAGATAATCATGAAAAGGTAATTGGAGTTTTCATGGATCTGAGCAAAGCTTTTGATTCAATTTCTCATGTTTTGTTGTTGTCTAAATTAAAACAAATTGGCGTAGAAGGTAAAGCTTTTGAATGGTTAAACTCATATCTGAATAATAGAAAACAATTTGTCGAATTGGAATATTTCTCCCACAACAAAGGGACAATGTATAAACAACTTTACAAATCCTCGATTTCAGATGTGAAGCATGGGGTTCCTCAAGGTTCCATACTGGGACCTTTACTTTTCATTTGTTATATCAATGATGTACCTAAAATCAGGCAACCTGGAAAACTTTGTTTTTATGCCGACGACGCAAACCTAAAAATTTCTGCACCTTCAATAAAGGGAGTGGAGGAGTCATCCAGCACTAACTTATCACTTTTGGCTCAATTTTTTGAAGCAAATCAATTACTTTTGAATGTTGATAAGACAAACTTTATAGTATTTAACCACAAACAAATGAAAAAAATAATCAAGCCAACAGTAACAATAAATAAAGATAGCCATATTTTCCAAGTAGCAAATTCAAAATTTTTAGGATTATCGATTGACGAGAACCTGGACTGGAGCTCTCACATTGAAAGTGTTCTTGCAAGGGCAGCTTCAGGCGTCTATGCTTTAAATAGATTAAGAAATTTTTGTGATGTCAAAACTCTAAGAACAGTCTATTTTTCTTATATTCATTCCGTTATTTCCTTTGGGATTTCAATATATGGTGCCACAACAGTTAGAAATTTAGACTCAATTTTAAAAATCCAAAAGAGAGCAGTAAGATCAATTTTTAAACTTAAACCAGGCACATCGTCAAAAGAACATTTTGTTTCATTAGGTATAATGACCGTGTATGGTATGTATATTTATGAAACAATATTATCGGTAAAGCTCAGATTTTCCAATTTGCCACAGCTTGGTACACTTCACCAATACAATACCAGGCATCAAAATGACCTTGCCATTCCCACACATCATTTAGAATTTTTCCGCAAAAAACCTCAATATATGGGCACAATATTTTATAATAAATTACCTCAATATTTAAAGTCAGAAAATGTTTTATCAACTTTCAAATCAAAATTAAAATATTTTCTCATTGACAAGGCTCTTTATAGTTTTAACGAATTTTAAATACAGAACATGTCAAATTATATAGTTAATAATAATACTTTAGATGTACAATGCTATTGATGACACCATTCAGTGTACAATGTTGTGCCAATGAATAAAGAAATTTTGATTTGATTTGATTTGATGTTAGAAATCATCATTTTAACTGAATTTCACACAGAACTACTTTCCTTGATTTTGGTCCTCTGAATCTGTTCCTAAATAATATCCAGGTAAATTTCAAAGGAGATAAGAAAAATATTTTTACACTTTATTAACCCTGACCAACATTATGTAAGTGGATATTTTCTGCTGAAAATCTACTTTTAGATTCAAGCAAGTGGATTTACAGTTTGGAAATAATCTTAACTTCTTTTGTAAAAAAAACAGGGAATTTAATTAGTGATAAGTAGAGTTGAACTGTAATGTTCTGTGGCTTCAGCTCTGTCCAAAGTGGGTGGCGCCTAACGTTCTGACGTTTGTGGGGTTCCTGTTTACTGCCGGTGCGTGCCTGCTGCTATCCATCTATGATTACGAGTTCTATGCCAGCAGTTCTGATCACCCCGAGTACCCACCCATTCCGCCTTGGGTCTATTTGGTCACTTCCATCAGCATCTTTGTCGCCTACACACTAGGTCAGTTTGATATTTTAAAAACATTTAAATAATATTTAAGGAAAAAGATTACACATTTTGCATCAGAATAATAAATTTAAATGGGAAGGAGTTGCTGTTTTTATGAAAACCACACTACAATATAAGCCTTACTTTCTGTGTCGAACTTTGAGGTGGCTGGCATAAGTGTTGAGAATAAAAATAATATGTTAATATTTGTCTTAAGTCTTTGCCCTCAACAGCTTGATATATTTTCATAAAATTACAATACTTATTGTTAAATTTATTTATATTCATAACCAAATCTAAATTTATTAATAATTAGAGATTATTATATATTTTTTATGGTTTTAAAGTGGAATTAAATGGTTTTCGAAGTGAAGAAACCAGAGGTCAAATGTTTTAGGAACATATTACAAACTTTTAATTTGAAATTGTCCATAAATTTATCTACACATGTTAGAGGACCTATATCATCTACTGCCATTGATAATGTTATATCAAATATTACCAAATTTAATACTTTTATCATTAACACATCCTTTGCTGACTATGTTCCATAATCAATTTTCATTGAAAATTAGTTTACCAAATTCAGTTATGAAAAGGGAATAATTAGATGAACATTGCAATAAAACAACATCCAAATATTAAACTGTAGTCCTCAGCAACAAGTTTGGGAGGTTTCTAGGATGTTCTGAAAATATTGAAGACATGTACAATTGTTTCATAATTGGTTTCTTACAACATGTTAATAAATGCTGACCCTATGAAACTTATCTTAAACAAAAATAATAAAAACCGTCTTATTAATAGTGGTACTACTACTACCAGTGACACCATCAAAATTGACATCAATTATTCAAAACTTCAATTTTAAAAAGAAATAGATATTGAAAGGATTTCAATGTAGTTGGTTAAAGAAAGCTCAAGATATTATTGGACCCTTAACTAAATTAACAAATATTTTATTTCCTTGAGGAGTTTTCCCTAGATTCCTAAAACACTAAAATATCATCCCAATATTCAAAATGGAAAATCCAATGGAAGCTACAAACTATCATCCTGTTTCTATTTTACCTGTATTTAGCACATTTTTAAAAGTAACAGTTAATCATTGTATTGAAAATCAATTTAATATCACAAAGAAATAAAAAACGTTTGTATTGTTGCGAATTAAAAAATTAGCAATATCAAGTATTTACATTCAAATTTTAATTGTTAGCTAAATAATAATAAAAAAATGTTATTAATCTTAATTCTTAAGGCTTACACAACCAGTAACATCTAAATTTTCTAGTTCACACCGCATGAAATACTTTTGTCTCACTATGGGAAACCATTTTTAGTCAAAAGATTTTAAAACTGAAACTGCCAATAATACACTTGCAGTGTGAACTGGAAAACATATTTGTTAGTTATAGAAAATATTGTTACGTTATGTGGGACCTTTTTTCAGAGGTTAGAATAAATGTCAAACTTATATTTTAGCTTGTATGAAAGAAGTAAATAAAATCCAGTGTCAGAAAAAGCAGGTAAAAATGTGCGTCTAAATTAGTAAACAATGTGTCATTTTTCAATATTTTACCTGTAAACTATAAATACAGGTATCAGTGAGTTACAAGTAAAACATTTAAACATTTTGAATACAGCATCTAATAGATGCAGCACTTGCAGCATCAAAAAAGTTATTGATTATCCTATTTTAAATGATTTTTAAATACACTAGAGATGCATTATCCAAAGTACATTAGGAGAATTACATTTTGTTATAATCCAGTTGTTATTTGTATAAATCTTATATTATATTATTGTTTTTAAATAGAAAGTTGCTTTATTAAAGCTTTTTCTAAATTATTTTATATATTAATACAGCTTAAAAATCGTACTGTCTGGTTACAACATGTCTCTCATGAGTGTTATTATAGTAAATAAGTCACAAGTGATTACTGCCAGAAGCCAGACTGTGTTGTCAGCCTTAGCTTTGTTTCCGTGGCCAAGCTGCTCTGTGGCCTTCACAGACAATCCACGTGTTACACTCAATGTTTTTAAATCAGTTTTATTTACATAATGTTTACTTTATAATTACTAACTTTGTTTTCTTAAGTTCGACTTCTTATAACTAATTTTGAGTACATTGCGTAATTAAGTAATTTTATTACACATTACTTTGATCATTTTTTTATTAACTTGTTCTTTTTGGATATATCATGAAAATTTATTAAATAATTTTCATATATTTACATAGGCTATTGAAATGTAGGCAGTGCAGGGTAGTGTTTGTAATCCAGTTGTTAATCAAATTTTCGTTGGCACAAATAAGGTGCTCTTTGACCTGATGGTCCGCTTGAACGATTTTGAACGGTTTTGTTGGCTCATGCATTCATCTTGCATTTGTTTCAACATGTATAAGGCTGTTCTGAGGTGATTTGTGTTGTATAGGGATCTGGAACCTTGGTGTAGACAAATATTGTTTTTGGTTGGCCGGTTGTCTGAACAAGATAGTTGGAGGGGATTGGTGAGGTATTTGAGGTATATAGAGAGAAGCTTGTAAAATTGTGTAACCAACCACCTGTGAATGTTATCTAATCTACAAAACACAAATCAATGTGGCGATGGACTTTTTATGTGGTGATGAGTGATAAGTGTTCTACCTTGTTTTTTATGGGAGGATTTTGAGATATGTTAGCTAATCAGACTTGGTTGTCTAACACAGATTTTGGAAACCCATACTTTACAAAAGCATATATTATTTTGTTGAACTTCTGAAGCTCTTATTTGGTTGAGCAGATATGCTTCCCTATTAAGGTTTGGTTATAGGGAATAGATTTTTTGGTGTTGAATGGATTAATTTGAAGATAAAAAACAAAAGCCCAGTCTAAGATGTTAACATGTGATTTGTAACAGATGGTATCGACGGAAAGCAGGCACGACGCACACAGACCAGTGGACCACTTGGGGAGTTGTTTGACCATGGATTGGACTCGTGGACGGCAGTGCTCATCCCCACTTGTCTCTACTCCGTCTTTGGTCGCACTGACTACTCTGTACCTCCCATTCGCTTCTACTTCGTCTGCTGGAACGTATTTCTCACCTTCTACTCCTCTCACTGGGAGAAGTACAACACCGGCGTGCTCTTCCTGCCTTGGGGCTATGATCTCTCCATGATTGTAAGTTATCATATAATTATTCAGTTTATAGTACAAATAATTAATTCAATTATTATTTGTTGGTAATTAAAGGCACTTAGTCAATTAGTTATGAATCACATTAATACATTGTAATAATTACGGTGGGAAGAATTGTGTAATATTGTAACTGGGTTGTTGCAGAAGGCAAGTGAGTTGCTAACAATTAATACTTTTAACATTTGACTTTCCTCTCTCATCATTCTTTTACTGTTTGAATAAGGTATATGTGTAATATGTCGCATATGTACAGTTCTCATATGATTTTATTTCAGTTTGTTTACAAATTTATTTATTCTATCATCTGGTTGGACCTTGGTTACCCATAAGACTAATGTAAAATATTTGCTAATTTTATTGACTAATGTATTAAATATTGAGAAAGTAAACTTAAAATAGTAAAATAAACATCTATGTTTAAAGATTATGTTAATACAAACTCTTAATACAGTAGAATGATAGTTTGCATGTAGTGAATGACACATTTACTACATGCAAACTAGATCGAAACTGGAACATTTACTAGCCTAGTCATTCCGCTTAACAGTGCTAGAATTTCTTGGCATGTTTAATAAACTGTTCCAAGAGAACAGAGATTTCTGAAATAGGACATATTGATATGTATATTTTTAAGTTTTTACAATGTTTATTGCATTTGCAAATAAAGTGATGGTTAGGTTGGATATACCATATTTACTGGGAGGGTTGTACAAAATAATATGTTGGAGTATGCAATTGCTCTGATCAACAGACAATCAAATGTTTAGATCAACCTTAAAGCTCAGAAAATGTACTTCCCATTATGTTAATGTAGAGATGACTGTACACTATCCACTCTTGACTGTGTGTCTATACATGAGTGTTCCAGGAAAATAAAGTTGATTGCTGACTCCAAGGGTGTAGTAGTTCTGTTGAATAGTGTATTTTAATGATGGGTTTATTGTTTGTGTACAGGCATCAACTCTTGTGTTCCTGGTTACGTACATGTTTGGTCACGAATGGTGGAAGTTCACGGTGTATGGAGACATAGCCACTGGCCACGTCCTTGAAATTCTGTTCTACTTGAGCTCCTTTGCTTCCAACTTGCCTGTCGTCCTCTGGAACATCTACAAGTAAGTGTTCTCAACTTGTGATAACTTGGTTTTGGGATTGTTCTCAGGAAATAATTTTAGAAGGATATAAAGGTTCTTTAAACATTTTATATACACCTTTGAAATTTTAAATGGGTTCAAACCACAAGAATAAACAAAATCATCCACATTATTTTTTTAATCGTTTACATTTGCAAGGCAAGGTTAGCCTAGCCCTCTTACCCCTTAATAGTTTTTTTTTTATTATTATTATAAAGTTGGGTTTACAAGTGAAAACAAATGAATATTGATACAAATAACTTTGAAAATGGTCAACTAAAAATATTTAAAAAAAATTTAGACAGCTTTGAATCCTATGTACAAAGTAACCTGTTTATTATTTTCTAACAATGAGGTCCTGGCAAGTGTAATCTGCTAATTGTTATACTGGTGTAAATTTCTACTGAATAATCACGGACTGGAGGATGTTGGAGGACTTCACTGGATCTGATCACCAGTATGTCACCTTCAGTATCGTGCCAAGGAATCAGGAGTTTCTGGCCTGGAGAACCCCAACGACCTCTATATTGGAACATCACCCGGCTAAGTTAAGACACTCTAAATTCTCGTCAGGGGAAAGAGCATTGTCCTGGAAGTGATGAGGAACGCTGGCGACATTGTAAACTGTACGATGCAGCTTATTGTGAGGGGATGTGATGCCTCAATGTCGAAAAAGAGGGGCTTAAGACACGGTAGAGCCTCTGTTTACTGGTGGAACTAGGACATCATGTTGCTCCGCAGAAGGTGCTTCACCCTGGGACAGAGGATTACCAATGATCAATGGAGGGGGGCGAATAGTTACCCCCGCAGTGGAGTTCTGTACAGCGAAGTGGGCTTTGAAGCGAACAGTCAGGAGTGTAATACGTAGAACAATTGAGGGAGGACATGAACAACAACCCTTGGAGACTGTCTTACAGAATTGCAATGCGCAGATTCTGTGCTCAGTCAGCTGGTCAGATTATGAACTCCTTTCTAATGGCCAACATAGTGGATGCCTTGATTTCAACCAATCTGGTCAGGGAATACATCCCAGTTGACCCTAGGTAGATTCCCTTTTTCAATGATGCAGAGCTGTCCTGGGCCATTGATCAGATGCAGTGCCTTAAGGCGACTGTCCCCGATGATGTCCTGGACGAAGTTCTGAAGGTAGCAGCTCTGACCTGTTCACAGCTGCTGCTGAATATGTACAATTGCTGCTGCTCTATTGTTCAACCGCTGCTTGCAAGAAACACCTTCGATAATGGATGAAAAGTCCTCATAAGTAAATGCAAAGGAGATCTTGGAACCCCACTTCTCGAGCGGGCTGTTTAGTCAAAATCTCGTCAAAGCGATCGAGGCAGAAATGGCATGGCTTTGGAGTGACTCAGCTTGGGAGCCACCACAAGTGCCGACTGGTTTTACTGGCCCTATTGTGAATGTGTGAAAAACTCAACCAGGTGTGCTGATATACTGGACGATTTCCACGTTCATGCATACCTCCAGGAGATAATCGAGACAAAGAGCGCTGTCAAATATCTCGGTGTGATGCTTGATACCAAGCTCAAGTTCTGGAATCATATCTCAGGGATTACAAACAAGCCGGTAGTTGTTACCCCCTCTTTGAGCAGTGATATAAAATATCCGCGGATCTGTCCTGAGGCGGTGGCGGCTGATATGTCAGTCATACATTCCATATTCCTGTACGGGTGCAAGATATGGGTGAACGCTCTATGTCAAGGGTGCTACAGGCAAAAGACAGCAGCAGTATAGAGAAAAGGAGCAATACAGATCGGGAATGGTTACCGGACTGTCTCAGAATCGGCTGTCTTTGTAGTGGCGGGGCCTTCTCAATTGACCTGGTCGTTTTCAAATGGAAGTGGGTATATGGGGAAAATGGTGCGAATTTTGCTGAATGTGCATTAGCATATTTCTCATTGAAAAAAAAAATATAATTCAATTTAAAAAAAAAATAAATAAATAATATGTAAACGTTTTTGATCAATATTGTTTAATTTCTTATTTCTGAATTTAAAAATGATAGTACAGTGCCATGTGATGTTTGTGTACAGGTCATACCGAGATAAGACTGGTAAGATGAGGTCCATGTGGGAGGCTAACAGACCCCTACAACCCGTGTTGTTGTTCCTCGGTGTATGTGCCATCTGGGCATACCACTCACCTACTGATATCATCAGCAGAGATCCCAGGGCCTACTATCTTATGTCTGGGACAATCTTCTCCAATATTTGTGTGAGTCAGCAATTCATGTTCTGAAGTAACAAGACTTTTAAGTTTAAAGGGGTTTGGTACCACCCTCTTCTGTTAACTCATGGAACAGCAATCAGGGGAAATTGTTATGTAATCTTGATCTCAGTCTTGCCACCTTGGGAAAAGAGAAAGCACTCTTCCAGCTTGTACCAGTCAAAACAGACAGATGAGAGAATACCCTTCTTCCTCCCATCTCAGATATCATGATATCTCCCCTGGACTTCCATTGGGTAATCCTGAGGTAAATGAAAGAACTGTGTTACCCAGTGGAGGTGATGCTAAATTCAATAAACCAAACCAAATGTTATCCTTCTTGGAATGAAAGAGTTCACAGATGTAAACAACAAACAAACAAAAAAGATCTGATGATGATTATTTAAATGTTCCAAACTTAAGCCTCTTTACAACTGTTTCAACTAATATAGTAGAAAAACAATAGTTTTTAACGAAACAGTGTTTTTATGTATATACATAGTTAAGTCTGTTGGATGAGTGAGAGACCAGTATAAAACTGTTTTTTTAGCAGTCTGTATGCAACTGTTAGACAAACATCCCTGTAATTTTCTAACAAATTAAGCAACTAGTAGTCTTTTGAGAGTATGATAAATTTTGTGTTATTTTAAAAATTAAAATCTGAATGTATATGTATTTTTATTCACAAGTGCTTGGTATTATTGAAATATTAAAAAAAAATAATTACATAAAATAGGTCTTTAGCAAAGGTCTAAAATACTTGTTTTGAAACTGAGTATATTGATATAAATAAGGTCAATGAATGTAAACTGGCCCATAAAGATAGTCATGTTTTAAGAGTAAACAGTAAATGTGTATGGCCACCTAACTATTGTAAGGCTGATTACAACTATTATTTTATAACTGGAGGACTTAAAAAATCATGCCTTATTATTGAACATTTTATAAAGTAATTGATTACTGGTAGTGTAATGATGTGGCAGTGTTACAATCTTTTAGTAGTATACACATGCTTCTCAATGTGTAATTTTAAAAACATCGTAGCAAACTTCAATTAGATAATTGTAATGATATGTAACAGATCAATTAAAAAGAGTATGTTATATCAATTATTTGATCCTAAAACTGGTACGTTAAATAGACTTTGAAATACATTATTTAAAACATATGTTTAAAAAAATTGTCTTAGTGTTTTAACAAGATTTTTAGTTTTAACAAAAAAAAAAGAGCTTTTGTAAGGAAATATGTTATTTTTTGTGCCCCTCTTATATTTTGTTAACACATATAATATTCATATGGATTTGCTACATTTTCCCCTCTTACTAAACATTGACATTGTTGTGACTCCCTCAATAGTTGGGTATAGCAGTCACTGAAAGATGATATGGTTGTTTACAGTGTCGCTTGATAGTGTCCCAGATGTCTAACACTAGGTGTGACAATTCCAACTGGTTGCTAGGACCTGCCTTCCTCTGCACCGGACTCTCCCTCCTGCTCTCTTCCCACTACCTGGAGATCTCACTGCTCTATGCTCTCTGGGCTCTGTCCACTATAGCCCACATACACTACGGCACCTGTGTGGTAAGCAAGAAATGTTCATTCTTTGTAAATTTGTCAATTTTTGGCGTAAAAGAGAGCAGAATCCTTTGCAACTGTAATATATTGAATACGTTAATGTTGTAACACTTTTTGGTCACAACATTATCCCATTTGTCTTGTCTCAGGATATCTGTAGGAATGTTGAAACTGGAGCTTATATTAATTACTTTTTTTGTAATCACATCATTAAAAATTACAACAAGCAATGGTTAAAACACTGAGGTTTTTGAACAGCAAGGCTGTATACTCTTCACAAAAGTAAATACGAAACATTTTAATATTGTATTAATAAACCTTAAAATTGTATGCAGAAAATAAACAAAATGTTTTAAGAAACGTTTGTTTTTCTCACCTCACTGTAGGTGGTCCTCTGCTTGTGTTGATACAGGGCTAAATTGAGCTGTGATAATTAGTTTGTGAATTAGTGTAATTAAGTGTTATGAGTATCTAAAAATCTATGGATATAAATTTTGTAAACTAAACATTGATATTAAACAATAACTTTCTAATATATTGATCCAGTTTATTTTAAACAATACTTTTCATGACATCTAGGGACTGGTTAGATTAACAAGTGCCAGTAGTTGTTAATCCATCAAACTACTCCTGATCACATTGTTGGTTATATTTTTAAATTCAGTATCTGAACTTTATATAAAAATAACATTAGTATAATATAACATTTTAGAAAAGTAATAATTAAGATTGGTAAACAGAATCGCCAGGAAGTCCTTCTTTTTGACATTTTTAACTAGTCTTAACTGTGATATTTTAACATTTAGCGAGCATTGGCTTTTTGAGGAAGATTTCCACTTTATGTTCCCCATGGTTTTAATCTAAATAATATATGTGCAAGGAAAGATTTACACACAAGAGGTGGAGGTAGTGTCATTTTTGCTAGGCATGGTATTGAAACTCAAGTTATTGATGTGGAACAATTTTACAATGGTAGTATTTTTGAAGTAACTGCTATTTTGTTGCCAAATATAAATGTAATTATTTCCACCTTAGACCGAACACCAGACTCAAATTTAAAACCAATTTTTTAACATATTGGAAACTTTTTAATACACTTAAGTAAAAAATATATAGGGTTAAAGTATGTGATGATAGCTGATTTTAATGTAAATATAATGCAGAAATCTCAAGATACTGATAATTTTAAAATTGATTAAGATCTTTTGATATGTACGGTTTGAATGAGGAGCCTACTAGGGATGAGGCATGTTTAGACAATATAGTTAAAATTTTGATAGGATTAGCTGTTGTGTAATAGAACCACATTTGTCTGATCATGCTGGAGTATTTAAAAAAAGAAAAACTATAAGAGACTTAAATCCTAAAGCATACTCACTCTTAAGGAATAGATTATCACAAATTGACTGGATGCTATTGGATAAATGTTTGAATGTGGATCAAGCTTACGACCACTTTAATTTATTATTGACAAATTCATTTAACCCATTGGCCTGCAGTGACGGAAGCGATCCGCCAGTAGAAATGTGGCCACAATCGCGCTGTGACGGAACGCTTCCCCCATTATCTTTGACTACGTAGTTGGCCTATTGTCCAACTGCAGCACCAAACAGTCCGTGAATATTGTTCATAGCCTTCTGAATGAAATATTCAATGTTTTGAGTTGGCTAAACTTCGTAAAACAACATGTTGCTTTTATTTGTAGCCAGCTGATGTTTGTTATTGTTTTGACAACGGAGGTTAGTCGTAGTCGGCGGCGCAAAATGGCAGGATTAGGCAGCAGTGAAATCAATCGAATTATAAACGAAGATGGAGTTTTACTTAGTGACAGTGATAGTGATTTTGTTCCTAGTGATATAGACGTGGATGACATTGTTCTGGAAGATCAAGTGGAGCTTTCTGCAGACGAATTTAACTTTGAAAACGAGGAGTTCGACCAGGTAGATTTAGGCATAAACAATAATTTAGACGATATTATTGAGAATGTTGCAGTCGGGTCATAGGGACTAGAAGCACCTAATGACTATTTAGATTTAGCTGAACCATACATATGGGAAGATGAGTCCAACGAACCATTCAATATTCTATTTTTTGGCCCAAATGTGGGCGTAAACATTGAAAACTCTGAAGAACTAGAATCTGAAATTGACTGCTTTTCACATTTTGCTGGTGACGATTTGTTTGATATGATAGCCATGGAAACAAACAGATATGCTCAACAACAATTTGTTGATGTTTCTAGAAAACAGCTAAAATCAGACAATAAGTGAACTGATTGTACCCCAAATGAAATCAAAACGTTTTTCACTCTTTGCATTATTATCAGTATAGTAAAAAAACCAAATCTCCAGGCCTATTGGTCGGCCAGAAAAGTAATTGAAACCAAGATTTTTGGCAATGTAATGACCCTGAAAAGGTTTCAAGCAATAATGTGATTTTTGCATTTTGTTGATAATAATCACACTGATGATTCTGACAAACTAAAAAAAATTAGGCCAATTTTGACTTACTGGAATGAAAAGTTTAGGAAGAACTACACTCCTAACAGGAATGTTTCAGTTGATGAGAGCCTGATAAAATTCAGGGGTAGGCTCCACTACATTCAATTCAATAAGAGTAAGAGGGCTAGGTTTGGAATAAAATTTTACAAACTTTGTGAAGCTGCAACTGGTTACTGCTCGGCTTTTGAGATCTATACTGGGAAGAAGATCTTACCAACAGGGAGTTTGGCTAGTGAGGAGATTGTTGTGCAATTATTGTAGCCCTACCTAGGGAAGGGGTACATATGTCACTTAGATAATTGGTATTCCTCACCCTCTCTTTTTAGTCGTCTTTTGGGTGAAAACACCTATGCTGTAGGAACATCATGCCAGCAGAAATAAAAACAACAAAACTAGAGCGAGGTGAGGCAATACGCCGAAGTGGAGAAGGCCTGTTAGTTTTGAAGTGGATGGACAAAAAGGAGGTCTTAGTTATCAGTTCAAGACACGAGGACATAAACTTTCAGGAAACTGGAAAATATACTCGTGAAACACCAGAACAACCCCGTAGAGCAATCATGAAGCCTCAGGCCATTATGGATTATAATAATGGCATGCTTGCGGTTGACAGACATGACCAAGTACTTTCCTACAATCCAATTATGAGGCGATATGTGAAAGGATATAAGAAAATATTTTTTTATCTCTTTGAGATGTTTTTATTCAATGCACATGTTGTGTTTTCAGCTGTAAGTAATAAGAAAAAGCAACATTTTCCTGAATTCAAAACTAACTTGGCAGAACAACTGAATGAGAGAGTTGAATTGAGACCAAAGCCTTCCACTGGCAGGAGATCTGCTCACAATGACGATCCCAGCAACTGCAAATAAAGAGTTCCCTAGCAAGAGATGCTGTGTTTGTTTGAAACATGGTTTGAGGAAAGAAGTCCGCATTCAGTTTAAGCAGTGTCTCGTTCCACTGCACTTGAACGGGTGCTTTGAAGTATATCATACTTCAGTAAACTACTAGAACTTCCTAGTGTCAGTGTAGACCTATGTACTATATCTTGTAAATACTGTAAACTATTTTAGCTTTATACTTTCATATTAGTGATGTTTTAGAAAGACTTTTGCAACCTAACCCATGGGACACATTATTATTATCATGGTGGAGGGTAGGTAATGTACTTGTACAATAGAATAGTATACATGTTTATATATCTATATAAAACATGCTTGGTAAAGTTTCATAATAATAGCTCTTGTAGTTCCAAATTATATAAATTTATTGTTCAAAACAACCAAACTAAAGAAAAATAGGGTAACCACCAGGCTTTGGGGGGTTAGCCTACATCCTATAATCAAACTTTTTGTAATTTTTCAACCTGTAGCCAATAGTAAAACTATGATCTAAATATCATCCACTACTCTCCTACTTTAGGGCAGTACCATGACCCCTTTTATGAAATTTGTCTGATTTTGAAAATACTTTTTGCCATTTACTGATGAGTGAAGTAAGTTGGGGAGGTTAGAAAGTTTTCTATTATTTTTTTACTGAAAGTAGAAAATTTTACAAAATTTTGTAAAAATCAAACAACTTTTATAATAAGAGTTCAAGGGGCCCCCCTAAATGGGTGAGTAGGGGAGTGAAACTTACTTAGATCACAATTTTACGATTAGCCATAGGTACACATCTGCAAAATTTCTAAAAAAATGGATTATAGGAAGTGGCTAACCCCCACACTCCTTTTTATGACTTCTCAGGGGTTTTTAACCCCCCCCCCCCCAAAGGAATTGGGAGTTAAAAAATTGTCGGTTGTTTTTTCCTAAAGTAGACATCAAAACACACATTTTAGAAAAAGATTGGTAAAAATCTTACAACTTTTATAAAGGGGGGGTCATTGGGCCCCCCTAAAGGGGGGTGATGGGGGGTTTAACTTAGATCATAATTTTAATATTGGCCATTGGTACACACCTGCAAAATTTCAAATAAATTGGATTATGGAAAGTAGGCTAACTCCCAGACCCGAGGGGCCAAAAAAATAGGATTTCCTCAGTGCTGTGTTAATTTAAAAAGCAGCATGCCAGTGGGTTAATGAATGCTGTAAATCTAAAGAGATAAAAGTAAGTACTTGTGAAAGGCCAAAAATAAAATGGTATATTCCAGAGTTTAAAGAGAAGAAATTTAGAGAGTTTGTCACAACATTTTATGATAAGTATAAGAATAGCAAGAGTACATCATATGAAGTAATGTATAAAAAAGAATATCTAGATGCAAAAAAAGCATATAAAAATAAAATTGCCTATACTAAAAAGCTTATATATTACAAATTTCTCTAATAAATGTAAGGCAGCATGGAGCCTGATCAAAACTGAGTCTAATTGTAAAAAAAAGGAATCAAGAAATATTAATTGATTCCAATGCTTTTAACAACTATTTTGTGAATGTCGTGAGTCATTTAAATGTAACCACTGATAAGGATGTATTGTATAGACCAGCCATAGAATTAGTAAATAATTTTTCTCAGGGTCCAAATAGGGTCTGTAAAGTCTTTAAGTGGCATAAAATTAAACCACTTGATGTTATAAAGTACGTTAACAGTTTAAGTATGTCTTGCAGTGAAGATTTTTATGGTTTATCTAATAGATTCATGAAGGAAATTATTGATGTAATAGTGGAACCATTGACATTTCTTTCTAATATGATGCTTGAACAAGGTATATATCCTAAAACGCTTGAAGTAACAAAGGTGAATCTAGCTACCGACCAATTTCTTTAGTTCCTATAGTAAGTAAAATATATTTAAATCATGTGTAAAGGAATAGTTAAATACATTTCTTATTGCTAATAATCATTTTTTTGCTGAACAGTTTGGATTTGTACCCGGTGAAAATACAATTAAAACAGTAGAAAATATTATCAATAAAATACTAATAAACTTTGAAAATAAATTGTTATCCTGTGCGTTATCAATTGATTTAACAAAAGCTTTTGATTGCATTTGTCATGAGCTTGTGTTTAAATAATTGTTCGTCTATTAGGGACAGAGAGCTAAGGCTGCTGCAATCATACTTGACTAATAGAGAGCAAATGATTGTCAGGGGAATGACAGATCTAGTGTAAAAAAAGATAGAAAGTGTTCCACAAGGATCTGTCCTTCGCCCCCCTATTTTTCATAATTGCTGTCAATGATTTCGCTTCTAATGTTCCTTGCACAACAATACTGTATGTAGATGATACTACACTTTTCAACAGTAATCACCATTTGGATGGATTAATAAGAGAAGAGAGCCAAGCTTTTGAAAGGGCCTTAGAATTGTTTGCTAAAAACCTCTGTAGTAGTAAATTACCAAAAAACATAAAAATAATATTTTCATTAGACCATACAATTTACAAAGATATCAAACCATTTAAGTTATTAGGTATTCATCTGGACAGTAGCTTAAGTTGGGATTTGCCATGTGGAGCAACTATGTAAAAAGTTGTCCAGAGTAGTGTTCCTTCTTAGGAAACTAAGAAACTATATTACTGCAGATAAGTTGTGTATTGCTTATTATGTATTTTTCCATTCCCACATAAGATATGGAATAACTCTATGGGGCAACTGTTGCAGTGCGCAAAATGCTTTAACAAGGCAAAGAAAAGACTTTAAGAGTAATCAAGAATGTTTCTGATAGAGAGTAATGTTTATTAATTTTCAAGAATTAAAAATAATGACTGTGCCAAACTTATTGCTGTTTGATCAATGTTAATGAATATTTAAATACCCTTCCTACAAGGGTAAAAAAATATCTCATGATTATTTTACCAGGAAAACCCATCTTCTTGATTTAGCATTAGTAAGATAAGAAAAAACCAGAAGTAGTCATATGTGTATGAAGATTAAATTATTAAATAAACTGCCTAAGAATGCATGGAATATTTCCTTGAAACAGTTAAAAAAGTAATAGATGGATGGTTGAAGGATAATATTTCTTACTCCATTGACAAATTTTTGGCCTGTGATATTAATACATTCATTTTTTACCATCTAAATTTTAATTATGTGTTTGTCTCCTTTTAACAGCTTTTATATGTCTGTTGTTATTGTAAATTTTATTTTAGTATTAGTATTTTAATATAAAATCACATTGTTGTCTTTTTTAAATGTTTTATCTGTAGAACAATGTTTATAATATATTTTAATTAGGCCATTGTTATTTTTTAATCTCACTTTATTATTAATTTGTGATTATAATGTATGTTAAACAAAATATAATTATAATTGTTAGTAACCATTTTTTTATTTAATACTGTTAGTCAATAGACTGATTCCGTGGTAGAATATTTATTAAGTAGTTGGTTAGATGTATGTAAAGCCTCAAGAAGTTTATGTTTAAAAATTCTCTTGATGTTGACGTCTTCATACTTTATGTCATTATTTGCAGAAGTATTGAGCAATTTTAGGCTATTCTACTAGAACTTTTCTTGGTAGTATATTTTATACTACACAGTTTTTGAATCTGTTGTTCTAAGTGTGGTTATAATAGTGTTTTACTCTCTTAATACCTTTCTATTTTGCTAACTCTCTTTGCTTGCTCTTGTTATTGGTTTCAAGTAATGTTTTTGACAAAATTTTTCTATTATATGTTTCAATATGGTATTTTCTGTACCTGTCTTCACCAACTAAAGAATGTAGCAGATTCCATTTATTGAAGCTTAGTGTCTCACTAACAAAGTCAAATATACATGCAATTATTTAATTCTTTCAGATGAATTTTAATACAAAAATACATTTTCTGTCTTAATAAATTATATTGTAGTTTATATTTTTTAATTTTAAAAATAATGTATTATTAAATGAAGTAAATACAAAATATTCACATTTTTATATCAATGTTAAACATTGAATTGCACAATTTTAAACATTATATAAACTGTATCATTTACTTTCAAACATACTAATTGTTTCATTCTACCCCATAAAATATAATAAAACCACTTCAAATTAAAACTTCATTTGAATTAAGTGAGTTGCTCAAAGTATTACAAAATTTATTTTCAATGTTTCAGTACTTCTTCAAATTTTCACTCAAAAGTTTGGGGTACTAGATCATGTACAGCAACAGTACAAACACTAGGATTCTAAGAATTAGATAGGAAAAATTCTTATCAGTTGTACATAAAATATATGAGTAATTGTCACAGGCAGTGTCCTCATTATCACAATGTTTTGTAGGTGAGACAGATGTGTCGGCACTTCAGGATCTGCTGTTTCCAGATCAAACCTCGGCCGCACTCAGAATGACTGTTAGCGGACAGCGCGTGATGTGAGACCCCTTCCTTTCGACACGTAGTATCTCCACACTTCACTCACCTGTGTAGAGTTCTTCGGAACAGAGCATTATTTCTGTAAGAGCAGGATTTTCATTGTTAAGAAAAAGTTTTCTGAAAGCTTTCAGTTAGAGCGAGCCTATAAAGAAAACAAGTGCATTTGTTGAGTTTCTTTGCTCAGTTTTATTCAATTTTTTTTATTTTCCTCGAAGGAAGTACAAAATTAGAACATGATTGAGCACGCATGGTTTTACTGTGGAATATCCAGATTCAGTAGTCTAGCAAACCTTTGTTTTAAAATCTGTATAAAACTGCCTTAATTCCTATCAGTATTTCAACGCCACAATAATAATCCTGCATAATTTGATATAATCACAGACTATGGGAAGTTTTTGGATTGGTTTACCAAATTTTTAAGTGTTTTTATGTAAAATTGCTCAACTTATTTCTGAATATTTCATCATATGTAAAAAAAAACCGAGAACCACACTTGTACAAAAATGTATTTTTTTGCCAGTGCTTTAGTTCAAAACCATTCACCATTCTTCTCATCCCTGAATATACTTATGTTAATGATATTTTAATTAAGTGTTCACATAAAATTCACAATTATGTTTATTATGTATAAACATATACTTCTTCATAACATGTTCTGATAAAAAGGTATCAGATATATATATATATGAAAGAATCTAACATTTCACTTTTAAAATCTTGAAATCCACTAATAGATTAGGCAAACTGATTTATATGTGTGAGAAATAAGTGGTTTAATGTGAACCTTAATTTGAACAAATAATACTTACTAGTCAATTTAAACTGATGCTAAGGGTCAATGCTTCAAGTCATTAACACTGATTTAACACTTGTTACAAACAGATACATTGTCACTTAAATTTTTAAGTGAGTTCTGCAAATTAACTCAATAATGTTTTGAAAAAAGTGTGTTTTTTCATACATTTGATTTTCTCCCACATACAGATTGTATTATGGCAGTACATCAAACTTATTTTCAGTTATTTGTACAAATATAAATTGTGGAGTCACTAAATTAAGAAATGAATGTTGTATGATAGTCATCTGTGTATAGTCATTGCTAGAGATTGTGAAAATGTCTGAATTGATGTAGTGTCTTCAGAGTATTTGCTTTTTCAGATTTGTACCTTAAATCCTGTGTTTGTTAAAACTATTAAATATTCTAAAATACATGTCTAATTTCAGCCAATTAAATCTAGTAGGTGCATAACAAGTGGCACATTGAATTTTAACTTCAAGTCAAATTTAATAATCTTGGGTCTAATTCCAAAAAGATATAATTTATATGATGATTTAAATGTTTAATATTTTTTACTTGATTCTGAAGAATCTACATTTACTATTAAAGTAGGAAAGGCCTTTTGAAAAAATTTTATTTAAAATTTTTGTATTTGTTGGAGAATATGGATTTAATTTCGATTCTTTAACATAACTTTTTTAATTTCTCAACTTAACTACATTGACATAAAATAATTTTAGCCATAGGAGATTGTATATACTTATTTTTCAGCAGTCAACGTGCTAATTATTAAACTGTAAATTAGAGTCTTAATTTATATATATATATATATATATATATATATATATATATATATGTATATATTAACATAATTAGTTATGTCGGTTTTAAATTTTGTTAGTTATTCAGGAAAAATTGAAGTCAGGAACCAAGGTGAATTATTAATTATATGGGCTTGTGAAAAGTCAATAAAATAATTGTCTATTAGCAATTTCATAGAGCTTTTGAAAATTTGTAATTTGGGTAATATAATAAATACCTATACGGTTCATAGGTTTAATTTTTACATACATCAAAATTCTCTTTAAAAAAAAACTTTATATGATGTATTGATACTCCCATGTTGATTTAAGATAAACATTAGTTTTAGTTAAGGACAGAAAGTTTTAAAATGTTTTGATTTTCAAATCTTAAAAATTTTTTCTCCATCTGTTAGTACAATTGCCCTACATCTCAAATCTTTGTCAGTTTTAGTTTGTAAATGATTAATCTATTAGTTAACATTTATTTTTAGTGTGTTTGTAATAGGTATCAAAATAAATTTATTTTAGTTAAACCATGAATGAACTTAGCCAATTATTTGGTAACAAAGTATACATAATCTAAATATATTTATTTGAATTGACATAAACTTCAGTTGTAAGAAAAATGTTATAATATGGACTGGGGGACTTAGAAAAAAATTAAAATTTCATACTGAATATTTATTAATTACAGTAATTAATTTAATTTGTATATATAATCTTTTGTATGTATATATATATATATATATATATATATATACATAATATTTATTTAACTAAACTATAAAAGCTTGTTTTTTCTATGGAATGGCTTTATTATGAATCTTTCAAATTATTTGTTATTGGCGTCATTTTAATACATTACTTCCATCAACGATATCACACTTTTTGTAGTGTTAGGTCTGTTCCATGCAATTTGTAAATATTAAATTCCTGAAGATCTGATTTTATGTTGTAAATAGAACATTTTCTGTTTACTGATTAATCGAATGCAACATGTAAATAGTGTACTGTAATTATATCGAATTAGATGCATTCACTATATCTTTTGGATGTGGGTTATTATTATTGTAATGACTAGAAACCATAATAAGCACTCAAGAAGCTCAGTCTTCTCAAAGTCTCCCCAACACCAGAGCCACCACAAGAAGCACAATCCATCATAAAAAAAAACAAAATAATAAAAAAAAGTTGAGAAACTGGGAAAAAACCAAGGCCAGCACAACATGACAGAGAAAAAAGCATCAGTGTTGCAAAACTTCCCCTCGATTTTGAATTTAGAAAAATTAAATGAAATTTTAAACTTGAAATTTTTGAATTTAAAATAAATGGAAACTTTAAATTCAATTTTCTCTGGTCTGACTATGTTTAATTTTTTTAATGTCCTTTCCTTTCTTCTTTAGAGCATCTTTAAACTTAATTTTGATAGCTTCACTTGACCCAGATCGATTCCAGTCAAATTAGATCTTGCTAGCATGCTAGATTAGCAAATCAATCTCTTTAAAGAAGCAGTCATCATTTTCGAGACCTGAATTCCTCAATGCAGCTCTGCAGGTGCTCATGTCTAAAACATCAGGATTCTGCACAAAATCAATAAATGTCATAATCATGATAAATGTCATGATCAGCCCTGATTATGAAATTTGTAGTTGGGACTTTTTACAGACAGATAATCCATGGTCATTGCTCCACAGATAAAATTCCACTTGTCTGCAAGCGATTCGAACTAATCAGATTGATATTTAAATCCCGATCCCATCATGAGCTTGTAATCTGTGAGAGGATTGTCAGGGTCAAAATTTATTTTAATGACAAGTGGGGAGACAGGAAATTCCACACTAGATATACCAGCAGGATTTATACTTGACTTACACTTAAAGGGTAAAAATCTGTGGTGAATAGTGTAAAATCTTGCTTTTGTCAAATCCCTGATGCTATTAAATTGCTATCAAGGCGGATGTTTAATCTGAAATCTCCAAATCTTATAGAATTGTAGCCATTTTGTCTAGTATCTTTTTTGAGATGCTCTGACCTTGTTGAGTGACAGCTACCATCCCATCTGGTTTGTCAGCCCACCATCGCTTTAATATGCCAGAATGTTTGATTATGATATGTTTCAAATTGATGGTGTCACTTGACAAGGTCCTATGGTTCCTTTTTTTATCTTTTCTTCAGGGTCTTGCACTGGCCTTCTTTGTTGAACCCTTGTACTTGGAGACGGCCTCTGTCTTTCTCCATCAGTGGCCATAGCAGATTCATTATCAGAATAATTTCCGTAAAGCTGACGTTCTGGACTCATTCCAGCACTTTAAACATTTAGCCTGCTTTCTGACACCATCTCTTGTGATGATGGCTTCTGTCTTCTGGCATCATCTTGAGCTCTCTCTGAACTGAATCGTCTTTCCTCAACTTGTGGTTCTTTTTTTAACTATATCTACGTTTGTGATGGCCTTTCCCACTTCCAGACATTTTTCTGATTTCAAGAGTTTCGTCAAAAAACATAAGTCTGTTATTGACTGGGGTTGATATGGGTGATTACAGTCCTGGAATTCCAAAGGAGTGTTTTATAAGATTACAGTAGCACCGAAATTATTCTGAAAGATCTCAGTTAACACGTTCACTGCTGAATTTCAGCCTACTACGTACCCAATATGCTAAAATATATTTTTGGTTTAAACTTAACGTTAGATGTTTTCTTGTAGACTGGGGATGGTATTTTGTTGATTGTAGCTTGGAAAAGTTTATTTTGGCCATTTTGAAAACTTGAGGTCCCGGGACCTCACACACAGACAGCACCCGACTTATCACTATCACTTGCGCAAAGGAAACACATTTTGTCTATTATGTATAGAATTATTGTCAGAAAGGTAAAATATATTCAATTATAGTCCGGAAAAGTTCATTTAGGTAATTTATAAAACTTGAGGTCCCGGGACCTCACACGCTCATAGCACCTGATTTGTCACTGTCATTTGCATGAAAAACACATTTTGTCTCTTATGTTTAGAAATATTGTGAGAAAGCTAAATTATATGCATAACTAGGTATTTACAATTACATATACATCCCTACCAGCCACCCAAATGTCCTGTATAATTATCCATATACAGGCTGTGGCTGTTGTGAAGTTTTTCTATCATTAGATTCAGAACAACATTCGCAGCGTGCCCTTCTCCTCCCATATCGTCCAAAACTCCACAGTAAATTAAAAATGTAAGCATAAATCCCTGGGGATTACATAATGTATACAACTTGATTCCATACTTGTGACGTTTATTTTTAATAAAACGCCACAGACTCGCCGAGCACAGGAAGTGTAAACTACATGTGCCGAGAATTCAGCCGAGCCCATACAACAAAACAAACATAACCTTAACCATCTCACGCAAGTGCCAAGGACACACTAATGAAAGAAAGAAGTGATGAGCACATGATGTCCCAAGACCTCATGCACATGCGCCGGACCCTCCATTTGAGGTCCCGAAACCTCACCCGCAGTGAACGTGTTAAAGGAGAATCCAATGACAGACTTGGTTTTCTAGATTGATTTTGAAATATGTTAATGTGTTAATATTATATTAATAGTATTACTATAAAAAAATTATGTTTTGATGAAGAAACCATTTTTATATTCTCTTTATTTTCTTCTTTCTTAGCTCATTGTGCTGAGAATTTCCAAGACCTCAACAAGCCTGGCTCTTTTGTGAACTAAGTTCAACCACATTTCTGTGCCGGAGTTATGCTGTATTTTATGTTTCAGTCACAAAACGATATATAGGTACACATCAACTTTGAGATACTCATGTAGATAAATAGATGTTAAGTATAATTTTAGAAATTGCTCGCTATTTATCTAAGTAATAAGTGCATAATAACACAAGGTATTACAAAAGTTCTAAGATGGTTAAATATGTTTTATTTTGTGCTCAAAAAATAAACTGTTTAGATTACATTTTGGACGTTAGGAAGGAACTATTCATACTCATGGATACTTGTCATTTCCTGCTACAATCAGATGATGGGCTGTTTGGAAAATTAAGCATGGATTTAGTTGTGTATAATTTCAAAATTAGAGATAAGCAGAGCTCCTGAATGGACCTCTGCATATAGCTGATATTTCTATTCAACCTAATTATAAGGAAATGTCCAAGTATCTGTGATGGATTGGTTACAGTTTAATTATTGTGTTCTGCATTTGCAGTAGAAAATGTCAGGTATCCATGTTTGAGAATACTTTGTCATGCTATAAACTTAAAATGTATAATTTTAATTTTTAGAATCAGCCCATCCATAATTTAAAAGTAAATATATAGGATTAAAAATTAAAACTATTTTAGTTATTAAGTTCTAATGGACAAACTTTATTGTTCAAAAATCATACAAATGAAAAATATTGCAAATAGAAGGTATTGACCGGTAATAAACATAATATATCATTTTACTTGTAACAATAGGCTGGAATCATGTTGCATTTCTCATTTAATGAAGCTTCTTGTCTCTTTTAAGTTATGTTTGGTCTTGTGGTTTGTGTGAAGTACGTGTCCAGCTCAGGTGGTGGGCCTATGTCATGTGTTGTCCCTCGGACGCATTTACTTTATTTGTATTTATATTTACAATTTATTAAGGATCGCCTTAAGTATATATATATATATATGTGTGTGAAACTAGGTCAAGATTCTATAATAAAGGGGGTAGTTACCTCTTTATTCAATTATATATTATCGGTATATTCTCAGTTCTCTTGATATTTATGTATAATAAGTTTTCTTTTTGTTGTTAATTTAATTTGTTTTATATAATTGTTTGATTAGTTTTATGATACTATTTATCTGACCATTTTCGCTGAGTAGTTAAACACACAGTAGCTTAGTTTGAATTTTACCACTTCTGTACAATTAACATTTAGTAATTGCCTTTCTTTGTACCCATTAATAAATGTGATGACACCCAGATATTTATTGTTTATCAGTAGATCTTTAACTAACCCATCAAACAATGTCATTGAGGGAATGTCTTGTATATCAGCTAATATGCTAATCTTTTACTGAAGTAAATGAAATCATCCACTCAGCAGAGAAAGATTTTTATTAGATGTTTAAATCTGATAAAGCACAAAATATGTAGCCTAAATAAAAAAGCCTCATATCCACAAGTTAGTTGAGTTCATCTTTATAGTTACAACTAAAAGAAATGAGCTCCAACAGAAATTCAGTAGAGGTGTTAAATTATGTAGTTTAAATCCTTAACAGTGCACTGCAGCAAAACAGCAGACACATTTTCTACATCAAAGCAAATATGAATATTGTTCAAAACAAAAACACCTGCATATTCAGAGTATGTGAGGTGGATTATTGCCTCATCTTTATTGATATATCTTTAACTGTGCTAGTTATAAGTGATAACCTTCTGTAATCTGAGAAACTCATAAAAATAGGAATACAATTTTCAATAAGAAGAGGCATTGCCATTCATGTTGTAAATTGTTACTTGTAATAGAGACTATGATGCAGCAAAAAACTAAAGCCGCTTGAATGAAAAAACTATAAGTGTTTTGGAAAAATATTTAGACTTAATGATTGAAAGAGTTTATAATACTTATGTTATCATTTTAAACCACCTATAATCATAGAAAGCTTAAAACAAAGAAGCAACATAACTGATCTGAAGTCTAGAAAGATGCGAAAGTAATTAGATTATCTCAATGATATTAAATCTTAGGAACTATACAAAGATACGGAAGAAACCAGTGGAAAAATCCAGGAGTAAGTAAATGCTGTTAGCAATAATACAAAGTTGAATACTAAACAGATGCAATAGAATCTCAAATGTTACAAAACCAAAGACTTTTAACATAAACTTTCACTCTATTGGTTTTTACAAATTTACTGTCTGAATAATTTACTTTTGTTAAAATGTCACATGTTAAAATCTCATATGGTTATACTCAGCTTGTTTACAAATTTATTTATTCTTACGTTTTCTCGTTGCAATGATGGTTATCCATAAAAATATTTGTTAACGCTCAGCTAAACTCCATGGAATGACATGCACCATCATCAAACAGCATTACTAATATGTAAATGAAGCTTCGTGCAAAAATAGAAGTGTATAGGTCAGTTTGTTGTTGAGATATCGTGCGGCTTAACAGACGGACATATTACATTTTTCCAGCCTCTCGAATGATAGACTTTGTTAATGCTCAGGCAATGAATATATAAAAATAAATTAACTTGGATTCCACAAAGATATAGAAACAATAAAAAGAAAAGAAATATATTGAATGAACTTTAATTTCCAAAGACACAGAATCAACATGAATGCTAACAAATGTGAAACCTTACTTTATTAATAATTAGCATAAAAATGTGAGGTCAGGTTGGATTTACATAGGTTTGGGTCCAAATTTAATGCTGTAAAGGAAGAGTCAAATTTTGTAAAAATGCAAAAATAACTTGAATGTCGCTATGATGTGAAGCTTAAAATGAAAGATAAGGAAGTAGTTTTACAATGCTGCATGTTTACAGAAGGACTTGAATGTTGTTGCAAAGATAAGGAATCAGTTTGAATATCACTTAAAGCAACTTCGTTGGTTCAAAAATATAAAGCTAATTAGAGTAATAAATACTTCAGAACAAGCAAAACTCGTATTCTACAATAATGGTGATGTACAGGAAGTATTTCAAGATTTTTCCCCTTTCCAAAAAGCGTAGGAATAACTTATTATCTGTAATGGGAGTTGAATTTTGTCATCTACGTGCTCTCCTTAGTAAAATTTTTGTATTATTGGAATTATTATTTTCAATAAGAATGCCAAGTACTCATATACTAGGTATGTTAAAAAAGAAATGAAAATGTTATAGTTTTGCGGGTTTAGAGAGTCCGATTGTCAAGATATTTTATTATGTTGATACTCATGCTCCTGAAATCTAATAAAATTTCCAGCTGTATTCATTAGATGTTATACACTTGTACTATCGCTTCTTCCAATTCTCTAAACACTTCTCAAACTTGATTTGGGAATAGCTTTTATCTCTTTCAGTGATGCATTTTTAAAGTTATCTATGCTTGCAAAACAATAGCCCTCTAAGGTTCTCTTTATTGTTGGAAATGCTCTGTTTCAAAATGCTATATTTCACACCATGTTAAACTCCAAACATTTTTATGACCATACACAATGGCATGTTATAATCAGCTTATTGAGCACCTAAAATTTAAACAGATGATTGTTGTGGCTCACTAGCAGTGCTGTCACATAATGATAGTTGTTATTGTTTAGCACTCGTATTTTTAAAAGTGAACTATCTCCCTTATTTATCAACCGATTTTCTTAAACTATTCTTAAAAAATTATTTGTTTTATAATTAAATTGTCTGTCTAAAATGTAAATTTTACCATGTGTTTTTTCAAGTTATTTACGCTAAAAGTTTTTATAAAACCGCCATAGTTAAATTAGATTTTGTAAAAATTTTAATTTTTTCTGTAATTATAAAGCTTTAGGTTTGCCTTTATGTTATAAAGCTATATCCTCAATCTCAACTTATTACAAACCATTCTAAAATTAAAAATAGATAAGTAAAAAAAAATATAAAATGACAGCTGTTTGGGTACTTATTGAGTTTTTGATAATTTGAATATGATAATATCATATTATTTTCATAAGGCTTTGCTTCAGAAATAATATCTGAAAAGATTTGTAGATAGTTCTGGGACTCTACATGTTCATTAAACCTTGCAAAGAACACAAAGAGTTCAGAAATTCTTAGTTTCTATGCTTACGTTGCTGCTGTATAATTATCTTTCTGCTTCAAACCACATCAAAAAATTGCTAATACAACTACTATTATTAGTTGTATTAGCAATTTTTTTATGTTATCTTGAGATATATCAGCCTCTCTGTTATAAACAGTAATTTTACTATTTATCTTAGTGTTCAAGTTTGGCATTGCCATCAGTACAGCTATGACTGAGCAAGAAGTCCCTTTGTCTGTTGCGCTAAGGATTATTATTATAAAGTTTTTAACCCATTAAACCATCGCAAATTAGAACTCATTTGCAGCCACAGTTTGGGGACAGTATTGTCTTAGAGTTGTGAGTTTATGTGAGTGAGAGAATTTGAGAATAGACGAGAACGGGTTGAAAACAAAAGTCATGATCAATGCTCAAGCTCAAGCCTTATAGATGACAATATTGTACCGTTCAAGATCTTATTGAATGTGATCACCAGTTAAACCATGGAAGAAATTTCATCGGAAGTTCATATCACCTATGATGGAAGTGTTCAATCAGTAATCAGCTTGGTTTCAGAAAAATTAGTGCTCGATGGGTTTTGAGTTTGTTGGCTGAAAACCAAAAACAGGTCAGGTCGGAGATCGTTAGAAAGCTTCTGGATCAATTTCAGTAAAAAGAGGAGGCATTTTTAAAGCGGATTGTTACATGTGATGAGAAGTGGATACATTACTACACTCCCGAGTCAAAAATGGTAAGTAAGGAGTGGCGGTGAAAGGAAGAAGTTTCCTCTTCGAAAGCCAAAAACTTGTCTCTCCGCTGGAAAGCCCTTCCTTGCAACAATTTTTTGGATTCTAGGGGAATTTTACTAGTAGATTTTCTACATGACCAACGTTCAGTGAATTTGGCTTATTATACTGTTAGTTATAATGACTGCTGAAACCCGTCTTGTCGAAGCAAAAGATGATACATGCCCATCAGAGATGTTATTCACTTCCATGACAATGCCAGGCCTCAAACCGCAGTTTCAACGAGGGATACACTGGAAGAAATGAGTTGAAAAGCCCTTTAGCACACGCCTTATAGCCCTGTGAATATTTTTTGTTTGCATGTATGAAGGAATCACTGGGAGAAAAGATTTGAGAGCAATGAAGAAGTTGAGGAGCACGTGCGCAATTGGTTAACAACTCGCCCTCAAACTTTCTATGACCAGGGTATACCGAAACTTCCAAATTGATGGCAAAATTATGTAGATTACTCAGGTCACTATACTGAAAAATTTTAAAACAATAATAAATGTAGAAGGTTATCAAACAAAGGTTAAAAAAAAATATTATTACTTTTTATATTTGATTTAGTCCCGTAGTTATGAACAGTTGGATGGATTAATTATTGTAGGCCTGACCATTTTGCAGTTTCAATGATACCTAACCTACAATTTTTTGTGACTTATACCGAGGCCCGAGCAGCATCACAAGTTTCATAGATTCTATAGAAACTAAAGTATTCAAATTGGCTTCACTGTTGTGAATGTATGTCATCAATGTTTCACTGTCTTTAATTTTGTTTTGTAGTTTAATGTTAGTCTAGACTTATCTTTAGGCTGAATATGCTGTGTTGTTTTAGTCATGGTATTATTTTGGATCTATTTTGTTTAATGTTAGTGCTTGAAATAGTTATTTTTACATAATTTAATTATGAACATATTATTTTTATTTTCAGTGATAAGTAGTTTTAAGTTTTGCTTTCAGTGATAATCATTTTTAAGTTTTGCAAGATAATCATGTTTGTAAATGACATTGGTGAGTTTTCCATCTTTTAAAGGCTTTGTGAATGCAAGGACGTGCAAGTTTCGTCTACAGTAATTAAATGTTCTACGTTTCATCTTCCCGTTCTTCCTTCATTATCATCTCCTAATTCTTCTACAATAGTCCTGCCTTAAAATATAGAATAATTTAGGTATTCAGATATCTTGTAGTTAAAAAATTATTAGGTAATTTTAGTAATCTAAATACTTAAGTCTTTCAGTTAAGTTATAAGTACAGTAGAGTCCATTTACCAAACTATTGGGACTGAATGATCAGTTTATTAAATTGTTGAACTATTCAAAATAATTACACATTTATTGAGAAAAAGATAAATCTTAAAGAGTTGTCAGTAGCTTATAGTTGTATTTTCATATTCCAAGACAACTGTTAGTTTATTACTGTAACAAACAAAGAAATGTCACAAGTTCAGATTAACATTTATTGGTGGCAAAAGGTGGTTCCAATGTTTTTGAAGGTATTTCAAAATAGTAATGTGGTAACAAGAGAGTGGAGAAGGGGGAGACAAGGGGTTAGATGTAAAAGCGTATTTCTTTCCTACTCTCTTATCAGCTCTCAAATATATACCACAATCTCAGTCCTTGCATCTATAAAAGTGTTGCTTACAAAAGTAACAAGAGTCACAGGTACAAAATTGACAGTTGGCATTCATTATTCGGTTTTGATATTGACATTTTGCCAAACCATATTTTATTGCTATAGCCTCTATAGTTTGTTGACAAGAATAAAAAAATGTATTTAAAATTATTAATAATGTTTATTTTTATCTTGATATTGTATTTGATGGATAAAACTAAAATAATTTTTATTTCCTTCAAAAATGTATTAGTTTATTCTTTTCTTGAGGGCATTGGAATTAAATGCATTTTTGAATTATCAGGGTTTTTTTTCTTTTCCGTAACAATTGAGTGAGGACTTCAGTTTTCTCACCTTTGGGAAAACTTGAAAGCTGTAGGGAAATTCAAAATTAAATATTAGTGACCAAAGCATAGACAAAATCTCTCCGTTGTGAAACCTTGTAACATATATAAACATGTTTGTATATTGAATGTAAGTGCAGTAAAGTAAAAAATGAACACAGTTGACTTATTACAGATATAAGATGTATCAGCTTAATAAACCACTGGTTATATGTTTGATACAAGTCGGAGATTGATATAATAAGCTCTAAAACAATTCTAAGCTAGTGAATAAGTAATAAGGTTGTAATTGCTTTATTTCAGATGTTTGACATATTGTATTACATTTACCTAAAATATTTGCAAAAATGTTGAAGCTGCCTTCTTACTGCTTCAATTCATGCCAAATGACAATATTTAGCATTGTACTGTTGTATTTTTAATTATTGTTCCCCTTGCATGCTTAAGTAAGAAATAGTTGGTCTCCCTAAGCTAAGTTTTTAATCAATAGTTTATTTTATTTCACAATAAATTACAAGTAGAATGTATAGTGTGTAGTCAGTCATTTACATTCTTTTTTTACAATTTTACTAGGTGAAATGTTTAAATACTTTCCATGATAAAACTGTTAGATTCTTGCAGATTTGATTCATTAAGCCAACCATTGCATTTGGTTGTCCAACTTCCTGTATTTGCTCACCATTCCAATGTTGTATCATTAGTTAAGTTAGTCCTAACTAGTCCTTAGTTTAGAGCTCTTCAACAACAAGTTTTGTACAAATTTGTTATGTTGTTAAATGTTTTTTGTGTGGCTGAAATACATTTTTGTTTCAATAGTATGAATTACTTTGTACACACCTCATATTTCCAATTAATTCATACTGTTCTACAGGGTCCGGCAAAAAAACCTCCATGATTTCAATAGGCATTTGCAAAAAGAATAAGAAACATACAGAACAATTACTTATATTTGTGAATAGCCTATATGATGCCATTTTACATCACTTAGTACACTTTACTTGGTTTTGAAAATTATATCCGATAAATGATGTCCTCCATTGTTAAGACATTCACGAAGTCTTTCTTTGAAGTTGTCCATAGTTCTTCGTGTAACTTCCCTTGGAATGGCTGCCACTTCCTGCCTAATGGCATCTTTTAGTTCTTGCACAGTTCTGGGATGATGTTTGTACACTTCAGCCTTTAGGTAGCTCCACAGAAAGAAATCACAAGGTGATAAGTCGGGTGACCTTGGGGGCCAGGAAATGTCTCCTCTTAAAGAAACAAGACGTACAGGTAACAACTCTCTTATCATTTCCATGGACCGCCGAGCAGTGTGAGCTGTGGCTCCGTCCTGTTGGAACCAAACTTCTTCTTCCTCTTGGTCTAAAACAAACTGGTTGATCTTGGGTCGGAGAAATGTCTATCATGTGACAATAGCGATCGGCATTGACCGTTACTGTTTGTCCATCTTCTTCAAAAAAGTACGGTCCCCACACACCAAATTCCGAAACGGCGCACCAAACTGTGACTTTTGGGCTGTGTAATGGTTGTTGGTGGAGTTCCCTAAGATTTTCTGCAGGCCAGTAGCGGAAATTCTGTTTGTTAACAGTTCCACACAAGTGGAAGTGGGCTTCATCAGAAGAAATGAAGAAAGCATCTGGGGGAATGTTTTGCAAAATGTCATCACATGCAGCCCTGCGAGTTTCATAATCTTCTTCACACAACTTTTGGGCAACCATTATTTTGTAGGGATGCAGATGAAGTTCCTGATGCAGAATTCTCCTTACACTCCATTCTGACAATCCCAGGGCAGCATGTTTAACCCCTGAACGCTTTGGAGACTGTTGGATGGATGTTCTCACTCGCGCCACATTCTCCGGTGTTATTGCAGTACAAGGTCGGCCAGTTGATTTTCTTTTTAATGCTGACCCTGTTTGTCTAAAGTTTGACATTCATAGTCTAATCGTTTTCGCATCAGGAACACTATCACCAAGTTCGAATCGAATCCGAAACGCTTGTTGAGTAGAAATCACAGAACCGCTATTTTTAAATAAACTCCTCCACAACAAACGCCTGATGCTCACCGAGCCAAACCATGGCGAACACTGAAAATGGCACGTATGCCACTATGGAACAATACCCCCTCCACATCTCTATCCCCACTACAACTCACGCGGTGGCTTGCTCAAACCGGGGAGGTTTTTTTGCCGAACCCTGTTGAATATAATTGAACTGAGCTGCAGCTACATATTTTTCCAGAGGGGGCAAGCCCTAAATTTGTTGCCCATTCCAACCACTATAGCAGTTTTAAAATTTCGTTTTATGCTACTTCTAAATCAGCTTGTAAATAATCCAAAAGTACTTAATAATTATTATATTAGTTAGTTAGGGTATTTGTGGCTTCAAACGCAATTTTAAAGATCAATAGCGTTCTCCTTAGTGAAAGCATTTATGATGAAATGTTATTACATTTATTTATTAAAAGTGGGCATATATCTGGTACTTATTATTTCAGTACCCAATGTTAAGAGATTCAAAAGTTAAATCAAATTGTTTACTGGTTCATTTCAGGCTTTGCACATGTTGAAGCCTACATTTTTAGTTTGTTTAAATTAAATTTCTGACACCACAGATAAGATCCTATCCTTATAGCCTGATCAAGGAAATATATACAAATAAAGGTCTCAGATACTTACTTCGCTCAAAAGCATCTACTTCCGGCCCTTTTAATCTACTTCCGTTCTTAAAATATCTACGGTCTAAGAAAATATATATTCGTACTTAAGAGTGAAAAGACATACGTCTACTACTTTTTTATAAACGAACAGTCAAATGTGTCTATTTACACTGCTCATACAGTCTTAATACGGTGCTACAGTTAAGTTTGTCTTGTCCTTATAAAGAAAATATATACATAAGTTAGTTTTCAAGCCCTACTTCTGTCAAAAAAAGTCTACTACCGATACTTGTAATCTATTTCCGGTCTAACATACTTCAAGTGCCGTAATTAGGTTTGTCTTTTTATTACGATGAAGAAAATATATATATACTTTTGTAAGTCTGAAAAGTTAATGCGATAAAATTTGATTATTCCAGCCGTTTAAATTCACTTCTTGTGTTTCACAATTCCACAGTTGAGTTTTTATTGTGCACCAATCAAGAAAATATATACATATGTAGGTTTCGGTAGTTAACTTACATGAAAAGCGTCTCTTTCCGGTCTACGATAGTTCTGGTGATATATTTGATTTTAATTATTTTACTCCAATCAAGAAAATATATGAATACGTAAGCTTAAAAAGACTATTTTGGTAGTTTGTGTTCTTCTTCCGGTATAATATATAGAATGTAAACTATGTTCATTCCAAATTTCTAAATAATTGTTACAATAAGTTTTATGTGATAGAATTCTTGTTGTTTTTCTAACTGTAGTCTAGAAAAGAATGGGTTATTGAGGCGTATTTTTGTTCATTCCCCTGTTTTACCAAATAGTGTGTGAAAGGGACCAAACAGTTTTGAGTACTTTACGTGCAAACCTTCATAGCTTTGTTCATTAATGTGGGTTTTATAACAACGTTTGAATAGTATTTCGTATACATTAGATACTTTAATTTGGTCACTGGTGAAATCTGTAGTAAAAGTTAGATGGTAACTTTGTCTTTGCAACCTGCATAATACTATCATCAATAACTGTGTACTTAGTATTTTATACAATTTGAATGTAAACAGATGTTTCTGTCTCTTTGTTAAACCTTAACTGAAATTGTTAACTGTTGTTTTCTGTTCATTAAATTTTGATTGAGATTTGTAAATACGAGTATAATTATTATTCCAAATTCTAAAATATTTCAGGAAACTTTTCTGATTTTTCTCTCCATATAAACCTTAATCGGACTCCAATGAATATTGTAAAATTTTCTATCCCCTTGAGTGATAGGCTTCAGTAACTCTAGCCAACAAATTATTTTGCTTAAATAAAAAATATACAATATATCAATGTACATGTCTGTAGGAGGGTTCACTTTAGTTGGTTTATACACTTCAATTCAACCCACACTGAGTACAGTAAAACCTACGTGTCACTTAAGTAAGGACAATTTTATGGATGTTCGGAGCAGCACATCATTAACCATAAATGTCGAGATATTGGGGAGCAAGAGAAGATCGACAGATCTAGTCTACTGTGGAGGATAACTGTTGGAGTTGGTGGGGCTCCCTAAGTGTTAAAGGCAGTAACCAGCCTGGACATAAGGGCGTGCTACCTCTGCCCGCTTTGACTGGAAAGGCTGGAACACAGCTGGCCTTCTGTTACCCATCCCGATTATCCTGTCACTACGGAAGCAAGTGCAAAGATCCTTTTAGGACTAATTGCAATGAGAGGTTTCTCAGCTTTTTGGAAAAAAATGTTAATGTTATATCAAATTTAAAATATTTACATATATTTATATTTAAGGTTAAAAATTTCAAGTAATATAAAGAATGAAATCCAAATTATTTGTTTAAATTTTATTCTTGAACTATATATATATATATATATATATATATATATATATGAATAAAATATTTAAGGTTTCTCGAAACATTAATATCTTGATATTTTACAGTTACAATTACTAGTAACTATTTGTATGAATTTGAAGACAGGATACTTCAAACTTGTGAAACTTGGAATACAGGACTTTTGAAACTCATCTTGACAGGATAAAGAAGCAGTCTTGAACATTTTGTTGTATTGTTTTTATTGTCCAGGACGGTGTTGTAACAGTTGTCTGGTGGTTTGTACCTTCAAAATGAGCAGACGCCAGCCACAATAAATTAACAAAACCTTGTTCAATGAAATTTCTGTTAAAAATTAAATGTTTTAAATAGCAATTTACAAAATTAAATTCCCAAGATTATAACTTTTAGAGCTCCATTTAACGTGATCAGTGCTGACTTTTTTTGGTTACCCTGTCAAGAGCATAGCTTATTAAATTACCAGATGGTCATATAAGTCATAAGTCTATAATGATGTACTAAAAACAGTACACTTTATCCATCTTATATGAAAATTTGGTTTTAATTGAGTCTCAAGTTTATGAGTTATGAATCTTTCAAGTTGCAGTTTGGTTGTATACCACTAAAAACCGTTACTTTTTTGTTCATACTGACAAAACTGGGAAGTTATTATTTGTAAATGGTTTGATATTAATTTAGTCTAAATGCAGAAATAAACAATCTAAATTAAAATTAACCCTTATAATTGTAATTCTACTAGTTATTTTATGATTAAAGTTCAAACACAGGTATCTGTACTTTATGATCTGATAGTAAAGTGTTTTGCACAGAGACTAACTAAATTATGCATAAACAGTAGTTTTAACGTAATGACTCGACCTTCTATAATTTTGCCGCCCGGGGCATACAATGCCCCTGTCCCCTTTAGCTGCGGCTCTGTAACTGAACACCAATGAATTCATTGATTTGATAGAAATATTACTAACTACAGATGAATGTTGAATTTAGCTCCAGTTCACCTTCCTCTTGGTGCAGCACCTGGAATATGACGCTGTCATAGACTTGACTCCTGGAATCTGGAGTCATGTTCGTCCAAAACTGTCAGTGACTAAAAAACTCAAAATGTACTGTTTACATCATTTTGACACCTCACCTAGACTAAAAAATATAGTGAAATCTGGATGAATCAGATATTCTCATTGTCCACTGTACTTAGAGATCATGTCTAAAACATCGTAGACATTTAAAATAAATAGTACTGATATTCGAAAATTTGTAGTTTAAAACAATCTCTGTGCAGTAGAATGCCAATTAACTGAGGAAAAAGGGATATTTCTTTGTCAACTGTGCTCTACTCTTGCTCTTTAATGTAACCTGTAAGTGCTTTTAAGATCTTCAACCCATCAGAATGAGAAATTTTATGAATGATTTAGTCTTTATTGTTCTCTTCATTTCTTGATGATTAACCAAATTGGCAATAGAACCCGTTATCAGATAATGTTGGCAATTATCTGATAACGTAAAAACACTACATCTAATTGGATTAATTAGATGTTGGTGTGTGAGTAATTGGGGGATGTCTTTATTGGGTAGTAAATAAACTTGACTTACTACCCAGCTGCAACCAGTAGGCATGTTGTAACCCGGTATTGTTATTACTTGAACTAATAATGTCTAGTACAGCTATGCAAAGGGTTGACACCACAGTTTTTGGACCTCCACACCACATATCAAAAACAAATCTGGTGTCTTTAAACAAGCTCCTCACGTGTGAGATTTAATGGGGTGATCAACCGAGGCGGAGAGAAAGAGTGGGGACATAGCCGAGCAGTACCGATAAATCCCGAAAATTCCTGACAAACTCTGTACATGCGGCTAATAGCGACCTCAGTTCGGAACGGTTCTGATTTCTATTATCTTACGAATTAATGAGTCGTTTTATATCCGAATTAATGAGTCTTCAATAAATTTGTGTAATTGTAATTGTATCATAAATCTTTATATTCGTAGCATTAGAGATCAGTAGAACTAAATTATTTTCATCATCCGTATTACATAAAATTTCTGTAATATAAGTGTAATATTTCTTACATAAATATAAATGTTTAAAATTGTAAACCAAAAATATACTCATATATGATCTTAAACTGAATTTGTCAGTTACAGTAATATAATATAATTAGCAAAATTTTGTATTTATTAATGATGTCACGTGCTATGTTAGGTATTTAAGTCAGGTAGTTGTCATTGGTTTTTGTCATATTTCTATTATTATGTTTTTGGTTGAATATTTACTCGCAAGTTTCTTTTTTAATCTTTTTTAATACCCTTAGTTTATTACAGCTATTACATAACTCTTATTACAGATTTTGTAGTGTAATTATTAATTTATTTACTACCAATTAAGGACTCCACTTAACGCTTGTATAATAGCATAGAATTTTGTACATGCTTCCTAAGAGGTTATTTTTGTAAAAGCAGCCTCAGTTAACCTGGTGGCAGGAAATCGGATAATCGGATTTCTACTGTACTTATTGATAATTTGGGCCAGGTATAATTCTACAAATCAAATGCATTCCTGTAAAAAATAAAGAAATAAGGTAGCACAATATAATTAAACGGTTCTCTGGATCCTGAAGACTCATAATCACTATTTTAATATTTTTGTTTAATTTGTTATTTAAGTAGGTAGGTTAATATTAGTATATCACTTGTGGGGCTGGAAAAATTTCATATCTGCCTGTCTGTCCCCACAGTATCTCGAAAACAATTTGACCTATAGACCTGAAATTTTGTAAGAAGTTTCATTTATATTAGCAATACTGAGTTCGATGATGGCGCATGTCGTTCCATGAGATTTGGCTGAGCGTTAGCAAATATATTTACATTGGTCTTATGGATAACCATAATTGAGTAGATAACCAATGAGAAAATAGCGGAATAAATAAGTTTGTAAACAAGCTGAGTACAATCATAAGAGATTCTAACATGTGACATAAAGATCATCAGCACACTTTAAATTTTACATTTAACTTCTTTTCTTCATAGATAAGAATAAGTTCTATGATGGTGCATATCCTCCCATGGAATTTGGTGTCATTGGAGCATCATTCAGTAGGTTGACACAATTTCCTTTTGTCAGCTAGAATGATGTTAAAATTTCTTTTCTGTATTATATCTGTGCATCTATCTAATTGCAGGATGTCTTGAAAATGAGCTACAAACTAGACTTAAAACTGAATTAAAAACAACTGAATTAAAGTTTGAATTAAGAGATGATAATGTATATAAATACAATAGATACAATAAATACAATAATTAAAACAAGATAGTGGCATACAATTAGATAGATGAATAAGGATCATCTCAAGTTTTATAACAATTATAACAGAATGACATTTTTATTAATAATCAGAAAGATTTGCTTGCCGAAAATATGAATATAATTTGACTATAAATATATAAAGTTTTTAAAAAAGTAAAGAAAATGTTGAAATTTGAAAATCTTTTACTTTATTAAAATAGCAAAAAATATTCAGTGTATGTATATTCATTAAACTACTGCTTTCTTTGCAAACTATTATTCAGTAAATCCTTTAAACTTCATTGCTGATCTATACTGAGTAAGGATAAGTATCCTCATAAGACAACAATTGAACTAGGGTGTCTGTAACAGTCAACATGTTAAGTAAGTTGTAGAAAGGTGATACAGCTTACTTCCTCATAACATAAAACAATAAGCCTGGAATTGCTTGATATCAAAACGATAAGTAATGTGTCTGAAGACATGGTAAAGACAATCTACACAGTTCTGCCATATAAAATAGATGTAAATGGCTTAAAAGGATGCCTTCACCACAAAAATTATCCTGAAGTTTTTACACTAATTGTTCACACCTGTATTGAAGATTTGGGTTAGTATAAGCTATATGGACCAATAGCCATGTTGACAATGTCCTTAGAAAAGGTTGACAATTGAAAAACGTGCCAGGCTTTTCCAGAATAAGTGTAAAAAGCATACTTATATTATGGAATAAATATATTATGGAAATGCAGGAATGATGTAATTGAACTGATGGAAAGGACAAGGTGGTTCTTGTTGTGTGCCAGGTCTTAAAGGCATGGAAATGGAATAGCAGATAACCTGACAATTTAGTATTTTAAAAAGTAAACTAATCTCAGAAACTTTGAGATTACATAAAGTTTGCTCTCAAAGGTGTATGCAGACACATCAGACATGAGAGTTGAACAGTTAAACAGAAATAAGAGAAATGCAAAGTCCTTTTGGACTAAGGGTGCAGGCGTGGAAGACCCATCCCTCAGAGAAAACAGTACCCGTAGATGAAGTAGTAGTGGGCCAAAGCATTTCACATTTCTACACACGAGGGCAAAGATAAGGTCAGAGTGTATATAGTTTACAGTAAAACCACTCTACCAGGCAGCTTATACAGGTATAATTACAGTGTTCTGTGACAAATACAGTTTATATGAAGTTTATTTAACTAAAATTGAATTTAATCACAATATTAACAAAATAGTACGTTTAGGTCATAAATCAAGATTAAAGCTAAATCCTGATGTCTATTCTCTGATCAAAAAGTGTAGATTTCCAAGTTTAAAAGTTGACCACAAATGTACTAATAGAACAACAAAAACGGGAATTATATTAAAATTGAACATGTTTATTTCTGCGTTTCGATATAAAAACTATTATAAAAACGAAATAAAAATACAGGTTTTGGCGCTTTACAACCAAACTGTAACTTTGAAAATTCAAACTCAAAAACTTGTGATCCGATTAAGATAAATTTTTATATAAAACAGATAAGTGTCCTATAATTGAGCATTTGACTTTATAATAGTATGAAAATAAAGTTGTTAAATTATCAACTTAACTTTTAATATTGACCGGGTGGTCCACAAAATTTGTTATTGCCCTCTTATGGAGCTCTTAGTTACATAATATTTACTTCTAATCTGGAGCGTGTAGTCTTATAAACACTATTGAAAACGTTTAGTTTTTAACACAGATTAAATTTAGTGCGTTTTGCTAATCTACCATAACTTGGAACTACTCATTTCAACGCACAAATCACAAAACTCCAAGACGGTGTTGCCCGTCAGTGAAAACGAATGACAATTTTAAACTAACACAGTACAGAACTGTTCAGAGCTTTGCAACTCACTCACTAACGCAAGAACTGATCACCTCGAAACTAGTTTAACAAATATCTTGTACTAGATTTTTATCTATCCCGAGAGTAAAAATTACCGCAAACCGAAAGTATCCGATACAAGTTACTGTTACAGGTACTTTCAGGATAGACGTACCTTACACGGTACGGTCACCGCGGTTCCTGGTACAAAGTATTTAGACTTTTTTTAGCAGTAAAGTAATTGAAACATTTACTCTGTAACGTATGGTTCTAAATAAGTTCTAGTACATTTTGTTCTTTGTTTCTGAAATTACTGGGGACATATAGGAGCCACACCAGAAATAGTAAGAACTAACCTTACTTTCGTAGTTGCTCCATGACGGTGAAATTAAAATAGTTAGCGTTTAAAATAAAATTGAATTATTATACGCGCAGTTTTATTATGATTGATTTCAAGGTTCCAACATAAATGGTATTTTTAATCCCAAATGGGCTATTAGGCGATCGATTATTTTGAAACAACATGCTTTTGGACGGACCGGCACCTTTCGTCCGTTTTTGGCAGTTCTATCGTTTTGATCCCATTTCCCATCAAAACCTACATATGTTGGATTCATTAAACATTTGGAAGGTTTTCAGGCTAATTCTTAGTCACTTAGATCTTATCTGTAAAATTGTTACATTGAAAATAAGTATTCGATTCCTTAAAAAAAGTCGTGTAAAATTGTTTGCACTGCTTTGGGTTCAATCCCTTAGGAAGCTTTGTATACTGTCATTCTTTTTACTCTATGGTAAGTGCAGATTCTGTCTTTTTCAAACACATAATTTCCTCACAGCGGAACGTATATCTGTTCTCTCATAGTTCACTCTCAAATTCAGCATTTTCTTAAAATAGTCACTCACAGAGGCGCTTTAATATCTAAATTAAGATATTAATACATTCGCCTCATTATTCTTAAATAAATTTCAAAATTGTATAAAATAAATATTATAAAAATGTTTTCTTAATAAATCCATAACGAATTTAATATTTGCACAATGTAAACTGACTGATCCTTTGGTAACCAGATAATGCTGATAAAATTATTGCAGAATACCTAATTTTTCACACTGAAAGAGAAAATGTAATCAGAGCTTTGGACAATAGTTTTTTGAAGTGTCTTGAGAGCGAAGTATCTAGGTCAAGATGTCTATACAACCAAATATTAAAAACTCTGAATGTTCATAATTCAAAAGTCGAATGATATTATAACGGGACACATAATATTCTTATTTAAAAATCAAATGAACTCAGGTGATAACTGTTTTAAACACGTTAAGCTGCTTTGTACCTATATTGTTTTTAGAAGCTATTCTCTGCCGTGATGTTCTTGTATTACATCTTTATTAAAATTAGCAATAATAATCATACTTTTGAGACAATTAAAAGCCTGTACGTTCAGGGGTTTAAATTCAAACATATTTTGGATTGGTTCATATACATATTAAATATATGGAATATGCTTGTGGGGAAACCCAACTCAGCCAATAAAGCTTACTGTAGTAAAACGCACTTACTACTTTTACTGATTCATCCTTAACTGACTTATGTAGTCTAAAAACTAACGTATTTATATAAATCGTAACGTTACCTCTATAAAGAATAATACTGATTTTTTATGATCGGTGATTATTATTCAATTATAATACAATAAAAAAGTAAATCTAACCATATATTGCATTAAACTGATTAATTATTGTAGAAGCCGTAATTATCAACTACTTCAATTGTTCAGTAAGTTAATTGTTCAAAATTTAACGTAGCTAACTGATCACTCTGAGTACCGAGCGATGCAGTGTCTAATGTGAGGGCCTAAGAACAGTAAGATCGTGTAAACTGTAAACTGTGTGGGTAGTGAACCAAAATATTTTGTTTTATATATTTTATATTGGTAAATCGATTTAATATTTTTAGTGAATAAACTACTTTGTTCCTGACGATGCTCTATCCCCTCTCTAAATAGCAGCAACGTTTAAGGATAAGATTTTATCGCCTGCAGCAGCTACATGTAAAAAAATTAGGGAGCCAATCACAGAATTTATATGAAAGAAACAAGTAATTGAATGGTTCTTATCGAGGACCAGGTTACAGCAAAACTATTACATTGGAAAATTGGCTACTTCCTATGCAGATGTACAAGGTTAGTAGTTTTCTGACTATCCAAGTCAATTAATTTCCATCACATTAAGATATATCTTAACACAAGTGGGAAGCAAAACAAAGATAACAGGGAGACATTATTATTTAAAATTGAATTAGAATTACACGAAAACGTAACGTAAGATTAGAACCTATCCATTTTATAAGTAGGTTAAAACATTTTATTCAAGCAATCAGGAATAAAGCCTAAACTCATATTTTAGCTTTAGGAACATTTACACTTTTACATCAGTTATATGTATGCTGGGTTCTACAAAAAATTACCTTGTAGTAATTGTTTTCTTGAGATAAAAACCAGTTGGCAGTAGTGTCTGCCTGAATTGGAGGCGTTCTGCTTAATGATTGGCTGTTAAAGTCAGTCGGCAAGTTGATGCTTGGTGCGTGTCGAGTGATGTGTCAAAATTTGTCGGTTTGTTTTTTTAATTTATTGAGTGTTTCTCAATCAATTCCTTTATGGTGACTTAGGGTCCTAATAGAAGGAATTATCCTTCTTATCTAGTTTATTTTAAGGTTGTGAAGTGTTGTTTTAGTGCTGCAGTTTGTTAGTGAATTTTGATATTCTTTTTGAGGAATTCTTGGAAATATGGCGGATTCTAGTTACTATCAGGTGGGTAGTATAATGATTCTAAGTCATTCATAATGTATCTAATTCTTCAACATTAGTAATTAATTATTAATCTACAATCACATCATTATGTTGAAACTTTCCTAAAGGCAGTAACATTAATAGGTTGAGTTAGCCTATTTAGGTTAACTTTTATAAGTGAGGTTATTAGAAGTAAAGAAGGAGGTAACACATTTTGTGGAAAAATAATTTGATATATGATAATTTGTTATTCTTTGGTCAAATTTTCAGCCAGCATTAGCCTAATCTCACTGTAACTACAGTACTAAAGTGATAGTTTGGGTCTAAATAATAAATTGATATGGTTTGTGGTGCTCCTTTGGAATTTTGTATATTGTTATCTAAGGTAATATAGAAATTAATGTAGGTATCTTGTAGATATTTTTGTATAAAACTGATTTAATATAGTACTAGTAATATTAATGAATAAAACAAACCATTTTTCTAGTGAGAAATACAGTGTCATTTATCTAGAACTTTTTAGTCGTGTATTATGTTAAAAGTATAACTTATACCCTTTTTATAACTTTGTAGGGACATACTTCTTTGACTCGAAGACAAAAAGCTGAGGAATGTGATTTTAGTTTAGGCACTGCAAATAATATTAAGTTAAAAACTCACAACTGTACAATTTCTACTAAAACAAAAGGTTTTTGGAAGAAAACGAAAAACTACCTTTAAAGATTATGTTATTTTGTCACTAAGTAGTAAACCTGACCCTGAAAAAATGGTTTTAAACTTAAGTAATATTTAGAAGCAGCTGGAGTTCATATTCATGAATTTATAGTTAAAAGATGTCTTGTGAACTGATGAAAGATGGGCCGTTAACTGAAACACCAGACCAAGGAAAAACAGCTGCTATTATGAAGAAACTAATGGCTGATAAAGCCTAAAAGTATAAATTTTGCATGGTTGGAGGAAAGTTGTATTTAGTGACAAAACTAATTTTGAAGTCCAAGAAACAAATTTAGATCTTATCTGAGAAAGTTAGAAATTTAACCTGGCAAAACAATTGCAGCAATAAAGAACACAATAAAAAATGTTTAAGGTACTTTTTCATACAAAGGTTTAGGAACTTTGTCACCAATAACCTATCTGGAATGATTACTTAACAGTGAACAATATATTCATATTTTACAAATCCAAGTCCTTACTGAATTTATAAATATGAACATTTTCTGTCAAGTGAAATATTCTGATTTTCAACAAGATCTTACATCTTGTCGCACATCCAAGGCAGTTAAGAAATTCATAGAAAAACATGGGTTTTTGTACTTAGAGTGGTGTAGAAACTAGGCTGACATCATCTAATAGACAAACTTTGAGCAATTTGCAAGTAGAGAATAAAGTTGGTTTGTACAACAAAAGAGATGATTTCTGCATTAATTCAAGTTTGGTCCACAATCATAGAATTACAAGAAATGGTAAAAATTTCATTCTAACAAATGTCTTTAGCAGCAAAAATTTGAACATTTGTTTAATAAATCTAATAATTTTGGTTTTGAACTGTAATTAGTTTTGTTTAGATATTGCTGTGTACATTAAGTAGAATTGTACATCTTACAGACCATAGTAAACATGAACCAAGTAGTTTAGTGGTATCAAATCTCTATCTAGGGGCTCATGTTAAATAACTGTACATGCAGTTGATACTTCTGACATCAGATGATATCAGATCAGTGACTTCCTTACAAATTTTTAAAAAGCGGAGTTAATATTGAAAAAGGTAGAAAATAATTTGTAACTGAACAAAAATAACTTAACTGTTAATATTATGTATTACTGTATATTATTAATACTATATGTATATATCTAGTATGTCACAGTTTAGTGTTGTACTTTAGTAGCCATAAGTTCAGAGTCAACGGAAAAGGTGTCCTTGATTTAAGAAATAAATATCTAAGTCAATTATAAAGATAATTTAATCAAACGTATACCATAACATTTTAAAATCATCAAGGTTTTTGTGTCTTATTTTTGATATGAGCTCCCCATGTTGCCTGACATACATCAAAGTGAAGATTGATATCAGTAGGCCTACAGGTTCACTATATATCATGATAGGTGTCATAGTTGCTTTTACTGCATTAATACATTTTGGTTTTATAGGTCCCACATCTTATTGGTATAGATAATGTTTTTAACATAACATCAGAAGAATTACTCTAAAGGCATTAAGTCAGGACTTCTTAGTGGCCACAACACAGGACCATCTCTACCAATCCAATGGCCAGGAATTTTCTGAAGAGATAGAGTCTAGTGAGGCTGTACTCGATTCTACATCCGGTCAAGACTACATCTTTCAACCCAGTAATGAAATGAAAACTTGAAAATTTAATCTGGCGTATTGTTAGTTTCACAAGATCAGTTCATTATTATTTTTAAATTTATGAACTGAAATCAAGTGCATTTTTACAATGACACTGTAGTTCATTTAATATTTCGAAGATGATGAGATTTTTCAGCCCATCTTTGGTTGTTGCCCTATAATATAGATCAAGTATTAATAATGTCAAAAATGAACTACATATACATAGTTAACAGATTTTTAGGTGCAGATTATTGTTGTCTTGCAATTTAAGTATTAATGTTTCTTTTTTGTGATTCTTATTAATTGATAATCATTTAATATAATTTAAGAATTCACTGAACACATATATTTAAAAATCTATTTCATTAAATTCAAGTTAAAATTTGTGGGAATAATTAAGTCCATAGCTTGTATCACTTTGGAAATTAAGTTGAATATAATAATTGAAGTATTATACTGTTAAAAATTTAAATTTCAACTAAGATTTTACATTATACTTAACAATAGCAAGAGTCTAATTTGCTTTTAATGTGATTCAAACATGGCTAAAAGCTCACTTCATTATTGGCAATCCAAGTATTGACAATCATTAAATATTTATAATGTAGATGTTAATCACTTTTTTGGCATTTTTCAGCCAAGAGACCAAGTCATAGGGTACTGTAATCAATAATTTATCAAAACAATTATTTTGATCTCCATATAAAATTGTTCCGTTGATGACTCCGCTATAGGATTCTCAATCACCTTAACATGTAATTTTATATGTTTAACTATGACACCAACAATGTTCTGAAGTACAAAACAAATTGTGATACACCATGGTAATAAAGGTTGGTAAAAGTACTAGGTAGAAACTGTGTTATGGGATTAGTTTTGTTTTGTCTTCCATAGTCATCACTGAAAGTAACAAGGTTTAGCTGTAGGAAATATATGTTATCTCTATAGTTCCCTATTATCTTCTGACAATCTCATTCATTTGTCTTCATATGTGAATAAAGAATATTGTCTAATATAATCATTACATTTTTATCTCTAGTAACTTACCTGTGTAAAAGTTTGTTCTTTTATTTTGTCTGTACTATTATTTCCTCATGTTTCCAGGGGTCTTACTTTTTGTCATTCTTTAATTTACTATGGGTACATCTTGATCGAATGTAATTTATTTAATCTATTAGATTATTTTTGCTCAATTCTTTAATTGTAACAGATAACAATGGTCTCATAGTATTATTTAAAGTTTTGATTCCCAAAATTACTATTAATTGGCTGTTTTATAATTTATTACATGTTTAGTAATTTTAGGTATTTAATTCTAGCTGACCATTTCATTTGATCTACTTTGTAATATAAGCTTTAAAATTAATTTTATTGTAATTTTTTTACTAGCAGTTAAACGTGGCTTCACACACAATGCTGAATAGACATATCCTTCTTTTTAATTGTCATATCAAGCACATCTGAGATAAGTGAGGGTTATTGAAGAATATTCACATCTCTTTAGAATGAATGGTCTTTTAAGTTTGTATTGTGGCCCTGGAGGCAGAGAGTGAAATAATTTTTGTTAGCACCAATGAAATAACAAAGTTATTTTCAACCTTTAATGATATTAGATTGAATAACTCCAATCTGTAAGGCGCGAACTAATTTATGCCAGTATTGAGGAATCCAAAAGTTGGAATTCGTAGCTTTCTTGGTGATGTTCTTAGCCATTTTAAAATATGATCCAGAATATATTAAATAAGTTGGTTTGAACTTGTCACTGGTACTGTCTATAGTACAAGTTAGATACTATTGTTATTGCTGTTTGTACACTACACGTTTAGAACACTTTGAATTTTGCTTTTCCATGGAGGCTGTAAATTCTGTATAGCCTACATTTCCAAGTTTTTTTTATTTTTCTTCCTAAAATAGCTTAATTTGCACTATTACTGTAACATATTAAAACAATGATTATCCAAATCTATCCAGCCATTATCAAGTGATGTGTTTACTAATGAACAGAATTTAATTTTTATTTGTATAGATTATTAGTTAAAGTAACCTATCTGTACAGCTTTTTTTTAAATTTAACAGCTTTAAAACACTTATTTCTTGGACTTTTTGCAACACTCTATTAAAATTGTTGAATGCAAACCTGCAAAATCGACACACCATACTCTTAGATGATCTATTCTAAATTTTACATTATTCTCGTCTCATTATCAAAGTAAATATCTTAAACTTATACTTTGGAAGGTCTGATGATAGCTTATCTGAGAGTCAGTTTAAAGACAATGGATGGATGATGTTCAGTCCAAGGCTGTTTATATAAGAGTCCAAGTGGAACAATGAGTGAGAAAATTCATCTGAAAGTTGTGGGAAGTCTGATGGGCCTGGGAGACAGGCTGCAGTATGTCGGTGGTTTTGTAGCAAAGTGACTGTGTAGTAGGTGATGACAAGATGGTTAAACAAGTCAAGTCTTTGTATTTTCTGGTAAGACAGCTCTAAAGTGATTCATTCTGTTTCCTAGTAAATATTCTTAATGTTAATGGCAGAACGTTGCATAACTAGTAATTAAATATAACATAGGACCTATAAAACATCATATTTCTTAAGTTTTATAATAACATGGATCTGTGTAGGCTACAATAATTTGTAACCGTCCTACATGTCATAAGTTGGCTTTAATACATTCTAAATTAATGATAGGAGAAGATGGAAAGCGAAATTTATCAAATTTTAGGAAATGGATCGTACAGTTGATAATTAATTAATGAAAGGGAAATTTTGATTTTGTGGTTGTTATTTTTTTTATGTTAACAAATTTTGAAGCAGTAGAACACTATAAGTAGTTTTTAGTTAATTTCTGGATAAAGCACTGGACATTAAAGGCCTTCAAATGAAAATTCAAATAAATAGTACCTATTTAGGTTTTTACAACATATTGAGGCAGTAAAATAAAGAGCTATTATTTATTTTACGTAGTTGACTTGATTCTATTTATTTATATTATGACTATATCTGGTGACATTTCATAAAAGGTTTGTGTTTTTGTGTAGAAGGTCAATGTAAAAGCAGTATATTTTTCCAGGTAAATCTTTTAGAGTGTATATCAGATTACCTGATCTGATAACAGACTTCCAAAGTGAAACCGAATCATATCTTGCATGTCTCTCATCTTTGACATGAAAGAAAATAATCAAAACCCTCATTTAAGGGGATAACAAATTCATTTTCCAACTGGCCTTTATCATCTATATTGGTACCAAGTCCAGGAGAACATCTGATCTTCACTTGTTTTTGTGCTCTAAAAAAGTGCCCTTGTTCACATTCCATTAAGGTTGTATGTTTACCTCAGCTGATTATTTATTTTCTTCATTAATTTATTTTTAATTAATTCACTAAACAAGTACAAAACAAATTGTGATACACCATGGTAATAAAGGTTGGTAAAAGTACTAGGTAGAAACTGTGTTATGGGATTAGTTTTGTTTTGTCTTCCATAGTCATCACTGAAAGTAACAAGGTTTAGCTGTAGGAAATATATGTTATCTCTATAGTTCCCTATTATCTTCTGACAATCTCATTCATTTGTCTCTAGTGTTACATTAGCATTTTCGCTAAAGTTGAACATAAGCATTGTTTAAAGTTTTGAACATAATTTTCAGCTGTATATAAATGAGCACTTTGTTTCAGTTGCATTGCCTATTTTATAATATTATCCAGTTTTTCAAAAGTTGCACTTCATACCAGACAGTGCTTTGTAAAAGTTAATATGGATTTCGGTACCAAGTATGAAATTCACTATAGAATGAATATTTCACAGTTTCAGCATTCCTTGCAGTACAACACTTTTTGAACATGACTTGTGTGATAAACTGCAATAAAGGAGGGCCTCATAAGAACTCTACATGCCTCCTTAACAAACAAAAGCACCAGCTGAATTGGAGGCCAAGGGAGGTAAGTACGGCACAAATACCCCTCTTGGCCACCAAAACTTGTGTCTACCTGTGTTGGCTTCTAAATGAATCACACGTGTTCAGTAGTTTGGCACCTGTCTGATATTTAAATAATCTCCCTTTGCAACATTTCCAATACATTAGGTTCTAAAAACTATGCTTAACTTAAAAAAAAAATCACCTACTTTGAATTTTACAATAGATACAAATCAGTAGATTAATTACAAAAAATAATGTTCTTGGTTAAAATTATAGGAATATCTACCTACAATCAAGCTTAAATATTTTTTAATTTTTATATGCAGTAAGCTTATATATACATTTCATTTTGAAAGCACAGAGAGCATTAAATTATTGGCATATTGATAATGTACTTATATAAAATTTACATACAATATTGTGAACTAGTTTTACCAGTTCATTGCCTTTTTACTAACATAGTAGGGGTATTTCTTTAATAGATAATATTCTTAGAGAATAGAGCAAACGTTAAATATATGTACATTTTTCACAATCTGCGTATGTTGAATACGTTGTCCTTCATTTAACATACTCTTGGATAGTGTAGGTAGTAGTCTACTTTCCAGCAGTCAGTATCTTAGGGGAATTAAGTTTTTTTTATTTATAAGTTTACTTAAGGAATTAGGCTATTTTGAAGAACATTGCTCACCTGTGTCATGATGACCACAGCTCAGATGGTTTTGCTCCTCCTGTACCTTGTGTATGAGGGTTGTCTTATCACCAGGTCTTGTTTCCCCTGTTCTTGTTACAAGGAGGGTTGTTGGCACATCCTGAGCAGTCATGAGAGGGAGTTGAGAATTCTGGAGAATTCTGAATATGAATTGGGATCCTTTAGAGTTCCGATAGTCAATATGTTTGGGGACAACAACACCCTTAAAAGGATTGCAATAATTTTGTCCTAGTAATTAGACTGGATTTAAGATAGGTCTTAAATGAGGAATAGTATGGATGTTCTCACTTGAGTGTGCTACTATTCATTTTTCTTGTACTAATATTTAGTTAGTAACGAAGTTGTATTTGTATGGAATTCTCATGATAGGCTTTGTTCTGTTACCCTAAGTTTATGTCCCTGGTTCTACACTTGTGGTTTCTGGAAGGCAATTTTAATAGTTATGAGTTTTTGTAAAGATTAGCTCCTAATTGAATTTTTTATTGTCTATTGTTTGACAGTATTGTTGAGCACATTGAGTGTGGCAGACACCATAGTGCATGTGCTGTTTTATTAGGCTACTCAGATCATTCAGTATAGAGCCGCAGTGAATGTGTTAGTCATATTAAATGCAACTGAACGGTGTCTAGACGATCTTTGTTACTTATTTCCTTTAAATAGAGCAGTGTCAGTAGTGTAAATAACAGTTTTATAATAGTAATAATATTTGTATTGCTATTAACACAAACATCTGTGATAGCAAGCATTAGTTTTAAATAGGGTAGATAATCCTGACCTTCACATTCATTGCACTTTGACAACATGTGGTTGAGAAATAATAGTTGAACTCTTCCACACTGTTTGAAGAGTTTTTGGCCTTTGCACTGTCCATTTTGATTTTAATTTGTTTTGAACTTCTGGTTGGATTCGACTTAATAGAAGTTTAGATTATTGACTAGGTTGTTTTAGATAAATTTTTACAGTTTTGTAAAGTTTCATTGATGTTATAAACTTAGCTGCTCTTATGACTTTTCTATACTTTTTTTGTAATGTTTATTATTATTATTTATAAATATTGAGATGTAATATGTAAGATTTCCTATGGATTTCAAATTTCCATGGGGAAAGCAACTGTTCTTTTGAAAATTGTTCTTTTTCTTTGAACCGTCCAAACAGACTCAAAATGTCCAGGTAATAGTTGACACAGTGTGTGAATGCACTGAACATGTCATCTAAACCTACATATCCACAAAAAACCCCAATTAAAAAAAAAAAATTTTGTTAGTTCCTCGATGTTATTTTTATGAAATACTCTTTGGATTTGAAATGTTGGAGGTTCGGGCAGTGGTTTGCAATCATAAATCTTGGCCTCTTGGTAGTTGTGAGATGGCTGTGTGTAGGATTTGGTTAAACTCGAATTAGTGAATTTAAAAACAGACTAATGTTGGCCGAAAGATAAAAGAATGTCGCAGAGTCGATGGGTATGTGTGGATCGAACATTTATGTTAAAATCTCTAAGAATAATAAATTTATTTTCTTTGGAAAATAAAAAAATAATAGAAGCTCAAGTTTTTTAAAAAGAGTTAATACAGCTTTCAACATTTAGTAGAAATCTGTAGAAGCAAATTATAACAATTTTACCAATTGAAGTAAAAATGATTTGGATGCCTGCTTCTTCAAAACCAAATTCTTTGGCAAAACAACTATAACAAAAGGATGAAATGTTATGGTTTTTCTTAACAAGTATTGTCACACCGCCCATGAGTGAGTTGCGCAATTAAATGATTTACCAATTTAATTTTGTATTTTAAATGACAAATGTTTTCTGTTTTGTGTATGTAATCTGAACCCACGAATACATTTGAATTTAGTTCTTCGCAAATGAGCGTAAGTTCATCCAATTTGTTTTGGTGCAGAATTTTTATTATGTAATTGGGAGAATATTGTTGTTTTGAATTTTGAGAGAATTCTAATTTGGTTGGATTAGAGCAAAATCCAAAGTTCCTTCCTAAGTTTTACATACAGATGTGTAATAGAGTTTCTTGAGTTTGCAGAGTGTCCATGTAATGGTGATGCAGCTTTAACTATCCGAGTTGCTGTTGAAGGAAACATTAGTTTTGAATGTAGTTTGAGAAGTTATAGTATGTTAATAAAACATGGAAGATTAATCTAAGTAATGAGACCTGCAGTATTCAATCACCTCAACCACAACTGCGATTGTTCAATTTTAATTGTTCACGTTTTATTTTGAACTTTTTTGTTTCCTGTGTGACTAAGTCATAATATCCAACTTCTTTCAGTAGGTCTATTCTTTATATTATAACTAGTCTAATGTTTTGTCAGTTTCCCAGATATATAATAATAACCTTTTTACTATTAGCCTTTGATCTATTGATGACAGTCAGAAACCTTGTTGAAGTCTAGAAATATAGTTGTGTTATATTCTTCTACTACTTCTGTTGCTGTCCATTTGTCTTTTACAAACCTATGTTATTCATGAGTAAGGAAATTGTTCTCCTTGAGATGGTGTAGCAGTTAGTTGCTCTTGGATTTTTGAAATTGTGGAAACAAAAACGATTTATATGTACTGAGAGCTACATCAGATGCTTTTGTATTTTGGGTAAATTTCTGCAAGTTTTAGTTCCTTTGAAATTGTTCCTCGTAAGAGTGATTTGTTTAAAGCACTACTTGCCACAGGAATATTATGTTCATATTACTAATTCAATTGGGAAGAACCTCCGTCTTCTTCTGCTGAAATTGGTATTAAAAAGTTGATAATTATCTCTATATTATCATTAATTTGTGCTAAGGATTGTCACTTGTAAATGTTGAATTTAGCTCCAGTCCACCTTCCTCTTACGTGCAGATGTTGACTGACATTATCCATTCACATTGATTGTCACTTGTTATATCTTGTTATGAGGTATGGTTTGGATCTCTTGCAGGTAGTGGCTATTCTTCATTTTAATTTTTAGAGGTTTCTTATTTTTAAATGTTTCTATCACTTATTAATTTTCAAATGAATTTTGATCAGACCTGAGATTTTTCTGTAAGATTTATGTCTATTTTTTTCAAAGTATTTTGAGTTTACGGTCAAAAGTTTTTTTATAGCGTAGTCTTTTCTATCATTAGAGTGATCTCATTATTCCATTTTGTGCTTTACTATATTGAAATTGTATGAAATATTAATTGCTGGTTTGAAAATCCCTCGAAATATTTCTGATCTGTGTTCCTCTTCCAGATTCGTAATAAGTACAATTTATGACGTCTTGTGATAGTAGATTGTGTTTCATGTTTTGCACTGCTGAGTCAATGGTAAATTTTATATCTTTTATAATGGTTCATGGTGGGGGATGGTAGATATTTGTTTACCTTGGTTTTAGGCAAAATCTGTAGAGGGGCTACAATTAATTATTTATTGGGGTATAGTAAAGTCTGTTTAATCCAAATCTGTGGAGCATCTTATTCTATGGTCACTGCTTTCAACCAGGTTATCTATATTAATATCCCTGTTTTCTGTGGTCATTTATCAATTTGTAAAAAATTAGTGTACTCACCAACATTAACAGTTTTCTGTTATTCCGATTGTAAACAAAAGGAAAATTAGGTTAGCTGAATTGTACTGCCACATATAACAGAAACACTGTCAAAATACAATGGTTCAAACATTTTTCATAAAATATAGAATAAAAGGTGAAGAATGCTGTCAAGTAATTATGTTCTTTAGCTTCATGTTGATTGTGAGTCATTCAAAGGCTAATTTGAAAAATAATTTGATCACATGCCATTCAATTTAAACTTGGCACTGTGTGGTTACCTCTTACATTTTGGTACCATCAAGCGTGGATTTCATGATGTTACGAAAGTGAAGATGACAAAACAGATGCTGTTAAGTTATGGCTATAATCACATATGGGATGTTATGTTAAGGATGAGCTGATGAAATAAGAGTTTAAAGTGTGTTCAGAAACTTTTATATACCTTTTTTTATATAATAATACAATTTTTTTTAATATTTATTAAATTTTCAAAATAGTGTGCACTGTAGGCCTACTTGCTTTCTATATAAACCTCACAGTATTTAATTATTATATATCACTGAAAAATTATTGTTAACTGATATTTATTCTCTGAATTTATTAGAACATAGTATCATTTTGCTACTATAATTCACTACTCTGGAACTAGTTTAACATGCACTTATAATAGGCTTCTGCATTGTATACATTTAGTACTGAAATGGAAACTTGTGCTTCATTTTTAAGTTCTTGTCATAGGACACATGCATAGCTTAGGAAACATTAGTGTGAAAGTCAAATTGTGAATCCTACTATACAGGGTATGATGTAATCTGTAACTACACCCAGAAAGATATGCTGAGTATTTTAATATAATGCTTTTTCTTTGCCTAAAGATAAGAAGTTTGCTTAAACGCTTAAGAAAATGAGAAACTAATATGGGAGGGGGTTTTCTTATGAATATAACAATACGCAATATTATGGAGTAAGTATGAAAGCTATATTTTTATGAATTTTGAAAGTCTTACCTTTCAAAGATGCCAAAAATGTCTTGCCAGCATAAATATTCACCATTGCGAGTTGTAGGGTTGAACCTCTGTATTAAAGTTTAAAACTGTAAAATGTAAACTGTTTAAAACTTATTTGAAATGCCTATATATGGATCAGTTTATGGTTATTATTTTTAACATTTATATTTTAAAGTCTACAAATATTTGAGATAAAAAATTTAAAACAAATCTGACAGTATTAGCAGACTCTTTATACATGCTAAATTTGAGCAATTGCCCCAGTGATTAATGATGTGGTTCTACATCTATACAATTAGACAGATAAAATATAAAATTTGATTTAAAAAATCACTGATCTAAGAGGATTAAACAAAGGATTACATTTTTATTCAAATTAGCTTAGTATCAGAATTTAGGAAAATTAATTTTTCTTATTTTTCTGCTGCCCTAAGGTACATTTCTAATATCAGTTTTTGTAATTTTCATATGGTAATGTGATGTACAGAATCAAGGACATATGTTAGCTAATGTTGATGATTGTGTTACAGGGGGAATACATCCGGCACCCTGTATTGTACGAGTTGAGCCACAAATACGGGTTGCAGACAGAGTCAGTGCCAGAAGCGGCTCTGCCACACAAGCTTGAAGAGCTCAAGGAACACATTCGTCGCGAGATACGCAAAGAACTCAAGATCAAGGAGGGGGCAGAGAAGTTGCGCGAGGTTGCCACTGATCGCAAGTCACTCTCGGATGTTGCACACATAGTAAAAAAGTCCAACTCGAAACTGGGAGAGCTGCATGCTGAACTACAGGAGTTGGAGTCACAGATCATTCTAACACAGGGACAGAGTGCAATCCCTTCGCCCCATACTCCACCCAACTCCAACAACGGCCATGGTGAGTCCATGCATGCAAGTTGTGTACATTCCTCTTGAAATTTTTATATAAAGTACAAAATTGCTTAGATGATAGATATAAGTCAATTTAATGTTTATAGATGAATTCTTTTGCTAAAACTTTTATGTAGATTCTGCCACCTATTATGCAGGCTAACCTACATCAGATCAAAACACCCCTACGACGATCCTAGCAAAAGTTATGGGCAAACAACTCCTTACATTTAAGGGTGTAAATTAAGTCCTGATACGCCTGGATATATTCCAGAATGATTGAGATATCAATGTACAACCTTCACCATACTTATTCAATTACTTCTTTGTATATTTTGAGGGTACAAAATTTCAGCCCCCCCCTTTTCAAAGGGGGTAACTTTAAATTTTCAAATTTGAAACCCTATCTTGTGACATGTCATTTTGAAGGTCTATTCAATTGAAAGCCAATGACATAACAAAACATCTCTACAACGATCCTAGGAAACGTTATGAGCAAATAATCCCTTACATTGTCATTTCACATAGAAAAAGACACCTCTTACCAAAACTGAGGACACCAGAAACATTAGATACCATGTAAAGGAATAAGCTGGGCCCCTCAAGGTCTAACTAAAAGATATCACACATGCATTGTGTTGATATGCGCAAGACATTGGCATTATCCATACAGATTATTATTTTTTTCAGTTATTTGACCATAACCTTTGCTAGAAACGACATAGAGATGTTTTCTTAGTGTCATTGTGTTTCTATTGTATATTCCTTTAATATGAAATGTCATAAGATAAGGGTTGGAACTTAAAAAATTAAAGTCATTCCCTTGTACTCCCCTTTCAAAAGGGAGGTGAAATTTTTTTACCCTCAGAAAAGTCCAAAAAGTAATTTAATAAGTATGGTGAAGGTTGTAAATTAATATCTCAATCCGTTTGGAATATATCCAGGCGTATCAGGACGTAATTTACACCTTTAGATGTAAGGGGTTGTTTGCCCATAACGTTTGCTAGGATCGTCTTAGAGATGTTTTGTTAATGACATTCTGTTTCTTTTGAATTTACCTTTCAAATGACATGTTATAAGATGAAAGTTGCAATTCAAATTTAAAGTTTCCATCATCTACCTCCATTTTTAAAAGGGAGAAAATATGTTTACCCTCCAAAAAGTCCAAAAAAGTATTTTGATAGGTATGGTGAAGATTTAACATCGTTATGGAATATTCCCATATATTTATCGGGACTTAATTTACACTACGTATAAAATACACTTTAGAAAAGAAGTTTAGCTTTGAAATACTACCTTTTATATAAGTAAAATCCGGCTAAGATAGCTGTACACTTCAAACATGCCGGCCTTGTTTATTCCAGTAGAAACTGTTCTCAGACCAGCAGTGCTGAAGAAATGACTTGTACCTTGTGACTGATAGAACAGGTTTGGAACATTTATTCTTAGATGGGAAATATCAGTTAGAGCAGCAGTGTTTGTAGCGTTTGTATTGCCTGGCTGCCAGGCTATTTGCGACACAGTCTAAATCTCCCTTCTGTGTTAGTTATAGGCTGCATGTACTCACTACTTCAGCAAGAGAAACTTATGACTCTGCTGGTACAGAAGCGAATTTAACTAGAGGTACACTCATTCTTCCCATAAGTGGTTGAACATTCAATCTGGCTCCACGTTTGGAATTCTGTAGCAGTCGGTAAACATTTATCTAACTTTATTGTTGGTTATCCTTGAACTAAAATAATGTGCTGGGATTTGGTTAAATTTTACAACTATCCATCTTGATTATTTATAAAACCCTTGATGGCTGTAATTCTGGCTTGAACAAAAAGTGATTATGTCCAAACACTCTAAATGGCCAATTTTAAAAGCTGAATTTTATTAACATCACCATTTTTTTGTCGTCAAGATCTTTAATAATGCTAAATAATATACAGTTGAATATTTACTTGCATTACAGTTTTTACATTTGGACTTGTAGCCTACAGTATTAAAATTTAGCAACTATTTAACTCTTTTTGTACCAGCAATTATACACTTAAAATTGCATATAGGCTATAACCTTGTTTTTGTTTATATTTTACTTGGGATTATTAAATATTTCAAATTAAAATATCTAAACAAATATTACTCCTGTTACAATATTGATCATAAATTTAACATTCTAAAGGAAATCATCTTACATAGTATAGTTTGGTGAAAGTGTTGCAGGCAAAACATGTGTGTATTTACATGTTACTTTGTAACTGACAGGGCATGATTTGTTTGTCTCCTGGTCATTTTGTTGGTTCCAACCCTGGTTTAGTAGACTCCTGATCCTTAGAGTTTTCTGGTCTGTAAGTTTTCTTCTTTTGCTTAAGTCTGTAAATTCCTTCTGTTACCGGAAGTCCTCTGGCCTTTGCGCCTTCATTTTATCTATCATACTTGTCTTATATATCAGAAACTATCCTCCTCCTCAATTCTACTGAGCTCTGGATTCCTCTGTTTCTATAACTAGCTAATGACCGAGCTTATGCCTCTCATTGCAGTTTTTACGGCATTAAATGTTTAAAAGATCTTTCTTCCTTGAATATATATATATATCATGGACTTAATAGTTGTGTATTGTTCAGTCTAAAACAAACTATTGCCAGTACACATTTTCATGAGTCATTTTCTATCTGGCATGCCAAAAATAATTATAAGCAATAATTTATACTTTCAAACTGTATTACAGAACGTCACTCCTATAATACAGTAGTTGTTAAAATTGATTCATTCACCAAATGAATAAGTAGCTTGTTGTCAGATACTGTCAGGGTAATAAATAAAAGGTTTTAGAACTTATTTTGTCTGTGTTTGAGAAACATTTCAGATTGGTGTCCTGTTTTTGATTGATACTTCTGAAAAGTATTTCATTACCTACAAATAGAATGACATGTACTACAAGAGTACAGTTGGCTACCCATAATTGAAAATCCACTGGACCAATACAGAAACCATCAATTTCAGCCAAATTTAATCCTGTTGTGCACATGTTACCTAATTATGGAATGTACAATCATCCGCAGTGATAGAAGAGTGACCAATTCCAGTTGTAATCTAGCTCTGTGTGATTTAGTAGGAGGTGCATACAAGAACATGCCTAAAATAGCCACTGATCCACTCTTCTGAAATTGTCTACTAATTTGTTTCTCAATTAAATCCCGTGACCAACTGGCCAATAACGAACTATAGGACCTTGGGCCTGATATTACTAGCTACATTTGAGGAGCTAATTTAATCATGGCAGTTCCTTATAAAACTAACTTAATTCATAACCGTTGTTTATCATTTCACAACTAATTTATTTGTATTAAACAGGGTACAAAATTTCTAACTAGCCTAATTATAAAATTAAAATAGGCTTACTATATTTCTACTGTTACTGTGTCAATGGAGTTTTAGTAAGGGAATTCAGATTCAGATTCAGATAATTCTTTATTCATAGGTATTACAGTCAATACATTGGATGAATGTAGAATGAGTTCAAGTTCTCTGTGTAGTCTTGCCATAATCTTGAGGTTGATATTTTATGGAAGACAATTTTAAAATTTTACACCTAGTGCTCATAAATGTTTTGAAATACACCTTTTTAATCGTCGAACATTTATCCAGGCCCAAGGGGAGTTCCAAAATCCCATCCCAAAATTCCTCCCCCCCTTTCACTACTCTCAAAATTCTCAAATGACACATTCTTTTGTTACTTGTAACCCATTTCATTTTAGCTCTTACAAATTCAAAGATTTTGTTGAAACAAAACACTAGAAATAAAAACTTAAAAACAACATTTTTTAGATGTTTCTTTTGTTAGAGCAATTTTAAAACAAACTCTTAATTCATGAAATACTTGAATGACAACATGGAAATATGTGGTTCCCTGTTCAAAAGCCTTATCAAGCAAAGGAGTAGATACTCTGCCATCTCTTCAAACACAGATAGACAACAGATTCTAGCTGTCACTTTGTTACAGTGTACTCAGTTGAAGATCAAGAGCCCTGCTCTGTCTTTGAGTACGAGTACAAGAGTCTTCGACTCCATCGTAGTCAGTGTAGGAGACTAAACTCTACTGCTAAATCTGTATGGTTAACAATACCTTGAAATACAAAAATTTGTTCTATCTCAACATGGAAATGTACTAACTTTGGAATAAGAGAGAGTTATCTGCGTATATTTGTATTATAAGTAAGTATTAGTATTCAGTGATGAATTATTTTCAGATACATATAGTGGCATAACTAGGACTTGGCTTTAGGGGGAGGGGGATGAGTCTGACTGAGGAGCACACCACCAGTAGGCAATGGAATAAATCTAAATGTAAATAAACTAGACCACCAGTAGGCAATGGAATAAATCTAAATGTAAATAAACTAGACATGTTTAATTCAGAGCAAAACACTAGACTGCTGTATTTAAAGCAACATGGATTGCTGTTATATTGTTATATGTATATTTTAAACGTTTTTAGGGCTTTTGGGGATGTTCTCTCCCTGCAATCCCCTCCCCCCCCCTCTTAGTTGACCACTGATATGGAGCATTTGAAATATTCAATGACTATTTTATTGATGTTGTTGACAATTTAGTAACTGCATCTACATCCATCATCACCATAATCATTAAGTAAACAACTCCGGGATTGATTTAACATCAGGGCAACATTTTATCTCAAAACAATAACTGATAAAGATCTTGACAGACAATATCCTCACCTTTTTTAAAGTACATATTTAACAATATATGATAGTCTTGATAATGTATGATAAGTAAGTTACACCTGCCACAATAAATAATTGGTCTTCCGGCTCAGTGGGAAAAAGGAGGTATATTTTTTACAACTGACATAATTAATTTATTCTCATGGAATTTACATGTCTCAAATTATAATATATAATATATGGCGTATATATTATATATACACATATAACGGTATGTGATTTTTAACTCGGGTGTCATTTTTGGTGAAGTCATGCAGAAATTTTCAGTAAGTGCTCTAAGAAATATAATCATAAGATATGCGTAAAATGCATTTTTTAAAGTGGGTTGGGTTACATGGCGAAGAGTGAAAGGAATGTGATTGTTGAATGAATTAATGTCTGCATTAGAAATGGTATGGATGAAAAATGTTTAGGGTTACACAATTTGATGTTTGCTATGCAATTGTGAAATAATTGTCTTTGGGAGTCTTCAGGGTCAAATATTCATTGAATCATTACATTTTCTTTAGTAAAACAAATTCCTTTTTTAATGCACGTAATTATATCATATATTGTGATACCAAGAAAGTAGGTCTAGCTAGTAGAGGTGTGAGGTTTTGTAAGTGTTAGTACTATCTCACTGATAAAACGCTGATACAGAGGTCAACTGATATGATAACAACTATATATCTCTTCCCCTACCAACTCTCCAGGTCCACATGTCTGTCTGATAATCCATGTCTACAACATTTGTTATCACTAAAATTTTTAGTTCTTTTTTCAAACGATATTGAAAAGTATCTTTTTGTCTTCAACATTATTAATAGATTTTTCAAATCTGAACTGACCAGGTTCTGATCCTTTGCAAGAAATGATCACGTGTTAAATGGAGGTTGTTTTTTGTAGGATATAAGATTGATCCTTTGAAAAAGTGATTATTATATAATTGATCACAGAAAGTATTGCAAAGTTTCTTTTATCAGTTGACGAAATCAGATTTATATATTTGTTTGTGTACATCTATATGCACAATTAAATGGTTGATATTTGTGTGAAACTACAACATTACTATCGCTTTATGGGGATTGAAAATGGTAAAAGTCGTTCATTGGGCCAGGATGTTTTCCACTGTGGGGTGAACGTGAAGCCTCTGGTGACAACCTGTAATCCAGCATGCGTTCAGCCTTCATTTAGTTTCAAATGCAAGCTGTGAAATGTTGTGTCTACCAATATGAATAATTTATCTTACAAGAATATGGAAAAGTATATCTTTATGATATTTGAGAAAATGGTTCAGGCATCAGAAGATGAAGATAACTCAATGGAACATATGTCTTAATACACTTTATTTTATTTGTTTGTGTGTTGTATAAATGTGTCTAGAAATGTTGTTGCCATATCTGAGTAATGTAGAACAGAAAACCTTTCCTTTATGCCCTTTTGTATATGGAAATGCTGAATTTTATGAGTAGTAGACATTTTAAATAATATATTATTGGACTAAATTTTATTATAAACAATGATAGAAAAGTATAAAAGTCCAAAGATATTGACATGAAATACCAGAGTTGAATTTAATTAACCCAATACATCATTAATTTAATGTACAAACAAAATTATGTTAAAGTGGTCAAGTCTTAAAATTTGGTTTCCCTGTCATTATAAATGTTTTTGAACAAGAATATTTTTTGCATCACATTATGTTTAGTTTCAAGTGTAAGTTTTGAATTGATGTATTGGCAATATGAATGACCTCACAAGAATACAGAATGTCGTCTTGGCTTATGGATTATGCAACGACTTTGGTATTGGTGTGTACAGACACTCATTGCTATTGAAAAACATTTTAAATAAATTTGAAAAGTACATCCTAGTTTAATCCTCTGTCTTTGTAACATTACTTTGTTTACACATGAGGATCAATGCAGTATTGATTAATGTAGTTCAGTTAATTATTGGTTGTCATACACTCGCTGCACTCAAAACTGTTTTTGGTAAAAATCTTCAAACTGTCACAGTGCTCTTATTAGTACCTGTATTTGAACATTTTTCACATGAAATCTGCATGAAATGTTTCTAGTTTTTAAATATTATAATAATACAAATTTAAGACCAACAATCATGGGGGTAGGGTTTAAGTCAATTTTCTTTAACGCAACAACCCATTTTTTTACTTAATTAAAAGAAAGTAAATTTTTTACTGATTTAAAAAAACACTATGATATATGTTATACCTTCCTTGTGGTTTTCATCAAATAAATAATAAAAACTCTATTTTTGTATGGTTGTTTGAAGAGAAATTGTGTTCTATTAGTTGGATGGTCAGTAAACCTGACTGATCACCTGATATTTGTACATAATTATACATTGTTAAACAGCTGATCATAAACCTTACAAGTTTACCAACTCTACAATCATGCCTTTGCTGTATATAATAGCTCATCCCAACAATATGTGCAAAAATCATTTTTTGAGCGCAGTGAGTGAATAATGCAACCAATAATTAATTAACTTAACTGTTATTTATTTGTTGGTTTTGTTATTATTCACAACTTTATCCATTTAATATTTGCTTTATCTCTTATGGTTTCCAAGATCCCTTCAGTGTACATACAATTTGGAAGACTTGGTATATATACCCTATAGACATTCTATAATCCGGGGGTTATAGTCTTGTTTTACATGTCCTGACTTAATTTCTGAACTGTTTGTCATCCTGTATCTTATCTTCAAACAAAATCAGAAGTACATTATTTATAATGACATTCTCTACATTTTGTATTTTTAGCCAATATCAAGATTTAAAATGTGTAAAACTTTACAAGAAATATAAAAAACTCACCAAAAATCACATGTTAATTTAATTAATTTTGGTTATCAATCAGACGTTTTGAAGATTCCATGGAACTTTTATTATTGATAATTTTATAAATATGAATTATTTGATACAATCAAAAATAAATAAATAGGCAATATAATAATTGTAATCTGTGTTAAATTATTACTTAGTAAAATATTTGCAATATACAGAAATATGATATTATTAGTGCAATATATAAAAAATTCAATGGTCACAAATATCGCTCTGTATTCAAATTAAATATAATATAATTAAATCATATGTATTTTCAATTGAATGAGTATTTTATATATTATTTTATAGAATTTTGTATATGCAGTTTTAAATTTGTTCTCTATTTTATACAGTTTTTAATATTTAGATTGATTTTGAAGGAAGTTAAGTTTAATGGAACATAATAACACTGTTAATATAAAGAACAGTCAGCTGGAACAATGACAGACTTGCAATAGCCAAAGTTGATGTCCTTTGTTGGAATAGTGACATGATAATAAAAGCATAATTACAGCCTCTGTTATAGACTCTAATGACTGAATAGTAGTTCTATATATATATATGTCTGCTGGCACAGTGGAATCATGATTACTATATACTCAACCACCCATTGTGAGTTGTATTACATCCATCTCTACAGCTAATACATTTGACTGAAATGGTGGTAAAAATATTTGTAATAATTACATTAACCTGTTATTTTCATTAATTTACTGTTAATTGTCATAAACCAGGATTTTTTGACTACTACAACTGAATAGGTTTTCTTTTTTCTTTTTTTTTACTTTCTTCCTACTATTTCATTTGTTTTTCTTTTATACAGATTAAAAGTAAAATATTAGTACAAGAAGAAGCCAATATATTATTTGTGGTTTATACTATGATAAATATATAGTCCTATTCAAGAAAGGAAAGATGGGAATGAATTTAAAATTATTAATTTAATTATTATATAAGATAATGAATCTGTAAAGACACTCAAAATTAGTTACTGTGTTAGAACTAGAAGGCCTATTGGAATGTAATACTTGCAAACTGGTTGGTAAAATCTACTACGTTCATCTGTATTGTATGGGATCAGAATAATTAGAGAACTAATTTTTACGGAAATTGTTGGCAGTTAAATATATGATATGTAGAGAAATGTTGGCCATAGCGTTAAGAGAGTGTGGGAGAACGTTCCGAACAGGCGGGCCGACCCCCGATACAAAGGGATAACAGATGAATGGGGAGCGGTCAGTAAGTCCCGGCCGTCTCCTCCACTCGTCTATTGGGCTAGGGACTTCTCCACTTGACTGTTCAGAGAGCGCCAGTGACCTTATAAGGAACTGGAGGGACGCAGCGAAGAGGGTTGAACTCCAGAAGTGAACTTGTGAAGCGACAAAACTAGTGATAATACTCGCGACAGCTGAATTTGTGTTAATAACCATTGCCTGTGTCGGTGTTAAATATAGTCTCGAGTGTAATTAGTCAGTCAATTTAGCTAATAGTGGTTTGTGCCAGAATAAATTAGTGACAGTTAATAAATTTTGTAAACAAATAGTTTAGTTAAAGCCAGCCTAGTTTTAAAAGATTTTGTTTTTAGATTTATTTGTAAGATTGATAAATATTTAGTGGGTGCAATATTCGCCGAGTGTTTCATTTAAGCAAACCCGCAACAATAGTATACTACAACTAGAGAAACTTTGACATTCAGATCACGTTCACAACCATAATTTACAGTAGCTATAACAAACGACTGGCATTATCCCCAGCACCGCTTGACTCAAGTGATAATCATCGTATAATATTGCTAGACGTATAAATATGTCTTTGAAAGCAGCGATGGTCCAAACTAAAAGTATTGGATTGGCACAAAATAGAGATTGGAGATTTGTGTCAAGAAATTACATTATGGCTATCATAAAAAATATACGAATAGGCACCAAGGACCTTAATAAAAACTGGAATGTGAAATAAGGATGGGAGAAGACACAGGCTGCGATGTTGGAATGAATTACTAAAATAAATGCAACACGGAGGAAAACAGGGATAACTTGAGGAGATAAGTTGCTGCGGTCTAATAACTTTTTTTTGAATATAAATGGCAATGGGCAATAGCAAGTTTAAAAAATCTAGTTTCAATAAAGATTTTGTAAATTGAGTTTACTTGTGATAAAACTACATTTTTACGGTGCCTTATAACTGATTTAAGTGTAAAATTAATGGATTGAGCCAAAAGTTTGTTGAGTGCTGAGTAATCATTCCCGTATCAATGAGAACTTCATGTTGGATTGGTATAGTTCATATTATATGAATAGAATAATATGATTGTGAGTGAGGCTATTAGAACGAGACCGGCCGGCCTACACGCAGTGAGTGGGCTCTGATGGGGGGGGGGGGGAGACATGGACGTCTGCCAATGTTAAGTGCCTATAGTTGCTGTTGCCCACGTAACCTCACTGAAAAAGATCGGAGTCGGTGAAAGTGATCTGCTATAGCAGTTGATCCGGTGATTTGTGAAAATTTTATTGTTGTTAAACACATAGTTCAGAACAAACGTTGCTGTAAAATAACCGGGTTTTTGCACATTTGCACACAATTCCATTTTGATGATGTAAAACTCGGCAATGCGTAGAGTTTTGTGTTTTCATATCACTGTTATGTTGATTTATAGTTTGCAAGGTTTTGTTAATGTTTATTTAAAAAAACTACAAACTGATGATTTTAAAAATAATTTCTAATTTTATTCATTTTTAGTTTTTTTAAATCTATAAAATGTTATAATGTCACTAGTATAGTGAGATGGGAAGGAATCTGTAACACTGTATATTTAGCAATTCAGTGGGAATATTTATCTGTGCTTTCATCCATTGTATGGCTTATTCAAGTCACTTGGCTAACTGCCATTTGCAGAGGACATAAATGCTGTTTCCGTACCAGTTATGAAGATACTTGTTTATGTGAAGATTACTTTGCCCTCGGAGTTTGTGTTTGGTCTCCATATAAGCTGACTTTTTGTGATTTGATACCAGCGGCTTTGCTCGTTTATATCTGAGGTTATTAAAAATTACACTATCAAAATCACTCCTGTAGCAATTCCCAGTGAAACCAGGATTCTAACTTAAAATGTGTCCGGGTACATATTACATATTTACAGTGACATTAATTATCTCTACACTTGGGTTGATAATTATCCGTTCGAGATAACGTGTCCATGTGACGTAACCATGGACATGCTCTGTAACCATTGGCAGAATAGAGAAGATGGCCATAGAATTCTTGCTGAGCATCTAATACAGAACCCTGACGGATGGTTCCTCTCATAACAAACACAAAGCATGTTTAGATGATGATCTTCACATCTTCAACAAAGGTTGAAATATGGTTACATCGTTGTTGTCATCCGATTTCATAAACGATGTAAACGGCATAATCAGGACTACCTATGGACACCTTTTCTTGATCTTCTTGATTTAAAAAATGTTTAGACTGTCTTGAACCTCTAACCATGACCGCCAGCCATGATTCCCTGTGCGAACAACAATCCGTGTAGTATCCAAGGTCGTGGCAATAGGGAACTGTTAACATTCCCAATGTCCTATCTGCTGATATACCTAGAAATAACGAGGTCATTGACGATTGTGTAAACAGACGTGCAGACAGCGAACACTTTAGCTGGTAGTGCTCCACTAGACCATTCTGGTTTGAGTGTCCAGCGAGATTCAGCAGCAACCCGGTGGCCTTGAGGGGTTAACAGCCGCCAGAGTGGGAGTTTGTTGTACATTTCCGACACCTGGTATCTTCTGCTGCTATACCTAGAAGTAACGAGGTCATTGATGACTGTCTCAACAGATGTGCAACAGGGAACACTTTAGCTGGTAGTGCTCCACTAGACCATTCTGGTTTGAGTGTCAAGCGAGATTCAGCAGCAACCCGGTGGCCTTGAGGGGTTAACAGCCGCCAGAGTGAGAGTTTGTTGTACATTTCCGACACCTGGTATCTTCTGCTGCTATACCTAGAAGTAACGAGGTCATTGATGACTGTCTCAACAGACGTGCAACAGGGAACACTTTAGCTGGTAGTGCTCCACTAGACCATTCTGGTTTGAGTGTCAAGCGAGATTCAGCAGCAACCCGGTGGCCTTGAGAGGTTAACAGCCGCCAGAGTGGGAGTTTGTTGTACATTCCTGACAGCCGCTGGCTGCACAAATGTCTGCCAATGTTCGCGCTCACTGTACGAGTAGACGATGGCGTGTGAATTTTAGGTGTGACCAATTTTAATGTTTTTGATGGCTAGGAGTAGTATAATATTGTACTATCCTTATGAGATATATGAAAGGAAGTTGAATACTCAACAAATAATTTTTGTCAAACATAGTTTTGATAGATTATGATTATAAAATGTATGTTCTACATTGATATATTTTCTATTGGTACATGTGAAAAACAAGTTGTTTATCAATTTTATGTCTATACTTATCAGATGCTTGTTCTGCCTAAACGGGATCTTTCATATAAAGTTATTTTTTCTCAGAATGACTTGTAAGTGGTCACAATATTATTAAAAACAGTTTTTTACATAACGATACACAATTGAAAATTTTTTAAAGGAGAGGCCGATCCCCTTTTAAGCCTTATTCTGTCCGTTCTCATGGGCCACTGGCTTGTGTGAGGATCGTATCAAACAGAATAAGGGGGAGAGTCGACACAGTACTATACGAAGTTTATTGTACTGATAAAAAGTGCAACGGTCACAGACAGGATTTGAACATGCGCTATCTCTAACTCAGACCCAAAGTCCAACGACTTAGACCGCTCGGCCATCGGCACTCCCAAATACATTGAAATGAATTATAATATGTACAAACAGTAAAAATTAACGATTTTATTAAAAAAAATGAAATCACTCACATCATATTTCTTGAAACCTCTTTTTCAATTTGTGTAGTTTTAAGTAAGGAGTCCAATTTGTACTTTTAAGTATACTAAATTAAGATGGACATTTACTTCCCATAAACAATGTCCCTAGAAGTAATACCTATTGCTGTAAACGTTCTATAAATTACTATGCGCCACACACACACACACACACACACACACACACACACACACACACACACACACACACACACACACACACACACACACACACACACACACACACACACACACACACACACACACACACACACACACACCACACACACACACACACGCACGCACGCACGCACGCACGCACGCACGCACGCACGCACGCACGCACGCACGCAAGCACGCACGCACGCACGCACGCACGCACGCAAGCACGCACGCACACACACGCGCGCGCGCGCGTGTACTGTATATAGTCATAACACGCGTGTACTGTATATAGTTATAAATTAATTCAGTTGTAAAATAATTTAAATAACCGATATCTGTACCAGTTTACATTTTTGAAGTTATAATGGTTTTAGTTACGTTTAAAAGTGGTGATTTATTAATAAAATGAGAAATGTTAATACTATGTAGAAATATCAAATACTATACGTCTTCAAAAGTTGTATATTTTATTTGAAATATTAAGTAAGTGCGGGTTGTAACGTAGTAAAATATTGAATTTGAGTATTTGTTATTTTTCTTAATTTCGAACTAATATAATAATATATTATGGTTATGGATTTTATTTTTGATAAGAGTGTAAGGGATTATAATTTCCAAGCATTGCAAAAATTTCTAATATAATAGTTAGTTTCATAGTTAAAAAAAAGTAGGCCTGATGATATCTTAGAATCTAAGTGACCTTTACTAAGGCAATGTTTAAAAAGATATTTGTATTGGTATACGAACAGCCCTTACTGAATATGAGAGTAATACATGTTATTACTGAACCTATAACAGTTTTATAAGCTCAAATCATGGAGATGTTTGTGGATAAGGGACAGAGAAGGTACAAAACACAATAGAAGCATGTTAAACTTTTGCTATAACTTTTGACAGTGTAGTAGTTACACAATAAAAATGCAATACAATCAAAGCTATAAGTTTCCAGACTTGGAGATAGATGATTACATGATCTGACACAATTCGGATTTGTTTACCACTATATGCTCCTGAGTGACCATTGAACCTTGATTTAGTTGGAGATTATGGGAAAATTTAGTTTCAATAAGAAAATCTTCTTAAAAACTGGATGTTTGATGCAACCTAGATATTTGTTCCTTAGAGCCATTTTAAAATTTGCTCTAAATTTAAAAATCTTACGGCCCTATTTGCACAAGTGAGGCAGTTTATTGTAACTCCGCTGGAAGCCCTCTATTGAGTACACTACTCCAGATGAAGGCCTCATTGACAATTCAGGATGCCCGCAAGCCATCTCATTCAGCCATTCAACTACAGCTTTTATCGTTTATCAAAGCACCATTCTTCTCGGCCGTCTTTGTCCTGTACAGCTCGGTCTTATCCACTTACCGAAGTGCTTTATAAATCCTGCCATGCTTAATAAAGTAACATGAGAATTTCTCAAAGTTTCAGATATATTAATCTTCCACCTTTGGATTAGTAACACACAGTACAATTTAGTAATATAATGAAATTCAAATTTAAACGCATTAATGTTAATCCAAATGTATACTAGCTGTCGTTTAGTAAACATTATGACAATTATAATATTATAGTTTTTATTTTTTACTCCTGGTTTTGAGATTTTCGATTACAAGTTAACTTTTTGTAACATAACGGTGGTACATCATCACCAGGTAGGTACGTTCTGCCAGCCTACTGACGCTCAGCCAAATCCTATGGATAGACATGCACTACCATCAAATACATTGTTATCTACGGCCATTTTGCTTATAGCCCCATGAGAACAATGTTAAACTTCAAACATCTTTACAATCTTAATTTTAATCGAATCATGGGAGATGTTTAATTTTTGAAGACAGGGTCAATACGCATCCAAATACTTTAAAGTTTTTCGACGTTCTTATTGGTTATTTAGTAAAAATCACTAATATATTAGTATTTCATTGTTTAAATATTCAAAAAGTGTTAACTTTAATAAGTTTAATATTTTTTAAAGGTAGTTAATGATATTTTTAGAGTTAATTTAGTTAAACAGCGTTTAGATGCGTATTCATCATACCTTTAAAATGAGACATCTCCCACACCGTTACGATCAAAAATAAGGGGGATGAAATTGCACGAGGTTTAGCATTGTTCTTATGTGAGAAAATTCGAGCAGTGATTTCTCTACAGCCAGCTCTTAATAAAACAATTTCAAGCGTATATAGCTCAAGTTCTTCTTGTGATATTCTGCGAAAAACATATATATGCAGATCGATGATAAGACAAGCAGAAGAGGGATTTTACCCTTAGTGATTGTTGAGCAAAATATACAGCAGTTTATTGCTCAATATATTTTCGAGATACAACCCTGAGTATAGGCTTTGCTAACGCTCTGCCAAATATCACTGATGAACATGCCACATATCGAACTATTGTCTATGTACGTGCTGATGACAGGACTCTGTTTCAGAGATAAATCGCTAGAAGAAGGTTTGGAGTAACAAACTTTTATTAATCGCAACACTTCAGTAGCCTCAATCTTAAAACAAACTCATCGAAATCAAACGTTTGGATTTAAAACTGCGACAATTGAACTCCCAATGTGGTTCGGCCGTCATGACGGCAGATTCCACATTGTAGAATGTCTACTTCTCAAAATTCCATGGAATACTTCTTGATTGAGGGTTGACTTGGAATAATCAAGTTGGCCATGTATGTTTCAAAATGTCCTCAGGAATATACGTCTTGAGATCCCTGGCTCGATATTGCCCTATTCAGTTATTGAATACGGCATATTATGGGTTAACTTACACCTACCTTTCTTATGGGTGGTGTGTGGGGAGCCTGTGCAAACAGCCATTTCCTGAGGTTGTTCAGATTGCAAAAAAGGCGATTCGAGTTATCACCAAATTGAACTTCGGAGAGTCGTGCAGGACAGCATTTAAACACTTCTAACTTTTGGCTCTCTCCAGTATCTACATTTTGGAAACAACATTATCCTGTATATCAAATGTACCCTGTCAGGGGCCGAGACATACACGAGTATGATACATGCGAGAGAGATAACTACCGTGCTGAAAGACATAGAACGGTAGTTAATGAGCACTTGCTTGTGTTGCCATGTGTTCAATTTATCCACAGATTGTCCGATTTTATAAAAAATACACCTACGCCCAAGGTGTCAAAACTCTTGAAACGCTTCCTAGCTTCAAACGCATTTTATAGCATTGACGAGTTTCTAGATTTAACTGGAAGATCGCCCAATTCGTTGACAGACTCCGGCGCTGGATGTGGGTTGAGATTTGCGATGGACAAATGAGACGAGTTTATGAATTGGTTGTAAGTTTGAATGTGGTAGGATTGTGGTGTGCAATGCTAACTGTAACGAGCAAATAAACTATTTGATTTTGATTTTGTGTTTTAACATATTTTTAGCGACACTAGTTTGTGACTGCTTTGCGCATACGCTACGCTCGGATTACGTGAGATGAGACGAGTGAGTGCGCATGCGCAGACACCAGACAGCGCTATGCTGCTACATATCGCCATATATAGTGTAGGTGGGCGGGGCGCTCCGTACTCGGTCTGGCGGATAGCCTCATCTCGTACGGGATGTACTCAGTTCAAGTGACAACTTCTACGCCACATGGTATATGCTAAACAATAATTAACATATCGTTCTATAATACATTTTCTAAAGACGTCATCCGTCAGTGAAGGGACACTTAAACTTGAAGGATTTCGTTAGTTACCCTCAAACGATCTCCAAGCTGTTTATATGAGTGGGGTACTCTTGATATAGGCAATATTTTGGTTTCAGGTTGATATTCTTAATTATATTACACCTTCGGATACCCACATCTGTAGTAATATACACAAAAGGTGTCAATATTAATACTATATTGAAATTTTGTAGCTAAAACAATTATATTTTACATTATATACCATAATATGTTATTATAAATTTTCTCAAATATGAATACATCGTGATTTTATTAATTATAAAAACATTACTGGAAACTTTTTTGTCATATTTGGTGTAGAATTTTAAATCATATCCTCTATAAGGATGCAGTGTCTGTATATTTGTTATGAAATAGTAAAATAAATTTAATAACTTATTGTGTTTTGTCATATATTTGCCATTGTTTAGAAAAAAATTCGAAGGAGACCAAGGCATAAAAATGAACATGCCAAAGAGGAAGATGTGATCTCATCACGCTATAACGTAGTTGTCAAACATAACACTCGCTAAAGCTCGATTCGTTACTCACTTCAACCTTGTACTTATGACTGTCATTACTTGATCGTTGCGATAACTGGTATTACTACAGCTACAATCTCGAAGCGGAATGAACTGTGCGTTAATGCAAGTCCCACCATCATTTCTAAAAGCATCAATTTAAGTAAAATGGTTACCAAAACATCCACTGTACAAATTTGCATTCCTAGGTTCATAGAGAAGTAGGCTGAAGGAAACAACATCGTGTAGTATTCATAACCTATCACCGACACTTGGGTTATATCGATACATCGATGTTCGTGATACAACGGTTTGGTGATTCACAGATGCGTCACGGACTACATTCTCTCCTTCTCAACGGTACATAACACATAGTCTCTTCTTGTTCAATTTCACGATTCAAGTGTCACGATTTTTCTTTTAATTGTTATATGCATTTGCATTGCAGTCCCATTTTAGTGAACTTTAGTCGATAAATTATTTCTCTTTATTTGCCCTCTTGATACTGAATATAAACTTAAAAAATGCGATATTCGTATATTCTTGACGTATCTTAAATTAAATGACTGGCCATACAAGTAGAAGGCCAATAAAAATAACACATTAATGTCACAAGTATGTATTACAAATAAAAAGACTTTACAGTAAAACTAATCGATGGTTTTATTTTTAAAACGAAATATATTATTTTATTCAGAGTACCCTAGAAGAGAAAATTGAAAATTGAACTCCTAGACTTACGTTGATGTTATGAAAAAGGTTAAACAAAACTAAAGCTGCGTCGAAAAATTGCTAATTAGAGTCTTGAAATATTTCGGTCTCGCTGTAGAGAGCCTCTTCAGTTACCAAACTTTAGGACCAAAACATCTATTTTCCAGCATTTATTGACTGAAAATAGTTATCCACAGCAAAGCCATAATATTTCAGGATTTCAATTATGTTCGCGGTTTTTCTATATGTTTTAAACAGAAAATCCTTTATAATAGTATTTGAAAAAGCTCAAAGGTAGAATACGTATGTAATCGTGTGTTTTATCTCGTAACAGCGACGTCCTCACTGATTCCGGACCACGAAACAATTGAAACCTTATTTTAGCTCAGACACCTTAGTATGTATGAGAAATCGACACTTCAATATTTGTAGAACTCATGTATTCACCAAACAACGTTACAGTAAATACAATCTGCATTAAGAGTTTTTCTATAAGTATATTCTTCGTAGTTGTTGTCCAATGTTTCTCTTGCTTCACATACCTAATAGTGGCGACAGATTTAATGACTGAGTGTCGAGGTGAGATACGATACGGTCCAGTTGTCCTCACACTTGCGATACGACACGCCGAAATGTGGCTCCGGTATACTAAGCTAATGTCTCGGACCTGCTAATTATTGGCTAGGAGATTTTAAACTGGTTTGAACGCGACTTGTGCTTTTCATATACTAGCTGCTCGTAGTAGACACTTTAAACTATTAATTGCCAAATCTGTTGCAGTCGGTTGTATGGGATCATAGGCATATTATAGGAAAAGATCACTTCTCAACCTGAAGTTTTCTTTCAGTCGGGTTGATGAAAGAATGATTGGTGGTTGGATATTTGGATTTCAGCAGAACAGAACTAAAAGAGAGTATGCTAAACCACGTATCCGTAACAGACTTCTCTGAAGTTGCATGCCAAATTTGAAATCTATAGCCATTTCATTCTGGAGATTTCCTGCAGCAGACAGACATACGGATATCATACAGACAGATTTGTACATCCTACGGGACGCAAGAGATTTTTTACCAGCCTACTGATTGATTTGGACCACTACACTAACTTAACTGTAAATATTAAATAAGAAACTATAAGATTTCAAATAATTTTATTTGAAATTTAAATTAGTATCATTTCTAGGCTTTAATTTAATTAAATTTATTTATTTTATGTATAATGAAATCAATTTGTTTAATAATTATCAATTGTATACTAAAATATTAGTTTAGAGTAGATTAATTCTAATTTAAAACTTACTAGTGATATCAATTTTACTTTTGATCAATAATTAAATAAATATTCAGATGATAAATGTAAGGTACTATGCCTCACATTAATTACAAAAAATTACAATGAGAGTTCTTAAACTTAATACTTTGTAGATGTTAAATAAGTAATGGTCACCTCCAGACCCTCTTAAGTAGTCCACCACACTTTTCATGACACTTGATTTCGGTATAGACAAGAATGAGTGTATGAATGTTCGGGTCTAACTATAGGACAATTAATTGTAAAACCACATTTGGCTGGTATTTCGTTAGAGGCTTAAATGTGAGCAGAATTTGTGCCAACTGTGGCCAGTAATCATTGTAGTGTAGCAATTACTGTAGCAGAACATGAGAGCCTAGCCTTGTCGGCCAACTGGGGCGGAACACCCGTCAGTTCACCTCAGGTACAGGTGTTGTATTTGAGTGGGACTGGGGCGGGCGTAACACCCGTCAGTTCACCTCAGGTACAGGTGTTGTATGTGAGTGGGACTGGGGCGGGCGTAACACCCGTCAGTTCACCTCAGGTACAGGTGTTGTATTTGAGTGGTACTGGGGCGGGCGGAACACCCGTCAGTTCACCTCAGGTACAGGTGTTGTATGTGAGTGGGACTGGGGCGGGCGGAACACCCAGCAGTTCACCTCAGGTACAGGTGTTGTATGTGAGTGGGACTGGGGCGGGCGGAACACCCAGCAGTTCACCTCAGGTACAGGTGTTGTATGTGAGTGGGACTGGGGCGGGCGGTAACACCCGTCAGTTCACCTCAGGTACAGGTGTTGTATTTGAGTGGTACTGGGGCGGGCGGCGTAACACCCGTCAGTTCACCTCAGGTACAGGTGTTGTATTTGAGTGGTACTGGGGCGGGCGGAACACCCAGCAGTTCACCTCAGGTACAGGAGTTGTATGTGAGTGGGACTGGGGCGGGCGTAACACCCAGCAGTTCACCTCAGGTACAGGTGTTGTATGTGAGTGGGACTGGGGCGGGCGTAACACCCAGCAGTTCACCTCAGGTACAGGAGTTGTATGTGAGCGGGACTGGGGCGGGCGGAACACCCGACAGTTCACTTCAGGTACAGGGGTTGTCTTGTTATTACATTACTGATTTCTACCCGGTAGAGTGTCTGGGAGATGACTTATGTTTTGACAACCACCCAGCCCAGTAGCTATTCACGTACATCAGACCCGGGAATGAATTAGAAAAACCGTCATATATTTTTACACAGGCGGCTCAGCGTATTCAAAATGTGAGTTACTAGGCAAAGGAGGAAAACCTATAATCTTATACGTGATATAAAGGAGAGTTCAATGATCGCCATCTTATAAAAAATATTATTTCTTTTTTGTGAACTGTAATATTGAAATGATAATTTGAAAGGACATAAGGTTTTCGGATGTTTGCTATCTTCGTATTACAAAAATAGAACACAACGTTTCGAAGATTGGGATCTATTCTTTTGTTAATGTGCCAAAATATTAAGACGTAAGGTTGTGTAACCACAACTAAATATTTTGATAAAAAGTTGTACGTAAATAAAAAGACATTGTATGCATTCTTTAAACGTACCATTCTATTCTCAAGTTTATCGCCCGATATTTTCTACCTTGAAACTGATGCAAGATGATGATATTAGCCAATCAGACGATGTTTAACGCCAGATTTGAATTAATATTATTCTGTCCCATACAGACACGCATGATATTCTCATTAAATTGTTTTTTAATAAAGACAAAGAAGAAAATGTATTGTGATAGAATAATTTATTGGAGTTGACTAATTACTTATAATCTTATTTTGTAATTAAGTATCTTGATTCAAAATGCAGGACAGTCCTGGACTCAGGGCTTTCGGCCTGGTCTGAGGTTGAAAGGAAGTATAAATGCAAATCTTTCACTCCAACCAATATTTATAGTTCATTCATACATTTGTAAGACTGAAAATTAATAAGATCCTAATTTTGGATTAGTAATGCACTTTAGAACTAATGTTTTGGCTTGTGATTATCACATAATTGCATTGACAGAAACCTGGTTACTTCCTGAAATAAATAATGGAGAAATGTTTAATAATGAGTTTAGTATTTTTCGTAGAGATAGGGATAGGCTAGTGAGTGGAATGGGCAAGGGGGGGAGGAGTTTTATTAGCTGTTAGGAATAATTGTTTACAGTCTGAGCATGTGTTAGTTGATAGGTCAGAAGAGATGACATGGGTTAAAGTTAGGGATGGGAAGGGGTTTACTTTATTGATTGGAGTAGTATACTTTAGGTGTAATTCTAATTTAGATGCTTATATTATGTTTTTTGAATTTGTAGAAAGGTTATGTAGTACCCATAAATGTAGAATTTGCATTCTTGGGGATTTTAACTTAAGAATACTTCCTCATGAAGATTTAGAAAAAGGTGACAGCATTTTTAATGAGTTAAGTAATTTTATGAATTTGGGAAATTTGTCTATGCATAATTTTATACCTAATCACCAGGGCAGAACATTGGATCTTGTTATTTCAAATTGGCTGGAACTGGGTTTGGCCTATCATTGTGACAGCCCCATTGTTAATGAGGACAATTACCACCCTGCTTTATATTTGGAAGCTAGAATGGTGCATTATGGTTGGAATAAGTCAGGAAATAGTAATAACAACAGCATTAGTAGTTATAATTTAAAAAAAAAACAAATTTTGTAGAGTTGTATCATGGTCTTAGGAGCATTGATTGGTCCTTTTTGGATAATATTAATGATCCTAATTTGGCTGTGGACTTATTTTACAAAGCAATTTATCAAGTTTTTGATAACTGTTGTCCAAAGAGGAACAAAGTGAAACGTGGATATCCAGTATGGTATAGTAACGAACTAATAAATATTATTAAATTAAAAATAAGAATTAGAAGGAAGTTAACACGAAACTTTAATGAGATAGATTTAAGAGAGTTCAAAAGATTAAGGAAAGATATTAAATGTAGAATAAAATTGGATTATTATATTTATTTAAATAGTGTTGAAAGTAGCATCAATAAAGATGTGAGAAAATTCTGGGATTTTATAAAGAATTCAAGGAATCATAAGAATGCTAATAATCATATGTCAGATGGATGTCAGATTATTAAAGGGGATAGTAACATAGCGGAAGCATTTGCTACATACTTTAAATCTACTTTCACTCCATCCCCTTTAACTGGAAAGTTCACTGACCCTGGAACTTGTCTATCCTCCCTAGCCTTAGTTATTGATAAGATATTTGAGGGTGATGTAAGTGATGCTATTAAATACCTTAGTTGTAAACGATCTGCTGGCCCAGATAAAATCCCATCATATATTTATAAGGGTTGTAGTGAAATATTTGTGAAACCACTTTGTGTAATTTTTAACATTTGTTTAATTAATTGTTGTTTTCCTGATTTGTTTAAATTAACTCGAGTAACACCTATTTTTAAAGGTGGAAATTCCAAGCTTGTACAGAGTTATCGCCCAGTTGCAATTTTATCAACTCCTGCAAAAATATTTGAGATTATTATTTGTAAAAAAATTGTAAATTTTATGACTCCATTGATGTCTGATAGGCAGCATGGGTTTCAAGCTAAGAAATCAATTGTTACAAATTTGTTAAATTTTACGGAATATGTCTTATTTCAAATGGATAATAACTCTCAGGTAGATGTAATATTTACAGATTTAACTAAGGCGTTTGATAGAGTAGATCACAGTTTAATTTTAAGTAAAATGCATAATTTAGGTTTCTCGTCTAAATTGGTACATTTTTTTTCTTCTTACTTTTCTAATAGGTTACAATATGTTTCTTATATGGGGCACAATTCTAGTCAATATTTAGTAACTTCAGGGGTTCCTCAGGGGTCAAACTTGGGCCCAGTACTTTTCAATTTGTTTATCAATGATATTGTTAACTGCACAAAAAATTCACAAATTTTACTGTACGCAGATGACCTTAAACTTTATAAAGTAGTCAATAGCCCTCAGGATTCCAACGCATTACAGGGGGATTTGGATGCAATTGTAGATTGGACTAGTAAATATAAGATCTTTTTTAATATTAGTAAGTGCAAAGTAATGTCATTCACAAGGAAAAAGATATCAATTTCGAATAACTATGCCATAAATGGTAGTAATCTTGAAAGGGTATTTGAATTTAAGGATTTAGGCGTAATTTTGGATCCTACTTTAACTTTCAATCCTCATATCTCATCTATTGTAAATAAGGCCTACAAAAACTTGGGATTTATTATTAGACAGTCTTCAAATTTTCATTCAATTTCAACCTTAAAAACATTGTATATATCACTTGTCCGATCAAATTTAGAATTTGCCAATATAGTATGGAATCCTTATTTTGCTAATCGCGTTAATTTAATTGAAAAGGTACAAAAAAGGTTTTTACGATATTTATATTTTAAAGAAACTGGTCACTTTACCTTCGATATTTCATATAATCAACTTTTAAGCATTTTTGAAATGGAAAGTCTTCAAAAACGTAGAAAATTAGCGAATTTACTTTTTCTTTATAAATTGCTGAGAGGTGAAGTAATGGATTCATTTTGCTTGTCAAAAATTAATTTTTACACTCCATCATTTTATAATAGATCCCAAAATTTGTTTCACATTAATTTTTCTCGTACAATGGCACATTTTTCATCACCTTTGAATACAATGATGAGATTGCATAATTCTTTGCCTGGGGAGGTTGATATATTTTTACATAGTATTAATCAATACAAAAGACTTTGTCAGAGGGATATAAACTGAGCTAGACTATCTAATACCTTACATACACACATTTAACAAATTACTACACTACCAATATTTTTATTAAGATGTGTATACGTGATTAAAAACGCACACACGCGCGCGCGCGCGTTCTTTTTGTTCTTTTTGTTATGGCTTATCTTGACTTTGTTAATATTTATGATTATTTATTATTGTTGTTATTTTGTTTATAATTTTATTATAGTTACGTTGTTATATCTATATATATGTATTTGTTATTTATCTTTAGGCTTAATTATCTATTTAATGGAACTATTTTGGTGGAACACTGGACTGGATTGAATTTATTTGAATGTGTGAATATTATTGCATGTCATCTTGATTTAAACATGCACAATGTAATTGGGTGTGTAAACTGTATTGTTGCATGTAAATAAAATAAATAAATAAATAAATAAATATCTAAAACGTATATATATATATATATATATATATCTAAAACGTATATATATATATACGTGTGTGTGTGTGTTTTACGGTTCCACATATAGGATATTTGGATTTCCGAAAGTTAGTTCTTTATATACGGTCCTAAAACAAATCTCAAGGCGGGTACATATACTACGTTTAATTATTCATCACTATTATAGTTATATATGTTCCATGAATACAAAAACAGTAAAATAAATGTTTGATATAAATATTTTGTCTCATACAGGCTTCATCTACAGATTACTGGCGTTCAGATCACGAAGACGTTTACACTGGCAAGATAAAGGTGCGCGCACTATACATATAAACGACTTAATAACAGCCTCAGAACTTAATATTAAATTATGTATTACAATGAGCCTATTACGAAGTTCATTACGAAGACGTTTACACTGGCAAGATAAAGGTGCGCGCACTATACATATAAACGACTTAATAACAGCCTCAGAACTTAATATTAAATTATGTATTACAATGAGCCTATTACGAAGTTCATTACGAAGACGTTTACACTGGCAAGATAAAGGTGCGCGCACTATACATATAAACGACTTAATAACAGCCTCAGAACTTAATATTAAATTATGTATTACAATGAGCCTATTACGAAGTTCATTACGAAGACGTTTACACTGGCAAGATAAAGGTGCGCGCACTATACATATAAACGACTTAATAACAGCCTCAGAACTTAATATTAAATTATGTATTACAATGAGCCTATTACGAAGTTCATTACGAAGACGTTTACACTGGCAAGATAAAGGTGCGCGCACTATACATATAAACGACTTAATAACAGCCTCAGAACTTAATATTAAATTATGTATTACAATGAGCCTATTACGAAGTTCATTACGAAGACGTTTACACTGGCAAGATAAAGGTGCGCGCACTATACATATAAACGACTTAATAACAGCCTCAGAACTTAATATTAAATTATGTATTACAATGAGCCTATTACGAAGTTCATTACGAAGACGTTTACACTGGCAAGATAAAGGTGCGCGCACTATACATATAAACGACTTAATAACAGCCTCAGAACTTAATATTAAATTATGTATTACAATGAGCCTATTACGAAGTTCATTACGAAGACGTTTACACTGGCAAGATAAAGGTGCGCGCACTATACATATAAACGACTTAATAACAGCCTCAGAACTTAATATTAAATTATGTATTACAATGAGCCTATTACGAAGTTCATTACGAAGCAGCTGTGTGCTTAATTCCATGATTATTGTCTCTGTACTTGGAAGTCGTTGCTATGAATGGCAAGTCAAGCGTAGGAAAGCTCTATTTATATTCACTACTGAGTGTCGTAAATACCCGGCGTGTTTGGCGACCCATTATCGTATTGTATTTGCGTTGTTACTAGCTAGGTGGGAGGCGATTGCAGCTCCTCACCCTCACCCTCTTCCCCTGATAGTATTCCAATAAGTATTTGTTGATAAATTTATAGATACAATAGTTTTAGAATTCATTTTGTTTCTGTTCCATAATAGACTATTCGCAAAATTATCTGTCAACTCCGATCTATTAAAGAACTCGTTATATTCTCTAGCCGAAGGAAAGAAGTATTAAAGTTTTCTACTTCTATTCAAAATAAACCTGCTTCATTGTTGTAATTTACCCGAACGTGGCTTAAACCAAAAACGTGTTTTTAAGAAAATAGTTGTAGTAGTAAAATTTGTGTAAAAGCATATCCCTGAAATGTTAAGGGCAGAAGAATTATTTACAAAGGTGATGTTATTGTTACCATTTTTGGGTTGAAATTAATGTCTTCAGTTCCACTGTCTGAGTACGAGTAGTAGGGCAAGAACTACTCTTCTCGAGTTTTGGTTTCAAGGTATACAAATTAATTTTTGCTTTACTTATGGTGGTTTAAGTTGATACAATTAATTGGATTTTGGTCTATATGTATTTTTCTTTTAAAAGTCATAACCCGCCAGATAATTAATTAGAGACATAAAATAAGAAACATTTGTTATACCTCTACGAGGACTACAGGCATTTTAAGTAAAACTTTATGTAATGGGGAAATAGTTCCCAAATAAAAAACAGTTCAAGATAAAAAACTAAATTTTTACAGTATGTAAGTGTTTAATGTTATATAGATTTAAGAGTGACGTGTGTTTACATTGCATTGTTTAATGAACTATAATTTTAAATAATTGTTTTGTGTTAGCTCTTGTTCCTAATAATTCAGTTTTTATATTTGACAAGAATTGTAAGATGTACACAAATTCTGCTTCAAATACCTATTAATTCTCATGGAATAATCATCAGTTTCAATTTTTCCTGTCTTAAAAAACGTACTTTAAAGTAATGTTACCAAATATACAGCTATATACTCCTACCGAAACTCGAAGGCCGTGACTGGCCTTGTCATGTGTGATTCGTGGATGACAACAGCTACACAAGACAACCCCTGCAATGTCGTGTCTGTGAAGTAAGACCACTGTGTACTGTGGGTCATTGAAGAAAGTCAGCCAGGGTCACGTGACTGGCGTTGTCATGTGTGATTCGTGGATGACAAGAGCTACAGAAGACAACTCCTGCAATGTCATGTCTGTGACGTAGACCACTGTGTGCTGTGGGCCACTGGAGCAAGCCAACCAGGGTCACGTGACTGGCCTTGTCATGTGTGATTCGTGGATGACAACAGCTACACAAGACAACCCCTGCAATGTCGTGTCTGTGACGTAGACCACTGTGTGCTGTGGGCCACTGGAGCAAGCCAGCCAGGGTCATGTGACTGGCCTTGTCATGTGTGATTCGTGGATGACAAGAGCTACACAAGACAACCCCTGCAATGTCGTGTCTGTGATGTAAGACCACTGTGTACTGTGGGTCACTGGAGCAAGTCAGCCAGGGTCACGTGACCAGACCTCCGTCTCGCGTTTCACCGCCGCGCCGCGCCACACCGTGCAATCCGCCGTCCGACCGTCTGCTGTCTTCCTTGTGACTGCAGGTAACATTTCATGGGAAATGACATCGGATTTTTTACACCTTCGACCCGCCGTGAATAGGGTACCGTTTTGTCTTCCGTTCGTCTCTTAGCTGACGGGCTCGATCTTGTTCTGGTGTTTAAGCCAGTTAAATGTTATTGCAATGTTATTTCAAATTTCAATTCCCCATTACGCCGTCACTATAAAATCATTTGGAAAATAAAAATTCAATCGCCATATCAATTCTCAACCGTTTGAGTAAATTTGTTTTCTCATTAAATATTGAACAATTAGTAACATTCTTAAAAATGAAATCATCTTTAGATTCTGTTTGGTTACGTTCGATTGAAGAAGATTCGTCAATTTGTCATCACTAAAACGTCATTGAAAACAAACATAGTCAACTAAGATTGGTTCTGTAAGTAACGAAGTGAGTGTATGCTAGGTGAAAGCAAAGATTATGTAATATTCTTAGACTGTCAGCATTGATCCTGGTACGATATATTTGGCAAGGAAAACTCAAGGTCATAAGTTTGACAGCCGGCTGTACTATCGGCCATCTTGATTTTATCCCAATAAGAGTTAATTTTCAAACACCTATTATGAGAGATATCAGATATCTAATTTTAAATGTGTAATTTATACATATCCTAACACTTATTGGCTTTTTATGAAATATGTGTACAGGTTATTGAAAACATTCTTAGATTTGTTTATACTTCGTCGTTTGAATATTAAAACGCTATACAATTTACAAGAACAACAAAACAGCGTTTGAGTGCGTATTGAATACTGATCGTAGTCTATCTTACAAAGGAGACATATATAATTAAGGATATATTAGTGTTTGAAGTGTAACGTAGTTCTTATGTAGGAAACCTCAAGGTCGTTTAAGTATTCGCTTTACATGAAAACGAAAGTCGGACTACCCGGGAGCCCTCGTGCGAGCGAACACCCCATGCAGCGGTATGCCTACATTCAGATTATCCTAATACCCAGACATACCACCGTTCTCCACTCTAATCAGATAAGGAGATGGATCAAGCACCCACACAAGTTAATGTAAACTGATCGTTAGAGGTGCAACCCCGTCCCACGTGGATTTACTGTCACGTCGGACTCAGAAATGCAGATCAGATCTACATGTAGATGGTCTCGTTCACATGCGACGAGGACTTGGTCTCATTTTCACTGGCAAGTCAATAGTCGAATAACAGGGTTTGTCTACACATGCGGTTACGCTATACCTGTTGGGGTGTTCAATGCAATTACAAATAAAGAATATAAATAAACAGTTTGATGTCTGCTCTGGAAGGTTGAAAATACGCACTCTCGATACTACAGTAACTGCATAATGGTAAAGGGTGTAACCGGAACATTGGTGTAATGATTCCAAGTTAAATGATAGTGATCATTAAATGAAATATGTTGAATGGTTGAATTACGGGGATGAGTCATCTTAAATTATTAAATCATGATTTAGAACCCGGAATATCCTTCTTAAAATCTTTTCGCTATATGTCTGTCCATCTGTATGTGCGATAATTCTTGTTAGAAAGGTCCTAGAGATTTGAAGCTCGGTACATAGATTTCTGTTAGTCCAATGATTTTGGGGGTTAAAGGTCGAGGGCAACACCTCCGTCTCCGCGATGAATTCTTTTGTTGTATGTTAATATTATTGTTCCTAATGTAGAAAATATAACTACACTATTTTATTGCTACAATACAATTCATTTTGGCATTGTGATATGAAATGTCACAATATACATAGGGTGTTCATTAATTGATATTACACTGTCCTATCTTCTGTCACAAGCACGTAACCTACAGCAGCATGTGGATTTTACAAATCACAAAACTAGTTAGCACTTTGAATAAGAAATGTTTTAATATTAATTTTTTTGCAGACGGTATAATTTATATGAAAGAAAGTATACTGAGTATACTGGAGTCAACCCACTTTCCACGCTGCATATAACGGGAAGTGCGTTTAGATATTCATAACAGATTATGCTTAATGTACCAGCATCGTTAAACTTTCAAGATCAAATGGCAAATGGCTTGATATCGTCATGCTGTAACAGATCCAGCAGCCGTATTGTATACTGTACCGTTGCGAGAGTACAGCGGCACTAATTGTACTGGTATTGTTTGTGAGTAATCTTTTCAGAGCCACGGCCGTACAGTGTACTGGTGGGATTAAGTACTTATCTGATTTTTCTTTTTTTATATATATTTTATTTTATTTTGGTTATTAATGACTTATATAAATGGAAATAAACCTGAGTATAATCGTTACTTAATTCTGGTAATCAATATATTTATAATTGTTTCCAATTACCTCAGCTGAAAGAAAATTTGTTAAAAGTGGACGTGTTGCGTGTACAATGACCGCACGAGAGATTCAAACATGATTCTGGATCGTTCCTTGCCGATGAAATCACTTCAAAATCTTGATTAAATGTGTAATGGAGGTACGGTCGTCGGGTATAGACGAGCCAGGTTCGCGCGCGCCCACACACACACACACACACACACACACACACACACACACACACACACGCGCTCGCGCACGCATTTTTCTAACCATTATTTTTACTATAACGTATTGTTCATAAAAGTGAGTTACAATGATAATTATTACTTTAATTTGGGACATTTGCAGAAACACATCAAGGTCGTAAAGAATTAGTGCCGTAACTAAACATTACTTCTGGAAATTTGAATAGACTACATGATTTAAATTCGCCCCGCCAGTAATTATAAACAATGCAGTTTCGTGCTTTCGCATTAGTTCTTTCGGGGTAGCAGGATCCGAAGTGACGGGTACAAGTGCAAGACCCTTGTCGTGTTCGTCCCGGAAGGCTAAGACAGTGTGACAACAGCAATTTTCCAGTCTTGTTAGTAAACAGTGTTTGACGTTGTTATATGTAGGTAGTTAGGTTAAATCAGTTTACAAGCAGAAACCCGATTATGAGGGATTTGCGGTTGCGGAGGCGGAGGCGGCACCACTACGACCTCCTACACTCAAGGGAAGTGTGCAGCAGACCTAAGGAAGTGAAAGGTGGAGTGAAATTGAATGCAGTTTGATGGGTGAAAGTGAGCTATAATTTAACCCGAGTGGTTGATATCATAAACTAGCTGCGATACGTGTGCGAGGGGGACCCAGCGGGGTTTCGTAGCGCTCGTAGGTGTAAGTGAGGTCGCCTTACAGAAAATGTTTATGTTACGGTCATAGTTCAGTAGAAACGTTTTCCAAAATACCATTTGATAATTTTTCCGACCCTTCAAGAATAGTGAGAAGCAGTGTGGTCTTCTTACTATCGATTCTAATTCATGACCCGACATGTTGTAATAAACATTGTATTAGTCTTATCATCAGTAATACCACACTATAAAATTCTAATTTATACTTATTGTCTTAACTTGTTTATTAATTTTCAACTAGTAAACTTCCTCTTACATTGCAGACTTGTAGTAGTTAAACTTTATCTTCTAATCAGTAACGCTTCTTCCATCGGAGTTTTAAATTTTATTTAGACTGTGTATCAGCGTGTTGAAATAGATTTTCCCATTATGTCCTTGAAAGAAATAACATTTAAGGGATTGATGTGAGTTCTAAAATTCCACCGGTTTTAGCATCTGATTAATGTTAAAACTTTTTTTCCGTAAAGAGGTTCAATATTGTGTAAGTCGACGTCACATCCTTACTTAAATTAAATTCCGGAAGTTTCGTTTAGATAAAGTTTTCAGCGTATTTTATTAAACTTTTAATCCCATTAAATGGTTGATCAAATTACACTTTTTTAAATACATTTTGCATAATCATTATCTTTAAAAATAGACTTCTAGAACTTGTATTCATCAAAATATCATGCCCTTCAGTTCTATCCGTCCAAATTTACGATGGCCATCGTAACGTTTCCTCTCCATATAGATCTTGTGGTCGGATCTATTCTTTGTCTAATACTATGAATTTGATATATTCGTGAATTATATTTTTTTATATCTAATAAATGCTTATATTTGACTGCATCGTGGGTGCTGCGGGGAGGAGGGCGCGGTGAAGATCAGAGAAGTCGATACACTCTACCATTTAAATGGGAGCATCGTCCTGCAGAAGGTGGCAAAAAGGCGAGTGGAGAACCTACGCACACTGCGGAAAGGATAAGAAGACAATGTCAGCTCGAGGAACTGACTAAGGAGGCTACAGATGCTTATAGACAAGGATGGAGGTGGGATGCCTGGGGGCAACCCCAACGTATCGACAGTAACAAACTCCAACAGGTCCACTTTTAATAAGCATCAGTAATAGAACTAAAACTGTTCAGTTTATCTGGAGAACTTCCGTACGTTTTATTTACAGGGTCAGACAAGACACTGTGGCAAAATCTCTAAGTTTATTTATTGATATTAGGGTCAGCTGCAGCGGGAACATGGAATATGAGTTTACAATCTGTATGCGTTCGGCTTATATACGCGTATTTTCACATGCAGGATCGCTATTGAATTAAGATTTAGTATTCTTGGGGTCAACACAGTGGAAATGTTTATAGAGTGTTTGTCATCCAGAAATAATGTTAGAACATTATTACAGGGCGGATGAGGTATGATCTTGTAAGTGTCTTGTCGAGGAACTCGAAATATTTACTTTTGTGAAAAATAGTGGCTCGCCGTTTTTGTAAAGAATTATCATTACTATGAATATCAGACATCGTCTATAGACATGGGTGTTGTGTCCTAACATAATACCAGCAGATCACAGCATATAATTGTTTAACAGGCGAACATAATTTAGGTATATTTAAATAAAATACTAAAATATTCTTTATTGTTAAATTGTATTATTGCCTCAAATCTTTTAGGTTAAATTTTATATTTGAATATTTGATTATAATTTTCTAACAAAACTGATATACTTTTATAGTTGTTTCTCTACTCATATTTGGTACAACTGATCTTAATATCCTCTTTTTTTGGTCCTGGAGTTGAAAATGTATCTGCAGAATTCTTTTCTGAAAACACTACAGGACCATTGACATGATGCTAACTCTAGCTACTTGTACTAACAAAATGAACTAGCTGAAAATTGGCAGTTCAGATAAAGTTATTTAAAATAATAGACAATTATCTTAAGCCACTAGTGAGCTGCGTCTATTTTGTTGCTATTAAACATTGCAGTATGTAAAATATGTCGTCTGTTTGGATACATCGTAATTCCTTTTTTATAATAATCAAAAGTAACATCTCAACAGTATAGGTACGGCTTATAAATCTTCAATAATTATATTGTACACTAAAAATTCCACTTCAATTGCTCAACTAGTAGTCAACTAGCTGCTAGTTCTAGCACTGTGTGAATTGGGCCTTACAAGTAGAACAGGATATGACGACTATGTAATCCCGTAGTTGACAAACTGTGCTATGAGTCCCGTGTGTAGTCGACTAGCTGCTAGTTCAAGCATCGTGTGAATGGGCCTTACAAGTAGAACAGGATATGACGACTATGTAATGCCGTAGTTGACAAACTGTGCTATGAGTCCCGTGTGTAGTCGACTAGCTGCTAGTTCTAGCATCGTGTGAATGGGCCTTACAAGTAGAACAGGATATGACGAATATGTAATGCCGTAGTTGACAAACTGTGCTATGAGTCCCGTGTGTAGTCGACTAGCTGCTAGTTCAAGCATCGTGTGAATGGGCCTTACATGTAGAACAGGATATGACGACTATGTAATGCCGTAGTTGACAAACTGTGCTATGAGTCCCGTGTGTAGTCGACTAGCTGCTAGTTCAAGCATCGTGTGAATGGGCCTTACAAGTAGAACAGGATATGACGACTATGTAATGCCGTAGTTGACAAACTGTGCTATGAGTCCCGTGTGTAGTCGACTAGCTGCTAGTTCTAGCATCGTGTGAATGGGCCTTACAAGTAGAACAGGATATGACGACTATGTAATGCCGTAGTTGACAAACTGTGCTATGAGTCCCGTGTGTAGTCGACTAGCTGCTAGTTCTAGCATCGTGTGAATGGGCCTTACAAGTAGAACAGGATATGACGACTATGTAATGCCGTAGTTGACAAACTGTGCTATGAGTCCCGTGTGTAGTCGACTAGCTGCTAGTTCTAGCATCGTGTGAATGGGCCTTACAAGTAGAACAGGATATGACGACTATGTAATGCCGTAGTTGACAAACTGTGCTATGAGTCCCGTGTGTAGTCGACTAGCTGCTAGTTCTAGCATCGTGTGAATGGGCCTTACAAGTAGAACAGGATATGACGACTATGTAATGCCGTAGTTGACAAACTGTGCTATGAGTCCCGTGTGTAGTCGACTAGCTGCTAGTTCTAGCGCATCGTGTGAATGGGCCTTACAAGTAGAACAGGATATAACGACTATGTAATGCCGTAGCTGACAAACTGTGCTATGAGTCCCGTGTGTAGTCGACTAGCTGCTAGTTCTAGCATCGTGTGAATGGGCCTTACAAGTAGAACGGGATATGACGACTATGTAATGCCGTAGTTGACAAACTGTGCTATGAGTCCCGTGTGTAGTCGACTAGCTGCTAGTTCTAGCATCGTGTGAATGGGCCTTACAAGTAGAACAGGATGTGACGACTATGCAATGCCTTAGTTGACAAACTGTGCTATGAGTCCCGTGTGTAGTCGACTATGCAATGCCGTAGCTGACAAACTGTGCTATGAGTCCCGTGTGTAGTCGACTAGCTGCTAGTTCTAGCATCGTGTGAATGGGCCTTACAAGTAGAACAGGATGTGACGACTATGCAATGCCTTAGTTGACAAACTGTGCTATGAGTCCCGTGTGTAGTCGACTATGCAATGCCGTAGCTGACAAACTGTGCTATGAGTCCCGTGTGTAGTCGACTAGCTGCTAGTTCTAGCATCGTGTGAATGGGCCTTACAAGTAGAACAGGATGTGACGACTATGCAATGCCTTAGTTGACAAACTGTGCTATGAGTCCCGTGTGTAGTCGACTATGCAATGCCGTAGCTGACAAACTGTGCTATGAGTCCCGTGTGTAGTCGACTAGCTGCTAGTTCCAGCATCGTGTGAATGGGCCTTACAAGTAGAACAGGATGTGACGACTATGCAATGCCGTAGCTGACAAACTGTGCTATCAGCCCCGTGTGTCAATGTTGGCTGGGGGATCAAATAGAGAGGTTGTGAAAAGATGAAATTCTTGGAAAGAAAACAAGATAACGGTTGAGGAATGTTACACACTTCGGTGTATAGCGATTGCACAAGCGTTGTTAGAAGAAACTGTGTGATTCACTATCAAACAAAAACTTCCGGGCTAAGTTTACGGTGGTGTGTAATAAACTTAATAGACCGTTTATTAAGATCTAAATTATGGGTTGGAAGCCTTCACGATTACGATTACAACTAAATAGGCAAGATATAAGTCTGATATGAGTATGCAGAAAAAACTAGACTGCCTTCATTGATACCTATATTGTCAGTATTATAATGACCTATTTTGCAATTGGCTCATAATGAACACAAATCACGATCCATATTGTACAAGAAGTTTTTTGTTTTTTTTCTGGTAACATTTGATGTAAAATGAATTAAAATACAAAATTTGTACGTTAAAATCTAAAATTTTGATACACTGTTGACTTGATTTTAGTTAAAATAAAGGTTGTAAAATATGATTTATTTTGTTTTTGATTTTAATTTTACGACCACAACAGCCTTTTTAAATATTTTATATCAACATAAAAAATATAATAATATTCTACGAGGAAGTGTAAGCAATAGTAATTCCGGCCATCTTGAAACAAACTCTTGGAAAAATGTATAAATATAGCATAGGTTCCAACAGTTTGTATAGAACTCTAGACTGAGGGAATTGACTACTTATTAAATATAATTTTAAGTCATATTTCATTACAAAATTATCATTTTCATATTTAATAAAAATGTAATTTCCTTATTATAAGCCTAGGTACACAATTGCCCAAAATGCCCACTTTAAATGAACATGTTTCTCGTTATCACCGTTGTAAGGAACAATAGGAGTAAAAACAAAGCCATGGCAGGAAAAACATCAAAAGCAAAGCAGTTTTTAAGCTACTGATTCCGTCCTGTTTACCCCATCTCTGGCAGTTACGGTGGTGGGAAGGCAGCTACGTCAGTGGTCTGGTGGAGCTTGCAGAGAAATAGAGTGCGAGCAGGCACGACAAGGGTACAGTGCGAGCCAGGAAGTGGTGGTCTGCTGGATCTCAATCCTACCTGCTCACCTCCTCAAAACCCCTGCAACAGATGCACCGTCCGGCCGCCTGATAGCTTTCCCTCAGAACCCATCCATAGGTATTCTCGTGACCCAAGAGGCAAGAACTGGGATATTTATGGATTTATTCAGTTGTCTCGTGGTTATATTGAAATAAATGGTGTTCCAATAGTTTATTTTTTTTAAATCAATTACTGAATGACGGCGCTTAGGTGAGGTCAATGTTTTGTAGATGGCTAGTAGATCCTCGGCCACACTCTCAGATCCCTTGTCCCATCTGTACGTGCTGATGTTATCTTCTCCCACCTGGAGTCTATCCTGATTTCCTGTAAGGAGACCTCTAGAGTGCTGTAAGAGTGCCGCCAGGTACCACCTCAGCCCCGAGTTGCTTGACTCCATCAGCATCGGAAGGCAGCACTACACTACTCATGGACTCCAAGCAAGTTTGAAGCGACTCCTGGCCAACTGAGTTAGGAGACTAGCCAACATGACACTGCCTCAATGGTCTTGCCTTCAGTCTCCGGAAGAGAGTTCTACAAAATCATGAAGCAGCTCCCATCCAAAAAGTTAAACAATCTAAATTCAATGTCAGTTTGGCTCATAAAGAAATGCTCTATGCACATTTTGGTACATGTAACTAATGTCACTTGTAAATGTGTCACCTCATACTTGAGCTTACCCCTCACTGCTTAAGATTTCAGTCACTCCAATTAAAAAAGACGTTCCCACGCTTATAAATAATTACAAGCCTGTCAGTTTGCCAGTCCTAACCAAAATATTCGATAAACTATTTTTAATGCGAATGATTCAATTTCTAAACAAACACCACTAGCTCTCTAACGACCAGTTTGGATTTAAAAAAGTGTAAATCAACGATAGACGCAATCATGAGATTTGTCGATATGATTATGAACGGGCTGGAAGATAGACATTGCAATGTAGGTGATTTTCTTCACCTATCCAAAGCGTTAATTGCGTCGACCACTCCAAACTGCTTGAAAAATTTGTCTCAAACGCTTTTTATCGTCCTACACATTTTATAATGTGGACGAGTTTTTAGCAATAAACTGGGAGTCCGTAAATGTCCCGGATTGAAGTGAGACAAATTGGCGATGAACTAATGGAACAAAAGTGTGTATGTTATAGAGGATTGTGGTATGGAGGTTGTAATTTTAATGTAGTTACTTATTGTAATAAACGTTTGCTATACAATTGTTTGGTCGTTCCAATAAAGAGTTGACTATTCACTGTGATGTGTTACAAAAAATGGTTGTATTATTTTTATATTTTTTCAGAGAAGGTATTGTCGAAATCTTTGACAATGAAATTAAAAATTCAATAAAATGACCGGTTAATATAAAAAATCGATTAATGGTTAATTCAACCACTCCATCTCAATTATTTTCCATAACGATTCTTTCTTCAGGAGACATCTACTTTACTACTTGAAGAAAGAACCTGTGTGCCACTGTGTTATATTGTTATGTGTAAAATATAAATAAAACTGGGTGAAGACATTCAGATCTGTGATGAAACTTTCGGGTGTTGTCGTCAGGGTCCGACATGACTCGGTGGTGGTCACCGCAAATCCCCGCCACCGCGCCGCGCCGTATCAGTTTCGCTTCCTCTGCGGTTTCACGGCTTAACTCTGGCCATTATTTGCGAGATAATATCCCCCAATGTCGTTTCCAAGTCATCCGTTACAGCACCATTTCAGAGGACAAAACCGTGTTACGAATACTTAACGATGAAATTATTACATTTATTTTATTGAGCCTTCAGCTTGTCTCTTTATTACTGAAACAACGACTGTTCTCATCATTAAACAACGAAGCGTTAAGCATGCAGTCAACGAGCACTTTCTCTTATTATTATTTAGTTTGTTGAATGATTCACACGACAGAGGAAGACAATTTCAACTTCAAAATGTTCAGCTTGAGTCGGATTATAGTCGTAAATATGTAATATGTCGTAAAAAAATAAATAGTCGTATATGTTTTCTGCTGTATGCCCCAACGACGAAATGGTCTTGTAAGAAGGAAGGAACTAGGAAGTGTTTGATACCTTATGGAAAGTATTATTCTTCATAATTACCACGGAGTAGAATTTTTTCTTTGCCGAAAAATTGAAGAAATAAGCTGTTCATCATAGAAGTTGATTCATTCTATCTGCGACGACAATATGATCCAAACAGTTGCGCCGCTTGCTTGAACAAAATTTCCTTTCAAAGTCCCAAACTGAACTTTTAGAGGAGAAAAAGATTGATAAAATAAACAACAATAGACAATGGAGTATCGAAGGATGAGACGGACGGACTACTCTTTACCTCATTACTTCAATATCAATAGAGTCCTTCCTTGGACCAAGAATAACTTAAGTACCAAATTTCAGGTCTCTAGGATCTTTCTATCAAGAGTTACCGCACAAAAGGGCGGATGGACTGCTCTTTGACCCTTAACTCTCTTATTTCTTGAACCAAGAGAAATCTGTACAACAAAATTCAAATCTTTAGGACTCTTCTATTAAGAGGTATCGCACAGATGGTCGGAGTGCCATTTGATCCCATGACCCCAAAACAAATGCAGTTCTGTTTTGGACCATGAATGGACCTATGTACGAGTGGACCTAAGTGTCACGTGTCCAGGGCCTTTTTTTCAAGATTTATCACACGGGCGGTCAGTGATACGATTTTAAAAGAACGCCCGCTCGGGTTCTTAGTACAAAAATGTCACTTTTCACAGCTAAAGTACAAGTTCACTACTGTAAGGTGTCGTGTCCTAAGATGATTAATATCTTCTTGTCAACAAAGAGACATGGTTCCATAATGCCATTTGGAACTCGGTGACATTGACGGCATAGATATGTATCGGTGGAGAGTGGGAAGTGACGCGGTTTCTCCCGACAGCGGATGAGCGGAGAGTGCCGGTCCGACAGCGGCGGATACCGGCAATCTGTGGGCTAATTGGCGGTAATCCGCGTCTGTCCGTGTCCGCAAGTCAAGGTGGACTGTAACACAAAGGTAAGAGATAGATACAAACTTTCTTTTCTTCGTTCTCGGGTTGACAAACGAACTATACATATTATCAAAGGTCGATCATCATCGATGGTCGATACCAATGGCCTTGTCTAGTGGATGTATTGTTTATCGCACAGTGACAGGATCGGTCAACAAGAGTGAGCCGGTTATTTGGGTGGGTAACAGCTTAGCGATCTTGTACCTTCTCTTTAAACTAAGCACCTTCGTAGAAAAAGAATAAAATATGAAACGGTTTTATTCTGTAATAATGTACTTCACTTGTAAACGATTTGTAGAAAACTGATTTATAGAAAAAAGGGTTTCAATTGGCCCATATCATAAAAAAGCAGACGTTAGAAACCGTTATGTTGTAAAATTTAATATTCTTAAGGTTAGTTCAAAATCAATATTGGGATTCCACTTGAAAGGCGTATCATTGTAATATCTAATTGAAAAATTGTTGAGTCTTTGGAATTCGTATTTATACGAATTAATTCTATACCGGCTATATAAGCGATACCGAACTGGTCACAGTTGTTTTTTTTGTTAAAGAGTACACAGTAGTAAGCCGAATTTGTTTTTAGTTTTCTATATGATTTTAAATAGTCCAGTGTTTTTCCGAGATTCATGTTTTCATTGGTTGAGTGCGGGGTTGAATGGTGGTTTCTACTATCCTAGATTTTCAATTAATCACATTATTCATATGATTGTTAATACCCCCTGAAATGCCCAGTCGCACATCCAAGTAGATGGACTCAGATGTTTACAGCTGCGACCTTGAGCTTCGGCCCAGTAGAACCATTGTTCAATTATAAATAGTGTTACACAATTAGGTTTTATCATAGGTACTGGTTATTCATTTTAAGGGTTACATTTACGCCAATCCTTATGATTTTTGATTATGCAATAAATTAATTGTTTAAAAGCGTTGTTATAATAAGTGAATGCGAAAATTTTTAATTATTTTTACAAATATTGACACGTAACGATATATAACAAGTGAGAAATCGCAATTTGACATGAGATGTTGAAAAATTGATAAAAATCAACAAAATAAAATGGTGTATAATTGAACAGTGGTTTGTGTGCACAACAAGTTTAGCTTTAATATTTTTCCACGACCTTTTGCTAGAATAATTGACTGGCCGCTTGAAGAATCGGAAAGATCACCCCCTTTATTTGGATTCGATGAAAGAAAACCGGCTGTTGTATTATAGAAGGTTGTCTTGCTGCTGGAGTTTATTTTCGTGAACCCAAGTCAGCAAAAATTGGATGCTCAGCAAGCTTGCAACTGTAAAGATGTATCAATTTTAGTCAGTGAGGGTGGAAACAGGCTATTGTAAAATTGCCATTACATTTGATTAAGTTATAAAAAGTGGCATACTTTCAATAAATTTTGCTGTAGTTTATTAAATATATAAAAAGTTATTACATACAGTATTCTGCTAAATGTGTTTGCATCCAAACCTTCAGAATTGGATCATACTGCCCTACACATTTATTAAACTTAACACGGATATCTCAGTATCGTAAACGTAACAGTTCGAAAAGATTATTTATTAACCAATTAGTTAAAAAACGTAAAGATGAAAACTAATGACCTAATAAAGATTAAATAAACATGATTCTACCAACGTACTACTAGTCGCTGATATGTATCAGTCCATCTGTTCGCTTCGCCTAGTTAAGGCCATTTGCCTCGCCTAGTTGAGGTTGTTGACCCCATTACACTAGTGGCTAGCTAGCATCCTTTACATAAATGGGAAGTGCTACGTGGGTAACCGGGTCCCGACTGTGTCTACATTCCGTGTTATTAAACTTGGCGTAATGCTACATTAAAGAGCCTTTGAGGATCGTTAAAGCTTGCCAGTTTTAAGATCGAGCCAGTCCATTAATTTTGTATGGTTACTTGGAAGAACGGTCAATACTTAGGTTTTCACGTACATATTCTTTTCTTGTATCAGTATAACTTCAATTTGCATTCCTTGATGCCTACGACTTGAGGCAACTTGCTGTAAATACCAGACACTAAAGTCACAGTCAATAGTAATGTTAATTGGCATTTTAGTACAGAAATGCTATCTTGAGTCAATCTGGAAAAAGCTTCAGTCACTAATTATTTTCTTACGGCATCAACATGCGGTAAACATCTTGGCGCATGTAAAAAATGCATACTAAGTGCGTTAATTTTGAGTTTTATACTTTAAAGGTTTAAAAAGACTACTGCTTACATTTACACCAACAAGGAACAATATACTCGTCTACTCCAAACCAGAATATAACTGTGACGTCTAGAAGACCTTCACATTCATTTGTTTGCACAAAACTCGTAATAAATGTGTACAGTAAAATCTGAAAGGCGTCTGCAGTGTTGGAGAGTAGTGCAATCTCGAGAGGAAAGATTAAAACGCCTCTGGTGTACGAGTTGTGTTTGCTATCAACTCGTAAGCTTTCATTTTGGCCAGTTTAGTGTACCAAGGTTACTGTCATTATTTGATGAAGTTTTGATTCATTTCGAGTTGTCAAGAAACTGGAGATTCACAATCTGGCAACGTTGTATCCTCTCTGTTATCGGGTTCTCTCATATATCTGTATATGTACTTAGCATATAAAGTTTCTTGTAATGGATAGATAGCTGTGTGGCTTGCCATCACCAATTTGCATAAATTACAAATATGTATAACAATTATAATGTTAGGGCAGACAGGCTTTATACTATTAGCCTACATCTTGGATCATTTATTTACCACTCAACACTGTATATGTAACGATACTTTTAGGTAGGCTCCATGGAACGTACTGGTACATACCACATACCTTGAATTATTTTATTAGCTATTCTTAACCAGTTAAACGTTTTAAGGCCATTATTATATGTGCAAAATTTTTATATCGGGTATTTCACAACATAAATAAAAATTGACAATTCAAGTCAAGTAATTGAAAAGTAAAATTGTCAAGTAATTGAAGCAACATTTATTTTTACTCGATTTTCAATAACTCGATTTGAGGATGGTGGCCGTTCAAAGTTTTAGAAGTCCGTCCATTAGAAAATATATTAATGAACACGTGTTTAAGTTGTATCAGAGACAGTAATACTAGGCCTTTGGTTATATTGTAATATGATTTATTGACAGTAAAGTGCTTGAGATTAATCTTACTCAAAGTTACTTACTCAGAGTTAAAATTTACATAGCTATTACACTATTACACAACGGTTCAATAGTTTCGTATACCTTCTATTTTAATTGGGATAGAGTATAAAAAAGCTTTAATTGTAATGGTCATTCAAATTTGTAATAAATTTAAACTGCCAATGTTGAATGTTGGTTGTTAAGTTTTTTAGATATTAATTAATATTTTGTTAAAATAAATTCTGAGCTAATAATGGTGTAATTTTACAGGTGAGTGTTTTCCTTTCTCAGCTTCTACATCCGTGAGTATTTATTTGATTTATTTTTAAGCCGAAGATTTTTGGTTGGTTTCTTTAAATTGAAATAGAAATGAATGTCATAATGTCTTGTATGGAATGTACGCGATAATGGTAATCGGATTATCTATTTTTTGTAATGTAAAATAGTTTAAAACGTTACAACACTTTTTAACGCAATAATTGTAACTGTTTTATTCATTTAAGGTGTTTGATTTGGTAATAAACATGTTTAATTCCTCAGAAAATCACAAACGATTCCAAAAGCATGCCTGTCAAAACTTTCTTAAGTCTTCGTGTACGAGTAAATCGAACTGGTAATATAATGTTTATTAGTTTTATAAAGTGATCTTTTGATTACTGTCTTCGATTGCAAACAAAAATTAATGTACCAGTAATTTGGCGTATTTTCAAGATGGAGAAATCGATTGTAGTATGACAAGGAAGTGTTATGTAGTTCGGAAAACAGCTTAGAATATTGTTCAGTAAATAAAAATCATATGTTGCACCTAAAAAAATTATGTGTTTAATTAATTGTCTTTGTGTCGAGTGTAGAGCCTCATTGCGACATTGTTACTCGCCAAATGAAAGTCCTACTAAATTCTATTCAAAATATTACAAAGCCTATATTATATGGATTGTTTGAGAAACTTGATGACTTCATAACCTTGTGAAGAATGTAGGTAGGGTTCATTAATGTAATAGCACATCCTTTATTTTAATCTTCTATTGTGTAATATGCTAATTCTAGAAACATTTCAAACGTTATTGTTTATGGAGGTATAATTTATTACATAAAATAATAACATAAAAATGCAGTAAATTAATGCAGAATATGACAATTTCATTGATATAATAAACAATATTGAATTGTTAATAATATGGTACATGGCAAGCTAATAATAGACATTAGATCATCCTAGCAGGCCTACAAAGACAGTAAACGGATATCACAGATTTTTGTCCATTGTGTAATTATTTTCCCATTAAATCGAATCAAGAAAACTAATAATTAATGTTGCGTTATTTATTTATCACTGTTTTGATTAAACAAAGTCTAAAGCGAGTGAGATTGATCGCAGGTATAAGGGTGGCGTAATGGTCTAGCCATTAACACTCTGAATGGCAGATATCGATCCTTACCCTTCGCTTCATACCTACTAAGATCACTCCATCCACCATGTTCAGAAATGCTTGCGATAATGCATGTCTACAAGATCTAAATATTTTTAGAACCTCACGTTTTTTTTAGAACCAGCTGATAGAGATAATGAAATTAGTGAAGCAGATTAAATGGAACGAATTCTAAAAGCATGCAATTTACAAGTTTTGCTTTATGTAACTTCGGTACAATACTATATCACTGTTTCTTTCTGTGCCATTCGTTATTTGGATGATTTGTTTCATTTCCATATTATCATATAATTAATAATTCCTCCATGCAGAATGAAAGAGCATAAACGTCTCAGTGTTCGATGTGAGATTTGCTTTATAAATTTTGTTAATTTACATTTGTTTGTAACCCAAAGGTTTTAGGTAAAAGAATACATTATTTAAATCCAGTTGTCATTAGTTCCCACATTAAGAAATTATATTGAAATGGTCCTATGATGTTGACACCTCTTATCAGCCAGCACTCCCTATGGTGTCTGTTGATGGGAAAGGGCGGAGTGTGGCTAACTGTTTTACTCGTAGTTCGATCTTTCGTTGTACGTAGATCGCGCCAGCGTCACCAAATCGTATGTCAGACAGGAGTAGGATCGAGTGACGTTTGCTTATGTCGATGTCGCTAGAGTTCGTTAGTGGTTTATCTTCTGTATTCTGTATCTTTAATTTCCATCATTTCTAGTGCAGATGCAGATTGTGTCAAAGCACATCGCCTGTAGCGCCGCTATAATTATTTACGCAATGGCCGTAGGAGGTTCTTGGCAGCACGACAAACTTACTCCTCCTGTAATGTTGGTATTATCGGGTACTGGAGAAGCACCTGAAGTACGACACCCAGACAGAACATATGGGCTGCGGTGGGCGATGTGTTGTGCTCGCGGAGTGAAGTGCGGATGTTTGGACAAAGCTAAATCTGGTCTCGCCGTTTCTCACCGACTACGAGTATATGACGGATGGGGAGTTCACTAGTTAAAATAGACCCTCAGGACTGGATCTACGCACTCCAAGTAATACAAAGTCATTGCCTTGCAAGTCCAATAAGCTTATAACAAACCGGTCAACTTTTCTCCTCGACAAGTATATTGTGTTGGAGAAAATGTACATTTCTCACACTAAATAAAGAAATGTCCTAAAGGATGTAATAATAAAACGAATACAAATTACTACTGATACCAAAACAAACTGTGTGCATTCTTTTGTAACTACATAATTTAATGCTGAGGCTATCGAGTATGATTGGATTTTGTGGTCTGCTTGTGCTGTATTGAATTTATTTGTGAAATTTCCAGAACTCGTGAGAGCCAAAACGAGTTTTTTTTTTACTCTGCGGGATGTAAGTTAATAATTGTATTTTATATAAACGAACGAACTAATTTTGTATTTTAAGTTCAAATTTATACCATAGTATCCTACTTTAACTGTTTTAACGAAGGCGGATTTTGTATTTTTATTGGTGATGAATGGTTTCGAGGAATAGTATGTAACAGATAGTTTGCTATTATACAGATTAACAAAATAAATGAGGTACGACATTTTGTCAACTAATATTTTCTATCTTCATGTTGTAAATTGTATCACTTGAACAAGAAAGCATATACCATTTCGAAACTTCTTCTTTATTCATTTAGTTTTGCTATGATTGTGAAAAATTGTATTATCTTTATAGCAAATGTCCGTAGTGGTGCTCCAAATAAGGAAGGTAGGGAACAATGACTTCTTTTATGTATAGGATCGAAACGAGAATAGGATACAAATCTTAACCATTTGTAAATACCTTACGTTCCTAATTGTATTATAATAAAATAAATAATTTTCGGATTGCTTTCATTTAAATTCAGAACTCTAGAGAATCATTGCTACATAGGATATTTCAGAAAAGTTATAGTTTTTTGAAAGGATTTTGATTCAATAATCAGAGACATTATCAAAATACATGAATCCATTGGAAGCCTAAAATAATTATTTCGTTGATTGTGTCGAGGTAAAAGAAATAAGGGGTTTGTCACAAATATTAAACTAAAAGATATTGTGAAAATGTTACGTTAGAGTAAATTTTATTGAAAAGATTCTATAATGTATTTCTAAGATGTAAGGATGGACCTATACTCTGGGATATTTCTCTGAAACTTGGTTGGAGCATGTTCAGTACGTTTTTATGATCACGAGGTTATGATCTGCCTGTTACATTAATCTCCACATCGAGTCGTTACCGTCGTAGTTTCTGAGCAATGATGCTGCGGGCCTTATCTTTCATCAGATATATTCCTAGAAGTTAACAATATCGGCGATAGTCGTCGCTCCGTAATAGCATATTAAAATTCCACATTTTCTGAACGACGTGACGTAACAAGCGTTACGGAATAAGTATTCCGAGTTATACATATAAATTCAGCTAACATTTATCATATTTAATAATTAAGTATTTTCATTACGGTTATAGCATAACCGTGTTTGATGTTTATAATTAAAACATAAATTGGTTCCATCTTATAATTTGTTATATTTGGTGAGGTTTATTTTTTTAGACATATCATTAAACAAACTTAAACATATATTGTCAACAATGGTTTTGTGTTAATTAAAAATTATTAGTGTTGTGGAAGAGCAAGGCAGTGAAAAAAACATGACGTATTCGTTAAACATTCAAAATTATGCTATAACGACTTTTATAATGTCACCAGAAATTCTATGTCGTTGAAGAAGCAGTTGTAAGGTACATATGTATGCTTCCTTATTTTATTCCATCAAACTGGTAATGAAAAAAACTATGCTACTTCGATTCCACATAACTTTAGTAAATGACGTAAGGATACATGATATACGCATTAAATTGTGTACTTACGCTATTCATAGGTTATACAGTGAAGGCTGATCAACATGTTCAATATATAGTAGTCAGAAAAAACTTGAAATACAACCATCTTGTCAGCTTGACTGGCTGTTACTGGCAATCCGACCGAAATAACACGTTTGTTTGTTTGTGTTTGTTGTCACAGTCTACTGTAACGTTCTGGCTTCTGCAGAATGTGTTGTAATAACGAGAGTGACGCTGTTGTATGGAAAGGAAGTAGTGTAGATCGTTAGACATTCTTTGCTATATTTTCATGTTATTGCTGAGCATGAATAAATTGTAGAATAAAGGTTGGTGCCCTGTGTAATGAGTCGTCAGAGCATGAGACCGTCCGTTCCCACTAGTGCATATGTCACTTGCCATACAATAACCAATGACAATCGTATAGGTTTGGCAAATTGTTACACACTTTTCATTTACCATAACAATATGTCTTGTAAACCTTTACTATTGCATATTATATTTCGGCACAAATTGGAGGTTGTCGATGTACAATAATAGGTTGTATAAGAATTTTATGAGCAAAGAAATTGGAATATTTGGTTTTGGTAGCAAGGATTTCGAAATTAAGCGCATAGGAAAACCTTCTTTATTTTGCATTTATTATCTCATTAATTTAAATGTAAAAAGTAAAGTACATATATATAATTATATTTCAAATGCCAATTTTGAGTTTACTTTGTTGCCGCGATCAAGAAAATACGCCAAAAGTTTTTTATTATGACCATTGTAATTTTATTCGTTCTTAGTATGTTTTGTTTCATAACTGATTCAGTTTTGTTTCAAATTATGGCTACTTAATATAATTTTTACTTTCTATAAATGTGAACAAATTGAAAATAATAAACAATGTTTACAGAACAATTGATTACATTTGGCAGGCTCATTCAAATTACACAACTTTAGAGACCAAGATAGGATTTTTCGCTACCTTAATGACCAGTGGGGCGTAGCCCGGAGGTATTTTAGAAATAAGAAAAAGCTTAAATTTATCCCAGGGTCCTCAAGAATGCCCATGTAAAATTTCAGTACAATCGGTTGAGTAGTATACGCGTGAAAAAAAAACAAACAAAAAACAAAAGCACTTCCGCATTTATAGGATTATTAATACTATTAGGATTAAAATACTGTACTTGTAGTTTGGTTATGAACATAGAAATTGAGGTGTCTTCCAACTAATATGCGTTTTATTACACGAGATACATCCAGCCCAATTACTTCTATCTCGTTTGTTATTCTTAAATGCTTAAACATTTCGATTATTAATTTTCATTGCAATTTTGATTTGTAAAAGGGCTTGAGCAAAGAGTTGTTGAATTATTCTTTGGCTGTTCTAGATGTGACCGAACCTAGAACTCCCGAGTTTAGAATATATGAATAGAAATTAGAACTTTTTTTTTCGCTAAAAGATCGAGTACATCCATATAGTTATTTCCAATCCTAATTAATTATCGACGAAGTTACATAGACCAGAAGACTATCCGAAACCCTACAATAATCTAGTGAGTTCAGATAACTGTGTGGACAAATATCATGGCTTCATTTACCAAGTCAAATGAGTCTGTCTACCTTGATAACTCTAAAACTAAACTATATTGTACACGGTAGGTATCACATACAAAACGTGTAAGATAGCAAATCATACAGCGTGATACACTGCAGCAAACAAGTGAATTAATAGCTGCCAAGGTTCTTACCGCACTACATTTAAGTTTCCATGGCGGTATTGTCCGCATAGCCAGAACCACCACTAGTAGTAATAGAGGATTAATATACTGCTCCAAAAAAATGGAACATCCGACTTATCTAGGTGTTTAGAACAAAATGTTCTAGTTGTAGTGGTGACATTAACATTTACTGTTATGAGAAGCTCAAGAGAATCAACTTATCAAGAATTGTGTGATAGTGAGGGTCGAAGTATCGAGGTTTTTTTTTTCTTAAGAAAAAGGATAACCCGATCTCCTTTTAGGTCTTATTTTGCAGTCCTCATGGGCCACTGGATCTTATCCTGGCCTGTGCAAGGGTATTATCAAACAAAACTAGGGGGAGAGTCGATACAGAACAAGGTCGAACCCGCGATATCTCTAACCCAAACTCAAAGACCAGCGTCTTTGACCACTCGGCCATCGGCACTCCCAATTGCAATGTAAATCTGGCATCCAGATGTTAAATGATACGATTCAGTAAACAATTGCTGTAAAAACAGTATTATTGCCAGAAAAAAATGTAGGGTAATATGGCTTAGTACTTATTTACAGTAACATAGACTCGTTTTGGCACGTTTCAGAGTCTATATTTAAAATTATTATATTAAAATAAAATGCTTGTTGTCGTGTCAAACATTTTTGGCACTTTAGTGCAAAAAATGAACAAGTAAGACAGTGAGAAAGGTTAATTAATGGTATAGAGAGCCTACAGTGGTTTGTGGTATTGGAGCTCACTTTTGACCTATTGCCACCCGGAGTGACTTGTTGCTCCCCCTCTTCTCAACAACAGGTGGATTACACCGGGGAGGGTGATGACCAACTCGAGTTGTACTGGGTCATTAGACCGCACGCTCCCCTCCGGTCTATTGTGTTTACTTTAATAAGCACATTTACTGCCGGTATTCTCTGTTATTTAAATAGACTGGTGCGTTTGAAAAGGAATCACAGGAAATAAATATTATACTACCTGATAATGAACTATTCGTGTCTAAGAACCATACGATAGTCCTTGGATTTCTGACATTTACCATAGTTAGGTGCCAAGAAAGGAAGTAAACTACTGCGTTTTGAGAACTTGTATCTGTTCTCCTCTTAGGCGTTGGAACACAAGGTTGAAGAAGCGACAAAAAGTTTTGGCTTTCGAAATGAGCATAATTCTTCGCTTAAGGTAGATTTTTGTGACAAATTCAGTGTCTAAAAATTCGATAACTAATAATTAATTAATTTCAAATTAACTTTAATTTTGAAGTTCAAGATGAAATACGAGTAACTAAAATGTTATTATGAAAAATAAACATATATTATGTTAAAGTATTTCACATGCAAATACTCTTATATCACTCGATTCAAGGGCATTTTAGGATCAAACGTGAGTGTTGATTTTAGTTTATTTTTATTGTTTAATGTGATCATTTACATACTGCTGAAACTGATATACCGTAGTATTAAAGAAAAGAAAATTTCTCTTTAGTTTATATTACACGCTAGAATTCGGAATGAGGACGTACTTGGAGTTGACTGGAACCCGCACCGAGGCCTTGCCCGAGGCCGCAATGTCCTAGCTGTCATCTGCCGATCACGAAGTTGCGTGCCACCGCCTCCTTGCGTGTCGTGTCTGGGAGCTGAAAGTGGCTTTTGAAAATATTTATACTGATCTTGTGTAACAATATTTAATGGAATTTACGTTTATTTCAAGATCATCGTAACAACTGAGGATATGAACTACTTTTTGTATGTCTTGATACAGTTTATTTTTACTCAGGTTTTCGTACAATTTTACATGTAAACATTGAAGCTTTAATAAGTGAATTTTCAAACATACTGAACTGAAAGTAAGTACATTAAGATTACAGCTTGTGTAACTGAAATTATTTTAGAATTATTGTGGATTTGTCAACAGGCATGTACAGATACTAAATGTAGAAAATGGGACACACTACTGTGTGTATATCTTTAGGTAGTGGCTGCAGACACCTCTTATTTATTCTAATCCAATCAAACGTTTACCAAAGTTTTCCCTCCATTTTAACACACTGTGTACCTTTGTATAGCTGGGAATAACACTTGAAACTGGGCAGATGGAGATGCTACTCGCCTGTTGGTGTATGTTGTGTTCAGCAGATTTGTCTTTCGCACGATCTGATGGTACAGACCTGAACAACTAGATTCATTGGTGTGTTTCTGTTGTTACTTTTGGTTTACGCACGTTATTTTCTACAGTCTGATGCATTTCGGCTGGCTTCAAAAGTGTTAAACTTACACACCAAAACCGATTATTAATGATGTATTGGCGTAGCCCTTGATTATTTTATATCTACAGCGCCCCTCCGTGTAGCGTTACCTATCCTGGTGCCTGTACTTGTGTCACTCGTAATTGCCATTTATCATGTAGTCGTTTGGTAGTGCGTCCAAATTGTTTCGTGGAAATTGGTTTGAGAATTCACTCAAAGCTCGTTTAATTTTATATATCAAATTAATTTTCTGGCGGTGGTTGGTGATGGAATGAAAGGTAACCGATTAAGATTGCAAGTGGTTGGTGTTAAATTAAAAATATTACTGTACCAATATCGCTCATTTAGAACAATCATAAAATAATGAGACAATATGAACAAATTTCAGAAGGAAAACAACTGAATTCGCCTTTTATATGTACTTACAGTGTGGAAGTGTTTTTGTTTTAATACGACAAAGGATTTCTTCCATAAAAACGAGAGAAAAATATCTACCTCTGCACTATACTTAAACTCCTAAGCTCGGCTAGCTTCTCACCAGCCTACTGATCTTGGCAGAGCAGACCGTCTCATTTTCTCACTTAGACCATATTATAATAAAATATATTCTGGTCATTGGATATTGAGGTTCAGTTCTTGTTTTCAGCTGAGATAAATTCATCAATTGTTATTATAGAGTATGAATTTTTGATCGTAACTATTAGGTAGCGAAATGTGAATTAAAATACACGGCAATCTTCTTCAGACACCCGAAACTTTGCTACTATATAACCTCGCCGCGTTGTCAGCGTTGAGTACAGATTGTGCTACAACGAATGTGCTAATCGAGAGAAGAGTGTACTAGTAGTACATTGACTGCTATTGCACACGTTGTTTAACATGTGATCGTATTCGTACTCGACCTTACTACACGAGGTTGCCGAAGGCTCGGCTGGAAAATCAGCGGTACAACAATGGTGAGATAGGGACTCGAAGCTTGCTCGCAAAAACTGATTTGTTGACAAAAAAGATTAAATTTTACCTTGAAGAAATGTGTGTGTGTGATAATAGTTTTGTGGATACGCTCATGTTGCCCGCACACCTCAGTGTAACGAGAGGCACTAGACGACAATAATTACAACGTGTTATGCAGGTCAGTGATGGCGTGGCGCGGCGGCGAGGCGTGGATTTCAAAGTAGCATTCTCGTGCGGGAGTGTTGCATATAGTTACATTTACTGCTGAAATCAACGCGACGCAATCTCGAAATCACACGCTTCTCTGTCAAAATCTCGTAATGACGTGGTTCTTTGTTGGTGTTATAAGATTCAGGAGTCTTTAAAAATCGATCGTAACTTTTTGGAGATAGGTTCAACGTGATACTACAGAGAATTATTGGATATTATTTATGCTTATGCATATCCAGACGTAAGAGTTTCAATTTATGTAAGCCAATGTAAATTTAAGTTGTATTTAGAAGTATTTTCATCAATCTGTATGGTAATGGACTATTTTCCTATTCAGAGGAGATCTGCGAAAGTCATCGTTTCCCTTGTAGCTGTCAACTGATTTTTCCTCTCCCAAACATTACTTACGCTATGTAAAATATTCTTTTTTTATTTAAAATATTCTTAACTTATATACACAATTGAAATTTTTTTGACAATCCTATGTTCAAACACCTGAGTTTAGGACCAAAATGTATCATAAAAAGGGTACGACGTTTCCTTATGAAAGAATAGTTACTAGACTATGAAAAGTATATTAACTTTTTAAAATCTTTTCGAACTGTTTTATATCATAATGAAAAATATTGTTAACTAGTCTTGAAAGTTCTATTGCGGGTTTTGAGAGCATTTTCCACAAACTCATCCCACAATAGGTCAATCCCGGAGTTTGACAATTATTTGAGTGTCAAATCTAAAAATTAAAAGAGGAAACACATTTTTTAGATTTTATTGTTGTTATCCTTTGTGTTTCTGGTAGTATAAGGAGTGTTTGAGTACTTTTAGTCTTAATATACACATATAATATACAAAAAAAAAAAACAAAAATTATTAAACATTGCCAATAAATAACAAATTTATGACATTTTATAATAACCGTATGAAAATTGCTAAAATAGCACCATGGCATTTTTGGATAACACCTGCAGAAATACCTTTGGCGTTATTGTCTAACATTCCAAAGAAATGTTTGACAATGAAAGAGTTAAAAAGACGTTTATAGGGGTTAAAGGAAAATGGAATATGGTTTATAATAAGTCAAACAAAATGTACACAAAAGTACATAAACTAAACTCTAAAACTTTGTCTTGCATACGGAGTGCATAAATACCTTACGATACATGATAAAAAATAACATAAAGTACGTATGGTTTATGAGTATCTAAGCATTCTGTTGTAACTAATTAGGGTGTTTGACAAATTAATTAGTGAATTCTATATTTCACTTATGGAAATTTTTTTGTTAATGTGTATTTAAATTAATAGTGTTCGTGCCTATTTTATAAAACAAGTAGTATCTCTTCGGTGATTGTTTTGTGTTGATATTTCTGTTTTGTCTGTTCTAGAGAATGATTTTATCCCCCCCTCCCAAATATAACTGGCTAATCCCTTTGTATGGGATGAAAGAATGTAGAACGGATATAGATTCCCTGTGCAGTTTAGTCACTAATTCGATCATTCGGACTTTAGAAAATGATAAATAAAAGATGAAACGTTAATTGGGATTGTTTGTTTACCGGTAGATAATATTGTTAACTGATTACGCGGATCTGATGGACGGTTGACCTGCGGAGGTACGAGGTAGTTGTGCCGATTCAGTGACCCAGGCCTTGTCCCGCGCGGATTTCTCACAGTCGTTGGACGTGCGGGTCTGCAGAACTCTAATTCACTTTCAATGCTAAACCCATTATCTGGCCATCAATAATTACACGGTGGCATTGACACACTCCACGCACACATTTAGCCCATTCCTCTTTCTACTGAAACCTATTATTCTGAAGAAGACGATTAATGCGTGAAGTAATTTGTGTTTTAAAGAACCAAAGTGTAACCCAAAGTGCATAAAAATACACGTGATGGTATATTTCAGTAATGTTTTAGATCCGGGTCCGAAACCATCCGAACCATCCTTATCTCACGTGAAGGAAACAGGATTTTTCCGGACATTTGCCATCGTTCAGTGAAACAAGAAATCAGTAACACTACGTTTCGAGATCTGCAATCTGATCTCTTCTTCAGGTAAAGAACTAACCTAATACATCATTACAAACTGGGTTAAAATAAACAAATCATACCAAAGCGTTGTGGCACGCCTCAGTCAGGAATCACAGCCACTATGTTGTTTGTCAACTTCGCTTACTCTAAAATCATGCACTTAATAAAAAAAAAAACTATACACAACATTAAGAACACTTTTTTTATTAAGTGCATGTGTTTAGAGTTAGTGAAGTTGACTATCAACATGGTGGTTGTGATTCGTGACTTAAGCGTGCCACAACGCTTTAGTATGATTTGTTTATTTTAACCTAGTTTGTAATTATGTATTAGGTTAGTTCTTTACCTGAAAAAGATATAAGAGATATATCACTCCACGAGAAGTTAAAGGCGTTTACAACAGAACGTTCACGCAATTTTGTAATCATACCAATATAAAAACCCTGATGTTTAGAATTAGTTTTTCACAGTGTGTTCATGGCTCCATGGAAAGACATATGTTATCATGATATGTTTGAGTGAAGACAATTACATTTTTAAATATATAAATTAAGAAAATTATATGCTTTTAATAAATTATTATTTTAGGAAAATATCTTTTTAATTAGTAAAACACGTGTTATTCCCAATCATATGCTCAGCTGTAAAAAATGTAAAACCTTATATCCAACAGTGCTCCTGAACTTAATTATAAGATGCCAGTAATTCCTGATTTAAGTGTGTACAACTCATGATGGAATCATAATAATATCTTTATTTATATTTTCTTATCTTCAAAATAGTTTTTCGTGTAGGGCTTTGACTAAAAAGTCTCTAAAAATAAACAATTTATCTAAACTTAAAACCGATTCCACAGCCCTGAAGTTCACGAATGTTACGATTGTTAAAGGATAATGAACAGAGCGGATTTTCTGAGCTTATAACAGATTTATGTTACTGAAGTCTTTTGAAAAATTAATGAAGTAAGTATGCTACATAAGGAATAACAATTAAAGAGTCTTGTTGATAAGTAAAAATAACTGAAGTCCAAGATCTTTAAAACATCGTGAAATGTGTAGACGACAGCAAAATGTATAGTGTGTCGTATAGTTCCCATAAGTCCCACACTGCCATCAACATGTGGAACCGGAGAGCGAAACACACGTGTAGTGAGGACGGCAGCACGCAAGGTCGAGAGCGGGAGATGACAGCTGGGAACGAGGTCACAAGTGCGGCCTCAGGCGGGATCTCGGTTTGCAACTGACACCACGTCCGCGGTTTGTGGAGAAAACTGTCGTGGCAGTTCCGAGTCGGGGAATCTATATAAAAGTCGGCTGACAGACTGAAATTCTGAAGGCATTCCATCCTTACTTCATTTTCATTCCTTTGGCTGTTGCGGTAACTTTATACTACTACCATTGCAGTTTTATTCAAGCTACAAATCCATCGTCACTTTTTAGTTAGTTTTGTGTTGCCTTACGTTAATTTTGGCCGTTGTGTAGCTTTTATAAATGAAATGAGTCCAAATTCACGGGTGATGCAATTTCACGATTGTCCATCCCGTGCCAATTCGAAGCGAGTTACATGCAATTCATCAGTTCATGTAACTTTTGTTACTTCTGATGTTAGTTGTGGAGGTTGTTATAAAATGTGCCATTTGTACACCAGCCCAGTCACCACCTCACCTTAGTCAAGAAACATTAAGGCATATGTTAAGGCAAGCACAATAAATGAAAACGTTGGCGAGTTCAGTACTGTAATTTTTGTGTATGCTTAATGTTTGCCTTAAACATTTTTTTGCACTTTACAAACACGATAGTTTCCAATCCTGTTTTGTTTTTTAAACATAGAATTTATCAGTTATTGATTTTATTGACGATAGTTTAGGCCATTTTATAGTAGATAAATCAATGTATAGTCAGAATGTCGTGGGTAGACCTAATTTGCACTTGATTTTGAAAATAATTATGTAACGATATCAGAAATTCTATTCTAGTATCGAACCACTAACGTCTCAAAACAACGTTGGAATGAGTTATGGTTATCATGGTTCCGTCAAGGAATTTCGAAAAACTAACGCTTGTCATGTAATTTGAGTAAAACTGACGTGGTTAGTACTGTAGTGTGAAGTTAGGCCAATCAGAATAAATAGTACATTAAAGCTAATTTAATATGAACTAAAATAACATTGACAAGTCCTCAATAATTTATAACAATGGATTTTAAACTGGGAGCCGTGAACGGGAAAATTACACTCTACTTTTATTTCAAATTATTGCCAAGTTCACAGACATTGGAACACTTAACGTTAAGGAGATTAAACTTAAAGTTTTATTTGTTGACGTTTTTTCATACTATACTCAATTAGTGGCTTACCCTGTCCTGTGTAGCTTGGTACAACTTACTGAAATAAAATGGAAATTATTTCCGTGATATTGGTGAGGGAGAAAGTTCTTTTGTCTTTTGTAAACGTTAAATTTACAACGTTTCTTTTAATCTAAACACATTTTCTCTAAAATAGAGGTTTTTAAAATTAAAACAAACCAGTGTGACATATTAATTAAACTTAACTAACAACAAAATAACATATATAATCTCTCTCGTGGACATTTCAAAATAGAAAAATGTATGCTCCTGCTTTGAAAAATAAATTGGAAAACGACGCGAACTACCCTCCTAACTGTCAACGTCCATATAAAATTTGCTCTGTTATACTACACGATATACAACCTACTTCGAGACAAGCAGCCTTAACAGATTAATTATTGATGTAACACTAAAATCGATTATGTATGCTGTGTAAGTCATCGCCTATTAATTGAACGTGAACATGAGATTTGATTAGTTATTTAATATATGTATGAGAGTGTCCCCCAAAGGCAGATTCAAATACGGCTCGACTGATCAGTTCCTTAGGCTGAAACTGTTTGTTAGAATGCATGTTGGTTGTTCCAGTAATATATCAATAGTCAGTCATTCAATGGTGTTTAATTAGGTTTGGATTAATGTCGGATCAGATGATGTTTGACCAGAAAGTTAGTTTTGATGTTGCAAGCCGAAGAAGGTCCGCGACCAGCGTAATGTATCAGCGAGATTGTTTACAAGGCGGTCGCGTGTGTTTACAGTGCAGTCAGCGCGTGTTTACCACCAGATCGCCAGATCTTGCCGCTTGGCCGGCTTACACGCCCACGACAGGAGTGATTTCAGGATAAAATTCCCTTAAAAGGCTAAGTATAGTAAAGAATGAATAAGAGGAATCCTTCAATTCTAATTATAATCCGCCCATGTTTCAGATGGAGATTACCCGGCAGGGTGTTAACATTAGTCCAATGTATTAGAACGCATATTGATTGATCTTGTAGTTTATTCATGCTCTACGAAAGTATGTTTGTCAAATTAAGATAACACAGTTTTTAACATATACATATATAGGTATATATATATTAATACTTATAAGCCTCAAAATTGGAAAAACATATTAGTAAGACCATAACCTCTGATGATCTAACCCAAAAATGTAAACAAACCTTTTGGCTGCCCAAAAGGCACATTTAACCGTTCACACACAATATTTTGAACAAGCTGTGTTTGTACGAGTTACGTCTGCAGTATGAAACATATTGTTCCTACGTTCAGCTGGTAAACTAGAAATCCGCCAGTACTATTATTTATGCTCTCGCTGTTGAAAGTCCAAAGAAGTGTATTAGTTGCCGGCACGGATCATATCGTGACGTTAAACCATCAGTTGTCGGAGTGAACATTGTAGACAGTAGACAGTAGATAGAGTAGACCGCATTCACAACGGCTCGCTCTTTGACATATTTTACTTCACATGACTTGAATGAATGATTGTACGTTTTTTATAACTATAGATTCAGATGCAAAGTATTAACCTACATAAAATCTATGTCATTATGAGGAAGCCCAACCGAAAGAGAATAAACTCGGTTTTATTTCTACTTTTGAGCAGACGATGAAACTATAACCTGACGTTGTATTTTCATCAAATGTATACTCCAAAATCTTATGTAAACCCCAAGATTTGCACAAATACGTTACTACAGCATAACCAGCGCACTGAGTACGAATTACAAAATGAGTGTTACGGCCGTGAATTATAAAGAATAATGTTACGTTTTATGAGATAAATGCGTGTTATTTTGTAAACTTCCCTTATAACTAAAGTAGTCACAGTGGTGTATACAGGTATACTAATATGCCATTTAGGTTGCATTCTGTTAGGAATTTATTATATTCTAAGGTTGTAATTTGCCAACCGTTTCTGTAAGTAATCAAACTGTGTACTGGCTAGGATTAAAAATTGAGTATTGAAATGCTTCAAATAACTTATGGCAACGTACAATTTATTACAGTACCCAAGTACACATCCACCAGTACACGTCTTAACGTAACGCCGTTCTTGGAGCAAAAGACGTTTTCCGTGATATGTTACTAGTATTCGAACCATAATAAATGTTATTGTTTCATTGTATCCGAACAAATTTTACGAGTTTGAGATTCATCGTATATTATATTTATTTGATGTGAAATTTGGTTGTGGTGTGTGACTGTTCCAAGTTAGCCTTTATAGGCCTTCGAAGAGAAAAGAATAGGGTACAGAAATTTTTTAAACACCTCAAACTAAAATCAATTACATATTTTAATTAGTTAATTTAAAAGACATTTACTTCGAGAATCATTAAACCAAAAATAAAAAAATTCATTTTGTTCTTTTGATTTTTGGCGTAGGCCTGCGGTACTCTGACTACTATCCTTAGGGGTCTAGGATGAAATTTGAAAGCTACATCTCCCATATCTTGAAGCAGAAAACCTCTTAATTGTACAATGGTTGTTATTGTACAATTCATCCTAAGTTTGAATTTTGATCTCCTTTATATGACTTCTCGTTATAAATTATCTGTGACGCTATAGGGCATATAAGGCTAAGGGCACCTAAGCGTTACAAATAACCGAATCGTGGGGTTTTAGCTACGCTTTACGATAGTTAATTGGTGAAGATCATAAAGTGGTTAAAAAGTTAGCGAATACTCACATGGGAGGCAGAGCTCCGTGAAATTCTGAAAAATATTCCGACAAGATCCTCTACAAGTTTCACGATTGCAAAAAGACGTAGTAAAAATGAATATTCGCAACTATTTCGCCATACTTGTGTTGTGGATTCTGCGATGATCCACGCTAACATAATGTTATTGGACCTTTCTTTTTTGACTGATAGGGACGCTAATTTAGCACCCTCCTGGGCACTGATGCCACGCCTAGGGGTGGATGGACATGGTTAAGGCGTTGAATTAGCCCCCTCAGTTTCAACATTTCCCAGTTATTTCATACATTAAGAACTAATGCTTACTGTTCCAATAGAGCAACTGGAATGTTTAATACTCCTGTTACATAGGATAGCCGGTTTTCGGATATTTTTCATCGTTAATGTTACAAAAATAAAACCCTTCGTTTCGAGGATTGGAGTATTCATCGATAATAAACTTTAAACAAAGAACTAATGTTCATCCACATACTAAGATCAAGAGGTTAAAGTTTTTATAAACTTCAAACAAATTTGTATTCTATTTCTTGAATGAGATGTATTTCAATAAAATATATTTATCTTTTATTAATGTAATAAATGATATTTTAAAATGTTCAATTAACTTAACTAAACCTTTACATCTTTATTTCGCATTTTTATTTCAGTTGTCCAATTATGATTCATTAGTTTTATATGAAAGTATTTAATATGCTAATTATTATCTGTAATTACAGTATAATTATTAAAACGAGTTAATTAGTTCGATATTGCCTAATTAGATATGTATTTGTTTTTCACAAGAATTTAAAATTGGGTGGATATGAAAGTAATCCTTAAGATAGCTTGCAAATTACTTTAAAAGTGTGTAATTTATTTTCGTGTTATAAAGAACATCTAAGATATAAACTATTTTTGACAATCAAGTGTCCAGACTGCCTAATATGCCTGAAATATTTTCTTAAATCCTTTGTAAGCATATAAATAAATCCTTTCTTACTGTAAACATTGTGTGCATTTGATTTCAAATGCCAATTAAACAAACATTTTTATTAATTTGTTAATTTAGATTAAATTTGGGTATGTAAATGTATAACAGCATTTTGGCCTTATGGAACTGCTGTCATGGAGATACAAATGTCTAAATTCCGACTTTACTGTTAATACGTGCAGTAAGATGTACTCATATAGTAAAAACGGTTTCCATTAAAAGAAATAATGTGCCAAAACGCCCAATTCTTCTATCTTAGGTACTTATAAATTGTGTCGACTGGCAAATTTACGTGGCCAAAAATAGATCCACAAACCAGTGGCATCAGAAAAAACTTGCATGTCATCATCAGGCTATATTTGAGTAAATTATTGAGTATATTATGACATAATAGCATCAGTGATATGCTTGGTTTACGCATTGTCGCTAGTTGTAAAACGCTGTGACAATCACATTTATTAAAACCATCATTGCAGCATAAGTGAGTGCAGTTTACTTGCCTAAGCGAATAAATAATTTTTCTGCAGTTTTATCTATATAAATAAAAATAAAATATATCCTAGAGTAGCCAATGAAAACGGGAAATTCCAAGCAATTTGAGATATAGTAGTGCAAATGTAAACAGCAGTGCAAATGTATAGTATTAGCTGATTTTGAGTATATATGGCGCCATTTAGTGTAATATGGATATTATTTAGACGTTGCTATTTATTTTTAATGGAAAAAGTTGTGAATAATAATTGTTAATATATGCACATAAGATACTTATTATCCTGGATAATAATTGGAATTCCTGGATATTGTGACATACAATATTTACAGTAGCAGTTAAGGAATAAAAAAGAGTGACCGGGCTCTAACATAAACCAACGAGCTATTTCCTATTTGAAGAATCTATAGCGCACCGAGTACGTGACTACTGCAAATAGAATCAAGACATGGGCCATATCCAAGGCGCTGAATGAGGATCTCTCTATTCTAATTGACATCACGAGCGAGGAATGATGCTACGTCCGTTCAGGGGATGCTAAATCAGGCTCACTGTTGCAAATGCGAGGAAAGTCAAAGGAACCTCTGAACGACAAAAATATTCGGACAAAAATGCTACCACACCAGCGGTAAGAGGATTGTGAGAGGTGACAGAAAGTGACCGGTTTCTTATGTTCATTAGCATACAGACAGACACAGGAGAGACAATGACATCTGTCTGACACATCGGCATGCGGCACGGACCAGACAATAGACCGCAACCGCCACCTAGACCCGGGGCCGGAGCAAATGCTACCACACCAGCGGTAAGAGGATTGTGAGAGGTGACAGAAAGTGACCGGTTTCTTATGTTCATTAGCATACAGACAGACACAGGAGAGACAATGACATCTGTCTGACACATCGGCATGCGCCACGGACCAGACAATAGACCGCAAGCGCCACCTAGACCCGGGGCCGCAGCAAATGCTACCACACCAGCGGTAAGAGGATTGTGAGAGGTGACAGAAAGTGACCGGTTTCTTATGTTCATTAGCATACAGACAGACACAGGAGAGACAATGACATCTGTCTGACACATCGGCATGCGCCACGGACCAGACAATAGACCGAAACCGCCACCTAGACCCGGGGCCGCAGCAAATGCTACCACACCAGCGGGAAGGGGATTGTGAGAGGTGACAGAAAGTGACCGGTTTCTTACGTTCATTAGCATACAGACAGACACAGGAGAGACAATGACATCTGTCTGACACATCGGCATGCGCCACGGACCAGACAATAGACCGCAACCGCCACCTAGACCCGGGGCCGCAGCATATGCTACCACACCAGCGGTAAGAGGATTGTGAGAGGTGACAGAAAGTGACCGGTTTCTTATGTTCATTAGCATACAGACAGACACAGGAGAGACAATGACATCTGTCTGACACATCGGCATGCGGCACGGACCAGACAATAGACCGCAACCGCCACCTAGACCAGAGAGAACAGAAACCTTCAAGTCTCAAACTGCCATTTGTTGTATTACTGATTCTGCTTTGACATTGTGTCAACATGACAGCCTGTTTTTTGGGGAATACTATACTTTCATATTAGTATTAAGTCTTCAGTGGCGTTTTAAATCCAATAATTGCATTAATTTAATGTGATTCATAAATAAAAACAATTTCAATAGTTACAAAATAATGCGTACATCATGCTCATAAATCATCTATGTGGTAGACTCGGACATATAGAGGTAATTTCTCACATTACCTGAAAAATTGTATCAGAATATTTTATTGTACGCAAAAACATCTTAAACTAGTTTTTTCCGAGCTTACACCATACACATATTTTGTCCATTTTTAGATATTGAAAGACATGACGATGCTACAGCGATACAATGGTAAAAAAAAATAATTTTAACGAACTTTATTGTTATTATGAAAATATTTTTCATATGGTTATTTCTTGAATGGGAGGAATTACAAATTATTTTAAATAAATGAAATAGTAACTAAAATTCATAAATAAGAGTGAAATAACAATGAGAAATCAGGATGAACAAAAGCTTACTATGCCGATAAAATCATTAAATGAAACGTTATCTATTGAAACGGCAATCAATACAAGCTTCATTGTGTGGGTCGGTAATGATGCGCACAATTATAATGACAATAGACCTTTAACTGCTAACTGTTGTTCATCAGCTTTACTCCTCGTTCAGCTCCTCCATCGTAAAAGAAGGTTGAAATATCCAACCATGCTTGCCGATTTCTTTTGAAATAATTTTATGTGTAGTTTATTATCTTATCAGATCTTTCATAATGCGTCAATGCTCTTAGCTATTTAGAGTAGGTGGATTACCTGTGGACAGGTTCCTAATAAGTGACCACGCTTGAAAACTGCTTCGGGTAAAGTTAAGTTATTAACCCGTTTCTCTCCTCTGGCTTTGTCAGAGTTTAGCAGAATGTCAGCAACTTGCGAGTTACTATAGTACGAGAGTATCAATGCAAGCCTGTGTTGTGGTGCGGTGTTGCCAGCTGCTGTAACGTAACAATAACTAATGATGGGATAACCGATTGTTACTGCTTATCTTTACTTCTCATATATCTTCTTGAATCCTTTACCTTCACGATTTACATTAACACGTATTTACTCTACGACACAAAACGTGAGCAAAAAATAATATAGTAAAATAAAAACTTGCAGAAAATAGAACGCCAAAGAACAAAACGGACGTAAACAACCGCAACGAAATGAGATGTCGTCGCGGCGTCTCACACAGAGAATCAGCTGATATGACAGTGTGGCAACGTCGTAAGGTGAGGGGGAAGTGGTTTACGGTAATTGCCCATACGACCACTATAGTATTATTAAATTTGTTGTATAGGTCCTCACACTCTTGGCTCCACCCTGATATTTAGTCCTTTCGAAAGGCTCTTGGGGCATAAGAATTTACAGCGGATAGGATGAGGCTCATGAACCGATCGTAGTTTTTAATTTTTGAATGGATAGTTATTGATTTCAAGTTTGCTTGAAAAAGGTTTCTACTCAGCGTTGGTAAAGTTCCACCTCGGCCGGGGAAAGATCTTACCAGGGGAATTCGCATCCCAGCCGACAAGAGAGCCTGTGATGAGAGTGGGGAAAAGTACCAAGAACCATCCTACCAACTGTCATAAGCTTAAAAGATCGGTCATCAGAACTAACGCAAAGAAAGGTCGGGGGAATAGCTACAGCGTTACCGAGCTGAATGAAAAGTATGACTGTCTTTATACACTAGGAATGAGGTATTATTTTCAGCCCAGTCGATCAAGCCTTTGATATTCTCATCGTCTGTTTGATATGATATCCCCATTAGCTGTGATGGTTATTGAAATCCCCAATGTAAAGGACGGTTAAGTTAGGCAAACCTATGTCTAACCTTAGGATATTATGTGGTATGTAAACCTTCTACAAATATAATAACATCACAGCTTTTATGAGTCACTGATTCGTTATTTACGTCCTGTTTAACATACTCGTATAGGTCTACCATTAATTTGAGAGCTATTTTCCACTCACTTTTGGATTTACTTGAGCACTGTGTGTTAATTTTTTTCTTTCTTTTTTTTTTAAAAAAGGAGAAGCCGATCTCCTTAATATGTAGATGTGTGTGTGTTTAATATGTAGATATTTAAACTGAACCTGTATTTAAATTGTTAGTTTAGTCAGTTTCGATTTTTTGCGGCAGCTGACATTGTAGGGAGATCACAATGTCAGTCAAGCCACCTGTTGCTCGTCTAGCATCATCTATGAGGGGGGGGAGGGCGAGTGTACGTAACAGCTGTAAGGACTGCTGCGGACGCGAACAGCACCAGCCCCCAAGCCCACCACCCCAACCCATATTTGTGCAGTAACAGTTCTGTACGGCGATTTGTACGTACCGCTTCCATGCAAAGTCTTTTGCTTAACCTTGTTGTATTATCAATTTATTGAAATGGATTTTTCAATCTAGTAAATACCGCATTTTTATGAATTCCATCTAGACCTTGGGCTGGACATTTTTTGTTGTCAGAGTTTACAAAATACTTAATACTTTTGTAAAATATGTTTATTAGGTTTGCGTACAGCAACAACGTTACAAGTAACAGTTTTACTATGGTATGATATCACTGTTCATACACCGTGTTAAACAATAAAAAGATAGAAGGTAATAAAGTATATACGATTATATTTATTGTGAGATCGGCTCAGCTGATTGCCTAACACCTTACTGACAGCTGTGCTGGTGCTAGGTCAGAGACGAGAAGGCATATGTCCGTTTGGCGGTTTGGCGCGCTTCCAGGACAGGAAACGGAAACAGGTGTAGGCAGCACGGCAATTGCTCATATTACTGGACAAGTGGAATCGACACCCGAATTTTACTAAGATATGTTAACCGCCTCTGTTAAAACTCAAATCGAGTTCGAGAGCCTAAGAAGCTCGAAGTCACGGTTTTAGTTGATGACTTGGAATAGTTCAAATAGATCAAATTGTTTGGGTTACGCATATAAATGTAAAAGTCAAAATAGAATACAATCAATTGAAAATAAGTAAGAGGAAGCGCTAATCATCTCTATCCTATCTATGGCAAATTTTGCCTCTTGCAATGAAGTACTGCTGTACACTCAGTAGGTCTGGTCGAACAGCATCTGCTGTGTACGATCCATTCTAATATGTCTGCATGTTGATAGGTTGGCAGAATGTTAATGCATTTCGGATATTTATAATACTGTATATGCATTTTGGAAATGACCTTACATAGCACTTGTGGAATCTATCGCGCCACAGCGCGAGTCTGGTCTCCTCATCTCTGGCGTTAAGGTGAATTTGTATTAGAGTTTTTGAAGAGGCCATGTGATCACTCGTGTAGAACTAGATGGCTGTCAGAGCTGCAGGTTCTCCACACGTGGAAGCCGAGTGAATTGATTGGTGCCAATGTTATGACCACCATCAGTGGCGGCATATATTTATTTCAGGCCAACACATATCGAACCCATCCTACCCATACCCTGTGTTTTTCCAATCCTCCCCATTTTCTATTTCGTGTTTGAAAATTTCAAAATAAACAGTAAATTATGATGTCAGAAGCTGTGTGAAAATAATGTATTCAATACATTGTTAAAAATGTGTTGTGAATCTCTTAACAAACGAGCAATTAACATTTTGACTTAAAATCAGATTTAGAAAATATTTCGCACGTCGTGTGCACATTTGCGTTTTGGACAACACCATTTAGTGATTTTTTTCTTTAAATGATATTTAGATATTTTTTACTATAAAGACTCTGAAAAAGATTCTGAAGGCAGTAAGTTCGGCAAGATACTAACAATTGAGAGAGAGAGGGGGGCGGGGGCGGGTATGTTCGTTTTCGTCTTTATTTTCTATCTCGTTTCTACCGTGTTTAACCAAAGCTTAGTAATTTTCATATCGTAAATATCTAGTAGGCTAGTGTATGCTTCGTGATAATTCCAGATTGAGGCTGTCACTGTAATTTGTCATGATTGATAAGCACACGTCGACATGGGCGGGTCAAGTGACAATAATTACAGTAGCCCACGGCCTGTGCCGTGCGAGTGTGCACCGATTGAGCCAATCATCGGGAGACGATGGCGACACCAGTCTAGACACAATTGGCTCGTTTGGCTATGACGCGGTGTCTCCAATTTGTCGTGGCGGACGGCCACTATTTGTTTTCTTATCGGTTGAATCACATTCAATCTTTCTTTGTTTGATGTCCTCTTTGTTCTAATTACGGTTATTGGGTTATCTCATTAATACAGATTGTAAAGAATTTAATTCTGTAAACAACCATAATAAGCTAACTTAACTAAATGTGTAAAAAAGTTATGAAATTAACTCCTCACGTATTACACTACACAGCAAACTTTTGCTGTTTTATAATAAGGAAGGAGTATCTGATTGGTAACAGCTGGTGAAAAAAAAACATATTTTTAGTTCAAAATGTTATTTTTAAATACAATAAACATATCTACGATCGCTTTAAGTCTCACCGGAAGATTAAAGATGATGATCAAAATGACCTCCGTTGTTCAAAATGCACGCGTTCAGGCGCCTTCTCATCGAGTTTCGGACCCGTTCAAAAACTCCAGGTGTCTGCTTAATGGTTTCTATTCCATTAGAAATGTTTAATCAGAGTTCTTCAATGGTATCTATTGGGGAAGAGTAAACTAATGTTTTTAAATGTCCCCAAAGGAAAGTCCAAAGGATTTAAGTCCGGTGATCTTGCTGGCCATGAACCTGGTCCACCTCGGCCTATCCATTGATTTGTGAAACTCTCATTTAGGTGTCCACGAACAGCCAGAGAGTAGTGCGCAGGTGCCCCGTCATGCATAAACCACATGTTTTGGCGCAAATGCAGAGGTGCATCATCAAGCAGGTTAGGTAGCTCGTCTCTTAAAAAGCTCAAGTACACCACTCCATTAAGCCTGGGAGGAAGCACGAATATGACTAAATGATCTGCTAAGATTCCAGCCCAAACATTTACTGAAAACTGATGTTGTGGGCGATTAGGTTTGATAGCATGAGGATTTCTGTCTGCCCAAGTGTGGAAGTTAATGATAGCTGTTCTTGTAAAGTGAGCCTCATCGGCAAACAAAATTGTATTTAAAAATTTGGATCAGCACATTTTCCCAGAAGCCATCGACAAAAAGCAACACGGGGAGCGCGTAGTCTTGTGCCATAAGAGTTTGGACATGCTGGAAGTGGTATGGGTGTAACTGGTACTCGTGTAGTATTCTCCGAATACTAGATAGGCTGAAATTTAACTGTAGTGACAAATTCTTTAGTGCTCTTTTCAGAATAATCAGAAATTTCATTAAGAACCAACTCTTCTAATTCAACAGTCCTACATGATCGGGCGATGCCTGCATTACTATGCTCCGAAGACTTCAAAGAACCTGTTTCAGATAGACGTTGATGAATAGTGGCAAAAAATTTTGCGCTTGGGCACCTGCGGTTAGGAAAGTTCTCTTGATACAGACGTCTTGCTGCAGTAATATTGCAGCATCCCAAGCCATACATTAAATGCATGTCTGCTAATTCAGAGTTTGAATACACATGAATATTACCTTCCATTTTTAATAAATGAAACACACAACACAAAATCACTAATAAAATGGATGAAAATAACTGGTTAAAATACTTAACACAAACACACAGTATCTTTACAGTTTGTTGTTTTGTTCAACAATGAGGTGGCATATGTCATCTAATAATAAATACCCAGCTGATTATGTATTATTTAAAAATGTTTAAACAGCTGTTGTTTAAATTATTAATTACTACCAGCTGTTACCAATCAGATACTCATTCCTTATTATAAAACAGCAAAAGTTTGCTGTGTAGTGTAATACGTGAGGAGTCAATTTAATAACTTTTTCACACATTTAGTTAAGTTTGCTTATTATGGTTGTTTTCAGAATTAACTTCTGTACAATCTATATTAGGAAAAACAATTTGTTTATTGGTCATTTAACAATGTTATTGGACATCAAGCATTTAAGACGGTATTTTTGTTATTAGATTTTTGACAAAGTTCATACAGGGTCCGGCAAAAAAAACCTCCCTGATTTCAAAAGGCATTTGCAAAAAGAATAAGAAACATACAGAACAATTACTTATATTTGTGAATAGCCTATATGATGCTATTTTACATCACTTAGTACACTTTACTTGGTTTTGAAAATTATGTCCAATAAATGATGTCCCCCATTGTTAAGACATTCACAAAGTCTTTCTCTGAAGTTGTCCATAGTTCTTCGTGTAACTTCCCTTGGAATGGCTGCCACTTCCTGCCTAATGGCATCTTTTAGTTCTTGCAGAGCTCTGGGACGATGTTTGTACACTTCAGCCTTTAGGTAGCCCCACAGAAAGAAATCACAAGGTGATAAGTCGGGTGACCTTGGGAGTCAGGAAATGTCTCCTCTTAAAGAAACAAGACGTCCAGGGAACAACTCTCTTAACATTTCCATGTACCGCCGAGCAGTGTGAGCTGTGGCTCCGTCCTGTTGGAACCAAACTTTTTCTTCCTCATGGTCTAAAACAAACTGGTTGATCTTGGGTCGGAGAAATGTTTCTATCATGTGACAATAGCGATCGGCATTGACCGTTACTGTTTGTCCATCTTCTTCAAAAAAGTACTGTCCCCACACACCAAATTCCGCAACGGCGCACCAAACTGTGACTTTGGGCGGTGTAGTGGTTGTTGGTGGAGTTCTCTAGGATTTTCTGCAGCCCAATAGCGGAAATTCTGTTTGTTAACAGTTCCACGCAAGTGGAAGTGGGCTTCATCAGAAGAAATGAAGACAGCATCTGGGGGGATGTTTTGAAAAATGTCGTCACATGCAGCCCTGCGAATTTCATACTCTTCTTCAGACAACTTTTGGGCAACCATTATTTTGTATGGATGCAGATGAAATTCCTGATGCAGAATTCTCCTTACACTTCTTTCTGACAATCCCAGGGCAGTTGGAGACTGTTGGATGGATGTTCTCACTCGCGCCACATTCTCAGGTGTTATTGCAGTACGAGGTCGGCCAGTTGGTTTTCTTTTTAGTGCTGACCGTGTTTGTCTAAAGTTTGACACCCACAGTCTAATCGTTTTCGCATCAGGAACACTATCACGTCAGCCAAGTTCGAGTCGAATCTGAAACGCTCGTTGAGTAGAAATCACAGAACCGCCATTTTTAATAAACTCCTCCACAGCAAACGCCCGATGCTCACAGAGCCAAGCCATGGCGAACACTGAAAATGGCATGTACTCTAGGGAAGTTATAGCATGACCGGTGGGATGCGCGTGAGGAGTGGAGGAGTTGAGCGCGTGGGGGCACAATCTAAAGTAGGGGAGTGAATACGGTGCTACTAACCCTACTGAGAGTTTTCGGCTCCCGGCTCAAAGTGGTGGCGGGAGCCGAATATTGTAGTGTTTGCCAACATTTCTAGACCCTTATGTTCTTACCACGGTGGTCTTTTATGATGAGCAATTTAGTATAGGAGACCTTGAGAGTATTTGAACATTTCTAGACTCTTTTGAAATTACGGCGACGGACTTTTATGATGGGGAATTCAATACAGGAAATCTTGGAAATATTGGGACCGGATGTACGTGATCTTAACAATGACTATGTTCTGCCGAAATTGTGTTCATAGCTCACCCTTCTTAATGAGTTCGCAGTAGAGATACCTGGTAGTAAGAAAGGGTTCTCATAAATTGGGAAACGGTAGGAGTTTATATTATTCTTGATCTCCAACGACGACAACAATTCAGAATTTTAATTGTTACGCTTTGTTAGCCATTAAAATTCAATTTATCATATACTAACCGTGTAAGCTTCAGGATTTACGATAGTAGATACAATTATACACTACAAAATTTTCAACTGACAGGCTAGCTGCTAAATTAAAAATTAATATAAAACTGGTTAAACTAATTTGTCAATATACACAGTAGAATAAGAAAAAACTCAGTTTTATCTACCAACTTGTATCAAGTTAATTTAATGATGTATACTTAAAATAACAATAACGCCAACGATCCACACGCAATAGTTAACATAACAAAACTCCGTTGTCGATGAAAATTATTTATTGTTCTTCGAAATACACCCAAATCAAAATTTTCCAGATTACTTTTAGTATGTTTGATCCTCCAATTTTACTTTTTACATTATGATCCATCTCAAACTCTTTACTTAAAACGTAATGAGCACAACGCAATTAATTCACAAATTGTATTACAACTCGTGAATTGGCACAAGCGAATGTTTTTTGGGCGGCACGTATAGAAGACTGGAGACCGAAGTTCACAAGGCTAAATACGGCAACCGACTGAGCCGCTCCACCCCCCACCACTTTAGTTCCGTCTTTGCCTACGGCGCATCTCGAAGTCACCGGTCATGCTATAAATTCTCTACTATACGCCGCCGCTAAGGAACAATACCCCCTCCACATCTCTACCCTCACTACAACTCACGTGGTGGCTTGCTCAAACCAGGGAGGTTCTTTTGCCGAACCCTGTACTTTACCTCAAAAGCTCTACAACCTATAGAGTGGTTTTGTTTGATTTTTCAGGTGATTTTCCGTATAAATTCACCTTATTTGAGTTAAAAAGTAAGAACAAAACATTTCAAAATTACTTAATTTCACCAGGTGAACTGAAAACAAAGCAAAATCTTTCGCCAGCCATTACTCACTAATGGAGCGTTTCCGGACCTACCTTTATATAACATTTTTTTTTCTTATTTTTAGCTCTACAATCACGTCTTAAAATATTTTACCATATTTCTGACTCACCTTGTATATATGTATGAAGCCCATATAAATGTGCATGTGCAAGAAGAATAGTGTTCTTTCTTATTCATATTTATTCAAAATGGTACTAAACTATACTGACAACGAAGCAATAGAATAACCCAAATGGAGCGAATAAAGATAAAATAATTATAGATAAAAGGTGGAGAATGTGTCTTTTAGTTCTTAATATATAGCAATTTTTCCGAACCTCTGTTATTCTCATCAATTGTCATTTTCTTGAAATTCTTTTGTATTATCGGTCGGTCTCGTCCAACATGGTAAATTTTTGCTTATCTTACAGCCGTTTTTGTAAAGTACATAAAACATAATAATAACAATGATCTCAGACGGCTGTCAAACATACACAAAAATACAGTTTTTAATACTGTTAGCATTTAACATATTTTGCGAGGGAGAGGGGTGCTCCCGTGGAAACCCACCCCCTCCCCATTAGGTCATCGTTTATGATTTCATTTGTCGTCGCTATTACTTTTGGATATTTAATCTTCTTATCTTGTAGCCATTTGGGTTATTCTGTTGCTTCGTTGTCAGTATAGTTTATTACCGTTTTGAATAAATATGAATAAGAAAGAACACTATTCTTCTTGCACTCATATCATTAACAATATGGAATGATTTCAAATGAAGAGAACAGTATGTTGTAAATAGGTGAGTAAAGGTATGGTGGCACTGGTAGGCTTATTCAAAAAATTGATTCCCTCCACTTTAATAGCAACTTTAACTCTATTAGTATCCCTGGATATAAGTTTATTCATAAAATCATTTAAAGGATCAATCCTCTTGTCACAGCACATTATCTCATTTTTACACACCATTTATCCTAATTGTTCACATTCTTCTCTGGCATACATTCAATGCGGGGAATCTTGTAAAATTGATCGGGATGGGATCTATTACATATCCCAGTTATATTCAACACGTAATTTAACGATAACACGTATCAATCTCTATTTTGATATCCAGTTTTGGAGATAACTGTTGTACAGTGATGACCTTGACAGTTCCGCGCGCGCGCGCGTGTGTCCGTCTTTATGGAGTAATATAATTTCGCAATACATTGTCCCATTGCACCATGCAAGGTGCGTGTTAGAACAAGCTATATTATGTCAATTACTTTTGATGTTGGCAGTCCTCATATAACAATACATTCCATGCTACAAGTATAAATTAGTTTACATCTTTTATAATTTTGACACAAATATTAATTTAGCATTGTAGTAATTTAAGAAGTGATTGTGTAATATATTGTTTTATCCATTTAAAATGTTGAATATTTAATTACATACCCCTTATTGTGTAAATCCTACTTTGTGTTGAAATTAACACATGCATTTTAAGAGTTAATTACACTGTGCTGAGTGTATAGCTCGAATTACAATTTAATAATAACATAGTGTAATAAATCTAAGGTGCCGCTTAAGATGGTAATTTACTTTCCTTAGCTTTTTCGATTGACAGTTCATGTAGTGGTCTCATTTCAAGTACTTATCAACATATATAAACCCAGATATCTCACACTATCCATTACCTCGATATTTAAACAGACACCCTTATACATACAACGTCGTGAATAACAAACTAAGTTTAAATCATCTCTTAAATAATATTTATTATTGGATTGATAAAGAAAAACAAGGCATTTTGATTTTGAAACATTGATTAGAAGTTTATTTTGAATCAGCCACTCTGTCACTGCACTCAGATCCTCTCTAAGCTATATTTTAGCGTCTCTTTGTTGAAAGCAGAGCACGCCAAAGCAGTATCATTGGCATATGCAAAGATTGATGAATGTAAAGGTAGTTTTAATAGGTTGTTTATGTATATTAAAAAGATAATTGGACTAAGTACACCACCTTGAGCCGTTCCATAAATTAGTTCTAAAACTCCACCATATGAGTTACCAATCTTTACTATCGGCCTTCTTTTAGTACAAAGAGGCATCAGTATGTATTTTAGTGCTTGCGTGTGAGCGCGTACGTATATGTGTACACAGTAGGTTACCTTGGTAGAGACTGTACCTGCTGTGGGTCAGTGGACGCGACTGGTTGCGGTAACCCGGTACTGTACTGGGCTATACTGCTGCAGACTGCGGACCATACAGCGGTAGTATAAATAATCCTTATATAGGTGTGCTGAGGTGTGTTAGCTTCAACAACTTTCTTTTTTGTTGTTTTGCTTTAATATAGTAAATGCGTATCAACCATATATATATATATATATATATGTTTCTTAGACTTTCGTTATTGTTTAGTATCGATTTAACATCTAAACGTGATTTTTGGTTCCGTAGAATTATTTGTAGCTAAGTTTATTTTGTAGTAAAAAGTAAACCACTATAAAACTGTTCTCAATCAAGGAAATATCAAGTTTCTCCATTGCTTTGTAGTTGATAATTTGTCGAGATATCTCTCAGAATTATCAGTAAGGGATTGTGGCTGAATGGCAAAGTTAGGTTATATATTATATTTTATTATATTGGTCAGTGAAATAGATTTTAACATTAAAACATGTGTTGATGTTGATAACACATGGTTTGGCACAATTCTGCCAATTTTGTGAAACATTGCACCGAATTTATTTGATCGAAGTTTTTTCCTGCAGAAGCTTGCAACTAGCACCACCCCGCCGCTTATGCGTGTATCGCTATGTTAGTGGTTACAAGCGAGTATTGTATCCAGACACATTTGAAGTATTACAGATGCAATGAATACGCTCTTGGGTTATTATAATTAAATGTGTAAGAATTGTGTTGCGCAATAGATTAGATATTATACAGTGGTACTGTCGAAGATTTCATGTACTCTTAGGTGGTGTAAAACAAACTAATGCATCCTTTCCACATCCAATATTTTTAGGTATTGTATAATACCAAGGTTTAAACCCTTAAGCTGTTAATGTTAAATGCGTGTATTTCGACTTACAAAAAGGCCGAGTCGGGCTGGTCCGGTCGCAGTGGGAGCGTGTCCATTTGATTGCGTATATTTCGACTTTACAAAAAAGCCGGGTGGGCTGGTCCGGTTGCAGTAGGTGCCGTGCTTAACTCGTTTGGGAATTAGGATGACAAATGCAAGTATTGAAAAGGTTTTTGTGTGAATAGGTATAATATTATACAAATAATGATTTAAACACGTTTCGTTGAAACCCGATTGTAGAAAACATGAAATTAAAAAAATGTACTTTATTAGGATGTCTTGTAGAATTGGACAGTTTGGCAAATGCAGTTGTAAATGCCCTTACAGATAGAGCTTTTTGAACCTGGAACTGGATTGGAGATACACAAGAATACATAATTTGGAGCAATTGGACACATCATCAGATATATACAGATATATTTACGATAGTAGCCTATAATGAAACTAGTCTGAAATGACTTTGCGACAGCCACTGGCACTTTACTTTAAAAGGTTTTGGTAGCCACTGTCCTGAATTGCGTTATACCCCTGGCCAGAAACAGCCGAGGCTTGTTGTAGCCGCTGGAGCACTCACTCCATTTGGCACTTTGTGACGTTCACTCAACCTTCCTGACAGTATCAATGTTTGTACTGTTAGTTGTATTTTATATAATACATATTTTCGCAACCTGGTTACTAGTTACTGGTTAATACAAGTTACATCCTATATTCTTGGAACTAAATTCTTGGCGGATTAATAACCTAAATGGCACGCGTATTAATTTTTTCTCTCGTGAACTTTGTAGCTGACCATCTTGCTGCCCAGTAACAACATGTCGCGCGCCATGTCCACGAGTTAAACTTCAACCGAGTCTCTGATTTAACTTAGAGTCTCTTAATCAACTTCGAGCGCTTCCAGCGTTCATGTCTTGGACCTCTACAGCTGCAATGTCGAGCCAAGATGCTGACGCCCGCGCTTGTGTTCGACATAAACGTGAATGGAAATCAATTTTACAATTTTAATAATTATCAAGTTCGTATGCAAAATTTCCATAGAACATTGGAACCGTTAGGCCCACACCCTTGATATCATTTAGTTCTTTATCACTCTATTTGGCAGCAACGTGGCAACACATTATTTTATTTTTAACATCTAGAAGTGGTGCCTTTATGTTTATTTGCCACAATTAAATATATAAGTGAACTTTGAAAATCGAGTATTCGTTTCGACCTCCAAGGTATCCAACCCCATGTGTTTCTTCCATTCAATGCATGTTTACAGGGAATTTTGTTTTTTGCACAAAGCAACATACACGTTACTAACGTTATGCAACGTTAGCAACATAAACCCCTCCCAATAAAAAAGGGAGTTCCATTATGTATAATGTAAAGGTTCCGAATGTGCAAGTAATGTGGAGAAAATTAAGGAGCACCGAGAATCATCGGTGTGGAAGGGCAATTAATGTTATTTTTAATTACGCATGTAGTAAAGCAATCCGTGTATTGTTTCAACTCTCATACTATATAATGTACCAACGAAGTATGAAGAGCCTTATGTATAACATATGCTGACTCCGGCTTTCCTTGCTTGCTTGTTATCCAGCTCTCCAGGCAAGTAATATCGTGTTTTTACACACACACAATTTCTGTCCAATTTTTATAATATTAAGTAATATTATTGTCATATCGGAATCTAATTTTATCACATGCAATAAAATAAAACTTGGGCTTCTATGCATAATAACGAAGGGATAGAGTTCTTCAACAATGTCTACATACAAAACTGCAATGTAGACACAAGCATTGTCTACCCTTACGCTGAGTTTACACCAAAGTCTCCCATTAAGTTTTCTACAAGTTGTGACAATTTGTCACCTTTCTTATAAAATACAGCAAATTTATATGTGTTCCACTTGTGGAGAAACAAATCTTCCACTAAATTTTGGTTTTCCGCGCAGTGTTGGTAAAGATCAAAGAAATGTTACAACTAAAAGTGAAATGGATTAGTTGCTGCGCCTTTTGCGCAATCAGCTTGTATGAAACAATGGAGAATAAGTGACAAATTCTTATGTATACAATATTTACGTTCAGTAAGTGCTCGGCTTTAACGCCCACTGGATTTATAAGCAATGTTTATCGCCTTCTTAATATTACCCTCCAGCTCTTTTGTCAAGGCCTTACAAACTTCAATCACAAACAGTGAAATGGTTGATTTTGAGACTAAACAAATAACCGAGAAATGTACGAATCACCGTCAGCCACTCAAACATAACGTGATTGCTAGCTTTTTTGGGGCAAGTTTCTGTAATATGTGTCACGTTTCTTAATGTTATGTCCGATTATTTAAATAAAACATACTCAAATACTTAAATTACTACTGGTAATGCATTTTCAGACATTTTTTAACACTCCCGTCGCACCTTCATCCACTATTCAATTGATCGATGTAATTTTCTCGGAGGTCAGCTATCATCTCACTGCCACTGTATCTATGCCTAGCCTTCGAGGGTCTCACTCAATATCTTCGGATACCTCTTCTACAGTGGCTGGCTTTGATGACACAAGCAGCCGCGGTAATCTTTGCATCTTCTTTGTCCGACTTTACACTACTACCTAAACCTTAAGCGCCAATTCTTTGAAAACAAGTTTTCCACTTGTTGCTCTAAATTTGAGAAGAGCAGCTTTTAGTTGCCAATCTTTAGTTAGTTGTCAACTTTGGTGTAAACGCGCCTTTAGATAACCTTACCCCGCCCCCTTGTGTATAGCCTACTGTGTTGATTTATAGTTGACCCATGTTACCGTGTTCCAGATGGGTACATGTCGCCGGTGGTGGCTGCCGCGCCTCCAAACTCTGGGTTCGCCAACGATCTGAGACTCGTCTCCCTCGAGAAGCAACTCAACATCGAGCTCAAGGTGAGTCATTGATTACTGGCATTACAACCCGACGCCTCGTGTTGTTTGTGTTACATGTGGACAATCGGCCTTGGACTATTCCACCCGTTGTTTGTGTTAAATGTGGACAATCGTCCTTGGACTGTTCCACCCATTGTTTGTGTTACATGTGGACAATCGTCATTGGACTGTTCCACCCATTGTTTGTGTTACATGTGGATAATCGTCCTTGGGCTGTTCCACCCATTGTTTGTGTTACACATGGACAATCGGCCTTGGACTATTCCACCCGTTGTTAGTGTTACATGTGGACAATCGTCCTGGGACTGTTCCACCCATTGTTTGTGTTACATGTGGACAATCGTCATTGGACTGTTCCACCCGTTGTTAGTGTTACATGTGGACAATCGTCCTTGGACTGTTCCACCCATTGTTTTTGTTACATGTGGACAATCGTCATTGGACTGTTCCACCCGTTGTTAGTGTTACATGTGGACAATCGTCTTTGGACTGTTCCACCCATTGTTTGTGTTACATGTGGACAATTGTCCTTGGGCTGTTCCACCCACTATACCACAGTATCTCCATTCGCTAATCGAGCTCAGAATAATGTAGACAACAGAATTAAATAATGGAAAAAACTGCACTGGTGCGCAAAGAAAAAAGATCGAACCTATGCAAATCTTGTAATGTACATCATGATATAAGAACAATCAGTTTTATATACGTAGAAATCACATAAAACAAGTTGAATAAACCAAATGTACTGTTGAACGTGTCCATTGCACGATAAATTAATTCTACCGATATCAGAACGGTACATATTTTATTATAGATTCACTCAATTAGTATAATCTGACACACCGTGTAATTGTGTGGATACATCACTCACTAGTTGAGTACAATGCTATAAAAACTAGACAACAGGAACAGACGTACAGAGTATATACGGGCAATGGTAGCCGGTAGTAGACAGGTGCTGACATCAACGGTGTGGTCTGCAACTGTCAATTATCTCTCCCCCTCCACCTATGCCTTCTTCCCCCCTAACACTGTCTAACTTGTGCTGAGATATGAATAATTGAGGATTACTCTTACAAGTAAAGCAACTCTTTCTGCCATACCTGTATTCCTGACCATTGACAAGTGTTAACTGTAAAGATCTCAATTCATTATCAGTACTTCCTCCTGACCTCTGTACATATCGGTTTAAAACTAGGATATATATGCATAATTAAAATAGTGTCTCTGTTTGGATATCCTATTACAATTTGCAGTTTTCTGTCACTAAAATTATTTAAAAAATCCAAAAATGTTTGATGGGAGATTAAGAGAGAAGTTTGATTTATATTACATTACCCCTTATAGTATCGGAAATTTTCAGAGTAAAAATGTAGGTGCTGTAGTGGGGTTATGCAAAAATACAGAGCCATTTTTGAACGATTTGCATATAGTGATTAATAATGTTATACTTTATCATAAAACTGTTTTTTTCCTATGTAGACATTAGTTACATGAATATTTTAAAAATAAAAACTTATTCTAGATTTTTGCATATAGTTAAGCTACATGTGTTTCTTTGTCACATATTAAAATCGTATATACTTGTGATCAGTTTGTTTCAGAATTTATTCATTCTACGAATTTCTTGTTGCTATTATGGTTATCCCTAAGACCTATGTATAAATTCTCGTTAATGCTCAACTAAATCCCATGGAGTAGCAAGCACTTTTATCTAACTCAATGTCGCCTTAATATAAATTAAACTTAATGCAAAATTTATCTTTAAGTCAGTAGGTCAGTTCTCAAGATATGCCGACATACATAAAAAAGAAATGAAATTTTCTCAGCTTCTCAAGTGATTAGTCAATGTTTATATCCTTTGGTTTGTTTTATGCAGAAACATGTATATTAACATTTTATGTACTCAAACATTACTTACAATAAAAAAACCTAAATCTTCTTCTTTTTTTAATTTTTAGGGACGGCACTCAAAGAAGTAGTCATATAAATCACACACACAATGAAACCAAGCCATACTAAAATAGCACTTTATTTTCAACATATCTATCAGTTTTATTAAGTCATGTTCTAAAGTAAAAATATTAAATGGTTTTTACTTAAAAAAATTTATGTTTGGCCATATTGACTGTAGTTACAGATTCTGATTAATCAGCTATGTTTACAGTAAGAACATACTTTAACAGAAAGAATATGCATTTTTAATGTGAGTTGATGTAAAATACATATTTTGCATATTTAGTATTTTTTTAGACACACATTTTTCTTTTTTTGGAAATAGGACTTATACGCCTACTAGTAGCCTAATATTAAGGATATGTAAAAGACTACAAGGGAATATAACCTATTTTTTTAGAGTCAGAGGCAAAATGCATCTTAGTTATTATTACTTGACTTTATAAAATTCACAAATATATCTTATCCTGTATTGTCCTGAAATTGAAAAATATACATGAGTGCATTATGTGTAGTGAATAAACAAAAAGCCTACAGTTTCTAAAAATTCATATGTGGAGATAGCATATAAATTTGAGTGGAAATAGAGACACACAGTGCAAATAGCAATATTGGCTATTGGTTTACCATTACTAGTTCAAACTTGTTAGTATGATCTTTGTTGACAACAGACTCTAAGAGACAAACATACTCTCCACTTGGCTGATTGATCCATAGAAATACAGTGTCCAGCTTTTTATAGATTAACATAAATTATAATTTACAGGATATTAACATGTTTATAGTATGGACATTGTGTCATCATCTCCCCAACATAATCTTCTTTTCGGACTCAGAAATATAAAGATGAAACTGTTAAAATTATTGTTAATTGTTCAATGTACGAGTTAAAGGACTTTCAAGTAAACATCCCAAGGATAGCAGTAATAATCACAAACAACTAGAAGAAATTCATCAGTCAATTCTGATTGTTTAGTTCGATGATTGTGTGAGTGTTTGTAAAATCTATTACTTAGGGGAGTGGCAAAATCCCTTTTAGGTCTGTCCACAAGATATCTGAAGAATAAATTAATTTATAAATTTGAAATTTGACATGAAGCTTCATTCTTAGGAAAGAAACATTGAGTTTGATAGGGTACATTTCTTTTTATGGAATTTGGCTGGGTGTTAGGAAGATAAGCTGTCCACAGGATATCTAAAGAATGAATTAATTTATAAATTTGAAATTTTACATGAAGCTTTATTCTTAGGAAAGAAACATTGAGTTTGATAGGGTACATTTCTTTTTATGGAATTTGGCTGGGTGTTAGGAAGATAAGCTGTCCACAGGATATCTGAAGAATGAATTAATTTATAAATTTGAAATTTTACATGAAGCTTCATTCTTAGGAAAGAAACATTGAGTTTGATAGGGTAAATTTCTTTTTATGGAATTTGGCTGGGTGTTAGGAAGATAAGCTGTCACAGGATATCTGAAGAATGAATTAATTTATAAATTTGAAATTTTACATGAAGCTTCATTCTTAGGAAAGAAACGTTGAGTTTGATAGGGTACATTTCTTTTTATGGAATTTGGCTGGGTGTTAGGAAGATAAGCTGTCCACAAGATATCTGAAGAATGAATTAATTTATAAATTTGAAATTTTACATGAAGCTTCATTCTTAGGAAAGAAACGTTGAGTTTGATAGGGTACATTTCTTTTTATGGAATTTGGCTGGGTGTTAGGAAGATAAGCTGTTTACAGGATATCTGAAGAATGAATTGAGCATAAACACTTGTGCAATAAAATTAATTTCTACAAGTGCAACATAGAGTTTGCTGGTGGTGCATCCCTTCACTGAATTTGGCCAAGCACCAATAATCTTAGCTGTCCTCAGGACTTCTCGAGTATGAATTAAGCATAGACATTTGTGCAATGAAACTTGCAATTGCTACATAGTCAAAGTCTAGTTTTATGATGTAATACTCAAGAGGCTGGCAAAATGTATCTTCTGTTTGTTAGTCTGTGCACAGGATGTCTTGAGAACAATCCATGACACCTATAGGTTTGAAACTTTATATGGTATTTCAGTGAAGTGTGTAATGCAACACTTGGTGTGGCATACTCCTACCTCTTTAGATAAATCATAGTACATACCTTTAGTATTTACATTACTGATAAACATTGACATGATTCAATTCAGTTGGAAAGTAGTGATGAGGACTAGACATGTTGGAAATAACACAGAGGCTGTATGTACAGGTGATATGTTTACTTACACAGCTGCTGTCACAGGAGGTGTGCCTTATCTGGCATCATTTACACTTACCAGAACTGTCAATTCCATTTGATGATTGAGATTAATCAATCGGTTTCAGTCGGTTACTTTTCAATGAAAGTTTTTGAACCATTTAAAGGTCAGTGCAAGACTGAAGATTGTAAGAAATATCAAATTTTACTTATTTTGCAACATTAGAAAAATACTCTGTAGCTCCTTATGTTTAGTCATATTACAATTCTGCAAGTCCATTTGATTAACTTTCAGTTTTCTCTTCCTTGAATTTGATTTCAAAGAAGCAAGTCTTAAAACATTGCTTCATTTTAACAAAAAATAGATATCACATTTCAGGTTCGAATTGTTGGAGAACAGATTGAGAGAAATGTGTAAATTATTTAAAAATCAACTTGTTCCCCTGTACACGGTTCAGACTGTTCTGTGGTGTTGAAATTAATCAGGTGATGTTTGCGACAGGTGAAGCAGGGTGCGGAGAACATGATTCAGAGTCTGACCAGTGGACACTCAAGAGACAAGAAGTTGCTGGCCGAGGCACAGCAGATGCTGGGAGACTCTAGGGCCAAGATAGAGTACTTGCGCATGCGAATACTCAAGGTGAAGCAGAGCCGACAGCAGAAGTCCCAGGACCACTCATCTAATGGAGACCTCTCAAATAAAGGTGGGCTTGTCTCTTGTATGGTGGGATAATATTTGATTTTGTATAACAAGAAATTGTGGAGTCTATACCTGGCTATATGAAGCTTAATATATGTTTGGCTAACATAGAAGTATGATTACTGGTTTGTCAAAGTGTGTGTGTGGAGGTTGAGTCCTGGAATAGAAAATATCTGATGAGTGTAGTAGTAAATTGTTTTTTTGGTAGAGTGTCTAATGAAGGGTTACATCAATGGTGAATATATCAATTCAGAAGGTGTAATATTCATTATTGTATAGTTAACAGAATTTGTGTGGATTCGTTATTTCGCCCACATGTGCCATGATTAAGTTGTGGGATATAGGTTACACATCAGCACTACCAAATAGGCCTACTCAGCCAAGCTGGAAGTAGGTGACCCACATGTTTTATTTTGAAACACAAAATATTTTAATCTACATATGGGAGCGTTAAAACAAATTAATTACTAACTATAAGATAAAACTAAAATTATTCATTTTGGAAGACATGCTGGAAATGTGAGAACAAACTTAAGCATTGACAACTACTCGATTGGCTGTGTAGAAAGTTTTAAATATTTGGGTGTAACAATAAACAGCAAAAACGTGGAGGATATAGAGATACAAAGCAAATTAGCTAATGCAAATAGGTGTCTTGGGGCGTGTACAAAACTCTTTACGTCAAGATTGTTGTCACAATGCTCCAAAATAAGAATTTATAAAACAATCATTCAACCAGTCCTAATGTATGGAAGTGAAACATGGACATTAACGAAGAAAAATGAGGGGCGGTTGATTGTTTTTGAGAATAAAGTTCTCCGAAACATATTTGGACCAATATGTGATGAAGGGGTGTGGCGAATAAGAAAAAATAGAGAATTACGCAATGTATACCAAGATCCTGATATTGTGGCTTTGGTGAAGGCAAAGAGAATTAGCTGGCTAGGACATGTACATCGGAGACAGGAGGGCACAAGGTTAAAAGAGGTCTACCAGGCGGCGGTACCGGCAGGAAGGCGCCCTTTGGGTAGGCCAAAGATAAGATGGTGCGATCAAGTGGTCGAAGATGTGACCCGGTGTGGAGGGTCTGTGGATCTGGCGGAAGACAGGGTGGCGTGGAAGAGGCTCATAGACGAGGCAAAGAATCGACTGAGATTTGTTACGCCCCGGCAGTAAGTAAGTACTATAAGTGAAAGAAGTACATTTTAAACAACAGAAAGTTGCAAAACAAACAGTTGTTTTTATCCTCTGTTTGTAAGCAAAAAATTAGACATGGTCTGAATTTAATAAGCTCATTGATGGAGGAAGTCTGTATAATAAAAAGTTAAACAGTTTTGATTAAAATGGTATCAAACAGGATATAAAGCTAGTTAAGTCATACACGAGTTCGAAATTTAAGTTTTTTTAAACTACAAGTTCTATAGCTTTCTCGGATTTTTATAAATAAACTAGAAAAAGTAGAATATCCCCAATGTCACAACTTGATGAACGGCTGATCACCTGATGTTGATATTTTATGTACACAAAAACGTAAATTTTTTGAGTACCCATAGCAGTATACAAAGCTAAAATATGTACAGGAAGTTGGATGATCATCTAATTTGTGGTGTGTAAGTATGAGTGTACAAAAAAACATCAAAGAAAATATCATTTTAAAATTTGTTGGTGGTTTAACTTTAAGTGTATCAAAGTGCAAATAAAACTGTGTGCATGCCAAGTATTCATACAAAACCAAAGGTAAATGAATTCTTTTTGATTGAAATTTGTATTATCTAATAGAAGATTATGGTTTTTTTACACTAGATACACACTTAAGTGTGCTGTTGGTAATGAGAAATATGTGAAGCAGATTCTAATCCCGGCTCAAGTTCTAATTTTGCCAGACTAATTGCGGATGGCCTCTGGTCCACAAGGACTCTTCCCCAATTATATCTAGTTATACGCAACTGCCACGATGAGCTTGTGAATTAAAGTTTTTTACTGTTTACTATTGTAATTTAGTTATTTGGTTAGTAAAAGTAAATAACTGTACATTTTATGAGGAATTGTATACTTTTACAACTTGTATAATTTTAAATTCTATAAAAAAATGTAATTTATGACAAACTCACAGTTTTAGAAAAAAAGTCCATATTCAGAAAATTAGTGGCTCATAATGGAAATTGACAAGCATATCAGAAAATGACAGCCATTTTGGTTAACTACCATTTTGTAAATTACAATAAAACTTGTTATTTTGTTTTTATTAATTTTTAGAGAATAATCTAGATTGTATCAATCATATTCATATCGGATAATATTGTGGATAATGTAGTAGGCATCTTTATGGACCTCGGTAAAGCTTTAGATAGTGTGTCACATGATAAATGATTTAGAGTCATTAAAAGAATTTGAGATATCTGGTGTGGCTCTGAAATTGTTTACTTTGTATTCATTGAACAGACGACACTATGTTGAATTGAAATACTGTACAAAGTTCTTTTTACAAAATATTAAATATGGAATGTCTCAAGGGTCAATTCTGTGACCTATACTATTTCTTACCTATCTGAAACTGTTGCAGTCACACGCATTACACAGAAACAATAAACTATGTCTATACACTGATGATTCAAATTTACTTGTAAAAGGAAACACCATGCAGATATTGAAAAATAAAGCAAAACACAACGTTCTTAACACTGTAAGATACTTTAATTACAAAAATTTACTACTAAAACAATTTTATTTCTTTTTAAAGCAGACAAAATCAAATAAAAAAAAATTTTATTTTGAGGTAAATAACAATAAAATCTAACAATTAGAAGACATAAAAGTTTTAGGCTTGGTGTTGGATGAAAATTTATTGTTGGATAAGCACATCCATACTTGTATAAACAGATATCCACAGGCTGCATTCAGATCAATGAGCAAACTCTGTTCTACAGAATTTATTTTGCTCACATTCACCCAAATGCACTGATCAACAATCAATAAAAAGTTAACAAATATTTTATGTTTACAAAAAGCAATTTATATATGTAATTATGAATTGGATAAACAGGAATTTGTTACCTGTTCACTTTTAGAATTGGTTATCATAACAGAGTTCGTGTTTCAGGTCTTAGAGACTAGAGATAGCAGTAAAAAACGATGGTGATGGGCTGCCAACACTAGGGACATAATTATTTTATTAAAAATAAAAGCAAATCAACAATAGAAAATGTTTCTCTAGTTTTGCGATAACAACCAACCTTTGCAAGTATAAAGTTCACATACAAATATTCCAAAATAAACTCAATTAAAAATTAAAAATTGTTTTAAACACATTTAAAGAATACAACTGGGAAAGGTATATAATACTCATTTGTAGAATTTCTAGAATGAATAATAATTTTCAAAACTTAATATGTGTTCTTTGAATTAACCAATTTTTATAATAAAAACGAAGAGAATAGTTGGAATAATTGTATTATCAATATTGGTTTAATTTATTTATTAGGTTAGTTATAATGATGTCATTCTGTATTTGTGCAAGTCTTTTGATAATGCACAAATAACAAATAAAGTATATTTGAATTTGATGTTTTTAAAATAAGTCTGGTTTAGGCTTAACCATTAAAGATTTATTTTATCAGTAGTTTATTAACTGATCTTAACAAATATATAGCAACAGTTTTTTTGCTCTTGATACTTTTCATAACTTTTACACTCAAATCATAAAATTTACACCATTATTAAACTTTTACAAATAATTTCTTTTTTTAGTAATGCGTTGGGATTACAAAAAAGTTTGGTAACATAATTAATGTGGTGAATTATGCATGTTTTAGTAACAGAATTATAAACAAATGGAAATAGTTGCATTATAATCTTTTTAAATCTATATTTTAATCTAGAAATGGATAAGTGTTAAATATTTTCTACATATTCTTTAATACCGTATATTATTCAAAATGATCTCAATCATACAAATTTACAATATTAAAAATAAAATTTATTAGTAAACTTTAACTCAGATCAAATAGATAGAATTAAAATTATGGAAGAATAAAAATATCTTTTATATTAAAACCTGGTGACTTCCATCAAGCATACAAAGCAGAAAAAAGATGGAATCAACATTTCAACATTTTTCAAGACCTTATAATTAACAGATGAAAATCCAACAATTGAAGGACTATGCATTACAGCCTCTTTCTGGAGGAGGCTCCTTCAAGCCCCATTGGGTGATTTAAGTTAATGTAGCAGTGTACATTAGCCACGTGAACACAACAACTGGAGGACTTTATGCCCTGCAGCAACTTTCTAGAGCATCCTTGAAGCCTCATTGGGTGATTAGCAAATATATGTTAAACCGACAGTGTAGTATTACAATAGCCACGTGAACACAACAACTGGAGGACTTTATGCCCTGCAGCAACTTTCTAGAGCATCCTTGAAGCCTCATTGGGTGATTAGCAAATATATGTTAAACCGACAGTGTAGTATTACAATAGCCACGTGAACACAACAACTGGAGGACTTTATGCCCTGCAGCAACTTTCTAGAGCATCCTTGAAGCCTCATTGGGTGATTAGCAAATATATGTTAAACCGACAGTGTAGTATTACAATAGCCACGTGAACACAACAACTGGAGGACTTTATGCCCTGCAGCAACTTTCTAGAGCATCCTTGAAGCCTCATTGGGTGATTAGCAAATATATGTTAAACCGACAGTGTAGTATTACAATAGCCACGTGAACACAACAACTGGAGGACTTTATGCCCTGCAGCAACTTTCTAGAGCATCCTTGAAGCCTCATTGGGTGATTAGCAAATATATGTTAAACCGACAGTGTAGTATTACAATAGCCACGTGAACACAACAACTGGAGGACTTTATGCCCTGCAGCAACTTTCTAGAGCATCCTTGAAGCCTCATTGGGTGATTAGCAAATATATGTTAAACCGACAGTGTAGTATTACAATAGCCACGTGAACACAACAACTGGAGGACTTTATGCCCTGCAGCAACTTTCTAGAGCATCCTTGAAGCCTCATTGGGTGATTAGCAAATATATGTTAAACCGACAGTGTAGTATTACAATAGCCACGTGAACACAACAACTGGAGGACTTTATGCCCTGCAGCAACTTTCTAGAGCATCCTTGAAGCCTCATTGGGTGATTAGCAAATATATGTTAAACCGACAGTGTAGTATTACAATAGCCACGTGAACACAACAACTGGAGGACTTTATGCCCTGCAGCAACTTTCTAGAGTATCCTTGAAGCCTCATTGGGTGATTAGCAAATATATGTTAAACCGACAGTGTAGTATTACAATAGCCACGTGAACACAACAACTGGAGGACTTTATGCCCTGCAGCAACTTTCTGGAGAGCCCCATTGGTGGGTGATTAGCAAATATATGTTAAACGACAGTGTAGTATTACAATAGCCACGCGAACACAACAAGAATTTTATGCCTTACAGCTACTTTCTGGAGCCCCCTTCAAGCCCCATTGGGTGATTAGCAAATATATGTTAAACCGACAGTGTAGTATTACAATAGCCACGCGAACACAACAAGAATTTTATGCCCTTACAGCTACTTTCTGGAGCCCCCTTCAAGCCCCATTGGGTGATTAGCAAATATATGTTAAACCGACAGTGTAGTATTACAATAGCCACGCGAACACAACAAGAATTTTATGCCTTACAGCTACTTTCTGGAGCCCCCTTCAAGCCCCATTGGGTGATTAGCAAATATATGTTAAACCGACAGTGTAGTATTACAATAGCCACGCGAACACAACAAGAATTTTATGCCTTACAGCTACTTTCTGGAGCCCCCTTCAAGCCCCATTGGGTGATTAGCAAATATATGTTAAACCGACAGTGTAGTATTACAATAGCCACGCGAACACAACAAGAATTTTATGCCTTACAGCTACTTTCTGGAGCCCCCTTCAAGCCCCATTGGGTGATTAGCAAAATATGAGTTAAACTAACAGTGTAATATTACTGTAGCCACGTGAACACAACAACGGAAGGACTTTATGCCTTGCAACCACTTCCTGGAGGCTCCTTAAAGCCCCATGGGATGATTAGTAAATATGAGTTAAAGTAACAGTGTACTATTACATTAGCCACGTGAACACAACAACTGGAGGACTTTATGCCCTGCAGCAACTTTCTAGAGCATCCTTGAAGCCCCATTGGGTGATTAGCAAATATATGTTAAACCGACAGTGTAGTATTAGAATAGCCATGTGAACACAACAACCGGAGGACTTTATGCCTTGCAGCCACTTTCCTGGAGCTCGTTAAAGCCCCATTGGGTGATTAGCAAATATATGTTAAACCGACAGTGTAGTATTACAATAGCCACGTGAACACAACAACCGGAGGACTTTATGCCTTGCAGCCACTTCCTGGAGGCTCGTTAAAGCCCCATTGGGTGATTAGCAAAATATGAGTTAAACTAGCAGTGCACTATTACATTAGCCACGTGAATACAACTTGAGAACTTTATGCCTTGCAACCACTTTCTGGAGGCTCGTTAAAGCCCCATTGGGTGGTTAGCAGAATATGAATTAAACTAGCAGTGTAATATTACATTGGTCTCAGGAACAAAACAACTGAAGGACTTTATGCCTTGCAGCCACTTTCTGGAGGCTCCTTGAAGCCCCATTGGGTGATTAGCAAAATATGAGTTAAACTAGCAGTGTACTATTACATTAGCCACGTGAACACAACAACCGGAGGACTTTATGCCTTTCAGCCACTTCCTGGAGGCTCCTTGAAGCCCCCGTCGTTTGATTAGCAGAATATACCATGTATATGTATATATTATAAATGGTTTACAGTAATTGTGTCCTTATATTTCTTTACATTTTTAAATTATAAACAGAAGGACAGTTAGTTGTCCTTTATACATAACACATTGTACATACAACTGATACTTTTTACTTTAATCTGAGCGGTCCTTCAATTCATGGAATAAACATCTTCAGTTCATTGAATGAACATCAAGGTCCTCAACCTTTTTGACTTGTGGCCTTAGCATTGACGAAACGTTATCTGCCTGGGAGCTTGCTAAATATAACAAGGGAGAGGTGCCAGGAGTAGCCTCACGGCGCACTCGCGACTCCACGCCACCAGCGCTCGCTGCATTCCATGAAAGCACTAATCAAACGGCTGATTAAACAGCGGCGCGACCATGGGGACTGGGATTGGGCAGGTAGGGACTAGCTTACTCTGCCCATCCCAACTAATAAATAGACAGAAATGCCTTTTGCTCTGTTTTCATGTTGCAAATCTTAATACTTTTTATGATGCTAAAATAAATAATTTTTCAAAACTAACTTGACTGCAGGGTGGCATAAAATTAATACCATACGATAAACATCATTATGGTGTTTTTTGGCTGTAGCGTTTTGGTAGATTAGAGCTTTTTAGTACTATAAACATGAAATATTTTTGTACGAAGAAATTTTTATCTTAATTTTGAGTTACATTGTCTGAAATTAAACACAAGTTATAGTTCGTTTCAAATAAATATGTAACAGATAATTATTACCATAATGTGTTTGCTCCTTTGGGGATTTAAACTGAACTAAAACTTTATGAATTATAATTTTCGGAGAAGTAATTTTTGAGAAATATTTTTTTCTAAGTTTGTTAATAAAATTATATTAACAAAACTATACTAATATATAAATGCAGTTTTTCAAGTGTAGGTAATTTACATCTGCAAGTTAGTTTGCTGTAGTTTTGTTACATTTATTGGCAAGTAGATTTCTTAGATTTATTTTCAGTAGTGCACATTGCCGCAATAATGGAAATCTTCAAAATGTAGCCAGTAGTCGTAATTAAGTTTGTGCGTAATATATTTATAATGTAACTGTTATAATTGGGAGTCTTCATTTTTTACTGTCAAAAAGTGACTCTGGTTAGAGGTGTTAAGGAGAACGGTGTTGGTTTATTGCAGTTTTTATTTATTTGCATGGTTTTCAGACATGCGTAATCTTGGTTTGTGTCTGCTTGTGAAGAGAAGATAAACAATAAAATATTAAAATAAAGTTATTAATTGTAAAATCTAGGTTTGTGTACTAAAACGTGTTCATATAGTTTAAATTAGCCACCACGAGGTTGAATTAGCTGTGTTTAGCACAGTTCCTCCCACCATTGAACATTCATGAAGCCTCCCATGCTGACCTGAAGTCTCGTATCCTTCTTAATGTAGAGTTTCTCACAATGAACTATTGTAACTGCATTGAATCCATGTATTATTGTCCATTCTAGACTTGACACTTATAAATGTATTTATAGTAGATCTTCACCTTAGTGTAGAGTAATGTAGCAGATCTCTAACCGAGAGGTCATGGGTTCGATTCCCCGGGAGGTCAACAAGATTTTACAATTGGATTTGGACAATTTTCTTTTTAAAACATTTAACTTGGTAAATTTAAATGCCATTGGCATTAAAAGAACCTCCTTAAAAAAAAAAACTATTGGTGATGAGTGTGGTTCTGAGGTAAGGTGAAAATTCTCTTAAATAAAGCCTCTTTTGCAACCCTTACAATACAACATATTTCTATAGAAGATAACATAAATTTCTATATTGACAGATAAGTTTGAGAGCAACCTGGAACCTCCACTGGAGGACAGGGTGGAGGAGCTGCGACACAGGCTGCGGATAGAGGCAGCAGTAGTCGAGGGTGCCAAGAATGTCATTAGATTGCTCCAGAGCTCCAAGGTCGCGGACAAGAAAGCTCTACAAGAGGTGAGTTTTCTAGTGATTTACTTGATTTGAAACATTCTAAGGAATTTTATAAAAAAGATAGCACTTTTTATGGATGGTCTAGACCTCAAATCTGCAACTATAACCTATTACTTTAGACAATGCTGAGATGATATTTTCCTTATTGGATGTGATAAGCTGAGATAGTAATTGAGCATGCCACTAGACATTAGACAAAAGGAATCATATATTATGCAGTTACCTCATTCTATGAAAAGTCTTCATTGAAGACACATGTTTACATCAGTTTTGCACTCTCCTGACATTCACTGAAATAGTTCACCAAAGCATTTAAAAAGATTGAAAATCTATGTTGGTCTGAATAGTAACTAATAAATTACGCTTGGGATGAGAAAAGTTTCCTTTCTAAATAAATTGAAAATACATTGAAAGGACATTGTTAGTTTTATCTCCTCACTTCAATGTTATGATTTCTAAAATCATTGAAAAAAGTGTCTTTTCATCAAGTATTGGAATAATAGTCTCTTCAAAAGCTGAATGATCGGTACAAGCGTCTTTTCATTAAGTATTCAAATAGTAGTCTGATCGATTGCTGACCGGTTCGAGCTCTTCATTGTCTGTATGTTCTGACTAATCTACCTTTATATATTGTCCTTATTCATTGAATTTGTTTGTTTCATCAAATGTTTTCTTCTGATAGACATGGCCCACATTTAAAACAACTGATGATGAAATACCTGTTTGAAAAATGTTTTAAAACACATTATGAGGTCTCGTAAAAAACAAATTTGATTTGATAAGTAATTATTTTTTTATCACAGTTCCCTGGCTTAACATGAACATATAACACATCTCTTTTTACATCAAATTAATGATAAATGCATTCTACTCTGGGTGATGTGTAATAAATATTTTAATAACCAATATTTTTGGAAAACAGAAATTTAAAGTAAAGTGTTAATTATAGAAGTTCCAAATCATTTCTTATTTTTTTTATTTAAAACTTCTTAATTCACAGATTTATGCTAAGCTGGGTAAATGATTAAGAGAAGGTTCATGTAAGGTTGCTCTACGCTGTAAAAAGGTGTGAATGCGGGAGTCCCCCAAGGATCTGTCCTTGGACCATTTTTATTCATCATATCAATGAATGACATAGCTTTTAATTTACCTTGCCCATCAGTTTTATACGCTGATGATACTACACTTTTGAGCTGGAATAAAAGTTTGGATACACTGCTTGAGGACGAAACACAAGCCATAGAAACTGCATTAGAATGGTTCGAAGCAAACAACCTTGTTGTAAATAGTAACAAAACAGAAAAAAATATTTTTTCCTTGACTCACTATATTTATAAAGATGTAAAGCCTGTAAAACTGTTGGGACTTCACCTAGATAGTAGATTGAGCTGGGACCAACACATTCGAGTTATGCAAAAAATTATCTAGAGTCACATTTCTTTTACGTAAGCTTTTGAATTCTGTGACAACGAATATGCTAATTACTACCTATTATGCCTTTTTCCATTCTCATCTTAGATATGGCATTACACTATGGGGTAATAGCTGTGGTTCTAAAAAGGTTTTCATATGGCAAAAGAGAGCCCTAAGGGTAATAAAAAATGTCCCAGAAAGAGAGTCCTGTGAGCCTCTTTTTAAAGAACTACAGATAATGACTCTACCTAGCCTATACATTTACTGTTGCTTGGTTGATGTTAAAGAAAATCTAAAAACACTCAGGGTTAGACAAGAAGTTCACAGATATCCTACTAGGAAAAACCATATGATAGAAATGTTACCAATAAAATTAGAAAAAACTAGAAGTAGTCACTGTATTATGAAATTAAAGATGTTCAATAAACTGCCTTAAGAGGCATGGCATGTAACATTAAAAAGTTTTAAGGCAGTTTTAGAACATTGGCTCAAAGATAAAGCGTTTTACTCTGTACAAAGTTATTTGGCCTGTGATATTAGTACCTTAAGATTTTAAAATTAGTGTAGTACCCCCTGTTTATTTATTTAATTGTTAATAATTTATCTATTACAATTTATCCTTTTGTAAATTTTTCTGTTATATTGTTGTTAAATTTTTAAATTTTAGCTAAATTAGAGCTAAGCCTGGTTGATGAAAGAATGTAATAATTATTATCTGTAACATTGACTAAGCCCGCTAGACAAGTTTGTTAATGTACACAATATATAATAGTGGGATTTAAGCTTTAGCATAGAATGACTTTGTCGATTGCATATTTTATGTTTAAAGACAATAAACTTTCTCATTTCTCAAAAGTATATTACACTTTAATGACAGAAACCTTGACATGTTTATAAAACAAAAATTAGAGCTTTGGATGGAGATTTATCATCCTTCAGTTGACAAAAAAACGATGTCTTTTACTCTACTTTTTTTCTTATCCATTTTACATTAGTTTTCAAAAAGTAATATTTGCTGAAAATTGTACAAAGGTAAACAATGGATCATTGATGAACTACTATATATAATGATCTATAATCTATAATCAGAAATACATTGGAGAAGTGATTTAATTAAGGTAAAGCTAGTGAGAGGGCGCATCTTAAATAAATAGTGGTTGGCTTGGTTGAAAATAGACAAGATCAGTGCATTCTTGTAGAACCACAAAAAAAAACCCAATATATATATATATAACTTAAATTTAAAAATATGGAAAGCAGCCCAAAACAGTAGGTACATAAAACATTTCCAATTTTTGAAACCAAAGAAATGTTGAGTATATAAAGGAGGAAGTGGGATAAGTTCACATAACAGATCATACATTATTTTGAATCATAATGGTATTCTAGTAAATGATCCTTTTACTAGTAACTGAAATGTGCAATTATTTTTTTCCTTTAATATCACTGATAATAAAATTGTACAAATGTTAATAAATTTATTAATTTTACTTCTCTACCTCCCTGCACATTGCGTAACAAAAAACTCATTTGCACCTAGGACAGAACAGAAGAATATTAAAATAACTATATCTTCCTAAAACTAATCTTCTACAAGATTGTATGAAATGCCATTAACTGTAATAAAGTTTTTATACTATTGATTTCCAAACCACAAAAGTATATAGTTAATTTATATTTTATATCAGGTCATGTTTGTGAAGCATTAACAATTTCCAAAGTAATTCCAATATTTCAAAAAGTTGTGAATCATCAGATTTCATATTTTATACCCATATCCATTCTGTCTTTCTTCTCAAAAATCTTTGAGCGCTGTGTATGTTTTATTTTATTATTTCACAATTTTAAAATATAGTGAATCAACTCTTTGACAGTACAACATAGCTTAAGACCTGGAAAATCAACAATCACTACTGATATGGACTTTGTTCAAATCATTATAGGCTCTTTAGACAAAGATGAATATGTAAAAATGTTTCTTGAGACTTTTGATAGTCTCACACATAATACTAATAAGCAAACTCGTTACAATTGGATTATGTGGAAGAGACCTAGTACTTGTAACTAAACAGTAGATGACAGTGTATTGAAATAGATTGTTTAGAAGAAAATGTTTATGGAAATAATTGACTAAATTTGGCTTGCAATTCCATTTTATAAAACATGCAGTATTACCAGGCCCTATCCTGGGTCTCTTGTTGTTTTTAAGTTAAATTCAAGGATTACCTAAATATGCCAATATAAGTGAACTGTACATGTATGCTTTTGATATGTACTGGTAAAAGACAAAACCAATCACTAACTTTTTAACCCTTTGGCCTACTTTAATGTGAGGAATGTTTCTGTCACACAATGATACACACCAGAAATGCTAATGGAAAGCACAAGGAGAAGAATCAGTACAGGGAAATCGTAAATAAGCTATCTATACATACAAAACATCAAGTCAGGATGGCTGTGACGTCTATAGTGCTGCTCTCGCATGTGGGAGTTGGCCTTGAAGTCACGAGTTTGATTTGTACCTACAAAATGGTTTGAGATATGAAGTTGAAACTTAACAAGTTTAATGATCTTATTAGTGTACATCATAGATAAAAGTTTAAAAATAATATAATTTACATACCTAAAATAGTGGTCATTTAAAATTTTTGAAAGCATGATAACTATAAGATGTGTGATATTTTTTAAATAATAAGAATTATAAAATGGCACTTTTCAATACAAGCACTTTAGTACTATGTTGAATGTCCTACAATAAGTAATTAAAGATATAATTAAGATTTTTCAAATATAGATTTTTTCCAAATGCATACTATTGCAATGTATATTCTAATAATAAAGTTGAAGAGTTTATCTCACAAGCCACAATTTACAATAATATATGAACTGTAAAACACATTGGAATTGAAATAAACAACAAGCAACGATACCTAATTATGATTTCTTAATAAATGCTCAACATGGCTCCTCTCTGCTGGTTGGAGACTGTAAATCTCTGTAAAGTTGACTGCCAGATATCTTCTAAGGGATTCTGCTCCTTAGTAGACGAGTGAAGACCTATTGTGATCTGTATTCCGTAGTTTAGTTAATGATTAGTGTTTTGTATAGTTTTGTATTAAGTGCATGTCTTTAGTGTTAGTGAAGTTGACAAACAACATTTAGGTTGTGATTCCTGACCTAGGCGTGCCACAACGCTTTAGTAAGATTTGTTTATTTCAACCTAGTTTGTAATTATGTATTAGGTTAGTTCTTTACCTGAAGAAGAGATCAGATTGCAGATCTCGAAACGTAGTGTTACTGTTTTCTTGTTTCACTGAACGATGGCAAATGTCCGGAAAAATCCTGTTTCCTTCACATGGCAATGTCTATTGGGTGAATGTTACAAACATTCTATGTATTTTGTTTGTACCAATAAATTAAGGATATAAATTTACAATCTTTTTTGGTGGGCGATCTCTTACAAAGTATTCTTAAGTAAAACTCCTCTTTGTGATAAATGGTTGAAAAAAGCCTGAAAAAACACATTTTGGCATAATTTGGAAGTCTTTATATGTATCTGCAATTACATGTCCCTCAAATTGTTTGTACATATTTTCAGTTTTTATTTTTAAAAAACATTACATTGGTCGAAAATGACCTGCCAGCATTTGCCAACATCGTTATGTTACTGCTGTGTGTTCAAGAGTTAAATACCGTCATTTACAGATGAGATTTCAGAGCAAGTGATAGGGCATGTTTAATTTAGGTGGTTTCATAGTAATGTTTATTAGATTATAGTTACAGTCTGTAATGTTAATCTTTAAATAAACTATACATATTAAAATGTAAAAAAAACTTTTAAAACTTAACATTTTTACATTAAAAATTATGTTTTTACATACATTTTTATTATATACATTTAAAATTTTAAAAGTTTGTATTGTATACTAACTTAAAAATTAACAATTTCCTATTTATGGCAGAAAAACTATTGGAGTGTTTGTGATTTTAAAGAATAGTTTATATTTGAATGCAACAAACATATTAAAATGTTATATATCTGAACATGAAACAAATATTTTTTCTAGGGTTCCCAATGGTACTAACAGTAATAAAAATGATGTCTAAAAATAAATGAATGCGCTCACACCTGAGGAAACACCAGCTGTGAGAGCACGCGTGTGATAGATTTGCGGTGCAGTTACGCGTGTGGGTGTGGCTGGGAATAGCTCTGGCGCTCTGCCACAGCGAGTCTATCACTCTGTTTCTAGTCTTGGATTGCACACCTTTCCTTGTCACTATTCTCTTGTTATTTCTCTAAAATATGTAATCAGACCTCACCCCCAATGTGGTGAGGTCCACCAGTATCCAGTGTGAAGTCGCTGCCGTCTGCTTGTCATTGGCCCAATGCCAGCTGAGACCAAAATGTCGAAGTGGACTCGCTCGCTCACTCGGCTTGCACAGGAAGACATTTTGCAACCCAGTTTCACCAGTGGTTAGGTTAGATCGGTGCTAATTGATAGTGCATTTCAGTTTTACTGTTTTCGAGTAATTGATTGTATATGTAGTGCAGTGTTGAGATTGGATAGTCGGTTTACAAGATGTTCAAATTATTTTACTGGCTAATTTATGATTTCTATGTGGGAATTTAGAACTGAAAATATTTATTTCTTTGATCTTATGAAATGAGAATCAAAGTTAGATTAAAATAAGTATAGATGTTTTAGAATCTTTCTTTAATGTGATTAGAAATGTTTCAGAAAATTTGTCAAGACTTATTAAACACAATTTTACAGAATATTTTCAAAATTAATTTTGTTGTTTTTATAATGAGTTGAACATAACATTATGTAGAAAAGAATTCTAAAAGTGAAAGACATTTTTCAGTTTTTAAATTGTGAATTGTGAAAATGTGAACTGCACAATCATTAAACTGTGTGCTTAAGCATGGCAGGGAAGCCAAGTGACGTCGAGCAGGAATGGTCAGTGCATGCTCACCTGACTATCTCCCATGGGAACACCCCAGCCCAGTCGCCCCGTGCAGTTGCACACCCTTGTTACGGCTTCCAACGTGGCAACATCGTATTCACCACACGACCTCCGGGAGACAGCAGCAGTCTGCCTGTTCGCAGGCCTACACAGCCGTATGGCCGCCGCTGCATGAGCACGTGTAACATCACGCTGGACCCTGCACATATGCATGCTCCGCCACGCTGCCACCATACCGTTACATTGTCTTGTGAACCGAGCAAAGAGTGCGATGTGTGTGATGGTGGCAGACTCAGCCCCACTGCTACACGAAGACCCCATACCTTCACTTCACACTTCTGCACACGTGTGCCTGACAAGACTGTTGGCACCAAGACAGTGGCCTCACAGACATCTCAGATATTTTCTCCCCCAACACCTCCGCCCCCTGATAAGCCCACTAGACTTGAGGTGCCAGGAAATGAAGACAAGGAGAAACGGCCAGGAAATAAATCTCCCCGTGTAAGTAAATTTATTCTTTGTTGTCAGGTAGTTTTATGTATATATAAGTTAAGACAGATGAGAATCTTTAAAACTCTTCTGGTTTCTGAAAGTCCTAGTTTCAAAGCAAAAGATGGATACATAAAGAATTAATATAAAATAGCCTAATGGTTACTTGAATTTCAGCAATCATAGTTTATACTACAAACCAAATAAGAAAAAATGATTAGCTTTATGTTGTTCTACTTTTTTTATAGACAGCAAAACTAAAATGCCCTGTTAGTAGAAAACATATTATAGATATTTTTTTATTTTAACAGGCGAGTTTAATAATAAATAGAAACAGCTACCTTTAATTCATCATGTTGATTTGAAACTACATGCAATTACTTGACCATTTTAGATTACTTCAATGTTACTTTTGTCAGCTTTTTTAACCTCTCTAATTAACTTTTAAATATTTAATTAATCCAGTGTATTTACTGGGATAAAATAATGACTATTATTGAATTGTAAATTAATGTATACCAGTAAACATTATTTTTAAATCAAGGATTTTTTGCTCTAATAATTAGATAATATGTTGTGTCAGGTAATTTTATTTCACATAACTTTTATTAAAATTCTTTTTGCTTAAAAAATTCTTTTATTTTTATTGAAAATATAGTAACGCAATGCCTATAAGTATTACCGGTTTCTTCAAGAATTCTTATTGGTGAACACTTTGTTCATTTAAACCTTACATTTGAATAAGTTCAAATTTTAAATTTATTTCATCACATTTATTGTACAGTCTCTTGGTACATCCATTAAATTGACTAATTAAATTAATTCTAATCCTGAAAATTCTTTGTCATTGTCATGTAATTCTATATTGGTGGTCATCCTCAAAATATGAATGTATACACAAAGATATTGATTAATATATATATATATATATATATATATATATATATATATATATATATATATATATATATATATATATATATATGTATGTATATATATACACACACATTTAAAATACACTGTAAGTTGTCTAGGACCATGCTAAAATTGAGCAATAGATATGTATTCATTTAACATTATTAATTTTGAAATGTAGTCACAGTATTGATATAAACAGTAAGTTGTATAGGCATGTTTAAGATTGATCTAATTATTATGCCCTAATAAATTGTATACAAAGCATTTTTAACTGTGTAGTTTTGTTCTTGCAGAAGTTGTCAAGATCACCAGCGAGGTTGCGAGGAAGATCTCCTCTCCTGACAAAGCGTGAACAGTCAAGTGAAGCCAAGAAGAAGCAGCCACGCACTGTGCACATTGATGTATATTGTACAGGATCAGAGGCTAGTGGTTCGTCGGACGCTGAAGACCCATCGGACTCTTCACGGCAGACCGTGTTCGAGTCAGAGGAGGTGCGAGTGGTCCATACTCGGGAAGATGAGAGGTTACCTCAGGCTTTATGTCGACAGAAGCGGAGAACGCTCAGTGAGGCGTCAAGCTCCCACAGCTGTCTCGGTGGAGATACCAGTATTAGTTCCCTTTATCCGTCACAGAGGAGCTCCTTTGCCTCAGGTGTCAGTTTGGGTACTGACAGTCTGCAGACTGATAGTAGCATCCTTTCTCATGTCACCTCCAGTTGCGCCTTGTTCAGTGATGAAGTCATAACTTCATGGAAGGATACCAGTGATGTCGACTCTATCCGACAGAGTGACCTTAGCTTGGGTCGGGCAGACAGCTTCGACTATGAGAACAGCATTGATCGCTGGCGGATCCTACAGAAAGAGAAAGCTTGGGCTGAGAACCATGAGAAGACATGGAGATCACCAGAAAAGGAGCGGAGACATCACATGCAGCAGCGAAGATACCAGCAGTATCTGGAGAGGCGAGGATCCCCCTTCCCTCAGTGGGAGGTGGGAAATGATGAGGTGGAAGAGGAGACCGACAGCAGTTCAGACATCTCGGAAAACTCTGCAGGCTCTGAGATGGGGTGGACTTTTGGTGACTTGGATGAAAAGTTGAAACATGTCAAAAGAGAAGACACTGTCAGGCGAGCCAGTAGAGATATTATTTTTGTCAAGAGCGAATCAGAATTGAAAAAACAAGCGAGTAAAATACTTGATTCTGGAAGTTTAAGTGATTCTGCGGCACCATCTCCGATTCAACACAGGTTCTTAAAACGGGATAACATTGGTCCTTTTGGTGTAAAAGAACCTTCTCCTCCTAAGGCTAAACTGGAATCAACCGTAACAACTCCTTTTACAGCGATTCCGGGTAAGAAATCTGATCAAATGTCTAAGGCAGAAAAATTTGGAACTATTCTGGGCACTCTGAGGAAACCAGGACACCATGTGGGGCCATCAAAGAACCCAGACTGTTCGTGTAACAACTGCAGGCAGTATTACGAGGAGATGGGTTATCGTAACCGGACTCGGTCCTTGGGAGACATGCCCAGTTCCCAGGAAAGGGATAAGTGGAAGGCTACCCTGGATACACTTTTACAGAACAGACTGACTGAGGATTCTGGCAGTGGAGAATGGGACTTGGGCACTCCAGTCTAGACTATACTCCTGATATCCTATACCATACCGTTAGGTGTTATTTTTTTTAAAAGTATTGAGAAAAATAAATTAATTTTTTACTATCAATATTATAATCCCAGAATTTGGTACCAGTACAACCAGTATTCAACAAGGTTTGCTTGGAAAATAGTCCTCTTCGGGGTACTTTGTTTTCTCATTTTCTTAGTTGTTGGCTCTTTCACTTATCTCTTCATTCTGCATAACAAACTTCAACACTCTAACCCTATCTGTTTCTTATCCTATCTTTAAGATTTCCACTTTAGAGACTATCTCAAAATCCATTCTCACCTATCCTGTTGAGACCAGACCATTTCTTATTCTCCCCATTCTATCTTATATTGTAGTATTGATTTATTCATCATCATTAATTATTTTCCTTTCATCATTTCTATTCTTCTAGCTTCTATTCAGGAATCTCATAGAACGTAATTCCATTTCTATATTTTTCTTTGTACATTTTTATCTCTACCTCTGCTCCAGATTAAAATTTTTTATTTTTTCTAATACTTCTCTACTTTTGTATGTTCCTTTCACTAACTTCTAACCAATTAATACAACTTTTCAACCTGTGTTGCCAGTTTGATAGAATCATTTTAATTCTTTTATTTATCCAGTCATTTGAAGAACTTCATTCTCTTCATGTTCTTTCCCAAATGATTTACTATCATGAGAACAAAGTAAAAAATGTTTATAACATTTTTGTCACCTAGTACTGACCTAACCTATCTGTTGTTGGTTTAAAGTCATTTCTGGAGTCCAAAAGATAAATCACCTTCCTTATTCTTCTAAAACATACAAATAAAACAATATATTCAAGCTAAATATTAAAATACCCATTTATTTAGTCTGTAAATAAATCAGCTATTTATATAGAATGATAACACATAAAATTGTTAATATATGTTTGTAATAATAAAAAGAAAACATAAGATAAGGTATGTAGATATTATAGGATACTGTCATCATAAAAAAAGAACATTTTAATACAATTATTATAGTATAAATGTATAATATAAAATGATGATTTAAAATATTTAACATTAACATGGTTAATGGTTATAGCATGTATTACAGCATCCAATACTGGATCTATAGCATGGCTTTGTCTTCGAAATTTGGCCATCCATCTTACAGAACATTCACTACAATTACCATTCTTTTCTTATTTTAAAAGGCTCATCAGTCATCTTTTTGATATTGTTCTTCCTGTCGTCATCAGCTACAGACTGTGTTAATACCTTATCAATCAAAGTAAGCAGGATAGGCATAACCTCTGACTCTCTCTGTTAAATATTTTATCATAGACGTACAATTTTTTAATTTCTTAAAATTAACTATGTATCTTTTCATAATATTGTAGATTGAGTCTGAACAATTTGTATCTTTAAGGGAGATATTAATTGTACGCAATGCCAAGAAAATAGTTTTAGGCACTTGGGTGGACATTGTGTAAATAAAAATGAATTTTGGAATGGTTAGAAATATTTATTCCATTTAAAAATTAATTGTGCGATTGTTTTAACCTGTATTAAGAATGTAATGTTTAAACTCTACAAATTGCTCAAAATAGACTTGTGCTTAGTCATGGTCAATAGATTTGTTCTCTTAGTAATTTAATTTTTTTACTTTTTCATGTTTTTGTACTATTAAAATCAACTATTGGTTGTGCATTATAAAGTTGCCACACATAGACTAGATAAAGTTAAATGTGTCTTTCCAAGATTTAACATTTTTTACTCTTTATTCACATTTCTGTGTGTGGGACATAAATTGATCTAGTCATAATAATAAGCTTTTAAGTATGCTATCGCTTAAGTATTATTATTGTTTTTATTTTTGTTATTTATTGCTAGTGATACTTAATCTTATTTCTAAGTATATTTATGGGTTGAAAATTGTTTTGTGATTTATACAATAAAATATGAATGAGTGGAGCATTTTTGGCATTTTTATTTATTGTTATTAAATTATTTATGTTGATTGAGATGTGTCCATTTATTCCTTGTTTACTGTATTAATAAAGTGAACTATCTCAAATCTAGTTATTGCTCTAAATGGATGTTTCGCATTTACATACTCTCTCATTGTGTAAAGTGTGAAAGATTCTCAACTATAGACTAAATTCAGATATAAAAAGCTTAAACCAATTTCTTACAAGAATGAATAATTAAAGAACACTGAATTAAATGATTTTATCATAGTAAATTATTTGTCATGAATGAGATCATTTTTTGTGAGGATGATTTCTGCTGAGAACAGTCTGAATTTCTATATCTACAATACATTGCAGTATATGCATATTAAAACGAATTTAAAAGATATATATAAAAATATTGGGACCATTTATAGAAAAAATGTTGCCTTGAAATTGGATGTTATTGATTAAAAGCTATTCTTATGTTTACTGGAAAATGCATGTGGAAAATTTCAGTTCAGTTGGTATCATTTAACACATACAGTAGGGAGACTTTTAATCCTATAACCGACAGCCATTAATAATTTCCTTTATGAAAATCCCATTTTGTCTTTTTTCAGCTTTTTGTATAAGAATTAATTAAATTTATACTTATCTGCTAATACCACGAATTGCTTTAAATATAGAGTGTAACAGTATGTTTTAGTATATTTTTGTTAAATTCATCATATTTCAAAAAATTAATTAATTAATTGTTATAATTGTGCTAAAGTTTTCAATTCAACATCCGTAAAAAATAAAAAAAATTGTACAAAATTTATTATACACAAAGTTAGGTGCACAATCACACATTTATAGTTATTAAAAGAAACAAGTTTATAAAATATAGAACTACAAAAAATGTATAATTTGTTCAAGGTACCAATTACTTACTGTAAGCGTATATATTTAAAAATATACATAGATAAATTAAAAATATTATTATAAATAAATATTTTGTGCACATAAGTGCATATTGTTTTCTCTGATAGTTTTAAATTATTATATTTCGTTTTATCATTTAATAACTGCTCTGCTATGTATGTTATGTTTTTAAAATATTTGCTTTTTAAACCTGTCTTTGATTTAGGATTTGAATTCAAACATCCTCTGGACATAATATGTTTTGAAATTTAAGTTTTTTTATAATCAAGAATAAATTAAAATGTGTTATTTATAAATTCTCTGTCTAGTATATAAAGTATCTTTTCTAGTAAAAGTTTTTTGTGGCTAGCAATTTTGAATCAATTCTATCTCTGGTCAAATTTTCATTCAAGAATTTTTTTACACATTGAATCTTATTAATGTGCATCACCATGAGCACACAAACTAAATTTAGATACCTTAGATCTAATAATTTAAAGACTTAAAGTCATCGTAATTATTTTTCATAACAGCTTTATGTCAAATGTTTGAAATATCGTTCTAAGAACTAAGACATGTCTTTTACACCATAGTCCTCTTGAAACTAATGTTTTTTGACATAATAATTACTGAAAATTTTCCGAAGGGCATTGTTTGCCTTATAAAATCAAATAATTGGAAAATGATGGTTTGCAAGCTTAAGCCAATTTAAAATATCAATCAATTATTTCTATCATTGGTCATTTATGGAGAGATCAAGAACTTAGTATTTTTGTAAGAAGAAAGTAGTGTATGACAATGTGTTGCACAGGAGAATAGTCTACTATATTGTTATTTAATGTGTCATCTCCGCTGGGTGTTACAGTTTGAAATTATTCATCACTGAGGTTTGCTTACAGAAAAAGGTAATGAGAATATTATCAGGCTTAAATGTAAGAGAGAGTGGGGTAGAATATATGAGAAGAAGAAACATCTGACAACAGGGGAAGAAAACCAAACAGTACAAATTTTGAACAACATGAAATTTTTATTTTGCTTTTTGTTGTATCATGTTGTTGATACTTCAGAGAGGTAATATTTGAAGTGCTAAATATATACTAATTAATTTTGAACTAAAACATTAAGAAACAATGTTTGTTAATTTTTGTTTTAATTTTCATAATGAGACCTGTCATGTGTCAGCAAAAATTAACATGATTAGAGGTCTTGAATTTTTCAGTAAGACATTTCATGAAATTAAATTACAAACTAAATGAGTAATTAGGACTAAATGAGTAAATCAGAGTCGAAATATGGAAGCCACGATAGTAGTTAAAAATGAAATGTTTTTAGGCCCAGGCCAGTCTTTCAGAATCGTCAAGAAAGCTGGATCTGCTACGATGTTCACTGGAACTGCGGAGACAGGAGCTCCCTCCTGACTCTGCAGCTGCGGCACAGCTCAAACGGGAGCTACAGAGTGTGCAGGCTGCCAGCCCTGTGCCCTACACCACCACTTACACGAGTCTGCAACCGTTTCGAGACACGGCCAAACCCCTTAACAGCTCCCCCAGCAGCCTGAGTCGTTGTGCCGCTGTCACCGGCAAGCTGGAAGTCAGGTCAGTTCACATTGTGTAACAAATAATGTAATTGTTTTGGCATTCACCATCCATAGATTATTAAAGTCATTGGTTTAAGGTAATTAAAATCTTAAATTGTATGTTGTTGAAAAGATATTAAGTTGAAATATTTAGTTTTAAATAGTATTGCAATTTAAATTTAAATTTTACTGGAGATGTCTTTATTTATTGAAATCATGTCCAACTGTCTATAGTGATGTTCAAGTGTTTTGTTTTGGAAAAAAATACAGTGCACAAAGTTTCACTAGAATGTGTTTGAGCAATACTAATTCCATACAACAAAAGCTTAAGATTTAAAAAGTAGATTATCATATCTCACCATGCTTATTTGGAACATTTATTATGTTATTTGTTTTCTGAAAATGTTAGGGCATTATTTCATAATTCTGACAAAGAATGAGAGTGTGGATGTTGTGACAGGCTTATGGGATGTCAGGACCTGCTGGAGGATGTGCCGGGTCGCTCTCGCAGGGAGAAGGACAACTCGAGTAGTCCTGGAGGTGACCTCAAATCCTTCGTGAAGGGAGTGACTGGCCGTAGCTCCAGCAAGAGTTATAGTGTCAAGGACGAGACTAGCAGTTAGTATCTACCACAGTACACTTTTTAGTTCTTTTCTCACAATAGTATTATTGAGCAGTTCAGTTACAGGATTTGTACCAATGGTTAGATTTTGAAATTTAATATGTTTGTGTGTGTGGGTGCGTGCTTGCGAGTGTGCATGTATGTGTGTGTTAACGTTTGGAAACAAACTATCTTTTTTAAGGAGAGACTAATCCTCTTTTTACCTTATTCTGCCCTTCCTCATGGACTGCTGGCCTGTTACAAAACAGAATAAGGAAGAGAATTAGTAGCCTAGAATGCAAAGATGATAGTATTAATAAGATTAAAAAATGCAGTGTTCGCTGACAGGTTTAGAACCCACACATCTCTAATTCTACTTGAGGTCCAACAACCTGGACTGCGTGGCCAACCGGTTTCCTAAAGCCGATCTCTAATTGATCTGCTAAGCTGATTTTGTTGTTGAACTTTTAATCAATTACAAAGTTAAGATAAAAGTATACAATTTTCTATGAAATATCTATTTTTCTTGTTAGTAATGTTTCTAAAGAGCTTCAGTTAATATGTTGTTATCACTATATTTTGAAAAATCTTAAATTATAGACCAGGGACTGCAAATGTGTGGTGTGGCAACTCAATTCTACTTATAGACTGCTGATGCATTCTATAGCAGAATTATTTTCTCTTGTAATTTAGTTGCATGGTTTAAAATATTTGTCTAATTGATGTACTACACCTCACTCCTAATTTTTGGGGCATAAATCGCATATAATTTATGATCAATCTCGGTCTGAGTAATTTTTCACCCAAAGAAATCTTATAACACCACACTCTTTACACTTGACGGGATTTTCTATTTATTTATTCTATTTGCGGCATTCATGGTTTCAGGTTATAATTGAACAATGCGCGAATGTACAATGCTTTGTCTTGCACATTTTGGAGCTTACTGAACGACAGTACACACTGATGTAAACATGGTGGTGCTAATCTCTCTATTTCTCATGCTATTAGTAAATGGCGAATTTATTCTCTTGTATTCTACAAAATTCATATTTAGGACTCATTTTTTCATTTCATAGATTAATTAAATATTGCTGATTAAAATATTAACATTAAAACATTGATATGATGTGACACTGAATTTAGAGGATGCAATGGGCCTAAAAATTAAATCACAGAGGTAATAGAACCTATATGGAGGATAGGGGTGGCTAAATATTATTTTTGCTGGGTTGGGACACCATTAGTGAGTCATCCAGCTTTAATTAAGCTTAACACAAAACCCTTCTTCTCACAATTGTATATATGATCAGTATAAGAGCTAGAAGCCAAGAGAGGTATTTAAAACAACCATATGCCTTAAAAAGAACAGCAAAGTTAAACCGGAAATCAAGTTAACGCACAAGCAAATGCACCCGTTGCAAATTGCCACATTTTTACAATATTATATGCAGGAGTTTGATTTTTCGTCAAAGAAGGCTAGGAAATCCTCAGTCAAATATCCCTCCATGTGACCTTCGATACAATAGGATTTGCTGACTAACTGCAGGGGCGTGCATTACCTTCCTAAACTCAAGACACTACCCCGATTGTGAGCAATTTGCTAACAGTGCGTGCTACACATAGGTAAATGAAACTATGACTTTGCATGATGTTGGGATAAAATTTCTAAAATAATATTTAATTAATATTACTAAAGATTATCAACACATTTATTAAGGTAAGATACCAAGCAATACTCAAAGATATCTTATTAAAAGAATGTATTTTATAAGAGTGAGAGACAATCTAACAAGATATGAGCAAATTGCTACAGTGCATGTCATTGTGGAAATAAGTAAGTGTTTGTGCTCATGTACTAAGAACAGAAGGTACACTGGTCAGCTTCCAGAACCAACCTATTACTGTAGCTGTAGTTATCTGGAGGAGGTTGGCTCAGTACCGTTACTGGACCAGTCAACAAAATAAAAGTGGCAAATGCCACAACATTACAATTAATTTATAAAGAAGTAACTAAATATAGTATATATACATTTTGCAAACTAGGGTCCTTTTATCAGTAATTTAAATGTATTAGCTTTGGGAATATACCAGGCTTTGTAATATTGAATTTCTTATGCTACTACTTTGTTAATAATTCTCCAAAGAATATTAATTCATCACAAGCTTCTACACAGTATGAAAATTGTAAGGAGTTTGAAAGTACGCTTTAATAGCCCTGATGCTGTGGTATGACAGAGATAAGGTTGCTGTGTTCTTTGTTGCAGATGAGATAATGGCAGTGATCAAACTGGATAACCAGACAGTAGCCCAGACCAGCTGGCGCCCCTGTTCCCAACAGGCCTGGGATCAGAGGTCAGATGATGTTGTTTTTAGCTAATAATTCTAAATTCTTCAACTGTATATAATGTTCTAAATATTTTAATAAGTCACATATAATCATCGTAATTGCAGATAAAAGTCAAATCTTTTAAATCCAGAATCTTTCAATGTTCTTACAAGTACAGCAGACCTGTAACCCAAACCTCCAAATTATCCGCTCGTTTCCGTGATACTATTACATTATATAAATTAGAATGGAATCAATAAGTGCTTAAAAATGTTATAGATTGGTCTTAATGTCATGTATTTGATGTGATAAGTAAGTCTGAAATGATGTTATTGATCTCCACTGGCAGTGTAGCTTAATTGACGTGTTTCAAAATACATTGTTTAAGTTAATTGAGAACACACAATTGTACAGTAGTTCACACTAGCAGCTGAACAGCTGGTGAAATAGGAATTTTATATCAATTTGGTTGGCAGAGCATGTTGCGTGCTGCCAGACGGCTGTATCCACCGTATTAGTTATCAGTATATTGGAGGTGTTTGTGAAAGTTGCTGCCACTGATTTGTACATTACAGTATTTTTGTTGTGTGTACAGGAAAAAATGGTTGCTATAATACTTTAATATGTTACGGTCACAACCTGGTACATAATTCTGTTTGGTGTGAACGACATCTTTCCATTAAATTTACTGATATTTACCAACTAAACATGGAGTGTGGGTTAATTGGATTGTACAGCCTTTTATCATACGACCTGCTGTCAGCCACATTAGACAAAATGATCAGAGGTCTACTGTCTCATATCAACCCACTAGAGTCCTTATCCGTGTCGTCTGGATTATGCATACAGTGATGGTGTTAACATACACATGCATTATTGTTTAATTTAGAAAAAAGTTAGTCTTAAGTAAAGAGCAACAGTAAAAGTCACTTTGAAGCTCACAATAGTGTATAAGCATTATCGCTTATTAACTCAACAGTGATGTAGCAAGCAAGAGATAGTCTTCTAGTTGAAAGTTCCACCATTATTTCAGTTATTAACAATCTTAAGAGTCAGATTAACTGACAGCCAACTTGTTTTTAATTCCATAAAAGCAATGTTAAACCTCAACCAAATATAATTTTTGTCCCTTATTTTTAACGGTATAGTTATATGAAAGATGTCTCATTTAAAAAGTATTATTATGTGTATCCAAATGCTGTTTTTTTAACAATTTTTATTTTTGATCAAAAAACAAATCTTAAACTGTTTGTGCTACATGGTTTAAATAATTAAAAAGTAGAAACAATAGTAATGAAAAACTAAAAGCAGTAGAATAAGTATTAATAATATTTTCTTAATTGAGACATCTACCATATTCTGCAACTAAACATAAGGATGTAAAAGTGTTTAAAATTAAAAATTTTTTCTGAGATAAAATTCAAGGTCATTTAACTACATCCGATTCAAAACTGTTTATTTTGTGTCTATCCTACTATGCAATTGTGAAGTATTATAATTGGATAGTTATAGCACTGTATTTTATATCAATTAATGAAAAATCTTCATTGCATGATTTATTAACATTATAACTTGCTAGTTATGTCGGTTGTAAAAAAAGTACACATACAAACGTAATTATTTCATGGTTTGGTTTCTGTTAAAAAACTCATGCATAAAGGATGCTTACTTTAGATATGGCAGAGAAATGTCACCTTACTTTTGTTATAGGTTCTCGATAGAACTGGACAAGTCACGAGAGTTAGAAATTGGTGTATTCTGGCGTGACTGGCGCTCTCTCTGCGCTGTCAAGTTCCTGCGACTGGAAGAGTTCATAGATGACATTCGCCATGGCATGGCCCTGCAGCTGGAGCCCCAAGGGTTACTCTTTGCTGAGGTAATTAAAAACTTCATGGAAGGGCTAGAAAATGATGCTTCTACGTTGTACAAAAATCATCCTCCATCGGTTAAACTCTGTTTAATTTTAATTCGTAAGAATTTATCTTCTTAATATTATCAGTCAAAATTAATGTCAACAGTTTTTAATTATGGTATGAATAGAATTTAAAAATTCGTCTGATTTTTTGAAGCAGTATGATGTCATTTTTTATTGTACTATGAGAGCGTTCCCATTTGTATTTAGGATCTGTTTGAAGCTATTTTACCTACAGATGTTGATGATGAATGACGTTTTACATCAATTTATGGTTACAGGATAGTACATGAGCTGGGTATCTGTGACAATCATATACAAATTTTGTCACATTTATGCAGTTGAGATAATTCATAGCAATCACCAGCCTCATAAAAAGAAGTAAACGTTTGGAATTTTCAGAGAGACAGTAAAAAGGCTGTAAATTTCTAATCTCAAATATCAGAAAATGATTGCCAGTTGATGTCCTGAGTTCTTTTTGCATGTATACAATTGAAATAAAATTGCATTCTTACCAGCTTCAGATATTAGGTTCAAGCATTAAAAATAGCACATTGTATATTAACAATAAATTTGTATTGGAAAAAACATCCTGCAATATTACTAAAATTCATTGCTTGATTACTTTTGTTTACTCGAAACCACATTATGAATGGTATATTTATTATGATTGTTAATTCATTTTAATTGCAGACTGCTCTGTTAAGTTTTGAAACTAAATTAGCTAATTTACGTCCAGACTTAAACAGGCTCAACAATCGACAATTTTATTGAGCATTTTCTGAACATTATACTGTCATTCATTATACTTAAGATATAAATAGTTTGCATACATTTCTGGAATATGACTGTTCTTATCAGATAAAGTTCTTGAACCCAATGATCTCACGGAAACCAAAACTACAACGGCAACGCAAGATATTCAAGCAGCAGGTGAAGAACTTCCCTCGAGCTAAGCAGATGAATATCAATGTGGCAACTTGGGGACGGCTGCTGAAACGATCCTCGCCATCCATCCAACATGGCCGTGCCCACTCGGAGAGCCCCCCTTCTGTTGGTGAGCACCACTGCCTTTACAATTAAGTGTTACCAAGTTGATGTCTCGGAGAATCTGGGATATAAAAACATATTTTAGAAGACATTGACAAATGAGGAAATCTTTTATATACAATAAAAATTTATTTTCTTGTAGTCTGCTATTAGAATGTTAAAACTCTGGTACCCATCATATCACATTCCATTCCAATTAGTCAGAAAATAGATTATATTAAATATCGTTATGAACATAGAAATTCAATTTGAAACTATACAATTTAAATAATGTCATACTGATAAAACTTTTAGAAATGAATCGTGTTTCGGAGCAAAATAAGATGTCATTTATTTAACTACCCAGACAGAATGGTTTAGTTATTATTAGTATTGTATGCATTTTACTTTATAACTCAAATGATGGTTTGAGTGTTATTAGTGAATTACTTAAATATGCAAGCTTGTTTGTCCCTAAAATATTAAAATATTTTAAATTAGTATAATTCTGAAAAAGTAAATAAAATTCAGTTTATTGTAAATACTATTCTACTATTTTTGGTAGTATTGATAAATGTGTTTAAGTGTGAATATCACTGTATAATGTATTTGTTGTACAGGGAGTGAGGTGGAGGAGAAGACAGAAGCTCCTGGTGAGGCACCAGAACCTGGGGTGGCAGGGCTAAGTGGGGCTAGACCGTTGGGACTAGGGGTGGCAGTGCTGCCCCCACTCCCTCCTGATAGTCAGCCCTTCCTACCCTCTGCTGTAGCTAAGAAGCGGCCCCCCACCCTGCCGACAGTGCCCCCACCACCACCTCCACCGCCACCTAGACTGGACCAGGAGGTATGTACGCTACACTGCTCTGCCTTCTATACAATTACAATTACACTTTGTTGTTTTATACAATTTCCAATTTTCTACTATGAATATATTCTTACAATTCATACTTAACAGTCAAATATTTATCAAACAGAAATATATATAAAAATAATTTTTATCTTCTGAAATTAATGAAGGCCGCATAAACTGTTCAATGTAAATATTTTTACTATTATTATGGTATTAGACCACTATTTTAATTTGTAAGTTAAATTTTTGGTGAATTGAAGAAAGACTAAAACTTTTGCACATACCAGTCAATTTATCTTAATAATAGTTTTTATAGATATTTTAGGTGTGCATTTTAATTGCACACAGTCAAATTTTCTACCATGAACATATTAAAATAATTATCAAAATAATAAAAACTAAAGCAATAAATAAGTAAGTGATATTATAGATAAAATATATTATCAACCTCTATTAATAATGTTTTATTCCCGACATAATTATGAAAATTTTAAGTTTTGTCTTTTGTCTTTTTCAAGGATCAGAATATCAATAGAGTTCAGTCCCATTATAAAAGAAGTTCTGATTTTCATTCATATTTAACGCAACCTTTTCAAATGTTTGATGATTTATAAACATTTTCCATTGTTATTTGGTTACATTGAACATTTGATCTTAAATAGTTTGTTTGAAATAAGTTAGTAATTGTTCTCTTTCAAGTGATACATGTCACGAAGGGGTTGTAAAATTTAAACATATTGATTTGGGTCGTTGTTTTCATGTTGTTTCAGTTTTTTATATCTAAATTCTTTACAAAATTAGAATGGGGTACATTCTATTACATTTATTCAAATTCAAAATTTCTGTATTTACACATGTACAGATTACAAGAATAATGTGAGTATAAATTTATACACTCCAATTACATGACTATATACAAATTTGTTTAAAATAAGACATTAACTGTGGCATCACCTTGTAAAATGTACATACTTAAGATAGCAAGACAAAATGAAAATTCTGGATTAATTCTAATTAATCACTGTATATATTAATGTAATAGCAGAATTCACTGACAGCATGTTTTTTATCCATCTCTATGCTTTTATCTACTGGCTTCTTTTGACCTCTATTTTCCATTTAGTATCAGCTTTAGTAATATTAACTCATTTTAACTTTCCTTCTTTGTTAAATACTAAATTTCTATTTTTCAATTTACACTAAGGCTTTCTGTCACATCAAAAGCATGTTCTCTTCACTAAAACATTTTCCATATATTTTCTCACATTTTCATTCACAGCAGACTAACATATAATCATGAGTCACACCAATTCTCATAAATCATTTCACACAACTCTGCAACCATATCATTCGTATTATAATAATTTATATGTTGGAAGTATTAAACTTCAGACGTTAAACTTCTTTACGTATACGGTTGAAAATTTACAGATTTTGTTCACGTCATGCAATAAAAATATACAACAATAACAATTAAAATAATATAAGCATTTGAATAGTATTGTAATTGTTCTCTGAAATCTTTATTACTGGATTATATTGTTTTAGTGACTGCTGATACAGAAGTTTGCTAAAATAAAATAATTGATCTCAGTTATTGATACAACATTTTGTTGACTTTCACCAAGATTATTTATTGAAACAATCATCACCAGTTCATGTATTATTTCATGACCATTGTAACCCATAAACAGTACTTTATTTCTCCAAAACACTAAATAATAATATAATATAATATATAATAATAATAAAAAATGTATAATATTATATTATACATTTTTTATACAAGAATTATGTATATTTTGTTTACTGTAGCATATGAACAGTACAATACATTTTTGGCAGCTTGTAGTTTTTGTGTAAGTTGGCTTCAGTGTGCCTTTGTGTAAATGTTATTAAATCTAGTTTGGTTCTTAGAAAACCACAAGCTTTGTTGTCTTTAAAAGCGACGTACAATGCTTGTAAACTTAGCTTTTTGTTCTGATTCAAACACACACATTAAACCTCTGTGAAAATTCTTTATTTATAGTAGTAAAAAAATGTACTGAAATCTAAAAAACCAATAAGGTTTGGCCGAGCCAGTTTTCTGGCGGTGGCGGTTTTTGTAGTTAGAATCGCACTAGGCTGTTGCATGTTGCAATGTTTGCACTGGCCGTTTGCGTTTGCAGCTGCAGAGTGCCTTGCGGGAGTTTGACTTTCTGCAGGAGGAGGAGAGAGAGCGGAGTCGTGCCTCTCAGCCCCCTCCTCCCCTCCCCCCCACGCCCTCGCCACAACCCTCTCCACTTATTGAGTTTCCCCAGGAAGAGGTATTGGCCTTCTGTACATTGTCGTTCTCCTTGCATGCTAGTGTATTGTAGAATATAGTCATTTTGTTGTATTTAAATTTATACATATCACTGTTACATACTATTGCGCCATAGTGATGTGCAGGTACATTTTTATTCAAGTCAATATGTAAATTGTTACATAATTTTTTAAACTTCTAGAAGTCCAAAAAAATTCAAAAAATTATACTGAGTGTATCTATAGCCACTTGATGGGATATTCAGATTAAAATTCATTTTAATCATCAAAAGTACAGCACAAAACATTATACAGATTAAAGGCATGAAGACAATAAACAAAAATAAAACTAACTTCAAATTACATTTACTTCCAAACAAATTAATACAACATGAATAAACTAGAATTGAAACAATAACTTAACTGAAACAAATTTCATATCCCTGATTCAAGATACCACACTAAAAACTTGTTATGCAATTCCAATTTAAAGTTAGTTTATTGACAATTAAACATTTTTTTGTATAAAGAAGTAATTTGTGTTTATTAACACATAAACACAAGAAGTTATGTAATATAAAATAAAAATAAAAGCTAGAAATATGAATTAAATAAATAACTTATGAAAACATTAATGGGTAATTGAATGTAGCTTAAAAATGTTTATGTATCTTGAAAGAATGTAATATATTAATTTATGAAACCAATAACAATAAAGTCAGAATAATTAATTACTAAATTATTAATTCACAAAAACCCATTCCTAGTTTTTCCTTATCTGAATAAGATTCCAAATTTTAAAAGCTGGGCTTGTGTAATAGGTCATTTAAGTCAGATGTAGTGAAACAACCTGGAGTTTTTCTCCATAAGAACAATGTTAAATCTCTCGCTTTTTTACATTAAAAAAAAAAAAAAATATATATAATTAATACACATCCAAAGCTTTTTAGTTTTTCATGTATAGTGTATACTTTTGAATATTTAAATGAAGGAGTACAAAAAAGTTTCAGATATTTTCTAGATATTGTAAATCAAGAAATTTAACATTTGTATTAATGTATGGGATATTACTTGAGAATATGTAATGTGAAATTATACATATATATCATTGGTATGCTACATTTTTTATGGTAAGTAAGTCTTACATAACTTATGTTTTTTTTTTTTTTTTTAATTCAAGTCTGCTGTTGGAACCAGAACTAGTTTTCTTTGGTTGCCTTGTTGCATCTTTAAAGTAAATTGAAATATATAACACAAGTAAATAAAGTAATATTTTTTCCACAAAATTCTGAATTACAATCTTTTAAAGACTATACTTGACATTGATAATTTGCTACTTAAGGTATATACATTTCAATGATTATTTATTAAGAGGTCGTGTTATATTCAATTACGTCTTTACTAAGGTACAAAGCTTAGTATATTATGCACTTAGAAGAAGAAAAATAAAAAAAATAATAGATGAAACCAGTACAAGATTAGAACAAGGAATAAAGAAATAAAAATGTTATGCAAGTAAACTAGTTCATGCAATAGTTCAGTGAATTTCTATATTTCTGAGGAAGAGGTAGTTGAAAAAACCTTCAGCCAGTTCAAGATACAGTGTAATAAATTGAAATATAAATTTCATTGCTTGTGTGGTAAGTTTTTAAATTGTGTGTTTCTACCTTCAGAATAATGTTATTACTCAAATATTAAAATAGATAACCTTCTTCTACTTCAAATTGCATAGGCACCAAATTGGAATTTTCATTGTGACAGAGGTGAACATAAATGGAAAATTATTTTCCCACTGAGTGCTTTGTCAATTATGAATACTAAGAACAGGTAACAATTAATATTAGATATCACAAAACAACAAATGACTAATAAGTCACACGTAAACTTTCACCATTCCATTAATAAAGTATAAATTATGACTCACCTTTATTGTAATTTTTATGTCAAACTAAAGTTACTTAAAATCACTTTTGAAAAATGGTGGGCCAAGTGCTATCATACTTGGATGAGTAACTTTCTTAAGTATTATCGTCAGGCTGTGTTTTATTTCTATTATTTTGGCCTATCAGATATTGTTATGTCAAAACCCTGTTTTTATTCCCATTAAAGAAATATGTTATGTAAGAGAGTATAATATCAGCCTGTGTCTTTAGTAAGTCTTAAACAGATTGCAACTCTTACACTAACATCGGCCACTCTTTTGTTTGCGTCATGTCAATCCACTTACTAATTTGAGTTAAACGTTTCCAGTAACTGAAAAGATTTTTTTTTATTAATTAGAGTAAAGTGACGTTACGTAATAGTCAACGTTACATAATGTCTTCTATTTAAAACTTTTAAAATTTTTATGAACAAGAGGCTGATCCCTTGCCTTATTCTGCCTGTCCTTATGGGCAACTAGCCTATTTGAGGGTCTTAGCAAACAGAATAAGTAGAGTTTATATAGTACAAGGTCAATGCTACTGATAAAAAGTGTAACAGTCACGGACAGGATTTGAACCTGCGCTATCCAAAGTTCAACACTCAAGATGTTCAGGTATTGGCCCATCCAAAATGCATTATAATGTTGAAATGCATTTTTGATACCTATAAAAGCTAACATGAGTAAAGCCTTATTTTAATGAGCAGCAACTCAATTATAACTTTAATTTATATCAATGTTGTGCAGTTTGTTTAGTTTGCACCATTTATTAGTGTCTTTCTTCTTTGTTTCACACCTGGATTTTTATTACTAAGACTCGTATGCTGACTTGTCAGTTCCTAATATTTTCGATAATTATAGGCAATTGGTTTATAATGCCCTTAGTTAACTTGAGATTTTGAGTAATTAGTAGTATTCTGTTTGAATCTCAATTTAGGATATTTTCCTTATTGTAAAACGTACTTGAATACATACTCACACATCTCATTTTGGTAATAATGTAAGTCTTTCAATGATGGAGATTTAATTTTATTGTACGTTACAAATCACTAAAAATGTGGAAACATTTGTTTCTTATTTAATAGTAAATTAGGAAGATTATTAGGAAAAAATTTAAGCTTAAAGGAATATATTATTATGGTTAAGATGTAATGTAAAAAAATACTGAGTAACCTACAGAGCAGTGTCTACAGCTTGATGTTTGAAAAGATATTTTAATCACTATTCAAGTTTTCAATGCTCATTCAGATCACTACCATTAGTAATTTCTAAACTGTATTACAATTCATTTGTAATAACCTATTACACTTTTATAATTTAAAATCCTTATGAACAAAAATATAGTTCTTTCAAAAAAACCTTGATGAAAAATTACTTGATTCATTTAGCAGCAAAATTGTCCTATATAGCTATGTCCAAAACTTAACTTATGTCGTAATACAAAACGTGTTCAGAAAGTAAGTACCGTTTTAAAAACAAACAATTTTTTTTCAACACTATTTTTTGATATAGTTTCCACCGATGTTCAAACACTTGTAGCAGGTGACCAATTTGTCTATATACCCTCTTCGTAGAAGGTTCCCGCAAACGAGTGTAGCCACGACTCCATGGCGGTTTTCACTTCATTGTCGGTTTCAAAGTGTTGGCTGCCTAGCTTGTGCTTCATGTGCAGGAAAAAGTGCTAGTCAGACAGTGGCTGTAGGGCGGGTGATTGAACTGCTCCCAACAAAATTGTCGACCCAATGTTTAAGTGTCACCTGAGGTTTAGGGCCGAGGATTGTCATGGAACGTTACTGAACATTCTCCGTTTGTTTTGAATTGCCCGCCTTAGTTTTCTTAAGGTTTCGCAATACCTTGCCGCATTAATGGTTTCACCTCTTGGGGGGAAATACACCTTTCCATTCCCAAAAGACAGTGCACTTGTTTTTTGTGAAGACATTGTGTCTTGAATTTAGTTTCTTCGGGGATTGGGTGTGTCGCCACTCCAATGACTGCTGTTAAGATTCCGGTGTGACATGACGGTCCCAAGTTTCATCACCTGTTGCTATTTTGTTTAAAAAATCCTCGTCATCATCACTGTACCGTGTGGGAAAAGTCAAAGCACTTCCGAGTCTCTCGGTTTTGTGCATGTTAGTGAGCATTTTTCGAACCCATCGGGGACACAGCTTGTGATAACCGAAGCGGTCTGTAACAATTTTATACAAAAAAGTGTGTGAAATTAGTTGCGTTTAGTCAGATAGCATTGTCATAGTGAAATGTCTGTTCTCTTGGATTTTTTCGTCAACTGCCCTTACCATATCATTGGTGACGAGAGAAGGCCAACTGCTCCGATTCTCATCATGCACATTTTTTTCGAGTGCCATTGAACATTCTAACCTACTTTCTCACCACTCCTTCACTCATCCTATCTTCCCCGTAAACGTCTCGAAGTTAACAATAAATTTCAGCTGGTTTCACATTCCTTGTGTTCGAAAATCTTATTACAGAACGAATCTCACAATTGGTGGGATCACTAATTGTCTTAAACATTTTAAACGTTCAGATAAAATTGAAAATACAACGTAGGACAACTAAAATGGCGTGAGTCGATAGCCAGTGAACAAGGACGACTAGTGCGCATGTGCGGAACACCGATTGCAGTGCTATGGCAGCAGTAGAATGAAACAGTACTAACTTTCGGAACACGCCTTGTATTGCTATGTGCAAAACTTAACTTTTTACTGGAAAATGATAGCCAAGCTGAAAATATTTGTAACTTTTTTGTTGAAATATATTTGCATAGACCTGCATATTAATTAAATTTAACCTCTATAATGTCAAGTTATCAACATTTTAAGTTAAATAAAAAAATGTTTTGAAGTGATGAAGATTGCATAAATGAATAATTTTAACACTATTGTACATCTGTACTTTTAATTTCATTAAATTAACCTCTTTTGCTTGAATTATTTCTAAATTGAAACCATTAAGTTTTGAAATATACAGTTTACTTTGTAGAAATGGAAGTCATGAAGATTTCAGTTTATAAGGTTTATTGCACAGTTTTTATAACCAGTTTATTCATGTTTCACCCCAATTAATTGTTTAGGATTTTTACGTTGAAAGTCAAAAAAAGTATTGATATATAAACTATTTTATAATAAAATATCAATACACACACACACACACACACACACACACACACACACACACACACACACATATATATATATATATATATATATATAAGTTGCTAACTGTGATTGTAGGTTTGTACAAATATTTGTGAAAAGGTTAATTATTTACATTGGCATAGTAGTCTGCAGTTTATTATGTTAAAATCTTAGAAAGTACATGCTATGAAAATTTTCGTTTTTACTTTTTCTATAGCATTTGTGTAATTCATAAATTAAATGTGTGATCACGAACAAAATCATTTTGTAAAAAGTTGGGAGTTATAGTGTTAATATTAACAAATGATTTTATGTTATCATAAGTTTTTACATAAAGCGCCCTTCTTCTATGTAGCAACTCACCATAATAAATCTCGTCTTTTTTCCCCACGTTACCATTGGCAACTCTAGATATGTTGATTACTATAAATTTAGTAACTTTTACTATTTATTTTTGGGATATTTCACATGTGTAAAACAATTTATATTTATTCGTTTTTTACAACTGAAAAATACTGTATTTGTGAATTAGGGACATTTCAATTTTACTTTTAAAATTTTTATTCAGTTAACAACTAAATAACCTTCTGTGATGTTGTAGCCAGAGTTCCCGCGTGCACCGGTACGCACTCTCGAGTATCGGGACTCAGCATACGAGTCACGCAGACACTCTCAGTTCTCCGGCATGTCCATGGACAACTTCCGTTTGCTCAGTGTGCTTGGAAGAGGACATTTTGGAAAGGTATTTCATATAGTTTTTGTAATCCAGGGTGTAACGTTAATCTTTCAGTTATACAAAAAATTAGTCGCAACTTAAAACTCAAAATCTCTAATACTTTACTTGGGTTGTAACAGACCATCTAGTGTTTGTTAAAAGTCAAATGATTAAAAACACGTTACATTTCGGCTCTTGTTGCAGGTGATTTTGTCACAGTACCGAAACACTGGAGAGTACTTTGCCATCAAGGCACTCAAAAAGGGAGATATTATCGCACGTGATGAGGTGGAGTCACTCTTGTCAGAGAAGCGGATATTCGAGGTGGCCAACACTATGCGGCACCCCTTCCTTGTTAACCTGTTCGCATGCTTCCAAACTGATGTGAGTATGGCTTTATTTATACAAGTACAAAATTACGAGGTAAACAAAAAACAGCGATCATCTGTTTCTTTACTGCTAAACAGTGGATGTGTACACATTAACCCATTAGCCACTCAATATTTTTGTGCCTAACTTCCTTGTACAAATCAAATTAAATATGCAAAAAATGCAAGGGTTTAGCAAAACTCTCACAAAACATTCAATTGTATTGCTATTTGGTTGACTGAGCCATTGTTTTTAGCTAATGAAACAGGTTATAATATACTGGTTATAATATAGGTTATAATTTATAGGCACTAAAGGATATAACATTTTTTTTAATTTCTAGAATCATTAAAATTTTTTTTGTAAATTTTGAAAACAAGAAATTGTTTTTAGTGCAAAACACAGTTGTAATCTATGATATTTGGTGTAGCTTTATAGGAAATTTAATTCTTTAAGTGAACAATTTTATTTCATTGATTTATCTTATTTTTTTCAATTCTACGTGTATTTGTAAAATGCAACTTTTGTATACTTCTTACACAAATCCTAGCAAACACGCAAAAAGCGTAAGGGTATAGTATTATACCCTGATTCACATTCTTTTCTGGGATTAATACATATTTATATGTTCTTTTGTTTAGTTTTAATACATAAACTGTATTATTTGAGCCCATACAACGTTTAAAAAAATATTTAATAACGCATGTTGTTATCACAGTACCATATCATGATCAGTATTTTGGTACTGCGTCGGCCGTCATTAGACGGTACTGTGATAAGTGGTTAATGGGTTAAAGCAGTAGACATGCAGCTATGCATGAATAAAGAAATGAAATAAAAATTGTTTACAAAATTACAAAGATTTCCCTTCTTTACAATGAAGAATAAAGCAACGTTGTTGCCTAACGTAATATTTTACCCGCCACACTCCTCCTTTATGTGAAATTAACACAAAGTCAATTCATTACATGTGTTGGTAACTTCCTTAAAAATGACATATAATTAACTTTAAAGTATATTTTGTTTATTTACTAGTTTGTTTATTCTGTATTTCCTTGTGATTATCGTTACCCATAAGTTCAATGTAAAAATGTTAGAATATTACTTAATAGTGTTCTTCCTTTGATCGAGAGAAACCTGTGAAATTTCAAGATTCATATTACTTTCTATGAAGAGTTATCGTACAGACAATGAAATGAGTTTTAAGGATCAGTTGGGTTCTTCTTAATACACTGTTATTCAAACCTGTAATGTTTGTCTAATGTTGTGTTTTCTACTGTTCAAAATAGCAAATTGAAATATCTTTATAATGAATAATATATACTTGGGAAAACATAGTCATTCATGTCAATTGAAGTAATTTTTTGCTACAGGCACACGTATGTTTTGTAATGGAGTACGCTGCAGGAGGAGATCTGATGATGCACATCCACGCTGACGTTTTCACAGAGCCTCGTGCAGTCTTCTACGCTGCATGTGTTGTTCTCGGTCTGCAGTACTTACATGAGAGCAAGATTATCTACAGGTACAGTAATTTTTTGTAATAAAATTTCCCCTGAAAGAAAATGTCGAATGAATATATATGAATCCCAGCCATCAAATACAAGGGCTATCCAGAAAGTAACAGCCGGTTTTTTATTTAAAAAAATTAATTAACTGAAATAGGAACATTTTATTGTATACACTTAAAAACTACACTCTTAGGCTATTTTTCAACATAATCTCCAAATTGAGATATTTATCATAATGTGACACAAGTTTTTTGATTCCAGTTTTGTAGAAATCTGCCGCTTGTGATCTTAACCACTAATTAATGCCAGCATGAAGTTCAGCGTCTCTATCGAAGCGCTGCGTTGTGAGCCAGGTCTTCATTGCTGGTGGTAGTGGCTTGGTGCCAGATCTGGGCTATAAGGCGGATGATCAAACACTTCCCAATCAAAATCATCCAAGACGTTGTGTACGATTGGCTGTATGGGAACATGCATTATCGTGAGAAACAAAAATTTTGAGCTAAATTTTCCCCTACACTTGTTTTATATTGATTGCCATAGCTTCTGCAATGTCTCACAGTACCTCTCTGTGTTCATTGTTGATCCTCGTTCAAGGAAATCAACCAGTATCACCCTTAGCAGCCCAAAAAACAGTTGCCATAATCTTTCTCGCTGACAGACTTTGGGGACATTTCTTGGTTTTTTTGGAGAATGTGTGTACCCCCATTCCATAGACTGCATTTTTGTTTCACAATTATTTCATCACTAATAACAATAAGATGGAGAAGTTCGTTGTCATGTTTGTCGTATTCATCAAGGAAACTTAACAATGCAGCAAGTTAACAAGTCTTTGTTTTTGTGATCTTCCGTAAGGATTTTTGGAACCCACCTGGCACAAAATTTGTGGTATCGAAACGTCCCTGCAACAATTTCTTGACGTAAAATACGTGAAATTTGTAAGAAATGTTCTTAGTTATTATGAAACGCGATTCTCACAAATTTTTTCATTAATTTTTAACATAAAATCTTCAGTCACTAGGTTAGGCTGACCACTACGACTATCGTCATGAATATTGGTATGGCCATTTAAAGTCAATACACCACTACCTTACTCTGCTTTTAGTTATTATTCCATTTCCATAAAATTGGCGATATATTTCTATTGGTTTATGGTTTTTTGCTAACAAAAACCTTATCACTGAACTCACTTTACAAGTGGCGGGATTTTCAATTGCAGCAAACATTTTAATTAATCATAGTGAGTAAAGTAAAAGATACAGATCGCACGTGACTACAACTCGATGTGTACTGAATGTCAGAGTGTTTTGACACCAAGATGGCGGCTGTAGCCCCGCCCAGTGCTGCACCATTAAAAAAGTCTGTTACTTTCTGGATAGCTCTTGTATTTTCTACATCAAACTTTCTGAATATTATCTATTGGATAGATGAGGATTTTTCTATCTGTCTTAGTGATTTTTTTATATTTCATGTAAATTTAAGTTACTGTTTTAAATGTGTTCTAGATAGAATTAAACTTAAATGATTATATTGTAATGATTTTCCACAGATACCTCAAAATGTTTCTATTGCAAAGCGTACTGTGTTTAGAAACACTTCTTAATTGAAAAGAATGTTTAACCCATTCTTTTTTGAAGATCATAACATTTCAGCAGTAGGCTTATATACATTTTAAGTCAAACAATGTGTATAGCTTAAAAATTGTCTATAATTGTTCATTATAATATTCTTCAGAATGTTATGTCTCTCACAATTTCAACAGTCATTAGTTATGATTTATTTCATAATATCTCATGATACTCATGTTTTGCATTGTCCATCAGAGACCTGAAGCTAGACAATTTGCTGCTGGATACAGAAGGCTATGTGAAAATCGCGGACTTTGGTCTGTGCAAGGAAGGCATGGGCTTTGGTGACCGCACGGGTACATTCTGTGGCACCCCGGAGTTTCTGGCGCCCGAGGTGTTGACCGAAACGTCCTACACACGAGCTGTGGACTGGTGGGGCCTCGGTGTGCTCATCTTCGAGATGCTTGTCGGAGAGGTCAGTTTCATAATGACATTGTTTAAGGAGATTAGGTTGTATAAAAGCATACAGTAATATTACAAGTAGTACAACAATTTTTGATCTTTGAAAGCACACATACAAGTCTGAATTTGTTTACGTGATGTCTTAGTAATCTTCCTCTCTGATCCATATAACTCGTAAAATGTATTTTAAAATTCAGGTTTTACTTCATCTGTATGACATTAATTAACCATTCATTAATTAATGTTGTCTCATGTTTAGTCCCCGTTCCCTGGAGATGATGAGGAAGAAGTGTTTGACTCTATTGTCAACGATGAAGTCCGTTACCCGAGATTCCTCTCTCTTGAAGCTATTGCCATCATGCGAAGAGTGAGTACACAGTTTATTTTTTAACTTTCTGGGCTGATACTAGTAAGCTCACAGGTTTATACACTTGTATTTGTCTTTGTGCAGTATGTTTTTCATACATTTAAAAAAAATATTTGCTGAATGGTAAATAATAAGTGTTATGTATAATATTTTGTAGTAGAAACCAGAGATAATGTAAAACAATAAGAATATGCACTTGCCCGAATATTGTTTTTTTTATATTTTTACAGAAACTGAAAAATGTGTATTGTTGATTTTTCTTCTTCTAAGTTTTACTTCTTGTGGAGTTTACATAACTCAAGATAGTAAGATACCTTAAATCTACAAAATTAACACTGTTTTTTATGATAGTTGAAAGTATGTACTACTTATGATTTTAGTCATCAACACTTGAGTCAATTCTCTTCCTCTTCCCTGAATGTGTAGACGACCTAGGTCCAATTTATGGTAAGATGTAGGATGGATCTCATAATTGCAACTGGGACTCAAGAACACTTTTCTTTTTTTTTTGCAATTATCAGCGCAAACAAAACCAATTTTTTAGTTTTTTCCAGGTAAATGTGCAAGTAAAAGACCACCATCAAGCAAAGCTAGCAAAGTTGATACTAAATTTGCTACAATTCTCTAGACATAAGGGAACGCGTATTTATGTTGTACTTTAAATATGCATCAAGTACAGAAATATCAAGAAGATGGAGAACCTCTATTTCCAAATCTTCTCAGTGATTTAAGCACAAGAGAGGTAGTTGACGCTATCACTGTAATCTACACCTCCCATATTCAAGTTATAATTATGTTTTACGTCCCTTCCTACATCTTGCACTGATGTCATCAGATGGTTAGTTGTTAGCAGGTATATATTCTTCTGTAGGCTTTCTGTCTACATCCTCCCAGTAATATTTTCCTGGTAATATAAACTTGTCTGTATACCTAGTTTTGCTTAAATATCCTTTTCGATAGGTCCTTTGTATTTTTATTCATTGTTCCTGTAAAGCTATGTTTATATTGGCTTAAATTTATGCAAGTTATGTGTCCGACAGAAAAAACTGTCTAGTCTAAACGAGCACAGGAGCTTGTGTTAGCACTGTCGCAACTAGTGTCACACAGTTGTTGTGAGAACTTGGAAAGCAGTGTCGGGCACTAAAATTCCAATAATAAACAGTGTCGAGGTATTATTGTCGTGTGTGAACAGAGATTGGCTGCCACAACAAGCAGCGGCAGCAGCTGTCACAAGTATTTGCTTAGTATTCGAGATAAAAATTGCTTTTCCTCTTCACATTTTACGGGAGCAGTTGTGCAAGTTATTGTGCAGCATTCATTACTCTCCAGTGTAAATGCAACCTAAGAAATATTTTCATACTGTATATAATCTATTAGCGAGAGGTAACGTCATATAGAAATTATCTGTGAAAATGTGTTCCCTTTATTGAAGAGATTGCAAGAATCCAATCGATCAAGCACTATTTTTTCAGTGAAGGGATCATTACCTCCAGCTTGAAAATACTTAACACTATATAAAGCAGCATATGTAACATAGATCTCACTTTATCATAGCTCATATGTTTATCTCCAATCTATTTTGTAGGAATTTTGAAACATTGAGCTTATTAGCTGGATGTTTCTTAAATATCAAATCAAATCCTTTGTTTAAAGTTTGTTATTGATGATGGAAGGTTTGACAGGATAACAGGATTTTGGACATTTGCTATTGTTATGTTACAAAAGGGATAACACAACATTGGAGGATTGGGGAAAAAAATTGTTGTATGTACTAAGACCTCCCCCACCTGACGAAGGGGATAGATTCCAATGCTCAAAACGTGGTATTATAACTTTGTAACATTTAACGATGGCAAATGTCCGAAATCATGTTATCCTGTCAAATAAAATGTTTATCTCTAATCTAGCACTTTCCTTTTTTGACATTTAGTTTATAAACAAACATTTATTCTGGTAGATTAAAAAACATTCTTGAATCTCGTATGTAAATGTCATAAAATGCTCGAGTTTTGTAACATAGATCATAATTTGGATTATTTTGAGGTACTGTTTTTTAGGATTTATGTGAAACATTGAGCATATTAGCTTAAATCTATACATTGTGGTTAAAAATTAAAGAATGTGCCCATTGCTTTTTTTGCTCCAGTAATTTCAATATTTTTCTCCAACGATACGTATGTTCAGGACAATAGCTACTTTTTCATTTCATTGACAGTTTTTTTTTCCTAATCAATCTTTTAAAATGGAATCTCTTTGATGGAATTCCTATCATGTATGCTTTGGATCCTTGTACCAGTAATTCCCATATACAATTGATATAGTATTTGTAAAAATGAGGTAGGACTTTATTTTATGGAAGGACAGTTTCTTATCTCTTGGATTTTTTACAAAGAATTCATCCTTGATATTCAGCTTTGGTTCCGGTGGTATTACATGTATATACATTAATGTTTGAGGAGTTTATTGGTCAAGAGGAGTAGCAGAACCTGATAGATTGTTGTCACTGTTAAACTACAGTTTTGTTCACAACCCAACTCCAGTTGTGCATGCCTTGTGGCCTTTGGATCCATGTTAGCTGACAAGTACTGATAAGAATATAAATGATATGAAATGTTTATTTATGAGTAGAATAATCTATTGGTGCAAGTTACCTTCATTGTTGGTCTATACTGAGCAACACCGAACACAGCACTAAGCCTCTGTGCGTTCCATATAATGTATATTTGATAATATGTAACTAAGGTAATATTTTATTCTAATTGAAATTAAATCATTTCCAAGCTATTTGAATAAAAAACATTTTTAGTTACTAGGAGTTTGTTACATGTTTTGTGCATTTCGGTTTTTTATCTCTGATGTACATTATGGCATTTTATTATGTAAATTTACTATGGTTCCATATATTTGAAAATATGTTTTTCTAAAACTAAATAAAATTTCCAATTACTTGGATACCACCACATATTTTTATTATTACTAATTAACAAGTTTTGGTAAACGTTATAAATTATGACAAAAAAAAAAATACTTTTTCACATTTTCCAAGGACAAATTGTGTAATTTATTTCATAGCTACTGCACTTAATTTTATTTTGAGAAAGAAAATATTAAAAATAATATATTTATATGCAATTATATAGCTTTGCCCTTTATACCTAAACTTACTCCTGCTTCTGTTTTTAGGCAACGTTATTGAATTCACTACAAAAAATAAGAGATTGGATAGTTGGTGACAAAATACAACTATTACAATAATTTAAAAATTCTTTTGGAAATCTCTCTTTTTTATTACCAAAAAAACTATATGTCTAATTGGAATAATCTCTTGCACACCTGTTTATTGAAACATATGGAATTCAAAATAGCAATAATTCTTATTATTTCCAACAATTTTACAATTTTCTGCTCATTTGGTACCAGGTCAAACAAAATTTAGTTATGGAATTTCAAACCTAAAATTGTCAACCTTTGATGGTGAATACTTAGTGAATTGTGGCAGTTGGAGTATAATTGACTATTCTACTGTGTTCTTTGCATTGTTGTTGGTGGAGAGGACTGCTTTATGCACTACTGAATTGCCACCATTTACTAGATGTCCAACATCAAACTTTCACAGTTTTAGTTTGGAAATTCCATGAAACTAAGTTTTGTTTTTATAAAATTTTATTGCTACTGTATTTTGATTTTTTTTAGAAATAAAATATACAGTATTATATATTTTCATGTACAATTACATGCAATTATTACTAAAACTGATATTATCAAACTTTATGTATATACTGGTTTTTCATCATTTATGCATGTTATCAGTTTCATCATTTATGTGCATGAAACAGCTATTTTACATATCTAATTTTCCCACTTCAACTTCATTATTCATAAGCATGGTTCTTCCACAAATATTAGAAATATTAAAAAAAATTAACATCATAAATAATATCAATTAGATTTTCTGTGACATATTAAAAAAATTAAAATATTATTCTTAGTTTCACTCTGAAAAAAATTGTTCCTCATTAGAAGTCTTGTCATGTAGGCTGGTTAGATATTTGAATCAATTTCAGTTTAATCTCTTCAACTTAAATGTGAATGTCTAGCTGCTGCGTAAGAACCCAGAACGAAGACTGGGCTCAAGCGAACGTGATGCGGAAGATGTCAAGAAGCAGGCATTCTTCCGCAACATTCCATGGGAAGATCTGCTGTTGAGACGGTTCAAACCTCCCTTCGTGCCAACTGTGGTAAGTTTGATTTCTTCTGTCAAAGCAAATTGTTTCATATTTTATAACATTATTATTTGTAACACAATGTTTATTCATATTATCCTGTATGTAGTCTATTGTAATGTAACTGGAGTTGATGGATGTTTACAGCACTCTGTAGAGGATGTGAGTAACTTTGACGAGGAGTTCACATCAGAGCTGCCGCAGTTGACACCACCCAAGGACCCACGGCCTCTCACTGACGAGGAGCAGACGTTGTTCCGGGACTTCACGTACATGGCCGATTGGTGCTGACCTGAGCCTTACTGTGAGTATTGTGTTCTACAAACTTTCCTATAAACTTTCACCTAGAAGTCCTCTCCTTCTTCCCCACTGGGCTGAGGTTACTAAAGTTCAATGCTCAATCAGTATTAGAAGAACTTGCGGTTTTTTCCTCAGAAAAAATAGTAGCAAGGTTGGTTGGGTAGAGAAAAAAAAGAGATGACTGGATATAAAGGTACTGCACAGATAGGTCTAGCTTTGAACACTCAAATTTTAAAATTATTTGTGCTAAACTAAGCCTTTAGAACATAGGAGTTTCAATAGCATTTTTATTTATTTCTAGTTGTGATTCTATACAAGTTTAATTTTTTCCCCAAAGCAAATACACATTTTTGCTCTTTAATAACAACATACCTAAAGCAGGTGAAATACATTTTAATCACTATTAACCCTCTGACTGACAGTCAGAATTTCCTACTAAAAAACTGCTTACCAGAGGTTTCCTACCTAACGTCACTTTATTTGCAAGTGCTTTTTAATGTATTACAATGATTTGCTAAAATCTTTAATATGTACATACCAATATATGTCAGTAATGTCTTAAATTAGTTTTTAGTCTTAACAGTAATTAATGTGCCATATATAAACACATCCATTGTTTAATATTTGTAAATGTTTTGGCTGCAATCATGGTGGCAACCTCATAACTTTCATAATATTGTCATATTGGTTTTTACAATATTATCCCTGATTGTTATTATATAACATTAGAAAATTAAAGTACAATTGATAACATTAATGTTAATTTAAAAAAAGTTTAACTATCTCTCATAAATTGTTACTGTATTGATATTTTTACAGGTTTTGTCATGTATTCCTTTATACTCTAAAATTTTACATAATATTTTTTAAATGTATTACTTATTTTATAAAGAATTACTAGAAAGTGATTCAATTTTTTCAATATATTATTCAAATTGACATATTCCACACTAAGTAATATACATGATTCTAAATTTTATTTTTTAAAAGAAAGATTGACTCATTTTGTATATTCTTTCTACTAGTTCTAATTGCTTCTAAAATTAAAATATACCTTTCAAAGCCATGAGTGACCTTTATTTTATAATTTGTTTATATTTATTTGTAACTATTTCAAAAACAAAATGGCATATGTGAGAAAAAACTGTATGTATTCTTTATACTTAACCTTTTATTTTAGTATACATGTTTGTTATAAACTGTGATTAAAACAATGTTTTTTGAATTTTTAAGTTTTGCCAAAATATTGCCAGCCACTGCCAGTCAGAAATATTAGACAGAACATGTAGATCATGAAATTTGATGGGTTTTAATGCATAATTGTAGTGAACAAAAAAAACTCTTAAGGATAACTTCTTTGATAGTGTGTAATGTTCTTAAGATTTTCATCTAATTTCTCTTACTTAATTTCTAAACTACAGTTTAAAAATATTGTCTTTATTCAGGATTATTATTAGCCCGACATATTATTTGTGATCACTGTTGTAAGATGTCATTTAAAATATATACGGACTCCAGAAACTGACATAAATAAAAAATTGTTAATATAAAAAAAAGTAATATATGCATTTGAAAGCTACATTCTTAGGCTATTTTTCAACACAGTTCCCGTTCCAATTGATACACTTATCATAGGATGACACTGTTTTGGATTCAAAGTTTGATGAACTTAACTTAGTGAAATTTTGGGGAAATGTTTTGGAAGTTCAACAGTTGTGAAATTGCTTTTTGTCAATAAATCTTCAATAACAAGACCAACTACTGTGATACTCTTCTTAAACATTGGTGCTGCAATTTAAAAAAAAAATCCAATACACCAGTGCCTAACTCTGCTTTCACTCATTATTTTATTCTTATAAATGTAAATGGCAATACAATTGAATTAGTTTGTAGTTTTTCACTAAAACAAACCTAACACAATTCACAGGTGGTGAGATTTTTGATTGCAGTGCATATTTAAACTAATCACAGTGAGACACGTAGATCAGACAAATACTGCCTTGTTACCCTGACTTGATGTGTACTGAGTGTAGGCATCTTTTTACCTCAAGATAGTGGTTCTAGTCCTGCCCACTACCAAGCTAGTCCCAGAACCCTTGTATTTATCCATTTCAAATTTGGTTTTTATAATCTCATACAATAAACCATTTCTATTTTCTTTTTGTTTCAGGTGTTCTTGACGTGGTAAAATCAACATGATGATGTGGGAAGTCTAGACTATAATGTATTATGATACCTACTGCTTAACCACAGAAATGTTAAATAAAGATGATGATTGGTAACTGAATCTAATATTTGCATGTGAAATTCAGTAAAAAAAAATCTATTTTTTATAATTTGGAAAATACCTAACTATATGTGGCTCTACAAATTGAGAATTTAAATTTAAAATATGCAATTGTTGTTGGAAATGTTTTGTAAAAACTATGTAAGGATTTCAATGATGTTTGCACTCAGTGTGAAGAACAACTATTTAGATTTAATATACTTTAAAATAAATTGAACCTTAAACTATTCCTGACAAGACAATTGTGTATTTAGTGACAAAGAAAGCTAATTGTAACTCAACAAACTTGTAATATTGTTGAAAGTGAGGAATTGGTTTTTAACTTATTATTTCCAAGACAGTGGAATCTTTATCATCACAATACAGCTCCAGCATTTTGTTAAAAATGCAAGATAATAATTTTCAAGTTGTTAACAATGATAAAGACGAAAGACCAAATCAAATCCGAGGTCATTATATTTATTTAGCTTCTGTGATGGATTAGCATAAAGTTCACATATTGACAGAAATATCTAATTCAAGGTAGACTTAGGCAGTTAAAAGATTTATACGAAACAGAAATTTTATAAAAATAATTTAAAATGAATGTAAAAAACAATTTTAAACTATTCATTTCTTAGTGAGAAGATGTAAATTAATTATACATGCAACATTGTTGATTAGGTATGTGCAATTAAATCTGTTTGACAAGTTTTAATAGGGAATGAAATAAGATAATTTAAAAATATGTATTTAAATTACTAATTTTAAACTTTGCACAGACAATTCTTAGTGTTTAAAACATAATTTTATATTTTTCAAACAATATTTTTATATTTTTCAAACAATATTTTTATAACCTTTTAGCCTATCAAATCAAACATGAAATTCAAATTGTACAAGTTTTATAAAATACTGTATATTTGCTTCTTTTACAAGGTGAAAGAATCATTTCTTAACAATAAAACTTCACTTTGCCAAGAGTTTCTGTATTAAAGTCCTTAGATCGAATTAAGAGATTCCACTGGACTTAATCCTACTTCAATTCTAATAATAATTCCTGGAATAATATCTACATCAGTTTAAATGTGTTAATGCTGCAACAATTATATAATCATTTAATGAATTGCGCATATAGATTTTAGTGTATTTTAATATTGTTACACCATTTTTAATGAAGTTAAAATGAATTTAATTGGTTGTTAATCATCAAAGTATTAACAAATTTGATGTATGTACAGGTGTAAATATCGTGTATATATGCGACATACGCTAGCGCAGCCATACACAAATCGTGCCTTTAGCTTCATTATCAGGAGTCATGTTATATCATCACACCTTTATTGTTCATTAATTGATTTATTATTGTGTTTATTTTAGCACTAGGTTAAGATTATGTATTTAAGTATTAATATGAACCAAAATTGGTATTATTATACTAAGTTGTGTTAGTTATTGTAAAAAGGGGACGTGAAGGAATTAGACTTTATGATGTAATTTATCAAGAAATAATCAATATTAATATCGCAGCTTATTATTCAATATATAATATAATAGTGTTTGATTATTTATTAGCTTCAGTTAAGGCCATACAGAACAGCATGATGGTTTTTAGTTTATAGTAGTTAATATTTCCAGTTAAATATTGTTATTAAATAATTGTATATTTTATTTTGTACTCTATATGACTAACTCTGTTGAAATATAACTGTTAATAATGAAGTAAGTCTGTAAATTACTTACTGAAATTTGAAATGATATTTTAATTATTATTTTTTTGTTAATTTATGTGAATATTGAAAAGTAATATGCGCATATTATGCTTTAGCTAGCTGTAATTTGTCTAATTTAATATTGATTGTAATAATGGGTCCGTGTTTTTACCAGTTTTTCTGCAACGTTTAAACTTATTTACAAGTAAAAGTCTTTTATGATGAGAATTACAAGAAGTAATAGTTAAATTAAATTTATTACATCTTAGCAGCTTATAGCGCTTTAAAACAGTGATTTTTCTATTATTTTTATTTCCATAATTAGACAAAGAATTCATAGAAAAATCAAAATATTCAGACACATAATTGTCTTCATCACAATATTTAACCCATTAGTATTTCAATATGACTGCATAATATTTTGGTTATTTCTACTACTTCAGAATATATTATTAGAAAGACCTATTATGATTAACAAACTTTTCTAGTTCGTCAGTATTGTAGGAGATAATTCCAGGTTAGGACTGTAGTGAGGGACAATTTCAAAAATATAATAAAGAAGGTGGTCATGTGATTAATACAATGGTGGAAACCAGTGATGAAACAATTAGTTTATTTTGCATTTATATACATTTTTTAAGCTTATTTAGTAACTCCGGCACTATACAGCAAATTATAAAAACTAAAATGCTATTTTTGTGTTCTTATGTTCTTGTTTTTATCAACAACAGACAGTTTCTTTTTATTAGTGTTTAAAATTAAATTTTCCCCTATACCGAGAATGAGCCAATAATCTCCTAACATTTTCAAATGCCAGAAATAATTGTTAGTACTTTTTAGTACTGGAAGGTCTGTTATGAACCCACAATTTTACATAATATTGTGCAAAATAAAGATGGGAGGCTTGAAACACCAATATGTTATAAAAGTGCATAAACATGCATTAAGAAAGGTCTTCCACAAGAGTAATAAATTACAGTAAATAAAATAATTTTGTGATAAATTTATGCATAACCTAATTATTATAATGTTTAATATTGAAGAAAAACTGAAATAATATTGTTAACATTGATATTACATAACAGTTAGTTATATCTTTCAGAATGTTTTACAACCATTTTAGAGACACTAATTTTTTATTTTATAGTGTTTTAATATTAATATTGATTTTTAAATTAAACATGATAAAATAATAAATGTAAACTGCTTAACCATTTGACATGGTTTGAATTTATATGGTCTTAAAACTTCATTCTGTGGTTTGACGTGTATATCTTACGACCAATTCTTGAACTATTCCAACTAAATATCCACAATGAACATTGTGCATAAAACAAGGTAAATATGATCATATTATTTTTCAATCTGGTTGTTTTATTTTGCTGGATATAATCAATAGTGTTAACAGTGTTCTGTCAGCTGATTGCAGTTGTGGCGGCGTGAGTAAACGCAATGGTGGTATTGCTCATTTTATACCATTATATTTACGGTTGTAAAATTAATTTTCCTCTATAAAAGTGTTTTAATGTTGTATTCTGGTATCTCAAAGCTATTGAGTTGTCAACATGAAAGTTCAGAATAGTGAAGTCGGCCAGTGGATAAACAAAGACTCTGTGTTGTCTGGCTAGTTAATAAATCTATACATACAACATTAATTAAATAACAAAATAATTATATTAGATTTCCGGTAAGTTCTATTATGAGTATTAAGAGTGAAAAATCATGAAGGTCTTACCAAATCAGCTAATATTGAGGCTTTACTGAACCTTTGTGTATTTGTACCAGCTTTGTTACCATATGTCCTGCTGTAACGGTCGCCACATACGCTACAACTATGCCAAATGTTTAACAACTGAAAAAATATTTTATTTGCCTATAGTCCAAGCAAGGGAAAAAGATTTTCTTCTGTGCTTTTTGTAAAAAACTGAACTAATTATTAATTAACATGTTCACTGCCTAGATATATCAGTGTGCTAGGTTCATTAGGAATAATCAAGATCACTCAGTATAGACTTGCAGTAAGAGAGTTAAATTTATAAATTATTTGTGTTTGTATGGGTATATTACATCATGCAATTTTAACATATATTTCCCCCTAAATTACCTTACCCATCTGGATAAGATGAAATAATTGTGATAGCCTATAATGTGAAAAAAGAGGAAATGCCTGTGGAATAAGGAAGCCGTAAAAGTTCATCTGTTGTTTTCAATTTAGTATTCCCATAAAAATACCAACATTATAAAACCATTATGACTTTTCAGGCTTTCTGTAGTTTCTAAATCATGTATGGTTAAAATAGAATGATGACCATATCTTGGATTGTGCTTCCATAATAAACCAACTTTGCCCTTTCAGTATTACCTTTGGCAGCTGATACGATTTGTGATATTTTTCCTGTAATTGCTCTTTGTGGTTGTTTCCTATAATATTTGCATAATCACAATATAACTGTACAATAAAATATATAATTTATTGTGTATTTTTTATCAAATGGAATGAAAAATGTTGTGATTAAGACGATGGCATTATAAATATATACATTTTTGTATAATTTTGCCAGGTTAATTATTAAGTTGTTTCTAAGCATCACAAACAACATATATGCATGCATAAATTCATGTTAGTTTTTGTATTGTTTATTTAAGTAAAGAAGTGTAGTTTTGGCGTGAAAATCTTGAAATGCATTTGATTTGTTAAATCTGGATCATTAAAAAAGAAGAAGCTGGTTTTGTTTCGCTGCTATGGTTTATTTTGATAGTACAAGAGCTTTCTGATTTTTCCAAATATTGGTTGAAACTAAATTAAAACAAAAATGAATAAGCATTTAGGTCTTATGTACATGAGATTAACATGACTCAAGAGAGTGAAATGTAGATGCTCTGCACCTATAGAATAGTAATAGAGCTAATGAACTGTTCTTAATGAAATAAACAAAAACTTTAAAAAAAACCTATAGTAATTTTGGAAATCAATATTATGGTTTAACATACAATTTCATTGAGATAAATATTTTTGGACATTGCAAAGCCATTTTGCTCATTATTGAAATTTTTGCAACATCTGCAATAATGTATTTGTCAACTAATTGTGTATATTTAACATATAGTTTCCAAGTAATTTATGCATATACCCTGCAGTTTTGTCTCAGATCAGCAGTTCCTGCATTCTGAAAAATAACCATAATAATGGACATTTGGTGGTTGTGTCATAAGATTATTATTATTTTAAATAGTTCGCTACGTTAGCTATGGATGGCTGCCTTTCTAGTACTGAGGTATTAAGAATTTGATTCAGTCAAAATTCTTTTTATTTATCCTAGTACTTAAAAAAATATAATTGATTAAAAATGTATTAAAACTACTGTAATTTAACTATGCTGAAGTAAAATAAAAAGGAACATTTTCAGAATAATGCTAAAACTACTTATAAAAACACGCCCATTGCCAATTCTATTAAATGTTGCTTTAAATTTTATTTTATTATTTAACATTATTTTCTTTTTAAGTTATCTTGCTTGTTTTTGAAAAATTATTTTCAACATGTTTATTTAGTTTTAAATTATATTTTTATAGTGAAAATTGCCTTTTCTCTAGTATTCTATGAATGCCATAAGCTCTTTTCCTTATATTCTTGACACCTCGAAAAGAACAGATTCAAAACATGCAAACTATAACCTTTTAAAATATTAAACTTTAAAATACTGCTCACAAAATCTTGTACATTAAGTTTAAGAATAGCTCAAATGTCACCAATTTTCATATTCCAGTATTCGGATCCTAAACTTGTTTTGTGTTATCTATGCCTATGAATATGTTAGGATGTATTGGCCAGGAACCTATTTTTTTTATACATTTTGGTATATTTGTTTATTTGTAAAAAGATTATTTAAATCATAAACCTTGTTGTATCTTTGCTGATATTCTGAAGTTAAGAGTCATCAGCATACACATATTTAAATTTTCTAGTGCAACATAACTAGTGATTGGGATAGAGAGCTCTAAGGTACAATTAAAAAGTAAGGGGGTTATGCACACCATAAAGAATCCGTAGCAAATCCGCCTTGGCTTTTGTAATTTTGTTTCGACTTTATATATGTTTAACTTCTGTAAGTTGACTTCTCTTACAAAGATATGACTCAAATCACTTATGCAAAACTCCTCTTATTCCAATGATATGCAACCTATTGAATAAAATAGGATGATGGAAACTATAAAAAATGTTAGATTGTCCATACAAATCCTACTACTTATTCCCCTGTATCAATGTATTATATTACTAGTTCTAAGAATGAAATTGCTGCAAACCAATTTATTTACTTTATTCTCAGAGAGTTAAACTAAATAAATATTGAGAGGGTTTGGACTACTTTATCATAAAACCATTTTCTTAAAAAAAGATGTTGGTATTAAAATTAACTCTACAACAAAATTATAACCATAATTTTTCAATATAATTGTAATATGTTGGACCAGCTTGCTGATGATGAAGGTTGATTTTCTACCCATGTCTTGTGTATATATGAGGAGCTGAATTAAGTTCCGGCATTGTTGAGTTTTTATGGCAGTTATCAACAAATCATAATATTGTTGAATTATTTTGTGGATTCTCTTGGAATAATAAAATGAAAACCAAGTGTCATTAGCATTTATTTGCATGTTAATAGAGATATAATTATTTTGATAAAAGCTTTATTTTACTGTGAAATGTTAAGCTTCAAGTGTTTATTACAGAATATTTAACATAGTGTAGTAGAACGTTTGATAATGTTTTCTTTTTTAAAGGTTTAATTGACATAGGAATAACTAATTAATTTTTATTAGTTTTAGTGGAAGATCTTATATATACATAGTATATTTCTATACATATTGCTTGTGTACGATATGTATAAAATGATGTACAGTTTTGGTCTGTGACGATTGCCTTAGCTAATCTAACCAATAAGATGCTCAGTATTTTATGAACCTTTTGTAGAACCATCAGACAAAATAAAAAATTTTGGCTATCATACATTTTATTACTGTACCATTTAAAACATGTTTAATAACTTTTATGTAAACCTTTGTTTTATCTCCAATACTAATTGCAAACAAAGCATGCTTAAATTATTCCTAATGTTCTACATTTTTACAAATTACAATACAATTTACCAATGTTTTAAAACCTTTAAAATGTATTGATGTAAAAGTAAAAAAAAAAACATTTAATTAATAACTAAGAAGAAACAAAATTTTGGTATAAAACAAAGGTTGAAATATAAATTGTTAGTCATATAATTTGTACGATCATACACAAACCTACAGAAATGAGTGTAGAAAAAGAGGTCTATGAATATTTCATCTAATATATTTCATTCCAATTTTGAAACAGGAACAGTATAATAGTGTTTGGATTTAACAATGTCAGTTCTTAAATTTGTTATCAACTGATAAGGAATTTATATAAAATTCTAAAAATTCTGGCATTAAATGCTTTAACACAATTAATGGACTGACAATTACAGTTTATTACTTTCAGATCCCCTAATATTCACTCATTTCTGATGAGTTTGGCTCACTGTACCATGTAATTGCTCATCATTATAAAATGCCAAATTATTATATAAAACAACTTTGAGAGTGATGTACTTGTGTAGACTAGTGACACAAGCGTGTCAAGGCAGCTCATTGGCCTGTTTGTTACTAATCATTATTATTACTGTTACATTCAATAGAAATAAATCACATTTTTAGTCTCTCAGTGCCTTCTTTATCCCTTGCTTGTTTTTGACAACTGAAATTGAAGAGCCAGCCATGAAGAATATGGGCTGTAGTGTGACAGATAATTGGATTAGTAGTGTGGTAAAATGTATAAAAGAGAAAGGTAAAATATGGACAAATGGGTGATAGGGAATGAAGAAGGCCGTATCAATGCATAAGGAAGAAGATGGGTAAGTATGGGTAGAAATTAAATTAGACAAACTTATGAATGAAACTGAATAATAAACTCACTGGAAAGAAAAGGGAGAGATATTAAAAATATATGCAGTAGTCTTGGTGAAATTTTGGTGAGAGAATAGAGATTTTGGAGATATTTGTGGAAAAGAATGTAGAAGAGTTATGAAGTGGAAGAAAAAAAATATGTATGTTTACTGAAAGGAGGAAGTTTTATAAATATATGAGAATGAAAGTTGGATGAGATAAAAAATAATAGGAGTATGGAAAATGTTTGAGGAGAAAAATAGGAAATTGGAGGAATGATTAAGTAAAAATATTGAAAATAATATAATTTTGTCCATGAAAATAGTTTACAAGTAAATTACATAGTTTAGTGTGTACTATCTTGGTAAAGAATTTGCAAAAGAACTAACAATGAACCATTTCAGGGGTAGTAGTGTTCATTTCAGAGAAAACTGTACGATTTTGTTGGAAATGGTTTACATGTAAATGTTGTAAATAGTTTGATAGCAGAAAATTTTCTAAAAAAATTGAACTGCCAATGAACTATACAGAATTCAGGGCTAGCACGTTTTAAGTTATACAATTTATTTTGACCATGAAACATATGATTCTCAAAAGTAGTTTTTAATTATTAAATTATATCAGTGTTTAATAATTTAGGTACTCATGAAAATGTTTATTACTACTTTAATAAATGACTAGTTTAACTGTGACAAATTGTAATTGTGTAAAATATTTTTATAGTTAAAAAATTTTTAATATATCTCAATTAGAAAAATATTTTTTGAGATACCAAAAAATTGCATATTGCAGAGGTTTTAGTAAATTTTATAAGAGTTACAGAAAACGTTTTTTCTCTAGGTTCATAAATAATTGAGTTGTGAATTTTTTAAGTTAAACGGCTGCCATGTTAAAACAAAATGGTGTACCAAGCTGGCCAATGAACTTAGCCGAGATATTTATAAGATTAATTAAAAAAGAGGTTTTTAAGCTTTATTTGGAACAGCTATTGTTGCCAAAGTCAGGATATATAGTGAGAGGTGGTTTTGGGCTCTGGGGATCATGGTCAGTGAAGTTGTGTAGAAAATGTTTGGTAAGTGCATTCAGAAAGATGTGCTGAGAATTTTGATATAAGATACATGAGGATTACATATACAAACAACTTTATATAGAGTTATAAACTTGAGTCAAAACTCGCAAACAATTGTCATGGCAGCACCAACGACAAATGTTTCATAAGGTACATAATTTTCTATGTTTAATTCTCTCTCTTATGGATTGTATAAGAATGTATCATACTTAACTGAAGTGTAGTTTTAAAGGAAGATCTGGCCTTCCAAGTTTAATCGTTTTATTTTCCAAATTAAATTCTCAATTACATAAAAACTTAAAGCTGTCATTAGTACTCCCAAAATTTGCTTATTGTTTGTTCATAAATTGTATGTGTTGGGGTAGTTAGGTTACATTTTTTAGTCAGCTTGTTTATAAATGTATTTATTCTCATAGCAAACATGGTTATCCATAAGACCAAAGTAAAAATATTTGCTAAAGCTCAGCCGTTCAAACCCATGGAATGCACCATCATCAAACTCTGTGCTCCACATGTAGAAATTAAGCTTTATGCAAAATTTCAAGTCTATAGGCAAGTTCATGTTCAAGATATTGTGCAGATAGACAGACAGACATGAAATGTTTCGAGTGATGGACTTCGCTAACATTCAGCCACTAAATTTATAGTATTTCCTTGTACATCTTCTGTACACAATTATACACAAACTGAGTTCATGTGTGTCTGCAGAACCATGAAAATAAATATAAACTGTTTTATCTAATGACTAATATTTATTGATTTTCAGATGGCAGTGTTATTCCCTGTGTTTTAAGATTCTAACCTAGGCATAAGCAAACACTCTTATTAGTACATATTGTTCATTACGTAAAGTATGTTTCACATACACATTTCACATTATACCACTGTTTTTCAGTCCTTAACTTTCCAAATTTCAAGATCATAAGTCTTCACATGTAACTTTAAAATCAATAAAATATTTGTACTTAACAAACAAGAAAATAGGTTAATAGAAATTTTGAAATACCATACATGAGATTCATGAGCAGTCCATCTTTTTTTATCAGTAATCCCAGTTACCATGACACAGCAAAAAAGCTTTATCCTGTTTAGCTTGCTATGAAGATGGTACTGCAGGTTAAGTTAAAATGTTCAAACTGAATCCAACCAATCCAACAAAGTAACTTCATCAATCAATTAATAAGTTACTGTAAAGTGTTGCATGATCAACATTAACAGTATTCTCTGTTTAATAATTTGTTTATTCTGTGTTCTCGTTGCCAACATGGTTATCCGTAAGGCCATTGTAATCCGAGTCACTTCTTGCAGACAGAAGTTGAGACCCCCAATGCACTATTTTAAATACTGATTTATTTATTTGTCATAAGTAAAATAAAGCCAATGTGGTGTCGGTATAAAATGTTATTAGGTGATGTAATGTTTTATTATGAGCTAGCTTTAGTGATACAATGATATAAAAACAGAGTAATGTAGGGATTATAATTGTTTATGTAATATAATTACTAACTATAATCATGTTTTCTGAATAAATTTATTTTTACATAAAAAGCCCTTTGACACCGCTGTGGCGACATTGGTACTAACAGACCAATAAATACTCATTGAAAAACTGCCCGAAATAAAAACTAGCTAATTACTACAGTTGATTTATTGCAGCTGATACTAAAATCAGAAACAGGTAAAAAAGATACAAATAATTTTTGGCCTAATTTATAGAACCCGTCTTAGAAGTTTGAATAAATATATTTCATAGTAATGAGTAAGATATAATATTAAATAAAAAAGACATGTACATGGCATCACAGCGTTGTTAGTACCAGTGTTCTATCAAGTTAATGATAATATCACTAAATCTGAATGTGTTAGTAAAGAATATAAATATATAAAAATACAACTCACACAATATATTTATATAGTTTTATTGTGTAAATAATTTTTTCAACTCTAGCAATGGGGTCAGAAGTTTGTCAAAGAATTACACATTGCTATTATCTATTTGACTCTCTAATTCAACTCAATGATTGTTTCAGATAACTAGAAAACAAAATCTACAGACTCTGTATTCAAACAATCACTGAAATCTGAAGAATTTGTGAATATAGGCCATCCCACAGAGCCAGTGCTTCGTGTTGTAATAGTTTGTTCTTTAAATTAAATATGCCTTTCGACTCAGATTCCAAGGCATTAGAAAATTTTAAAGAGTACTTGAGAATCCCCTCTGTGCAACCCAATTGTGATTATTCTGGCTGTGTAAGTTTTTTGGAGTCCCAAGCGAACAGGTTGAAACTGCCAGTGTCAATACATGAAGTGGATCTGAAAAAGCCGATTGTGATAATCAGTTGGAAGGGCAGTCGACCTGAATTGCCCAGCCTGTTGTTGAGTTCCCACATGGATGTAGTCCCAGTATACGAGGATAAATGGACCCACGCTCCATTTCAGGCAGATGAGGATGAGGAGGGCAACATATATGCAAGGGGGGCACAGGACATGAAGTGTGTAGGTATACACTACCTGGAGGCGGTTTATCGTTTGAAAATACGAGGTTACAGTCCACTCAGGACTATCCACATCTGCTTTACTCCTGATGAAGAAATTGGTTGTTTAGGAATGAAACTTTTTGTGGAAACTGAAGCTTTCCAGAAAGTCAATGTCGGCTGTGGACTTGACGAAGGCATGACAAGTCCAGATGAAACTTTCAATCTGTTCTATGGTGAACGAACTCCATACAGTCTCACATTCATCTGCTCAGGCACTCCTGGTCATGGGTCTTTACTTCATGACAACACTGCTGGAGAAAAATTAGCAGTAGTGATTCAAAAACTCATGGAGAAGAGATCTGAGGAGAAGAGGAAGTTGAAGGAGAACCCGAACCTAACTCTGGGAGATGTAATATCCATCAATCTAACAATGATCGAGGGAGGAGTCCAATCAAATGTTCTTCCACCAGAGCTGAAGGTTGTGTTTGATTGCCGAGTGAATATGGATACAGATCAAGAAGAGTTTGATGAGTGGCTAAGAGACGTATGCAAAGAAGCTGGAGAAGGAGTTACACTCTTACAGCCAAACAAAAAGAAGAAAGTTGAGCCGATGGTGTTGGATTCAGGAAATCCTTGGTGATGTGTACTGAAGGGAGAGTTTGAAAAGATGCAGTTGAGAGTAAAGCCAAGCATTCTCCCTGCGAGTACAGGTGCCAGATTTATCAGAAATCTAGGAATTCCTGTTTTCAACTTCTCTCCAATAAATAATACTCCAGTATTACTTCATGAACATGTTGAGTTCCTAAATGTCAAGGTATTTTTGAGAGGTATTGACATCTATGTTAATATCATATCAGCTTTGGCAAGTTTTGAATAACTAAAGCCTGTTGTACTAGTTCAATCAATTTGCATATTAAATTAACTAAGTACAATAATCAGATAATGCTCATGATATTATTCATTTGTATTAATGACTAGCTGACCCGGTGAACTTCGTTTCACTTACCTCTTAACCATATTAATTTAAACCCTAATTATGTATTGCAGAACCGGTAACTTTATAAATGCATCATCATCATAGTATAGGCCATGCTATGGCATCTTAGAACTGTTCAAAATTCAATGAATACAGTGCCTTCTACACCGCAGTTGTTGAACAATGCCACAATAATTAATAAAAAAAACATTGCAGATGGAGCAATTGTTATATTTTTGTATGTTGGCCAAGAAGTGTTTAGAGTCATTTTCCATCCCATAAATTAATGAGTATAACGGATCAGGTGGTGGGACCAATTGTGGCAATTTTACTTTACCGCCAGCACAACATAAACCTGCAGTTTCACCGCTTTATTTTAATGCTTTACAATGTTGACAAATGATTGACATTTCCCCAATTGTTACAGATTTGTCGGCACTATAATCGATTTCTGGATCGTAGGAGAATGCTGCTCGTTCCAGGTTCACAGGAGCATTGCGTTTGCGGAATCGGTCAATTTCCTTTTCCCAGACTCGCTGCTGTTGTGATCGATGTCCCCGAACCCGTTGCGTTCTTTGTTTATCCACTTCATTCTGATTTACTGTAGAACGCAAATGTGCCATACCAATATGGCTGTTATCATTATCAGTTTCTTGCTGGTCATCAGTGCGATTAGCGCGTGAGGTAGCTCGCCGCACATTCCATCTACTTCGACGACCTATGTTAGTCGTTTTCTTCTCGGCATTGTAAGCAGTATCTGATATTAATGTTTTCTTGCACTAATAATGTTAACCTATAATGGCGACACCTTTTTTACCCAAAATTGCATGAAGTAGTAAGTAAACATATGATACTGAGACACTTCGTCATTTGTATTTGTTACAGCTGTTAAATTAAACTAAGTTAAACTTGTATTATTTAAATTATTTATTTTTTACTTTAATGATCAAAAGGAATATTTTATAGATGATCTAGCTATAAAGTAGTTAATTTGGCAACAACGGGTCTGCGAATTTCAATGTATATTTCTGAACTCACCCAACACAGACTAATTATGGATACATAAACATTAATCAAACGTTTGACAGGTAAGAACACTTTGTATGGGAAAATCTAATTGTCGTTTTTAGTATTTTCCTTGGAATTCTGTTATATTTTCTCATCGTTTAAACCTTCCCTGGACTTCCACGAACATTTCAAGACCAAAATTAGTCAAATCGGTTCAGCCGTTCCCGAGTTTTAGCGAGACTAACGAACGGAAATTCATTTTTATTTATAAAGATTAATTCAAACTAAAGAAAGATTTGGTATTTATTTATGATAAAATTTTTGTTTAAACCTAATTAAAAGTCAACATACAGATTAATAGTTGGAAACAAATTAATTTCAATGGTGGCACCCGTTGATGGGAAATAGCGGATTGGAATCATAGTGATAGCTGGCTAGTAGCATTGTGTCATTGGATTATTTTAAGAATTTAGAAAATCATTACTTAATAAATAGGGCTGTATTTATAGACTTAATTAGTTTTATGTGAAGAAAGATTATATTCTATGTTGATGTGGCATGCTGTCTGGTAATAGCGTGGTGGAAATGAAGGGGTAGTGATATGAAAGGGATTAAAAGCTTTACAACTCTATTTTAGCAAACCAGTTTTCATTATAAGTTATTCTCTTTTGATGGTTTAAATATATCTTTTGACTGATAATGCATTTCTAAAACTTGCTCCTTAATTGTTACAAAATTCTTAAACAGTTAATTTTTTCTCAATTTCTTGTCTATTTTGCAGGAGGAAAGATTCCATTCAATTCTGCTTGTACAATTAAGACAATTTGTTTTTATGTCTCTTCACCTCTTGTATTACCTTAATTCAAGAGCTTTACTTAATTCTGCAATTTTAACATGATGGTCAGAAGACAAGAGTGATTGAACGTAGCTATAAGTCTCCTGAAGTTATGTTTGTAAATAAAAGAGTACTACCAATCCTTAATTTTGAATTCTGCAATTCACACTAATAAGAAACATTGTATAGCTTAGAACAATGTTTAACATATTTAAAGCTAATTCTTTCAAAATCAATATGTCATACATATTTTTTATGTGTAAAAAGCCGTACATTATTAACTTTATTTGCTAAAGTTTAAGTCGCACTAGGCTACCTATTTAGTAGCTGCTACTAAAACCAGTCACGCTCTCATTATAGTAGCTGAAACTACGGAAGTTGAGGCCTTGTCTCCTTACATTAATAGAAAATGTTGTCTCTTATTATTATATGAGTAAGATGTGAAAATACCGAATCACATTGATCTAACTAAAATCTCTTCTTTAAGAAGCAAACCAGCATCTTCCAACTCCCAAACTACATCTTACAAAGTGTGTTTTTAATGTCCCATTTCAAAAAGGCTTTGACATTTTCTATATAAGTTCAAAAATGTACTAATTCAATCACACCTACACTACACAGGATCAGTCATTTTAAGAATAACAAAAATAATAAGCAATATAAAGATAGGGAGCATGTGGTGCACCTTGCCGCTAGTACACTTGTAAACATTGTCACACTCGGCTACAGGTGGCTACTTGCTAGCTGTGATTTGGTCATGTAACTCACTAGCGCGAAACAATAGATTAAAAAGTTGGACATGTTCAACTCTTGAAGCTAGTGCTTTTTAACTAGCACACTACTGTTGATTGCTGCTACTGCATGTCACACTGGCTACGCAGTAGTTGCTACTTCACTAGATGCTGGTAAACTAGCCTAAAGTGACATAAAGAAGTTTTTCAAATATAGAAAAACAATTAATTATGTTACCAGAAGGAGATCCATAATTTCAATGATTAAAATGTCTTTAGTCAATAAATCAAATTTGTAATAGCAATTTTACAAGAACCTTCCAAGCAAAATTGGAGTTATAGTTGAGTTTTTAAACTTTAATAAAAGTACATTCCCTCCTTTGTTTCATAATTTGTTGTCCTCTGTGAGGTGTTTGTGAAATGAGATTTATTCCTTTTATAATTAATGAAATTTTAAATTTTATTTCACACCACTCACTGCCTTACTTTTGAATATGACTTCAATGATTCACTCAATCACTTTCCTTCAATGGCTATCTGCTAATATATATCTATCTATGTATTTGTCTGGTGTCTGTTCTTTGTTTGATTGGTCAAATATCAATAGTTGAACCAGAATTTTAGGATAAGTATTTAATTGCACCATGCCCTTTGTGGAAAGTAGTATTTTAAACACAATTATCATAAGTGTGTTGTTAGATATATTGTGTGATGATATTTTGTGTTAATTGATAAGATTTTAATAGGGTAATTTAGTTTTTTTTTACCAAAGTTTATAATTTTAGCTTATTGTTGAGCTGGTTTAAGATTAATGCCAGAATACAGTATAAATCATAGTGAGCTACTTTGTTTATGTGATTGTTTATTCAAGGAGACTCTTGATATGTATCAGAATCATCTTCATTCTTATTCTTATTGTTGTTTATAAAAATGAAAATACAATGTTGGTTTATAAATAATATAATTTTTATTACACCTTTAACAAATTTAAATTACCATCATGAATGGCATGGATGGTTTAGTCATTCAGATAATTTTGGCTTATGACATGTAGCTATTGTAAGAAATAACCCATCTTTATAACAGAACTATCAGTCCATTTGCAGCGTAATTCATTTAAATCAATGTCGTTTTTATGTTGTTTTGATTTATTTTTTGAAAATAGGATTGTGCCATTTTTTAGCATTCCAGTCCATAATATCCATATAATAATGTAGCCAAATTTAGTTTCAGTTGTTTGAGGCACAATTAAACTATAAAAATCGCCAAACTGATATACAGAAAACTATGTTATTTTACCATAGTAAAAATAAACAGATGTGTTCTTTATGCTAGCATTAGCAAAATGCTGTAGATGAAAGCCAACAAACAGTTATTATTTTTACTGAAGCATTTCTGCATGTGGGGTGCCTGCAATATTATTTGGATTATTGTTTCCTAGCAATCGGGCAGTGTCATTGTACTATGTTTTTGGATATACTCTAGAAAGTCATTCGAAAACAGAGTGAACATTAATTGCCTCAATATGGAACCTTGTGGCACGCCTCTTGTTATTGTCTGTGGTTTGGGTTTGATAAGTTAAACTGTTGTTCCTTTATCAGTGTGCTTAATTTCCACTATTTGCTTCCTGACAAGGTAGCTTTCAAACCAGTTAACTGTTGTCTCTTCATTACCACAAGTTCTTAGTTCTCCCAAAAGTTAGTTGTAGGCCATACAGTCAAACTCTATATTGTAGTCCAAGAGTATATAGCCATCAAAATGTTGTCAGATTCTAAGTGATCAATGATAGTTTCTAGGAATTTGATTTTCCTGGAGTAAAGCCATGTTGTTTAGCAGCGATTAAGATGTGTTGTTTTGGATGTTTGACTAGTCTGGACAGGATATGTTTCTCTAATACTTTAAAATGTGCTAAAGAGTGATTTAGGTCTGCAGTTCTTTGGATTTGTTGTATTGCCTATCTTGAATTGAGGGTAAACTTTTGTTACTTTTAACAGTACTGGGAATTTGCCTTGTGCAAAGGATTTGTTTGCTATGTTTGTTAATGGTAGCTGGAGTTGTTCTTTACATGCCTTTAGAACTGTTGTCTATATTTCATATACCCCAGCAGATGGTTTTGTTTTAAATGAACTTATCACACTGTCTATTTCCTTTTCTGTTGTTGGGTGTAGAAAAAGGTTTTGTAAATCTTGTCATCAGTTTTGAGGGCCCACCTTCAGGATACAGCTGATTTGTCCACTCTGTATTAGAGTTATCTCTGCAATGTTAACAAAGTGATCAGTTAGATGGTTTGCAATTCTGACTGGTACATTTATTTCATTTCCATCTACTTGCAAAGCTGTTGAAACATTTTGTCTTGATCTGTCTTCTGTTGAATGTTTATTACCTACATGATTGCTTTTGTTTTGTCATAGGATTATGCAATGTTTTTTACAATTTCTTCGTGTTTTACTGTTTTTAACCTTAAATCATAATCTGTTGGTTGTGGTCTTTATGAGGGCTTGCCAAGCCCAGATGAGACTTTCAATCTGTACTACGGTGAACAAACTCCATACAGTCTCACAATCGTCTGCCCAGGCACTCCTGGTCATGGGTCTTTACTTCATGGCAACACTGCTGGAGAAAAATTAGCAGCGGTGATTGAAAGATTTATGGAGAAGAGATCTGAGGAGAAGAGGAAGTTGGAGAAAATTCCTAACATAACGTAATATTCATCAATCTAACAATGGTCGAGGGAGGAGTCGAAACAAATGTAGTACCACCAGAACTAGTGATACTTCACTAATAATGTCTTATAAAAATATAACTACTTGAGGGATAAGTTCCTTTATAATAGACCTGTCAATTTTTTAAATCGGTGTTATAATTTAATTTGTTTTTCTATTTGCTCAAAAACCCAAATTAAAGAATTCAATAATTCAAAAGAAAACACTATATTCCAAATTTAAAGATTTTAATTAAATCCAATGCCAAATAGGCACCAAAATCTATGAAATTTCCTGACAAATTGATATACATTTAAATTAGATATATAGGTATACTGTCAAATTTTATAGGGTTAAAATATGAGAAGAATATTTCAATCTGTTTTTCTCAGATTACATTTTTCAAAGTTTTTAAAACAGACCGGTTTACATAAATAATAATTATTTTACCACCAGAGAAGTATATAAAGAGACTCATGTCATCAGTCAGTAACTATATGAGAGTCTAGGAAAAACTTTGCACCATAATACTTTTTTTATTGAAGAACTTGATCAAGATGAATATTTAACGCGTAAACTATACATTTTTGGATTCGCATTTATAATATGTGTAATTTTAAATGTTGGAATAACAGAAATGTGACAGTATTGTCAATACTATTTAGCAAAGGAAAATACGATTCCTTTGATGGTTAGATCCAGGTTTATAAACATGTTTTCATAAGGTGAAATCAAAGGGTTAAGATCCAGGTCGGAATTTTCTCATATTTCACTCATTTATTTGTGATAACCGTATTCTTTTAACATCTACAACAACGAGTTTTAATTCTGAAGTCTAAAGCCTCTCACAAACACAAAATACTACTACGATAATCACATCAATGTAAACTTGCAAGAAGTACTGATTTGGACTGGAGCACTTTTTCATCAACCTGAGATCTGACATGGTAGGCACGGTAAAGACAATATTTTTGTTAATCTTTCACATAGTAAATTAGCCGTTTATTTAGCAGTTTCTTAGAAGCAAGTACGTTGATAGGTGCAAAACTGCCGCTGCCGAGGAGTCCTTCCGTATCCTGTTCTAAACACACAATATACTGCCTTTATCTTTCGCCTCCTGTACGTAGTTCCAATACTCGCCGCACCTATTGAGCGGGTCGGTCGACAACAGAATCTGCTGGTTGGAGTGCTGAATATCTTTTTAGATTTTCGTTCCCTGTCAGAACATTACGAGTTTGACATTACAACCATCATTAGATATTTCGGTCTCGTCGCGGCCTATTCTACACGGAGAAAGTTCTTATACAAATATCCTGACGGGCAGACAAAACACAAGGCGTTCCAACAAACAATTGCTGTCCTCGGTTCCTGACCTGAGGAATGTACAACTTTTCTTCTGACGGTTAATTAATTGAAACCAACCTTGATGATAAATTGAGTTAATGTCTAATTAATATAACAAAATGAGTTAACGTAGGCTACTTCTTGGCGTCTCCTCTTTGAAGGATTGTTATTATATCAAGAAGAGAGTACTCTATATTGACTCATGAAGACGAAGTTCGAGGTTGTACAGATCACAAATAAAGATAAATAAATAAAGTTTCTAAAACAAATTTTTACAACGAACTTAAAGAGTAAAATAATTTCTCCCACATTGAAACAGATTCATAATCCCATTAACATTGTTCAATAAATAATAGTAGTGAATTTTAATATATGCAAATTCCAAATAAAACAAGTGGAGAGCAAGAAATGAATAATTACTAATCATCTAACCTACGTTTCTTGTTTCAAAATTTAAAAATATTAACAAAACAATTAAGATTAACAATTATACATTTTAGGCACAATCTGTATGGGATTATGAGTCTCTTTGATTGTAGGCAAAATTATTATTTTATTCTTAACAGTCCGTTTAAAAGGGGCTTTTAAGAAATACCTTTATATTTGGATTGTTTCCGTCACCAATTTAGAAAAATAAAATTTAATTACACCTATCTAAAAATAATGTATTAAATAGTTATTTAACTAAAAATTAAAACGAACAAGCACAAACATTGATTTAATACAATTTCGTTGTTGTGATATGTTACAGTAAATAACACATTCAGTATAATAATAAACTAAACATCTTAGTGGTAAATCTTACATTCACGAATATGTTTTAAAGGTGATCTTTATTTAACAATCAATGAACTTATTGTACACAAAGTAGACACAAGCTACAAAATCGAATTCACTTGTGCCTGCGAAAGCATGAAACAGGATAGAGCTAGTGAGCCAGTCAGTGAAAATATCTGTCTCGAGTCAACCTTCAGAAAGTGTTTCTTTTGTTTAAGAGCACAACCCTATACATATGCGAAGGCGTATATAAGTATTTATTGAAATTGCAATATATATTCAATTGAAATATTAATTCAATTTGCAGTAGCTACCAAAAAAATTCATTTATGACGTAAGAAAATAAATTTTTATAAATTAAATACTTTTTTGAAAATACATACTATAAAATATATTTGTTGTTATAAGAACGAGATTAAACTTTTTATAAATTAAAAAATTCTCTTTGCCTAACATGTTTCGTGCATATACTGTTAACATTTGACATTTTAAACCTCAGTCTTTTTATTATTGCAATTTTGTATTTAGGCCTGAAAACCAAATTGCAGAAACTGTCTACATTAAATACCCTTGATCTCACGTGAAGTTATCAATATTTTTCAGATTTTTTTGTATTCAGAGACGTGATACTAAAAGTTTACGAATTTAACATACAAATATTTTTCAACCCAAGAATCGATTGCACTACCTTAAGTTAAAGTGTTAAACCAATTTTTTGCAACGAATCAATAAAAAGTTATTTCGTCACACGAGTTTGTATCTTCTTGAAAATCTTAATACTATTAAATTTCATAGTACACCTTGTTTGTTTGCTAATTGTTTATTCTGTATGTTTTTCATTGACATCATGGGTATCTATAAAACTAATGTGAAAACTTTAAACCACAGAAATGTTATAGTAGGAAATATAATATATATAATTTATTAAAACGTTTATAAGCAAAAGTTGTTTATTTTATATGTATTATATATATATATATATATATATATATATATATATATATATATATAATACATATAAAATGTATTTGTTATTGCTTTGTCATTCAGTTCTGATTCTGCATTGTATGTTTTTCATTGACATCATGGGTATCTATAAAACTAATGTGAAAACTTTAGAGTTGTCATTCTTACTTAAATAAATATATATATATATATATATATATATATATATATATATATATATATAAAACATATAAAATGTATTTGTAATTGCATTGTCATTCATTTCTGAGTTGTGTTCAAAATTTCAAGTATTTGATTCTTCGCAAAGTTAGTTTGAAATTGATAACCAAACTTGTCAGCCAGATAAGAAAGCGGTTTATATAGGCTACTAACTGAATTAACTGTTCATAGCACGATCTGACAGCCAGGACTAGTGCTATCATCCTCAGCAAATTCTATTGAATAGTCCTAGTTACTAACTTCAATGCAATGTCTAGATACAGACCATGGAATAATAGTCCACAGAGTATGGAATATTTATTTGCAACACTTATCGTGATTGAAAAAGTGTTAACGATTTGTTTTATAGCCTATGTTACTTTTAGTGGAATATTGTAGTAAGTGAGCATAATATTGTTGTTTCACCAACAATGTCAGAGTTGTGGAGACGTGTGTGTATGTGTGCATGCGTGTTAAAAAATAAATATAAGAAAAATAGTTTTATCAAATGTAGTACTGGCTCGGCCAAGTTGTGGGAGGACGTTGCCACCACTTGTCTGTTCAGATGTCGTTGACCAGAACTTGGTGGGAGGATATAATTACCAAGACTTGACCAACTAAAATAATCTCTCTACCCCCAACCCGTGGTCTCCGCTGGACGGCCGTTAGGCATTACTTCGAGGGGCAGGCATTAGCTATTGTTAGCTCTTTTCCTCTGTCATAGCCTCTCTGTTCCCTAACCTTGCCTAGGTATTAGTCTAGATATGGAGCTCTCTTCTTCCTTCTGATTTTCTCTCTTCTTTCCTCTTGTTCCGTAGGTCATTAAGGAATTCTGTGATAAAGGTTGTTATTTCCTGCCGCGCTTCTTGAAAGGACGTCATCGCTCCGATGAGTCGTTTGGGCGTAATTTCTACCAGGATTGATCGATCCAGTTCGTCTTGCTTCATATTATACCGGGGACACGTGAAAAATACGTGATCCGCCATGTGACGATGACTTGAGAGATCAGCCCACGGGTTCATCTCCCTTTGTGAATTCGACCCAACCTTTATAGCGTATAGCTTGCAGGCAAATGATGTGGTGCCTACCGATTCTGAGGTTTATAGTTTCCAGTGCCTTCCTACTGGTAATGAGTGTAGCTTCCTTCCTATGCTCTGCCGGCTTTTGAACAATTTTTTCCAGCCTGAAGGTGACCTGAAACGGGTTAACCAGATCGTCTAGATACTTTTTCACGATCATCAGTACAAAGACATCAGCAAATGCTACTGGGATCACGGCTCATATTTTATAGTCATTAATCCTTCGTACATAATATTCCAGAGGAGCAGCCCTAGCACTGAGCCTTATGGTATTCCTCGAGAAACGTGGCATCCTTTAATCTGTAATTTGTGTCTTACTCCAGGATCAGTCCACTGAAGTAACTCACCACTATCTTCTGAAGGTATCCTGAGACTGTCCCCAAGATGTGATCTGGCAGATTTGGACGTATTCCTGATATCCAGCGTAACCACCAGACAATTCTTTATCTCGACCCGTCCATCCATCACCTAAAATCATCACCTTGATAGAGCATCAATAACCAATTTGATGGCATCGAGTGTGGAGCGTCGCATGCGAAGTCTGATCTGATTGTCAAGTGTATCTCCGAGATTTATTTTATTTTTCCGTGTATAATGCATTCAACAATTTTCCCCGCCGTGTCAAACATGCAGAGCGGACAGTAAGATGGTGGTTCGTTCGCTGGTTGCTTCCCCTTCAGAAGGAGAACTAACCACTGCCGCTTCCACCTGGCGGGAAAACCCCCTCCTGCAGACATCTGTTAAACATGGAGCGGGACATCTCCGACGCTTCTTAGACTGCTGCCTTAAGTGCAACGTTTGGGATGCCGTTCAGCCCGAGGACTGTCAAGTTCCCTCTTTGGTGCAGGCTGCCTTCATTTCTAGAGGTATTTATTCCATGCCGTTTTGTTTAATGTGGTATTCGTACCTAGGATTTTGTGGTAACAGTTCTGTCATGATCTGGTGCAGCAACCCTGGACTCCATAACAGTTTTATAAGGTTTTCCCCACGGATTATCATTGACCTATTCTCCCAGCACTTCCTTTTACTGGTATTGATTGCTTTCGCGAGTTTAATGCGCGCCTCTTTGTAGTTCTTCTGTAGCTCTGCATAGTTTGGCCTAGTCCTCATCCGCGTGGCTTTCTCCCTTATTTGAACACACGTCTGCCGTAGCATTACTATCGTATTGTTCCACCAGTACATTGATGGGTGTAGATTTTTTTAAGAATTGTCGTGTCGCATGCTTGTCTCCGATTAACCATCTCATCAATGATTTCAGTGGATTCCTCAGTCTTGATGGATCTCTTTTCCAACGTAGCAGCAAAGGATTCATGGTCAAACATGCTAACCTTCCAAACTCGTGCTTTGGTCCTTTTACCTGTGCCGGTTTCCTTCCGCGATCCGTGGACATTTCCCAGGCTATCCACCTGTGATCGCTTAAGTCGCAAATATCTGTCACTGTCCAAGAGTTGTTATTTCCTGTTACGAGGTTGGGATTTACAAATGTAAGGTCGATAAGGTCCAGATTGCGGCCTTCCCCGTGACGCCAATTGTCCATTGCGAGTTGTTACGCTTCCCATAAGACTCAGATACCAGCAGCCGGTCTGATGTAGCTTCTGACACCGACTGTTTAGGAGGTGTTCCCATGCAGTGATTACAAAATCCTGCTGCCAGACTTCCATCTTCTTTGTTTGGCGAATTTTCGCGTCTCCTCCGAAGCGACCGAGCCACTTTGGCTTCATGATGTGTTTACAATCCTCTTTTTCTCCTTCTCTACACATGGATGGCTTAAGCTTCATCGTTATCTCTTGCATTCGGTATCTTGTAATCTCCGCCACATTTGATGCAGAGTTTTGAAGGTATCCTCTCTTCTCTGATTGAGCAGTTGACTATGCCTATGCGGATCTTGGCTCGGTCTCCGACAACCGTATGCGCAATTGTGCATGGGCGATTTGTGTGAACCCGTGTGACCTTCGCAATGACTAGTCAATTTGCTAGTATGTGTTTTATCTGCCTATCTGCTTGCCGAGAACGAAACATGATTTGTATAATAAGCAACGGATCTTGGAAAACGTGAGCTGCGTCACAGACTCGCGTCTTTTCGTAGTTTTAACGGCACCGTCGAGAGCGAGCAACATTATTTCCTGATTTTGTTTATATTATTAAGCGCGAATTCATTGTAAACGGTTTGTCAAATAGATAATTATCATGATAATGGTGATGATAACATATTTACTTACACGTGTCGTTGTATTCGAACCAATCGCCTACCAGTAATGCCTTGGAATTTTATATTATGCGTTCTTCCACTGCGAACTGATACAAAGTGACTAAAAATCTCGATTTACGATCGTTAACGTCAACACAAAAACAGCAAAAATTACTATCATCAAACATTCTTAACTTGCACTCAACCCTTATTTTCGCCAACCTAATTTATATGTTTTTAATTAGTTACGTGATACCGAGTAGCACATACATTAGTGGTGAGTAAGTCTAATTAAAATATCTTTTCATTTAGAGATACAGACTCAATTTATATATTGTTAAATAGGTTACAGTACAAGAGAGTATAGTAATGCACAGTGTGATTAAGACAAGATAAGAAAAATACTTCCCAAATGGTCCGAATTTTAAAGCGATCGCCATTTGTAAATATGTTTTATAGATTTGGCGGCAACCAGTTTCCATGGCGACGGTCAACAAAGACGTCTAAAATACGGCCGATTGTAATCAATAAAAAGTTGAGCTAGTCAGTCCCAGTCGGACGTAGGTTCTGTCGAGGCGTGCTACCTCACGGTGGGTAACTTCATCTCTTGTGTTTATCATTTAGGTGTACAACTGTCTTGTATTAAATATAAAAATGTATCCTTTATATAGTACTATAAAATATGAAGAATATTTTTAACTGATGGAGTTTTCTTGTAAATAGGTATCTCAAGAATCCGTTCACTTAAATGTAAATAAAAAATAAGGAAAAGTAATGTTACCAATACACGCGGTTACCTTGTTTTTCAATCACAGAATGTCAATCTAAATAAGTTGATGTAGTGGAACGTGCTTTTTAAGTTTTCCGTGTTTATATATATATATATATATATATATATATATATATATATATATATATATATATATAAATGTAATATATATATATGTATGTAATATAATATGTAAAAATATATTATATATATATATATATATTATATTTATTATATATAAACATATAAAGAGATCAAAAAGTATAAATTACAGCGATTGCGTTTTTCCAGATAAGGAAAATAGAAACATACATGTTCCATAAATTTTCAACTTATTCCATAGTAGAATTAATTTTATCCCCTGAGTTATTCATATAAAAGTTTTTTCTGAATACTTTATGAAGTGTATTTAAAAAAGGGGATACTCATTACAAAAGAAACTATTTGTATAGTTTTACTTTCACATAAGAGCCTTTTAAGATTTCGTAAATTAAGTTTGTTAGTCAAGCCAGGCAACCGCTTATCAGTTACTTTGTTTTTGTTCAACCATTGAAGCTGAAACAAAAGTACTCTTTGTGATTCAATGTTGATTGAAATATAAGGCTATTGCCATCTATACAAATTTAATGTAAATAAAAAGTCATTTGACAGGTATTTGGTCTTCCGATCATATGTTAGTTTGGTTATTTAAACGCATATGTGACAGATACGGTCAAATACAAAATGATTAAATCGTAAAAAGTAAGGGCTCTGTGGTGTAATGGTAGCACATTCACCCGGCAAGAGAGATCCGGGTTCGAGTCCCGGCGGAGCAAGTACTTTTTGTGATTCAATGTTGATTGAAATTAAATAAGGCTATTGCCATTTATACAAATTTAATGTATATATATATATATATATATATATATATATATATATATATATATGTGTGTGTGTGTGTGTGTGTGTGTGTCTGTCCTCTTAGTAGTTTTGTTTGATAGTAGATTTTGCCTTGTTTCCCGATTAAGAAATCATACATGTATACATACGCCGATCTGAAAAGCCTGATCTAAGACTTAGATTATGAATTTTGTAACAGTCTTTAAATTTATAGTAAAAGTTAGATAGTAAATTTGTCTTATATATCTAATACTTAATATTTAATAAAACTTATAGATTATTTCTTTATAAACTGAAACGTATTTTTAAAATTTTTTGACATTTGGGACTGGAATCGGTACATTAGTTCAAAAGCACAGTCCACTTTCATCTAGCATAGTTAGTTCCTGCCGACTGCTTCAAAGGGAGTTTTTGAAATCAAATTTTGGCCATTTTATATTTTAGGACATTTTTTAAAGTAGATGAGGATTTACCTAATCTCTGAAATTTAAAAATGGCGAAAAAACTAATGGCTACTCATTAGTTAAATTTACACAATAGATTAATTAAACAAATGGTTGTGTTGTCATAAAACAATGTTTACACGGAACAGTTGATTACATTTGACAGGCTCTTTTAATTAATATTTCACAACTTTAGAAGGAGACCAAGATGGAATTATTTTCGCTACTTCAAATAAATAATAAATAAAGAAATAAGAATCGGTCTATATTCATACCAGGGACCGTCAGAATGTCAATGTAAAATTTAACGTACAATACTTTGAATAGTGTACGCGTAAAAAACATACATTTATAATGTAATTGGGATCGTCAATAATGAAATTTAAATTATCTTTTTTTATACGTTAAGTGTATATAATGACAAACTAGATATATCGTAACAGGTAACTGGTCATTTTGTTACTTAAACTATGATTTAACAAAAGTAAACTTACAAATTTTAAGTTAATTCTGAAAAATCATATAAAAATAAATGTTTAAACAAGTATACATTTACTATAAATTATTTCAATTAAGAGTCTTGGAGCATTGGACAAAAGTTTTACTATCACTGGTAAATAAATACAAATTTTCTAATATTTATATATTTATTTTGTTATTGCAAGGCCTTTCAGAATCAATGATCATCAGGCACTTCACATTTTGTCCAAATTTCATGTCCAGACGTTTAAAATGAGATATCTTTTCTAGGACTTCGCGTTAGCTCACAATTTTATGGTCAACATTGGGCTTGCGGAATTGTATACATACAACTTTTGTATACAAGTTATTGTATAGTTTCGGAACAGTGACAGTCTTAAAGTTTACATAGATGATATTAATACTTGTGAAATAATGTTAGAATACGATTCTAATAGTATAAGAATATTAACATAATATTAGGTATATATTTAATACTGGACCTATACTAGAGACTTAATACAATAGAAAAATGTAAATATAAAAAAGTAACCTAATCGAGAATTTTGTAGACAAAGTTTATTCTCGTTAAATTACATGTATTTAGAAAGAAATAATCTTTCCAAACATTTCTAATACCTAGACCACCCACTAAAAGGACAAATTTTGATTGAATTTTTTTTGTTTTAGATGGTTTTTAACACAAATACACAAAATTCCATTTACACATTTTTATTTAATGAATAGTAAAATATATTTTTATCATGTTTGCAATTAGTTTAATACCTAGTAAGAAAAGATACGGTTGAATAAAGGAGTAAAATATAAGATTTCTAACTTTTTACCAACGTTTGACTAAATTTAATTTAAAATTACATTTTAAGTTAAATTGTCTTTCATATTATATAAAATTAAAGCATTGGGAATTATTCTTAACTAAACACTCTTAGGTTAATTTACTCTTAATTTTTCCCAACAAAGTTTCGATTTCCATAAAGATTCAATAAGAACTTTTAGAAAGGACGCAATAAAAGTTACTATATTTATAAAAAGCGATAACGAACAGTGTTTTTGTTGAACAATTGATCTACTAGCAGCAATCTCTTTTCGATACCTGGGCCCAATGGAGCTCATGAATGTAACGATCGAGGGTTAAAAACGAATACGCTCAACATTCCTGAATGTGGTAGTTTGTGGAGCTGAACTTTAGCGTGTATAAACATACTTGTTGACGTGTATTGTGAAGTGCTGAGTAGAAACTGCATGCGTTATTAATTGAAGAAATTAAGGGTGGCTATTTTTTGCAAAGTTTGGCAAAGATAAGACGTCTGACTCGACCCTAATCCAATTTTAATTACAGTGGTATTGATTAATAATGATTTTAAATATGAACATTTAAAACTACTTTCTTAACTTACCAAAATATAATTTACTAGAAGTTAACCGCAACACGAGTATAGGCACTTCTGGTTCGAGCTAATTATATTTCTGACGCCAACGTTGAGCTTGCCTTGTTGCCATGATCAAGAAAATCTGTTAAATGTGTGTATTTATGGCCATTGTAAGTTACTCCGGTCTTAGTATTTCTTGTTCCATGGTTTATTTTGCCTTGCTTGCCGATCAAAAAATATATACACTGGCCTGAAAAGCCTTCTGTCAAAAGTAGACAACTAAGATATGATTTGTAACAGTATTAAATTGTATAGTAAAAGTTTTTACATCTGCATTACAGTACTGACCATGTACTGCATGCTTAATATTTGCTACAATGTACAGTTAAAAGTATGTATATATACGTATTTATATTGATGTGTGTTTATATATATATATATATATATATATATATATATATATATAAGATCTAAGAGAAATATATAAATATATATAAATAAATATATATAATAAATAAATATAAATATATATACATACTTGTTTATATTTATGTATATTTATATATACAGGGTGGAGCGCGGTAATTTGCTGATTTGGAAATGAAATAAAAAGATTATGAACCTTAGAAAAGATTATTTTTTATTTTAATTATATTGAACAGTAAGGGAATTTTAAAATTACATGGTTTTAAATAATGTATCTGGCAAATGTCGACCTTCGGCATCCACACACTGCTGCATACGTTTTCTGAAGTTTTCATTAACTCTAACAAGCATGTCGACTGGTATTCTGCCAATTTCAGCCTCAATATTGTTCCTTAGGTCTTCCAAGGTGTTGGGACGGTTGATATACACCTTAGACTTCAGGTAACCCCAAAGGAAAAAATCGCATGGGGCTAAGTCTGGTGAGCGTGCCGGCCAGTTCACATCACCCCTCAAAGAGATAAGCCGTTCAGGAAACATTTGCCTCAAACAATTCATGGTAACCCTCGCTGTGTGTGCAGTGGCACCATCCTGTTGGAACCATGTATCCTTTAATTTCATTGCTTCAAGAGCTGGCTGAAAAAATCTTGTATCATAGTCAAGTACCGAATCGGAGTTCACAGTTATGGCACGACGGTTGTCCTGAAAAAAGTAAGGCCCAATGATGCCTACTCGTGATATGGTGCACCATAGTGACGCGGTCCGAATGTAGAGGTCTCTGGTGGACTTCTCTGGGGTTTGTTTCACTCCAGTACCACATGTTTTGCTTGTTGACACACCCACTGAGGTGAAAATGTGCCTCATCAGAAAAGAACACAATTGCGTCACGCGGTATAGTTGCAAGCATGTCTTCACAAGAAGTACGCCGTGTCAAATAGTCCTGTGCTGACAATTGATGGACCACGCACATTTTATACAGGTAAAATCTCAGTTCATCATGAAGATTCCGGTGGAGAGAACGTCTTGAAATGCCAAGAGCAAGTGATTGCTTCCGAGCAGAGCGTTTTGGAGATTGCAGTACTGCTGCTCTAACTCTATCGATGTTTTCTGGTGTTGTAATCCTTCTCTGAGGTCCCCTTCGTACACATGACACATTCCCTGCTGTTCTGAATGCAGTTACCCAATTTACAATTGATTGCCGACCAGGAACACGTCCGCGTGGGGGAACAGCGAATCGTAAACGAAAAGCACGCTGCACTGCAATGATCTAATGTGCATTTGAAAAATACGCTTCAACACAAAACAACCTCTCCTCTCGTGTCCACTGCATGATGGCAACTGGAACGCGGAGGAATATAAATCTCCCGTTAGCCACTACAAGGCACGCCCACTCTCCCCTCTCTTCGACCAAGAGTGCCGCCACAGCCTGCAGTGCAAAAAAGCAAATTACCGCGCTCCACCCTGTATAAAAGTTTCTTTTACATAATATTAAAATAATTTTTATTATTTTTTGTTTTTGAGCTAGATCTAGTAGGAAGTATGTATGTACATATGCTAAATACATGGTAAAATATTCAATGAAATTTACCCACTACATCCTGAGCTAACGGGACACTTGTGTTGAAAAAGTAGATTTTCAGGAAATCTAAATAAAAACACAGAAAAAAAGTTTACTTATATTTTAAAACATTCCAGCTTCATAATCCTGCTCCTTTTCATTCTCAACATTCAAGAGCTTCTTCCTGACCATCCTAGTTCTTTTCCTAGCAAGTTTCGTCTTCTCTTCACATGCTATATCTAATTTTATCATCCGGTCTCTGTCGATTTTACTAAGAGATTTTGCACAGTTTCTTCCAACTTTGACCCCAGGAACTTTCAGAATCTCTAACCTTCCGTTGTTGCCCTCATTAATAGTAATAAAAATGTGTGAATAATATATGCTCCTGTAAAATGACAAACATTTTTTTAACATTATATTCATATTAAACTGAACTCGAGTATACATTTTTTTATATGTAATAGCAACAAAATAGATCCAAACTATACAAAAATCCAATAAAAACATTCGTCAAAATTTTAATTTTTTGTTGTATATCTCCCCTTAAGAAGTTCTTTTAATTGATAATATTTGTTTATTGTAGTGGAACTTTAGAAACCACGATGGGACTTTTCGCAACTGTAGAGGGGCGTAGCTCATAGGGATTTTTGAAATAATAATATGGATATATGTTAACCAGGGACCATAAGTACGCCCATGCAAAAATTAAGTACAATCTGTTGAATAGTTTACGCGTAACGTAGCAAACAATCAGACTCGCTTTCGCATTTAATATTAGGATTTATTATTATTTCTTACTTAGTTGTGTATGTACTTTTATGAGTAATGTGTAAATAAACACATTTTTTATTTAATTTATTCGTACACTTAAAACACGTATTTCATATTATTAGCGGTGCATATAGATTTTATTTTTATTTTCAAGTACAGTGGCTTTCCAACGTTTATCTGTTCTGTAATTTAAATAAATGAAATTTAATTTTGATATAACTTATAATTTAAAACAATATAACACCTTTTCTTATGTAAAAAGGAGATACTGTAAAAAGACCTTGCATTGCACTTTGCATATTAAGAATTTTTTCAGTGATTCCAGAATAATATAAAATTTGAAATGGGAGAAAGAAAGGAATTGGAGCCGCTCTCGCCAACTTTTTCTGAGCCTGAAACGGTCTGCAAACGCGAAGAAAATTTACATATAACAATAATTAATTATAATTATTATTTATTTTAATAATACCATTAATAACCACCGATGACAATAAAATACCAGTAGGAGGTATTATATTCTCTAAAATATGAGGTTTTGGTTAATCTAAAATAATAATTAAAAGGTTAATCTAGTTTTATAATTTCCCCTTTAAGTTTTACAAAAACGATAACTCTTTCTCTAAAAAATTTGGTTGTAAACAACTAAAAATGTGAAACTTTTTCAAGAATTTTACTTCAACTTTAGAATAGAAACGCGCAATGTGTGTGCAAGAAAGTATTCCATAGGCCATTTTAGCACTACTTGCAGGGGATATTCAAGCAGAGTGGATGGGGAAACTGGCATTTACTCACAGCAATATAATATTCAGAATTCTAAATGTGATTTGTTGAAATTTCAATTGGTTTTTGTCTTTATGTAATAGATTTGGAATATATTTCGGGTAAATTGTAATTATCTAAGTGATCATCACATAAAACAAAGAAACTAAAAATTTATGAATTCATATATTATAATTTTTTTAATTTTCATAGTGCATAACAATATATACAAGCATAAAAAGCATTGTAATTAGTTCAGCAAATCGAACAGTAAACTACAATTACATTAACACCTTCACTGCGGCACTAGACATGTACAGACTTTAGGACAGCCTGGATAGTAATGAGCTGTGTCCACCGCAGCCAATCTGTTAAACTATTTATAGTTTAGGTTAGCATAACAACTTTTTGAAACCCAGGGTTTTGAGAGGACTTGGAGAGGATATAATATAATATTGTTGGATACCGCCGTATACTATCCACAGTATTCATTATTGATGGCTCATGTAAAATTTTAATTGTCTTATTACGCACTTCCATCTTTGAGTGTAAATTTCATATAATGTATTAAATTAATATAATTCGTAATATCCACAAAACAGTTGAATTATAGCACATACAGTGAAAACCCTGCATACGATTTTAAAATTCTGTTTATAACCTTTTTAAACTAAGGACATACACTTTTTTATGACTGAAAATTTATGCATACCTCCAGATGTCTGATAATGGCGAGGGTTATACTAAAACAGTCTAATGATGATATAACTAAATTAAATGGTTGTGTTTATAAACCAACATTGCCAACAATATAATTCTAATATTTAATTTAGAATTAGAAAAATTAAGTGGTTGATAAATAATTAATTGATATAAATACAGAGTTAGTAAATCAGTATTGTTCTGCTGGTAATTTTAATATTGTATAGTCGGAAGAAAAAAAAACGGCCAACATAAGTTATAAAAAAGAGAATTATAAAGTGATAATAGACAATAGACTATTGGCGTAATCTGAGAATGATTTGTTACTTTGCGGATGTATTACTGTAACATATTCCTTGAAATAATAGTTATGATATTAAGATATTTAAAACCTTCGTATATGAGGGAGTCCCTTTACTCTAGATGTTGTCTAAGTATACTTCCGAGTTTTGAGTTTTTGTGGTGTATAATCTCCTACGATTGCAATTTCTCATGTAGTTTTAGGCAGGCAGTTGTCGCAATAGTTAACTTAATTATAGGCTACTACGAGCCCAGATCTACATCGCAGTATGCCACTCATAAGTTATGTCAAATAGTAATATATACAATTTATGGTTAAACTCGATCTGCAAAAAACTGCAATTTTGTTTATAACAACGCACGTACACACAAATGCTAGTTTTTGGTGTTGTAGGGGTTCCTCTGCTGTATTTTGTACGGTTATATTGAGGATTGAGATTTTATAAGCGATCCACAGTTAGTCAAGTAATACTCTGTTTATAAACAAATGTATAACTGAAAAGATGCAAACTTAGGATAAAATATAGTGTTTAGGTTATTTAAAAAAAAAAAAAAAAAAAAAAAAAAAAAAAAAACATCCAGTGAATTAGTTTTGTTATAAAGTTTCACATAGTTATATAGTTTCACATAGCTGTAAAGTTTCACATACTGCGTTATTACGCAATATCCAACGTTTTTCAAATTATGTACAAGCTTCAAAAAGTAAATCGCAACATCGTGGTTAACTCATATATAGCTGTAAACTATATGGTGTTATAGACTACTGCAGGAACAATGACCTAATGTTTAATGAATAAAAGACACTGCAAATTTCGTTTGGACAGAGGAGGAATGAACGTTGTATGCTATCAATAGAACCTTAACAAAAGTTAACACATAAGATATACAAATGTAAATATATAGGTATACAAGCAACTTATGCATTTAAACATGAAGGCCTTAAACTTGATTATACTTGTTTTGTTTCTCGGAATTAAATTGTATTGGCACTGTTCTAATCTTGTGGACCACGTAATAAAGAATTCTCTCTCTCTCTCTCTCTCTCTCTCTCTCTCTCTCTCTCTCTCTCTCTCTCTCTCTCCCTCTCTCTCTCCTCTCTCTCTCTCCCTCCCTCCCTCTCTCTCTCTCTCTCTTTCTAACTCCCCCACCCTCTCTGCCCGCTCTCTTACATTCTTTCTCTTTCTGCCTACTCCGTACACAGAAAGATTTTACTGTTGTTATGCTAGATTTTACTGTAATGAATAACAATTGTTGTAGTATTCTAATAGTGATTTCTACGACGATATCTATACAATACAAATATCTGTTATATTAATGACATAAAAAATTGGCTAATTGGGGTTGTAGCTTATTGAATGCGATGTTTATAAATGCACATTTGGATTCATAGTGTAGTTCCAACAGTGATGAAAATTAACAATTCGTCCTTACAGCATATTAAAACTACTAGCTTTGAAGTAAGTAGACGTTGTCTGCCTAGACGGCCGTGGCCTGTAAACCAAAGTTGCCATACAATCAGTCAGTCACTGTTTTATGATATTTCCAATAATCAATGTTCTCTGCTTGGGCTTGATTTATGCTCTGTCCGGAGAACCATGGCCTCTTAAGAATTATAGACCCTTTACCATTACACGCACACTAACATAGCTGGCCGCCCAAACCCCACTACCTGGTAGCTCTGAGTCATCAGCCAGGCGTATAGAAGATAGTATTTAACATGTTTAATGTATTGAAATAATTTTATTAAATATTTTATATCCAAGACTAAAAATGAAGAACATGGTTCTAAACACTGTACAAGTGTGGTATGTTAAAGTGGTGATTTTTAATACACCTTTACTATTTCATAACTAGAATGCACAGTATATGGGTTATTTTTTATTTGATATGAAGATTGCATGCGGAATTAACTTTACTGAATTAATAACAATCAATAAACGCATTGGTAATGCGCATTGAAAACACCTCTATGGTTACAAAGCAGCTTAAGTGCTTCTTCGGACAGAAGATTCATATAACTAATCTATTATATGAATACATTTTTAAGACTCACTGAAAATTTTGCATTGCGAATAATCTTACGTAAGCAACCCTTTCTCGGCCATCGTGATATTGCTGGATGGTAACACATTTGGCAGACTTGTGTAGGCCGTATCACATATATACTATTTTTAACTTAATGTATTATACCAGTAGCTAAACAGTTATTGTCAGTAGGGCTTCGCTTAATTTTCTAACTACTTTCTGCCGGGAGCTCGATAATTGCTTATAATTTGGATGAAATGGATTTGATCACAACTAACAGTAAGAAAATTAATTGACGTGATTATTTCTGAGGTACGAAAAAAGTAAAATTATGAATAAATTGGGAGATTGTATCTTTTTGTCTGGGCGAGTATGATTTAGACTGATAGGGGTGGCGAGACTGTAAACTTTGTACGCTTGTGGTATTGATATGGAAAGGTGGAAGTAGGTCTGAGGATATTTATAGGGACGTGCATGGCTCACGAGATCTCATCGGGATATTGCCTACTTCCCGGTGCCTCTCCTGCTTCATCCGCTTCTGTTCCTACTTCTTCTATTTCAGCCTTAATTCCCTCTCTTGTTTTTCTGAGAAGTTAAGTTATAATAATTGAAAATCAGCTGGAAGACACAATTGTCACTTGACTACTTATAAATACTTATATCTTTACTACTTAGTAAAGATGAATTTTTGTATGCAAGAAAATTGATTACGATCTCTTAATTATATTCTTTTAATACTATGATCAGTAAAAATTGAAAAGAACAGCACTCTAGGAATATTTTAAAAGTTTAATTTGTCATTTAGTTATTCAATATTCAAACTTTAATCACTTTAGTTTACGAATTTTCCTTGAAACGTTCCTTCAAATATGGGGAATGTTCCTAAATGAATTCACAATTGAGCGGAATATTGAATATTTTTCTGTAGTCCAAAGAGGGATCTCCTGCACACTCAACTTAACTCGATAGGTTGCTATTTCTCGGGGTTTTAAACATAGTACTCGCTTATAGTGCAGTAGCCGAGAGCGAATTTATATTTTAAACACTAAATCTAGTTTTACTTAAAATCTATAGAAGAATTGGTCTAAAAATAATTCGATTGACAGAAGGATAAGTCTTAGAGGAGGTCAAAATGGTAGAGTGTCTATCAATTTTTCTCGGGCCAAATGTTTTGGCTTCACAAACTTAAAGCTAACCGTCAGACACGTATATAAGTGTTTATCTAGTTGTGACGGTGATAAAAGTATTAATTATATTTGGAAAGAACGATTTAAAGGCTCAGAGAAATATGATCTGAACATTTAATCTAATTTGATCTAATGTTTGTTTAATATTTATAACCCTTTTGAAATCAATTCTCCAACTTCTACTGCTACTAAAACAAGCGTGGTTGGTGATAAATTTCTTCCCTCGATGACTTTTTCTATCGATTTAAATACAGTCAATTTTGTTTGCTTATACAATGCAGATTAGCCCGCGACTCCTGGGTTATTACTAATCTCACTCAAAAATGGGTAATCGCGAATTGGCTTTCATCAGTTAATACAAATGTTGGTTGATACATTAGTGTAAAGTCTTTGATATGGATGATATTCCCGGTTTTTGTTTGTTTGCTTTGTAGTTTTACAATGTTGGAAAGATAGATGGATTTATCTGCGAAGATTTCGATTGAGAGTTGTAACACATTCTGAAACAAGAGAGACGAGAATCAACATTTACATTCAATGTACAACAGAATCTGACCAATTTCTTAGTAAATCGAAATAATTTAAAACTGCTAATCCTTTGTTGAAGATGGAGCTTGTATTGGATACTATTAATTGAATTACATTTAACCACATAAACCAATACTTAAAACTTTTATTTGCTGTGTTCAACAAAAATGAAAACCTTAAACTTTATAAATCAACTAAATTCATTTTATTCCAGAATTTCATGAGTAAATTTAAAAATTCACTTCCAACAACTTCCAACAAGTCACTTCCATTTTTAGATATATCAGTAATCAGAAACAAAATTTCAAAGCGATTAGAGTTCGATATATATCGTAAACCAACACACACTGATCGTTTTAAAACAAATGAATCAAATCATCAACCAGCACAAGAACGAGCAGTCTTCCATTCATTGATTTATAGATTATTAAACACTCCTCTATCACAAGAAAGATTTAAAAAAGAACTTCAGTATATAAAAATATGTTGCTGTTTTAAAGGATATAAAACTGATTTAGTCGAATATATGTTTAAAAATAAAAAATAAATAAACATTACATAAAGTATAAGAAAACACTTTAATGAATTAAAGACACAAATACTAATTGTATTAGCACTACATGAACAAATCTATCAAAATATGTACAAAAATCATTAAAAAAACATATAAACAAAAATTTCTCTTATAAAACAACAAGTAATTTGAAAAATAAATTGAAAAATCCAAAATATGATGAAGAAACTATTAATAAATCAGGATATACCAAATCAAATGTGATGACTGCAACAAAAAATACATTGGACAGACAAGAAGAAAAATTCATAAAAGATTCATAAAAACATTGCTCCCACATTAAACTCAACAGAAAAGAAAAATCGGCCGTAGCACTCCACTGTATCAATACCGGACACACTATATCAAAGAAAAACCTAAAACTATTAAAACACACCTAGATGTTTAAATGCGTGGTAAGCATAGGCTATAACATAAATCAAACAAGCACAGAAGATTCATTAAATCAAGAAGATGGACCAATACAAAATTCGATATTACTTTTTGTATTTACTTTTGTGATGTGTCTGACGAAGTATCCTTGCTGTTATAAAGGCATCACAAAAATAAAAGTTTTAGGTATTGGTTTATATGTTTAAGTGTAATTAAGTTCAAAATGCTAATCCTTTACTTTGCCAATTTCCTTTCTAAGGATTGATCGATATTATATCGTTACAACAATATCATGAATTACACTCATTATACCGAGTAACAAAAGACTCGCACCTCCTTTAAATTTTGAACAATTAAGAATTTCTAAATATTTTTGAGAATTTTACCTGAGGACGTATCTCTTGGATTTCAAAACTACCTCAAAACGAAGGGGAGAGGACAACACTAAGGGTTTAAATGAGATTTTCAGTAGAATGAATTCCAATCTAATATGGGGAATGGAGTATCGTTCCATATGTATCGTTCTAAATTTATTTTGGGTTTTCTAAGAATACCTAAGAATAATATTGAAAATAGGTAGTCTAAAACAATTGTATCTAAAAAAACGTCCGGTTAAGGTTAGAATTTCATATGTGTTCAGACGGCACTCTTTTTAAATATATGCGCTAAACATTTGTTTTATTTGTGTTATTACATTTGTTTCATCAAACCCTTTAGCTTGAGGTATCACTCAATAGGTTATCCAATCATAAAAATATATCAGATGCTATTGTTATATATCCCCAAAGGATATTTGAATATGATCGATCGATTAAAAGTACCAAATAGCATGGATTCGTAAAAAGGAACATATCAACATGTGGCCTGAAGAAAAAGATTTGTTTCACAATGCAAGATTTGTTTCACAAGATTATGTTCACGATTGTTCTCTCACCCCTCTCCGAATTAGATTCACAATGAAAAGTGCCTTTATATCGCCCATTCCAATAACATCGAATAGCTCCACGCGGTTTTGTCACGCGACAAGATGTGAAGTACGATCACGATGGTGAGACTGAAGGAGGGGGAGGGGTGTGTGAGAAAGTAATAACACAAGCGGGTGTGTGATGCGATAAGGCCGGATGGGGAGAAAACACGCGGAGTGGTACGGCCAGACTGTTTATGGGGAAAGGTGGTAGAAAGTGGTGGGGAACTGGTTATAAGACGGGGTATAAGACTGGAACTGAACGTGTCATTTTCAAAGTCCAGATAGCGCATTTTCAATATTCTCCATTTTTCTTAATGCTTGCATAATAAAAGGAACATTATGTAGCCTACTAATATATGAATAAATTGAACCGTTGGTACAAAGATAGAAATGATTACTAAATATATTAGTATCCTATGCTTCAATGGCAACCAAGAGAGTGTTTTATGGTTACATCATACCTCAGTTACCCACAATGATTTTACACACAAAAAGAAAATAACAAGAACAAAGTTTGAGTACCATTCTCTCATCAAACAATGCAAAACGAAAAGGTCCGAAGGAGCTCTAATTCCCCTAAGATCTAAACGAAAAGGTCCGAAGAAGCTCTAATTCCCCGAAGATCCAAACGATATCGGACGATAAAGATTATGACAAAGCAGATTATGTTTATACTAGAATCTAAAAACCCACGCCTAAATTCGGGACCAATTTAAACCATATTCAATGTATTTTGAGTAGCGCTCCTGTTTCTAGCCTCTGCAGATAACTAATGCTGCGCCAAGAAACGATTCAGCTTGTGCTGTTGATATACCAAAGATATTTTGAAATAAACTACTCCATAACTACTTACACAATGTAGATAACATGTTGACATACTAAAGTGGGCTCCAAACTGACCGTAAGCTATGCCGTGCTTTGGGATTAAAGTGCACTTTAATTGTGCACCTGATGAGTCAATGAGAGTTACAGTACTTCTCCATATAGATTATATTGTATAGCTGCTGGGTGACCGGACTTCTAGCCTAGTTGATTATAATGTCAAAACGATGCAAAGAGTTGGTTTTACAGTTTTCGTTGCCGAATTTGTATGGGTCTCTTTAGAAAAACGTGAACTCCAGTTTCCAGGAGTCAATCTGTACAGTTTCAGATTTCAGACGCTGCACTAAGCGGAAGATTTAAATTGAGCTTAACACATAATTCGCATTACATCAACCCTTCCCACACTAGCTACGTTAGGTGTATAACACTTTGGTTACAGTTCCACTTCCATAAAAAAGCACAATATGTAGTTTATTACATTGCATAAATATAATTAAAGAAGAAAGATCGTTTCCAACCACAACTAGACAAGGCTGTGCTGGAAATATGAATATGAATATCACATCAACATTATAATTTTTCTTTACTTACTCTCATTAAATGTAATGGTGATATTGATATTCATATTTCCAGCATAGGTTTCTCTAGTTGATGTTAGAACATATCTTTTTGGAAGTGGAGTAGGCATTAAAGTAACCAAAGTTGTATACACCTCATTGTTCCTTATATTCTTTTTCTATGTCAACAGAAATATTATATATCTTAAAAATATATTTTTCTGTCAATTCACTTGCAATGCAAAAAAGATTCTAGAAAAATGAGTCTTTTTGTTCAAGTGCAATGCATAAGGATTTCATTTGATTTATAGTTATCAAATTTAAAGTAACCTGTATTAAAAAAAGTGCAAGAAACATACAAATTGTTTATTTTAAATCTGTAATTTTTATCTAGTTCTGAGATGCAGACAAAAATCTGGTAGCATGTAATCTGTCCTCACCAGAACGTCAATATTGCCAGCTGATTACGAAGGTAAATTTGAAAGACACATACACACTATAATATGTTTGCTGATTTGTATACAACCCGTCCAATCTACTGTTTCTGGGTCACAGACAACTTAAACTCTGATTTATTGCTAGTAGCATGCAATATAACAACGATGCGGGAATCTATCGGAATTACATTACTTTTGTGAACTAACTGACGCAGTTCAAATTAAACAACAAAATAAAAGAGAAAAATAACATAAAATATTTATAAAATTAAAAATAAAGTTACTAATTATCGACATCAGACTTACAGGAAAAACATTTACAACCAAGTGTGGCTAAATATCTTGCCGTAGATTACGTGTTTTTCGCTTCTTAAACATTTTTACCTAATTTATACAATTGCCTTAAATCTAATGTTTCATAATCAGATTCATAAAGCAACGATCATTTCGTCGTAAATTTGTACTCAGTAATTTGTGTTTTCTGACCGAGTTACATATCGGTTACAGTCGGTTGATTGGATTGTTTAAAAACAAGTACCTTAACGGAGATGGCAAAAATACGCGAGTTTTTATAGCTACTCCTGATTCTCTTACTGGTATTCTGCATATGACAGCAAAATTTGAACACCCAATCCCTTTATATTCTTTTAAATGAAATGTAATGCACAAGTATTTAAACCACGTTATTTCAAAATCGGTCTCGAAGTCGGATTTGACACGTGAAAAGTTTTAAAATTTTAATCCGACCTTGGTGGAAGCTGTGGTTCAGTCACAGAAAATAAAAACTTTAAGAAAATTAATAATAGTTTCCGAATAATAGTTTGGATTGCTTCCCTATAATAAAAATACCTAAATGCCCCTTATCACAAGTTTATGTGAGTAAAACGTGTCTTCGTTAAAGAATTCAGTAAAATAGTAAAATTTAAATATTTTAATGTCTTGTACTACAGTGTTGAGAAATGTTCAATGTAGCTGATAGCCTAAAACTTGAAAATGGTCAGAAGCCGAATTGGTTAGCGTAATGCAAACTAAAAATCAGGAGAAACACAAAAGTAAAGTACTTGTCATAGACTGTACACAGACGGACAACGTATGGAGTGATGATTACATTATGAGATAATTTGTCTGGTAGACTTCAAAGAATTCGTGACCAGGAATATACTTGGTTCCGCGTTAGTGAAACCTGTCACTTGAGGAGCTGGAACGAACTACACACTTGAAGTTTTTGTAGAAAAATTCATCTCTATGAAGGCAACATCGAGTTCGATGACGGTGCATGTAGTTCTCTTGGATTTGGCTCAGTTTTAGTGAATATTTTATACTAGTCTCATGGTTAACCGTTAGGCCCCCTTATACGTGATGATAACGAGACAATCTCAAAATAAATGAATTTATAAACTGACTGAATACAACCATAAGAAATTTTTACATGTGACATGTAAAAGTTTACATTGATGCATTTTTACACATGCATCTTTATGTTAGCAAAAATCCTTAGCGAAACCTGTAACGCGACTCGTGGTTTTGTACTTTGTAAATGGTGATTTCTACTTCAGATCAGAACTCGCAAACACTGTCGGTATAATCTTTCAATTTCGGTACCTCTACAGCTCATCGGAAGAGGATTGCCAATCTAGTGAAGGAGCCAACACATTACTATCTACACAGATTTCCCCGTATCGTTGCCTTAATTGATGCGTTTTTAATCATTAAGTATGGCTTTGAACTGTATAAAAGTGTCGTTGTGTGTATACTCTCCCCTTGTCCGACTTGTATGACAGTGCACACTAGTAGTGTTTTGTGTCGATGGTCACGTATGACAGTTCTAGATTGCAGGTTGTAAATTGTTGGAGGCTAAAGGCATGAAGTTCAAATAAAGTAATTTGTAAGTTGAATGGTTTTCGTTGCTCTTGATCGAAAAGTTGTACACATTTACAACATTTTTCTCCAGTATAGGAATTTTTAATCTTTATTACAAGTCAAAATTACCACCCCCTCCACTTTGTGTGAAAGACTGAACTTGAAAAAATTTTATATAGAGAATAATTATTGTGATCCAAATCATGCTTAACACTTGCCAAGCCATGTTAAGTGCTAGTAAGCCATCTGTCTAATGGAGGTGTTGATACCATGCAAATAGGTCTTGACCTTTTCAGTTTATAGAATAAAAGGTTTTAATACTTTGCGAAGAGAAAGTTATCGTAATGAATATGTTGAGGGAAAGGTACTTAGGGATGTATCCTGCGGAAATACTAAATCAAAACTTACGTTTAATTCTGATTATTCAAATTCAGAACTTATACTCTCATCTGTTAAAAGTTAATAACACACAGCTGCCAGACAATCTCGTAATCAGCATATCAAATTAATCTATCCCCCTCCCTTCTAACACTTTTCTTTCCTTTGTGTTTTTTGGATTGTAATCATAAATATCCATTCGAAATTAATAATTAAAATGAAAATATTCCGAAAAGGATAATGTAAATTTTGTGCAAATAGTGCTATGCTACCTATTAGCCAGATAATTAAAAGTCAAAGTCGTTTAATTTCCAACTTGAAGCTGTGTAAAACTTTAATATTTCTTTCCCAGTATAAGGTGTGCAAGAGATATAAACGAGTTATTTGATTCCCTGTTTCTATCCTAAGGATTTATCTTTTTGGTTATACTCAATTAATAAACACTTACAAAACTTTTTAAAAGCCTTGAACTTTTAAAGTGTTAGTTATTGAATAATACAATATTATAAATGATAAATCACTACATACATCCTTCATTAACAAAGCTACTTGAAATGATTTATATATGTCTGTTATCGTGGGTATTTTCCCCCTTCATTCCAATCGTGTTGATTATCAGTCTTGGGCACATGAGCCATAAAATGTAGGTAAAATTCGGTCAATAATAAAAAAAACCCGACCAGTACCTTGCCCTGTTTCTGTAATGAAATATTTCATTACAATATTTTGCCATAAAAATCACTGTCATATTTCGAAGATCAATATTAAACAAGGCTTCGAGCAAAGTACTTGTTGAAAATTGTATTTATCTCTGTGCTCAACCATTTTAGGTTCAATTTAATTGAATAACAAATTTAAATGTTGTATTTACAAAAATGTCATCTAATAAGTCAAACGTCAGACATCTAAATGGTGTTTATGCCGTTTTTGTAGCAGGTCGGTATCAGGCTAAGTTCAGCTAACTCTCTTGTTGCAAGGACGTAGCCAGCGAGGGGGTCCAAGAGTCCGGATCCCCCAGATTTTTTCAACTACTTTTTTAGTAAACGATTATTATTAGTTAAATAATTCAGTATTGTTCACATGTACTCTGAAAGATAGATCTTAACAAAGAAATGAGTCAAGAACGTTTTAAGGAACAAAATGGGGCATTACTCTCTGTCCACTACGGGACAATATCAGTTGTCTGGACCCCCCAACATGTTTTCCTGGCTACGTTCATGTCTTTGGAGGTTCTAGACCGTATCGTAATCAGTATAACAAATTACCTTAAATACTTGTCCCCCAAACACATTTCTCTCCTATGTGTCTTAGTGTCCTAAAGCAAATTAAAATAGTTTATTCAAAAGGTCTAAATACAGTAGAGTTCCAACCGACTCCAAGTGACACAAGGAAGGCACCGGCACGACAACGGTTGTCGCATGCGGTGTCTTGACACCGCTCATAAATCTGCATCGAAAGCACGAGCCAGTTGCAGGTTTGAATGTCTAGGGACAGCTTCACTCCTTCCAGTGTCGACCGATACACGTTCAAATTGTTGATATCATATTGTACGTGTATATGTAATAACAAAATGTATAACCCATTCATAAAAATATCTGTGATTTGTAAAATAATATTTGTAAAAAGGTTTAAAATATATATTTTTAATATTTAAGCGATATAAAATGAACGTTAGAGAGAAGGGTGGTCGAATTAGGGATGCAGAGGAAGATACGGTTAATGCTGAGTGGTACCATTTAAAGAAGTTGCGTGAGTGTAAGTGTAGAGACGACATACCTTTTTAGTTTTTATTGTGAAACATACTTTGGACTAGAAAATTATGGGAGAGTCAATAAGAGATGTAGAAGAAATGGCCGAGGTGTGTAGAGGGTTCCAAAACTAATAAAGCTTATAGCAAATCTAGTACACCACACTGTTTTATACGTATACATCACACGGTGCAAATGATACACACTTGTATTTCATTTTTTAAATACATGATACAAATTATGCACACTGAAAGGATCTTGTAAACTATAAGAGATACAGCAAAGGTTAAATGGACAAAGTGGTGTTGTACTACTATTATACAATACCAATTATGTTATACTTTCATCATGTCTTTCATCAAATAATTCATAAAAACCCGTCGCTAAAAAAACTAACATGCTATTTTACTAATACATTGCAAACTTTAAAAACAGTAATTTTTAGACTGGCCATGTCTGGATTCCAACAGTGCGTGTAGTGAAACATCAGTAAGGTTTACCAACTATTCGAATAGTAGAATAACAATTTCCTTGACACAACCATAATTCATACAAAAACGGGTTTTTATGAATTATTTGATGAAAATTACGAGAAAAGTATATTGTAAAGGTTTTATAACATAGGATGGCAATTTATAATTATTTAAAATATATTCTTTCCTTTGATTAAGAAAAAAATGGGAAGTTACATTACAAAAACTGATTCAAACCTTATACCTCCTGGTGTTGAAAAACTTTTCATTATAACATTTAAAAATAGAAAAATGTCATGCAGATTTATTTTAAAACAAGTGTCAATATAGGTACTAATAAGAGAGCTGCAACGGTTTGAACATTTTTATTTAAAACAGTTTATTGAGCGCAGCGAGTGAACAACATAACCAACAATCAACTAGACCATATTAATTTGTTGGTCTTGTTATTAAGCACAATTTTAACAATTTAATCTTTGATGTATCTCTTATAGATTCCAAGATACCTTCAGTGTCCATAAAATTTGGAACACACTGTATACTATGACTTGTAATCCAGCATCTAACAATTCGGTAGATGAAATGAAAGGGATAGCTACGAAGTACGAGACTAGGCACCACGAAACTTTGTCTCCACGAACTATTGGCACCACGAACCTGCCTAAAACAGGGCCCAAAATAATTACATTTAAGCCGGGATATTAATTAATATGAATAAAATAAAAACTCCTTGACCCGAAAGGATAAGCAAGGAACACATGTAACTAACCACTTATTAACCTTCGGAAAAACACAAAAGTAGAAATCCTCTCACATTCCCCCCACCCCCCCCCCCCCCCACCCCCCCCCCCCCCCACCCCCCCCCCCCCCCACCCCCCCCCCCCCCCACCCCCCCCCCCCCCCACCCCCCCCCCCCCAAAGTTTATATTATACCATTAATTCCATAATTAACTTAGTTAGGCTCATACTTACTAATACTAAATTTATATTCAATACTAATAGGCTATGTTCTGTTTATTATATTCTTTTCTTGTTATGACAGCACCATTTTTAATGCACACGGTTAGGATAATTCAGATTATGTTACACTAGGCTGTATAGAAAATTGTTTCAGCGGTGCTGTTATATACTAGTAAAAGACCTCAATATGTTATTTATTTTAGTGTGAAATACATACTTTTTTGTGGTTTGAAAAAAAGCAAGGCAACAGCGAGTTTGTTTTGTTTCAGTGAACAATGCAGCGAGCTCCAGTGATGTCACAGATGAAGACGAAGAGAACATCCCTTCAACGTCTACAGCCACAAAAAAGAAGATTCCAAAAAAACCAGCAACCTGCTTGGAAATGAAGTGAATCCAGATAACAGTGAGAAACCTTCTCCGCCAATGCTAGAATTAAGTAACGAACATGTACTTCAGTCTCCAGTTGACTACTTCAAAGATTCTTTTGACAATGACCTTTTAACTTTGATTGCTACTCAGTCAAACTTGTATAGTGTCCAAAAAAATCCGAATAAACCCTTGAATACCTCAGAAGAAGGAAGTAGAGCAGTTTATAGGCATTTGCATCTACATAGCATTTATGGTCTACCTAGGAGTAGGATGTATTGGAATGGAAATACACGAGTAGAAAAGGTTGCACATGTTATGTCACGTAACAGATGGGAGGAACTGAAGGCCAACTTGCACTTCAATAACAATGATCACATGCGTTACAGAATGATCCAAACAAAGATAGGCTATTTAAAATCCGCCCACTAGTTTGATGCTCTTCAAAACAAATTCAAAAACATTCCTATTGAGGAACAAATGCTCTGTGTTGATGAACAGATTGTGCCCTTCAAAGGCACATCTTTACTAAAACATACAACCCGATGAAACCCCACAAGTGGGATACAAACTGTTTGTACTTTGTGACAGCAAGGGTCTGATTCACAATTTTGAGATCTACACTGGTCGCATACTACCTGCTACTTCCCTACCTGACATTGGAGCTAGTTCAAATGTTGTTTTTACGACTGGTTTGAACACTTGCCTCGTAATGAAAACAAATTCTTAATCTATTTTGATAACTGGTACTCATCACCAGCTCTCTTAGTGACTCTAGCAAATATTGGTTTTCCAATCCCTCGGGACCATTCGACTAGGACGATTATCCAGGCTTGTTGTTTTCATCTGACCAAGAAATTGAAAAAAGAAAGGCCGGGGTCTTATGAGGAAAAAGAGGCAACAATTGATGGGGTAAAAATTAGGGCTGTAAAATGGTTAGACAATCGAGGGGTGTCTCTTGCGTCAACTTTTGAGTCTGCTTGCCCTATCAACACTGTGCAACGCTTTGACTCTAAAGGTCGTGAAGCAGATTGATGTCCCTTGCCCTAAAATCGTTACAACATACAATAAGTTCATGGGGGGAGTGGACCTTCTAGATGGACTTATCAGCTACTACCGAATTAATCTAAGATCTCGGAAGTTTTATTTGAGGTTTTTCTTCCACTTTGTTGACGTAAGTATTGTCAATGGATGGCTTCTCTTCAGACGAGACTGTCAACATAATGGAATTGCTAAGCAGGGAGTAATGGATTTGCTAGCTTTCCGGTGTGAGGTGGCCGAGTCTCTTTGTAACTTAGGAGCTGACCCAATAAAAAGAGGAAGGCCATCAACAGACAGGGTAGAGAACGAATTTTCAAAGAAAAAGAAGAAAGGTCCATGTGTCAATATCCCTATACCAGATGTTAGAAAAGATGGAGTTGGACATTGGCCATCTGTTGTCGAAGATAGGCAGAGATGCAAGCATCCCCTTCTGCAAGCAGAAATCCATCCATTATGTGTGAAAAGTGTAAAGTTCACCTCTGCCTAAACAAAGGAAAGAACTGTTTTGTGGATTTCCACTTGTAAGGTGCCTCCTTATACTGTGTAGTAATGTGTTTTTACTTATAATTCTAAATATACTGTAATTATGAAGCAATATACAATTAGTTTTTCTTATGTCCTGTTTACTTTCTCTAAAGTGCACTATTTTCTCTATTGCCCAATGTGCCAGATTTGGCACTTACCCAAAATTTGGTTAAATAGTAAATTTAAAAATCTGAAAAAAATTACAGGTCATCTAAGTACCATTTAAAGTAACATTTAGCATAAAATAATTTTTTTTATATACTGCATCATGTAGTGGGCATTAAGAGGTTAAGTGTGTATAAATAAAAAAGAAAATTAAGTTTCTTTAAAAAATTTAGTAAGTCAATGAATTAAAGTATTATTTTACACAAATAATTAATTGGCCTAACTAAATTAGCCTACAATACTTTTACCTAAAACATGGCTAATTATAACTTTACAAGCATTAAAATAATATTTTATACAATATTTAAAAGTTTTAACATTCTGAATAAAAAAAAAAAAAACAACACTTTATTAACTATTAAAGGTCAAACATCAATATTACATTTTATGCTAATTACTAATATTTTTATAAACACAAACCACAATGGGTGACATCTAGACCAGTTCAAACCAGTGTTTGAAATTACTCTTGTGGAGACATGAAACATTCATTCAAGTCTCAACATGAAAGAAACTTACTCTTGTGGAGACATGAAACACACAAGTCTCAACATGACTCAGTAAGTCACACTGCAAGCTATTGTCAGTATGTGAGGATCTGTGGTTCAGTTAACATTGGTGCTGTGTACTACATATTTTTGTGAATTGTCTATTTTAAATGAATGAATTAATTTATTTATTATAAATATGTAATTAATTGTGAAGTGTTTATTTTTATCATGGAAGAAATTGCTGGACCAAGTCAAGTGAGACCAAATTTAATTTGTACAGTAGGTAAACTTTCAGACTCTTCTTGTGAAAACTTTACTCTGACAAAAGATAAAAGTGTACATTTAATTTTTCAAAAGCTTTCAAGTGAAGAAGTAGAAACATTGAGTTGGCGGACAAATAATCAGTATCGTGAAAATGACACAATTTGTTCTCATCATTTTTGTTATTTTTTGAAATATTTTGAAAAAAGCCAAAAATCATGTTGTGACCCTTTTCAAAAACATGCTGTACCTTTGACAAAGAAAAAAGATTTAAGAGTAATTACCTTAGAAAAGGCGAAAGATGTTAGAGAACATAAAGACATAAATTTTAGTCCCAGGAAAGCTTTTGTGCAGTAATTGTAGAAAGTTATTGAATGTAGAAAACAAAGGTTTAAATAATGATGAAACTGCATTTCATGAGAGTGATGAAGATATTGGCAAAGATCTTACGACTGCCAAAAGAGTAGTGGAAAAAGAAGTTCTAAATGAGTCTCTGTTAGGTTTAGATGTGACACCTCTGAAACTCCAGTCCTTATCTACTCATTCAAAAAAAAAATATGCCAGGAAAAAGTTAAAGCAGGCAAAATTACAAGTCAAGAAGAAACTATCTTTTGTCCTACAAGTAAATGATGATTCTTTAAATGAGTCTTCGAGTGATGGCGAAGAAAAATTTCATGATGAGGAAAAGAAAAAATCTGAAGATCTTGATTATTTAATGGATGCTATTAAGCAAAAGCTGAGGACCAATATAACCAGAAGGGAAAAAATACAATTACTAACAATTGCTCCTAAGTCATGGTCCCGCAGAAAAGTAGCTGAAAAACTGAATGTTTCAGAATACTTAGTACGAAAAGCTAGGGCTGTTTGTAATGAAAAGGGCATTTTGGCGATGCCAGAACCAAAAGAAGGTAGAAAACTACCTGAAGAGACAATTGAAGCAGTAAAACAGTTCTATGAAGATGATGAATTTTCTTATATATTTCCAGGAGCGAAAGACAGAGTTAATGTACAAAAAAATACCTACATGCAAAAAAGACTACTTTTATGTAATTTAGAAGAACTGTTTATTGCATTCAAAGAAAAACATCCAAATTTAAAAAATAGGATTTTCAAAATTTTTGCTCTCTGAGGCCAAAATGGTGTGTACTGGCTGGTTCTCCAGGCACGCATTGCGTTTGTGTATGCCTATACCATCAAAATGTCGAGCTTTTGGCTAATGCCATAAAATCAGCATGATAAAGAAGCCATACATATTATGATGGAAAAATTAGTCTGCAACAGACAGTCCAGAAATTGTATGCTGAAAACGTTGTGATGAATGTCCAAAAACAAACGAGCCATTAAGACAATACTTGGAGGATATTTTAGAAGATTTTGATGATGAGGAAGAAATCAAATTCTCACAGTGGATAAGTGATGGTCACATGAAGCTGCAGACAATGCTTCTTCCACGCCAAGAGTTTATTGGCTTTGTAATTGATAAAATTGAATCACTCATTCCACATTCTTTCATAACTTAATCACAAAACACCTATATGAGGGAAAGGAAGGAGAATTTACAATATGATGTAGCCTTAGTCCTAATGGACTTCGCTGAAAATTACAATTTTGTCCTACAAAATGAAGTGCAATCCTATCATTGGAGTCATTTAAGTTGTTCAATTCATCCTGTTGTTGTTTACTCAAGAAGCGAGGGTGAAACAACAAAAGAATCCTCTTTGTGTTTTATTTCCGATGATTTGAAACATGATGTACCATTCGTCTATTCCGTTCAAGAAAAAAACCGTTGAGTACATTAAGTCCAACTTTCCTAACGTAACCAAAATTGAATACCTAACAGATGGTTGCAGTGCCCAATATAAAAATTACAAGTCAATGGTAAATTTGTGTTACCATAAAGAAGATTTTGGGCTAGAAGCAAGTTGGTCATTCCATGCAACAAGTCACGGAAAAACTGTTTGTGATGGGATCGGAGGAACAGTTAAGAGGACTGTAACAAAGAAAAACTTACAAAGTGCCAGAGATTCAGACCAAATCATAAATGCTGAAGAAATGTACTCATTTTGTGCAAATCAGTTCTCGAAAATTAGTTTTTTCTTTTTGAAAGAGAACGATATTGAAAACAAAAGAAAGTCTCTTGAAACCCGTTTTGAATATTGTGAAACTATTAAGGGAACAAGAAGTTTTCACTTCTTTCAGCCAGCAACTAGTGAAGTAATTACAGAGAAGCGACTAAGCTCAGACACTGATGTCTGTTTAAAACAAAACATATTCAAGAACACTTTGCCAACTCTAGAGCCTAATATTCATTCTTTTGTAGCATGTGTCTATGAAAATAATTGGTGGATAGAAGTCCACTGTTTCAATGAAGTTGAAGAGTTGATGTAAAATTTACTCATTATAAGTGAAACTTTTTTTGTTTTAAAACTTAACTGTGACTTATTCTGCAACAACATTTGATTTAACATATTTAATTTAATGTAAACAACCTCTCTTCAAAACAATTTTTCATAGGTATTTTTAATTATTTGGCTATATTAGAATAGAGTGAAAATTTTTATTTGTTTACTTTGAGTGTAATAAAAATGGTAATACACAAAACCCCACTCATATTATAATACCATTTGAAAGATAATTTTATCCTCTTTCCAGTGATATATACTTTTATAGGGGTAGGTGGAGAGAGATTTTTGCTACAAAACTTTTTGTAACTTGATGTTCCGATTTTCAGAAAAATCAAATTATTTGTGTTTCGGAATTATTTTTATGGTGATAGTAGATAACAAATCTCATTTTAATAGTATATTATGATTCTGCATTAAGTTTTGAACATATGAGTAAAATTTGAAGCCTGTAGCTTAAAAATTGTCCATTCCACATAGAAATACGAGAATACGTGTACGCTCACTTGGCAGCAAAATGGGTCTCGGGAACTGAATTAGCTAATAAATTTAAAAATTCATATGTCTGGAAACCATTTGTCAGAACCAACTGAAATTTTTGGATTTTATCCTATCTAAATGCCTACATTATGTGTACAAAATTTCATTAAAATCTGTGACGGGTGGGTGTCGACCCCTGGATGACTTGGTGTGGAATGGCCCCTACATTGTGCAATTGGGAACGTTTGGAACAGAAATTCTTCATGCACAAAACGTTTGACATAATATTGTTTTTATAGTATGCAAACAGGTGTATTTTGACTTAAAATAAAATTTAGATAAAAATAATATACATATGATCATATAAAATCAATTAATATAATGAATCACCAAGTAATGTACATACACTAGACTATTAAAATTGTAAATTATACTTTAAAAACTCAGGAAAGACTCCCTTATCAAAAGAAGTATTTAATAAACATGTTAGGGGAGCAGTTATGGTTCTTGAAATAGCCTTAAGAAGGTTAGGTGAGATTTCGCCCCATCCAGCAGGTTTTAAACATTTTAAAGTCAGAAATTGTCAATTGTTATCAGATCGCTGATGACTCCAGACCTCTTATCTACGGACATCCTGTCTTATCTGATTGCAAGATTCAACTTGTCTAGCTGAGGTTATTACCCGCTGTTCTGGTTTTCTTTTATTTGTGCCGTATATTATTTCAAAATGTCAGAAAAGTGAAAAAAGTTGTGATATCAACTTCGTTGCTTCTGATGTTGCAAATAGTGTTTTGTGATTGTCTACCCATAGGGAACTCATAATAAAAAAATTAGGCAAATTAAAAATGTTGAGCAACAAATTTTATTTTTATTGGGTGATTTGAAATGGATTGACCCTGGATTGATCTGAGTTTGTAGCTTCATAGTTTATTTCTGATATTACATTAGGCTTAGTTTGTCCTCCTATCTCTTGCTTGACAATATCCAAAGCTTTTTTACTTTTCTATTTGAGTTTTTTATAACTTTGCTGTTGTACACAATTTTTGCAACTGCTACATATTTCTTAATACTTTTTTATTTATAGACATAGTCATGAAGAAGGGGATCAATAGAAATTTTACTCAATTTGTACAGCTTTTTTTCATCTCTCTCTATCAAAAGTTTTAGACCATTAGTGAAAACCGTAGCTTCTTGTTTTGATTTGCTTTTCTTTTTTAGTGCGCTTTTGGGAAAGCTGTTTCAAAATTAATTTCTATTATGTCTATACATTTTTTGTACTTACTAACTATATTATTCTTTTGTTCATTTGAGAGACAGAGATCCCAATTTACTGACATTATTAGAGGTGCAAAGCAATGTATATTATGTTTAAAGTCATTTTGAACCCAAGAGTTAGTCAATTTTTAAGATTTAGCTTATGATCTGGTTTTAATTGTAGCAATTGTGCAGTGTGATCAGAGAGCCCCAGTCTCAATCACCAGAGAAATACACAGACTAGAATCATAGTTCACTAAAGCGGCCTACACACGTTCAAAATCGGGCTTGTCAATTCGATGTGAACAAGCCGAACTGACAAGCCGAATTGACTGTGTGTATGCAAAAGTTTGTTCAAACGATGTGAGCTCAAGCCAGAAATTTGAACCGATGGCATGATGGAAATTCATCATATTCGGCTTGACACATCGGCTTGACGGCAAGCCGAACTGATCGTGTGTATGGGAGCGTCAGTTCAGTTCCTCAAATCAACTGTCTGCGCATGCGCACCAGTGACAGGCGTCTGTTTAGCAACTGTCCCGCGTGTGTTTGCTGCTGTGTCCGTAGTCAGTGGAAATTTATAGCCCTTTTCCAAGTGACAGCAGACTTTGAAAAAAGTAGTTTTTTTTATTTACATTACACTGTGTTGTCAATGCAATGAGATCTTGGAGTAAGGATTTCCTTCTTCAGTTCATAGAGTTGTTTAGGGGAAAAGAATGTTTCTTCGTTCATCCGCAAAATAATTATGCCAATCTTTGGGGTGAAAACCGAAGTTCTTTTAAAAGGTTAACATGGGAGAGTTACTGGGCTTGTTTTCAAAGCCAGTCTTTAGTCCACTGATCCCGCTTGAGTTGACGCTTTCTTCTTTTCACAATTACACACAAGCCACTGCACCATATATTAGGAATAACTCATCGACCGAAAACATTATTTAACTTGCAATTTCCGAAAACACAAGCACAACAAAATTTTGGAGTTAATTAACCAGATCGAACTGACAAGCCAAACTGAACGTGTGTATGTGATTGCTGCGTCAGTTAGAATTGACAAGCCGAACTGACAAACCGAACTGACAAGCCGAATTGAACGTGTGTAGCGGCCTTAATGTTATCTAAGCAAGTAGCTGAATGATGCGTAACTTTAGTAGGTGAATGTATTAAAAGTTTCCAAATTATGTGAGTTAAACATGTTAACGAATTCGTATTGTAGTAAGTTAGTTTTCAACATTTTATGTGTGTTTAATGTCACCAACAACAAGCTTAGATCAAGAAGTTTTGAGTTTTAAATTATTCAAAAGTACTTGAAACCATTCGAAAAAAGTACCTATAAGTTGTTACAGGTACTTATAACGTATTATAAGTTGTTCTATAAACACATATTATGACAATGGGAGGCATTCCAGATATACTAAACTGTACTCCATAGCACTGAAAAGAGAGATTTGAAACAATTTTTATCATCTGGTCGATAGTTTACAGCATAATAACTATCAGCTAATATGCACACTCCTCTTCTACCTAGATTTGTCCGAACATAACTTGAAATATGACTGTAACCTAAAAGTGTTTCTAAAAAAAATGGGTTATTTGGATTCAGCCAGTGTTCTGAAAAACAAAATATATGGGGTTTGGTTATAATACAATCTAAGACAATATTAAGTTCACCCATTTTCAGTTTTCTAGGCATATGTTGTATATTAAGAGTTCATGAACCATTCATTATACAAGGTACCATTATTATGTTTTGTGTTTAACCATAACAGTCAAGATTTCTAAAATTAATCTGTATAGAACTGTTAACAGGTTCTAGGTTACTTTTTTTAAAGCAGCGTTTGGCCTAAGAAATTTGACTTATATACTTAACTTGGACTAAGAAACTAAATGACTTTTTTACTTCTCAGAAATAGTGTTCTGACTGTCAGTTGGATCAAAATTGAATAAGTTGTTTACATATAATTGGCTTTTTTATGTGTCTTTGTCATGATTGTGACTATGTACAACTAACTGAATCCCAAGAAATAGTTGAATTCCAATTATCAGGCATCTTAAAAAAAACAATAAAGTAATCTGCAGTCCTAAATTATTTGACAAAAATGTATTTGTTCTTAAATGTTTGTTTATATATTGTAAGATTTTGAGATAGCGGCTGTATAACTTAAATCATGAGAAGTTTATGAAAACTGCAGAAATACAAGAATACAAGGTAGCCTATATAAAAACGTTAAATGATTACAAAATTAACTTATAAATATAATTCCAATATAATTGAAACCAAGCAAACTCCATAATTTTAGAAACTTTTTTATATCTTAACCTTTTTACTGCCGACGTCCGACATATCGGACATCGGCATTTTTGCCGAAAACGCCAACGTCCGATATTTCGGACGTCTGTTTTTTTTTATTGTTACTGGCTACTGTTATGTTCAAATGCCGAAATATTCGGTATTTTGGTTGTTTAGGAGGAAAGGATAATGAAAGAAGCCATTTGAAGAACTTTGGATTTCTATTTTCGTCGTCTTTGACTAGAATTGACGAACTACCTAGACAGCTGTCAAAACCAGATGATCGGGTTAGATTACTGAAATCTTCGTTCATTGTTGTTGTTTACAATGTTAGGGTCGGTCGGGGTAAAATGGGTATACTGGGGTGAAACGGGTATAAACATTATTTTATATTATAAAACTTGAGTTATTGATGTTTTGGATCAGAAAAAAATACCATAAATGTATAACATCATCTTATATGATATTATACTGAAAGTGAGTTGGCTAAACTGCTGGTAGCTTCTTAAAATGAAAAAAACATATGTTCACTCAGGAGTCAGTGTAACCAAGACAACCTAACTGATGACATTGTTAAAAGTTAACCTAATCAAATAGAAGTTTCAAATTCAGGTATGTATACATTACACATATATACTTTAAACTTTTAACTTGTTTAATGTTTTTAAAGTTTAATAGGTTTTATGCTATTCATAATTTGTTAACATGGGGTAAAATAGGTATAATATTTTAAAAACTGAAAACTAACCTCACTTTTTTTGTTTTAGATCATGCCACGCACATACATAAAGAAAAAAACCCAAAAATATGATGAAGATTCTTTGAAGGAAGCAGTAAAGGAAGTTGACAATGGAAGCTCAGTATATGCTGCAGCAAGAAAATATAACCATTCCTTATGAAACCCTTCGGCGGTGGAGTGAAAATCCTCCTAAAACTCCTGGTTCTGGAAAGGCAACAGTGCTATCAAAAGAAGAGGAGAACTATATTGTGGAGGCTTTATTGTATGCAGCAAAATGTGGTTATCCACTAGATAGAAAAGACTTGCAATATATGGTGTGTAGCTATGTAAAATCAGTGGGTAGAAAGACGCCATTCAAGGACGATATGCCAGGGTAATGACTTTTTAAGAGGGTTTGAAAAAGGTGGGCACATGAACTATCAAAACGGAAACCCGAAATATTAACAAAAGCAAGGGCTGAAGGACTGTCTCAGTTTGTGGTAGATGAGTTTTTTTAAAATTTATGAGCAAGTTCTTGTGGAAAATGGGTTAGAAAATCACCCAGAACGTATTTCAACTTGGACGAAACTGGCCTAGGCACAGATCCCACTAAGGGTAAGGTCTTTGTCCCTAAAAGTGCAAAAGTGTCCTATTCAAGATCAGGAGGAGCTGGCAGACTTGCAATACAGTGTTCTTTTTTGTAGCCAGTGCATCCGGTGAACGCTACCCACCTTGTGTTGTTTTTAAAGGACAGGGAGATTTGCAAAGTACTTGGGTTCAAGGAGGACCGCCAGGTGCACTCTATGGAGTCACACAGTCTGGCTGGATGCAAGATATTCATTTTTGAGAAAATGGCTCATTAATTTTTGCAAATCAGACAAAAAATCTTGAAAAAACCAGTTCTTGTCTTGTTTGACGGACATGGAAGTCACTTGACCTATAACGTAACCCGAGTGGCAAGAGACAATGACATTATTCTTCTGTGTTTGCCCCCAAATACATCCCATGCACTTCAGCCATTGGATGTTGGGGTATTTGCTCCTATGAAAAGTGCGTTGGAGAGAAAATTTGAAGAACTGGTATCGTGAATCGCGGCTTAAAAATGTTGACAAGGCTGTTTTTTCCAAGTCTTCTAAGTAAAACTGGTATCGACTTCATTCAAATCTGAGCACATTATTGGTGGTTTTTAAGGGCTCTGGGATCTATCCTGTGAATAAGTCTGTTTTAGAAAAAAGGATTGTTTCAGTACAACCAACTAGGCCAATGGACTTACAAAGTGGAGCACAACCTAAGCAAAACTCCATCGAAACACCCAAAGACATCGCAGAGGCACCCATTGGCCGACCAGAACCCACTGGATTAAAGTTAGCTAATCCTGTACAAGATTTACCCCGGCCCATCAAGTTCTGTAGCAGGGCCTACCTGAAATTTCTCCTTCACCAATGAAGAAACTGAGAGAAGCAATTTTAAGTACATTGTCACCTGAACAGTCATCAAGTGTAAAAGATGCATTGAAAAATTCTAAGACAAAAAGGCGACGAGTTCAAGGAAGTTGTGGTGAAGTAATGACAACAAATGAAGTAATGGACAGACTGAAAGAAGAAGAAGATGCCAGAAAAGAGAAAATAAAAAGTAAAAACTAATAGGCCTAAACCCATTACAGCCTTAGGAAAAACAATAAAACAAGAGCCTGGATTGGTCCAAGCAAAGCCGCAAAAAAAAACCTAGAGCTACTAAACGCTTATTTGATACGGCAGAAAGTGACGAATGAAAGCAGCCTACCTAAAAACGTAAAACCTACTGAACCCACTGTAGGATCATGGGTAGGTATAAAAACTACCAAAGTGAATGTGGCACGGTTGTGAAGGAGTACAGGGGACAAATTACTGCAACAAGATCTTCCGCAACAAGGAGCGATATTCCGTAAAGTTTTTGACAAAATGCAAAGGTGAAGGAGAGCGTTACATTTTTCCTGATAAAAGAAGAGACATTGAGTGGGTTGATTTAGGACAAATTTCTAATGTTTTTTCTGTACCAGATTATAATGGAAGATTTTTCAAGTTTGTGTGAAGTGCCCCTCTCAACGAACTGTTTCTATGTTTTAATTTTTTAAATAAATTACTTTGTCTAACTGATATTTTTAGTAATAATAAATTTTTTGTGACCAAAATATTTCATTAGTTATTTTTACTGTGCCTACTTTACACAAAATACTGGGGTAAAATAAGTACAGCACTTGTAATTATTGTGTTTTACTATGAAAACATTACTATACCCGTTTTTCCCCCAAACCATGGGGTAAAATAGGTATACTATAAAAAAAATAATTACTTTTTATACTAAATAGTTTTATTAACTTTTATTACATATTAAACTATTCTAAGAGGTCACAATGATAAGCTGGAACCTGTAATTATTTTGTAATTATTTCAAGAAACTTTTTAAAAGGCCTTAAAGTTAAAAAGAGCATGTTTTTTGTACCCATTTTACCCCGACCCCGACCCTATCGAAAGTTTTTTGAAGTGTTACTTTTGTTGATCAAGGATAAAATGAGTAAAAGAGTTACATCTAACTCTCCTGTGAGTGAGGGAACAATAATTAACAGTCTAATCGATGGTGGTGTACAAGTGCAAGACGAACTGAGTGACAATTTCCTTCAGAATTTGTCAGATTCAGATGCCGAGAACGATTCTGATATTAGTGTTAGGGCTATTGATGACAATCAAAGTGATGTGGATGACACTGATGACGATCCTGACTTTATCTTACCATCAGATAATGAGGAGTTATTAGATAGTGAGGGGGATGTGGCACAGATAAGTTTACCTTCAACTTCCACTTATATATATATATATATATATATATATATATATATATAATTATATAACAAATAATTTGGGTTATAATGATTTGATAACTGTAAATATTAAATTCATATTTTAATTTAAAACATATAATTGTTATTGAGGACTATAGGTACTTTGATATCGATTGATAGTCTAGAATTTGAGATGCGAATATTAGGTATCAATGATTACATTCTTCGATATAAAAAACCGGGTCCGCTTATTGTACCCTACCCGATAATGATGTTCCAAAGTTGTTGTGCTATAAGTGACAATTTCAATATAAAAAACCAAGTCTGCTTAACGAACTCTACCCCATGGAAGTTAAAACTCCTGCACACAAACACAATTGACCATAGTTACTCCAGAACTGGAGCTTTTCATTGGTCTAACTTTGAAGTTTCCACAAAAATTAATAAAAGCACACGTAATTTTACAAAGTTACTGAATTTCGCAGATGCAACTGGTTAGCTGCCAAAAATTGTGACTTACTAATTATTGTAGTTTTTTTTATACTATTCGTAGACAAATAAAAAAGGACAGGTATGTTTTAAGTATGAAAATTAAAGTTCAGAATCTCTTCTTTACATTGATATATGCTATGTTTGGATTAAATGTAGTTTTAAAAGGAGAACGGTACTTGACTGTTGGAAAACCAAGGGCTGTCACCTAACAAACATAAAAAAATAGTCGAGAATCTGATGAATGCCACTTTTAGGGATAAGATTTGGTCTAACCTGATTTGGATATTTAAATCTTAAATAGACCACTGAAATTGTAAAAGGTTTAGATTGTTGGATTCTTTTATAATGGTTACTTTATGTACGCCTAGTTACAAAATATTCTTATGGTTGGCTTTAACTTTTTTACCCATTTTGAAGGAAATATTCTCGGGAACGTTGAGGACGAATCTATAGGCTACCTAGTCCTAGTAATACAGACGATATGCATGATTCCATGTATATTATAATTTAGAAGATTTACTTACCCTTAGCTAAACTTGAACTAGAAGTATATAATTTTCTAAACGAATTTTGCACAACTGAACGCGCACAGATTAAAGCCATTATTGTAAGAATTAATGAAAACTTATAAAATGTCCGACAGAGGTCACCAAGCCCAAGAATATCACCAACCAATAGACACAGAAAGAGAAGTTAACTCGGTGAAGCTATCACAGATTATAATAAACAGCTGTTATTTATCCTTTAATATCTAATTACTCCTCTATGTGATTATTTTGCATGTGTATACGAAGGACTCCTCCATTATGTGTAATGTAAAATCATCCCACGGATCCAGAAGGTTAAAATATGATAATACATGATTACCTCTAAATAATATACCGAATATTAACATATAATGGATGTCTGTGGTGGAGCAGGGGTGAATCTAGAGGCCAGTGGGCTGCTTGTCCCGGCGTCGGTTGGTAGGAGGCGTCAACCTAACCTATCGGAGTTTAAAAAATAAAGGTTGGGAAATATGTAATAAAGAAATATTGTAATACATTGACGAAACTCATTTAATTACAATTTACTGTAAACAACTATTAACAGTTTTTGGTGAAACGAACAATCTTTATATTTCTAAAAAAATTATGGTTGCCTGTAAAGTCGGTTTTACGGGCGAAGATTTTACGTGACAACGTCTTTTTCTCGGTAGAATATTTATTGATATGAATATTATTAAATTGCACAATAGGAACAAGGAATTGAATGAAAATAAGAATTGCACAAATTTTAACTATAGAAATACATTTTGTTTACTAAAATAGTACATAATTTGAAATTAATTAAAATTTGTTATTGTAAATGGTAAAGTTGAATAAAACATTTACTAAAATTGGAATTTTGAAATTCTTGCTAAACACAGTTAAATTCTAACTCCGCGCGTGGTGATTGGTCGGTTTAGTTCGTTTGTTTGGTCGCACTGTTATGACAGGTTAGAGGTTATAATTTGTTATTTTAAATGTTTGACTAGCAATACGCGCTGTTTCTTCTCAATCGACTGAATTACGATTGATTGCAGAGTGATTTAAACTAATAATTTACTTAACACTATCAACATTTGTCAATAGTATGACATAACCTATAAACTCAGTTTCTCAACTTTTGTGTCAATCTAACAATTAATCAATCAATCATAGTTTACGATAATGAAATATCAGTGTACAATTATTTACCTTATTTGTTGTAGTTGTTGTAAATGACGAATCTAAGCACTCCACATTTTCACGAATAAACATAGTTATCTGCTTTATCCCGTGCGGCGGACCCACAGTTATCTGCTTTATCCCGTGCGGATCCCGTGCGGCGGACCCACTGGACGGGCATCGTAACGTTACCGGGCGTTACACTTTTTCATGAGGGACTCCGAGCCGCAACCTAATTTAAGACGTTGTCACGTCAATAATTACATGTTCTTTGGGCATCGCCAAAGGTCAAAGCTTTACGCCATGCTGCCACTACTTAAAAATAAGGGGGGAAGGACGAGAAAGACGTTCTAAGGCATGCATAAAATTGTATCGTATGGAACGGGTCTGGTTCGATTACTCCAGCGATCGTTGAGCCAACGACCCAATTAACTTCTGTTGTAACATTAAAAGAGCATTTGGAGATACATAACTCTATTCGGAATTTTCTGAAATGAATTCTGACATAGTCTGGCGCATTAACTCTAGAATAAGAGAGGGAAAAAACGGGCATAAATGTTTTGTCATTGTTGGGGTTATTATTCACTTGGCTAGACGATGTTGATAAGATTAGATTTTTAAACAAACCTGCTCACAATGTCAAATTTACTACAGTTAACATTTAAAACTATGTGGTGTCTAGATTACCTCTACCCTTAGCTAAGCCACGCCTCATACTCAATGTATACGGTCTGTGATTTGGGCAAGTCATCATGTTGGACATTGCTGTTCACTTCATAATGTTCAGAGACGCTTTCTTCGTATGATGGGTGTTAGGAGTGGTCTTAATTACTCTGATGACGACGTCCATGAAAATTTTAATCAGTATAGTATCACCTCCCCCCTTCCAGAATAATTGCCTTAGATCTGATTTTCCTATTCAAGGTTGTCAATGGCTTACTTGACTGCTCCAAGCTCTTTCAGCTGATCGGCATCCACATTCCACAGAGAACTCGCCTGATACAGACTTTTACCAGACATCACCATCATGCTGCGAATGCCTACCACAGCACATTCTCTCGTCTTATGCGCTTGGGAAATGCCTCTGAGCTAGAGTTCTTTGGACTTTCCTACTAGACCTTTAGGGCGCAAGCCTTCTCGTTTGCATTTGTGTCTGATCAATTTACTTTCTAGGTCGTTTTATTATTGCTTATTGTGTTGTAAACCTTATCTTCTATATTTTGTTATTGTTATTTGATTAGATTACCTTTAATAATAGTCTATCCATGTCTATTAATCATGAGCTTACTTGTTGCTTTATGTTTATGTACGTTGACGTTGTTTTATTTTTACTGTTATGTTTGCTATTGCTATTATTGTTAATACTGTTATTGTTATTATTTATATGATTTTCCTCGTATAACCACTATTTATTAAATAATTGTTTTAATTTATTGTTTGTATATTGATTTGGCTTATTGTTGCATATGTTGGTTGGCGTGCTTGTAACACGTTATTGTTTTGTTCCTTTTTGACAATCTTGTATTGTTTTTCTACAATTTATATTACCATCTTATTATCCAGATCTGTAAAATGATATATTACCATTAATAAATACATAAATATACGAGAATTCAATTCACCTCGTACGGATATCGTGAGGATCAGCTATTACATTTAGTTGATTACGTTGAGAGTACGCCATTAAAATCAAACAAGCGTCTTTAACAATATCAGAAAAATTGTTGTACTTATATCATATTCAGGATACGCTGAATAACTGTTCTTGCATCCTGAGACCATACAAACCCCAAAGAAACTGATTTAACAATCTCTCATCAAGAGTGTCTTTAAACTTACATTCTGCCGTACTTAATATCAGAGTGTTCACAAAATGAGGAACAGTCTGTTCATGACCCTTAGTAATGTAGCAAAATTTTAGTTTTTCTGACTTATATGGTGGGCCAAGGCTTGTAGAACACATCTAAAAACAAAACAATTTTTTCAAATCCACTTTGCTATACATGAGTAGTAAGACTAAAGATATCAACAGTAACCTTGTAATGTTCAGAACTAATCCATGTATACAGTAAAATCTTTTGTGTTTTAATATTATCTTGCAATTATTTACATGTAATTTTCCGTTGAAACTGTTGATAGTAGTTTTTCTATGACTTCTATAGGAGACAAATGTCTTCAAACTGAACTTTGTTAAGTCTATTTTATATTATTAACTAATATTTGTTGTAAACCTTCATCCCGCAATGCCTTATGTAATGTTTTAAAAAATTAACAAATGTAGTGAAAAAGTAGGATTTGCATTTTGTGAACTCAAACAGACAATATCTACAATAAACACCAACACACAAAACGTAAAATTGATATTGTTAGTTTATATTACAGAAATATTTAAATTAAAAATTAAATGCAGAATGTTACCATTCGATATTTTTGCGTCCTTTATACCGATAGTTGGAGGCTTTATTTCCGAAAGTCTTTTCCATCTTCCTACTAGGTATAATTTTCTTCTTCTTACATCTTATGGAACACGCTGGTGCTCCTTCCTTCTGTTAACTGCTGGACAAGGTAAAGCATTTTAATTACGCATGTATTAAATTATTAAATTTAATGCTATATATTGGTTCATTGGCAAAGTAGACTATCTTTGCGTTACTTTTATTTCAAAGAAATGTTTATATCAATGTTTACAACTTGGATGCAAACGGATAACTATGTGTTCCTTGCTTGTGTTACAATAAATAACCTGATAAATATGCCAAGTTTTCTAGAATTAGGGTAACAAAATAGAGAGTAACAAATTATTGCACTTTTATTGCTAATTTCCTAATTTTAAGATATATAGAATAATATGGAATTAGTCTCATATTTAGATTTAATTTACAACGACTTTTGAGGCCTAGGTTATGTAGTCTAAGATGGTGTATACTTCTGAATAGGCTAGTTAACAATCTTATTTAGGGCTAAGTTTGACAGAACATTCTGGACTCTAGTCCAGTGGGTTGTAAATGTTTACAAAACATCAATTAAATTTCATATTCCTGAAAAACATGAAATTTAAAAATCTATATTTTATTTATTGATTCAGATAATGCCGTACTTTAATATGATATGTAACTTTGCTCATTTATATAAAGTAAAAACAGGTTTTTTAAGAAAGTTATTTTAAGTATAACCAAAGTTTAAAACGAGATAAAAATTTGTGTTGCAAAAATGCTACAAGCTCTTGCGACTTCTTAACTACAATGTTTGTCTTATAGCACTTAACCCTAGAACTGGCGGTCATTTCATCCTGTAGTGTCGGGGTGTTTTGGAGCTTCGCACAAGGTTTAAAAAAAAATTAGGCCTATTAAAAATATAAAATAAAAGCAATATAAATAAAACTATTTATTTTTGTGTTCAGGATTAAACGTACAATTACACTATATTGTAAAATTAACCATACAAAATTTTTGGTACTTTGGGATTATACCGACCACACCAGTATGAAGAACACAAAAATAGAAATTTATAGAAACAAACATGATAGAACGAAAAAACAACTCTTCAATTACAAAATTACAAACTTACAAGCATTTTCCAGGTATTGTGATCGGTATTGTTGTCGCTGTTATCTTATCTTTCTCGAGAATCCTGATTACGGCAGGCCGCGCGGCATCACGTGATTTGCACGGTACATCATTGCCTTTCCATTACAATTCAATTTATATTTCTGATTAGCCCCTCTAGAATTTGATATTTTACTGATAGGTACTATCTCGAGGGATGTTTTTCTTTCGTCGACATCAGCGCGGGTGCTGCCGAAGCCCGCGCTGATGGCCGGAGGCACTCGCAATTTGGGTGGCGGAATGTGATCAAGAATAAAAAACAAGTTTTGAGTGTTTTTTTTAATAAAAAGTTTAGTTTGGTAAATGTTTGTTTTTGTTGAATTTTTGTGTTTGGAGAAATGTAGAGGTAAAACACGGAAGTACAACAAAGCGATGCACCAGCTGAACGGGCGGCGAGACTCTGCAATCACGTTATCTACTAGACGCTCGACTTTGACCTCTGTCTGAGGATGGGGAGGTGTTTGCGATAAGACAATTCCTGTTTTTATATTGACGAAATATTGTTCTACGCTAATCTAGTAATCAGTAGAAACGAAATGTGAAATAACGATTCATGTCTGGGTGTGGTCGGTATAATCCCAAAGTACCAAATTTTTTAATAAACACTTTTTTTAATCAAATATAAAATTTACGAAAAAATATTTCTTAAATTTGGGGGGGACAATACCTAGCAAATGAAATTATAGTGAGATACATTTAAAAGTGAGATAGCCATTCTGTGTCAAATTTTATCTAGTTTCAGAAAAACATAAACATTATAAAACAAGTTTTGCTAATACATTTATCTGTGAATACATGTTATATTGCATATTTTCTTACTTAGAATAAAATAGAATGTACAGTACTAATGAAATAATTTCCATAAATTATTTTTTGAAAAGTAAAAAAAAGTTACATTTTGCCATTATTCAAAACTTTTGCGAACAATTTTCATTCAGCAAAAGGTAAATATTAAGATCAGCGACTACCGCTCCGATCGCCGTAATTTGTTGCATACTAACTTAGGTTAACGTAATTTCACCGAAAAAAATAGTCTCGATTGTCGCTAACATATTAAAACCTGTTTTTCGGCAGTACAATGTTGGCAATACAAAACACATCAATAACAAGATTTTCGATTATTAAACTAAAAACAATGGCCGACCATGGTCGTTTTGATGAGTTGACAGTAGTCACGTAACAAACAGGAAAGTTTCCGATTGGTTGGGCGGATCATGTGACCTATAGGACGGCTTTGATTGACTGCCAGACGTCAACAAACAAACCCACATGGACAAGAAATAATTAGTGAAGTTGAATTAGTTGTTATCGAGTTGAGACGAGTGCCTCCGGCCATCAGCACGGGCTTCATTTGGTGCTGCCCTGCGCTGATGTCAAGGAAAGAAAACCATCCCTCGAGATAGTACCTATCAGTAAAATATCAAATTCTAGAGGGGCTGATCAGAAATATAAATTGAATTGTAATTGAAAGGCACTGCTGAAAAACGGATTTTTATATTTTAGCGACAATCGGGACTAGTTTTTTTCGGTGAAATTACGTTAACCTGTGTTAGTATGCAAAAAATTATGGCGATCAGAGCTGTAGTTGCTGATCTTAAGATTTACCTAGCAAAATATAAAATGGTTTCTAAAGCTTGTACTATATCAAAATTTATAAATTTATTGTTTATAAGTAATAGAAAAATTATGTAGTTTTAGAAAACTATAAATATAACTAAATATATAGAAAAAATATAGAATAACCCAAACAGTTATTATATATAACCAAAGAAATTACAGGAAATATATATTTTATTGTGAAAACTATCTATTTACCAAAACTAAATAGTTACTTTAGAGCTAAAAGAGTGGTATAAATAACGTTTAGTAAGTGAAAACAATAACAAACTATGTGAAATGAATTTTAGCCAAGTTATTTTTCCATAGCCTACACAGAGCCAATAATTTCTCAAACATATTTCAGTAAATAGAAATTGATTTATTCTAAAATATATATTTTTACACTACTACGACATCCAACAACACACTACACATTAAATACAACACTCAAACACACATAAAACTATTAAAATTTACAAATATCCACAGCTCAGCACGAAAGTGATACTGAACGGCAGCGGCAACATGGCGGTCACAATAAACTGCGTCGCGTTTTCTTTTACGTTCAAAATAACAAGCTTGCTACGTCATTACCATAATACAAAGAGGAATAAAACTTATCTGTCCCCTAGCATTTTTCTTCCTGAATCCAATGGTGCATGAATTAAAAGGATACGTTGCCGGAGTATATTGTAAAAAGTAATTATACAAGGGAATGTTTGACTGACAAAATTACAGAAGCGGCAATGACCGACAACATTTTGTCGATTAACAGTTGGAGGGTTAATAGTATTGGTATTCAGTGAAGATTACAATAATACTTATAGGAAAACAGTATGCAGTTCTATTATATTTTAGCATCCAGAACCAATGTTTACATATATATATATATATATATATATATATATATATATATATATATTTAGAACCTCAATAATAAACGATTTTTGTGGAGAGGTTTTATTAAAAGCAGTATATTTAGAAAATAAAATTTTTAATTTATTTTTAAAATGTACAAAAAGTAAAGTCTTCTCAGTTTAGAATACAAAATGAAAATAAAATGGCATGGTTATATTTTTATAAACCAAGTTACTTTTAACATCATTTTATCTTTACAAAAAAACCTAATTAGGCTCTACCAACATCATTGAATCTGTAACCTTCCATGTGTTGTAAATGCTTATGCTTAATCTTCATTTAAATGGATCTTTCTATTAGGAACTTCAATAGATATCATTAACATTTTGCTTAAATTGGTTATGCTTAGCATTTCACGAATGTCTGATATTTCAAAATAAAATCTGACTTATAACATAACCTCAAATCGCCATTATTAGTTAGTCGTCAACACAAGATGTTTAGAAGTGTACAATGTGCGTTTTTGTTCGTAAATGTCAGCCATGGCATATTGTAGTATCAGTATTGGAACCGCTGTTATATAGCAACAAGCATATGCGTTCATTGCTCTTCTGATAGCCTAGTACTCTCGCCAAAAAAAGTACAGATAACCTTGTTTAAACGTTGACCACAAGGTAACTAATCGAGCAAAAGTCACAGGAATTAAATAAAAATGTTGCTTGTTTATTTTTGTATCTAACTGTTTACAAACATTAAATTTAAGTTTTATGTCGGTAAGAACGAAAAATGGTACCTGTTTTGGCGCTTTTCAACCAGTGTACAATTTTGAACATTCATAAGTAGTAGGAAAACTTGTAATCGTATTAAGACCAAAGTTTTATACAAGATATGTACAATAGTACCAACTTAGATGTTATAATTTTTGAATGATATGGATATAAAGTTATTGTTGAACTGGTTGTTTACAAACGATTTCAACTTTTACTCTCAGCCGGGTTCAGTTATTTTTGTTTCAAAAGCAATATATTTATGCAAACTCAAATTAAAACTGTTGTTTTTAACCACTTTAACTTAATTAAACAGATTTTGTTCATTTGCCACGGCTGACGTCTGCTCGGAAGATGCGAACCATTAAACCGTCAAGGGCTATGTTGCAATAATTGTGTACGGACCACTCATGCCCTAAGTGCAAGACGTAGCTGAAGTAAATTATATATTGTTGTGGACTATTTACCATCAGCTTTTTCAAATGAGCTTTTTAGTAGTAAAACACCGAAACCAGTACTTTCTTTCATTGCTACAAACAGAAAACTTTGTTATTGTTTGTCAATAATTTGCTTTATACGTCTGGACGCAGAAATAAACAAGCTTAAGTATTTTTTTTACTTTCATACTCGGGTATTTATTCTTTTTGATCAGAGAGTAGGCAGGCATTTCCGAACCAAATAGTTTGTCGACCAGCTGTGCGGCACAGTAATAATCTAATATTTTACATCTATTTGAAATTAAATGTGACGACAAAATATATGATCTTAGTATCATTGAAACACAATATATGTATCCCTGTAAACTGATTTTAAAAATTATATATACTGTTTGTGGTTAATTGTTCTTTTTTTTGCTTTCGTCACAATTTTTCTCAACAACATCGAGTTTCTCGGCTCGTTTCACAAAATGCGATCACAGCTTAAAACCCTGAGTATAAAATATATTGTAATAGTAATGTTTCCTATAGTTTATATAATGTTTACATTAGCTACACAATCCATAAAATCTCTTTTATCAATTTTTAAAATAGTTTTTAAAATGTTTTCATTTTTAGGTGGACACAATGCATATATTTTACAATAATTTTTGTTTCAAATACTCGCATCAGTCTAGGAAACTGAAGGGAATTGGGGTTTTTGGTTGGGAGGGGTAGGCACTGGTGAAGGGGATAATCAGAATATCAATATTCACGCTTAGTATTTAAAAAAAGTAAAGGAATAAGTATAAGGAATTTAAATTAGGGCTTCTTTAATGGGGCGGCCTATTACCATGCATTTAAGACTCCAGGGTCTTTTGCAGACCCCGGAAGCACACCATGAGGCACACCCATCCACAGTTTTAGCAGTTCTACATACCTCAGAAAACAACCGATCAGGTCCTCCTGGGGAAATTCGCAATCCAAATTATCAAATTTGGCATACCGCTCCATTGCTATTGCAATGCAGTCAAAGAGCAGGTGTTCAGCAGTTTCCTCCTGCTTGTCACACATTCCACAGAGTGGATCCTCCTGAAGAATATCGGCTCACTGCATATGAGATTAGTTTAAAGAGTTTTTTGTATTATTTGGAGACGCACTACGTTTAACAGTTTCTTACATTATTAGAAAAACATACGATTTGAGTTAATGTGAAAATTACATGTAATTATGAGGAGCGGTTCTTGTTTTCTGCTTCTCGAAAGAAAGTGATGTCAGCAAGAAGGAGGCTTCTCTGTCCCTGTCTACTATTTTTTATTAGTCTATATGTACATGTGTATTATACATATCAAAGTTAGTTGACATTTACAAGTGCACACCTGATGGTCGGGGGCATTTCTGATCAGTACTTTCCTGACTTCAAGTCATGTGTATCAGATTGTATTCAAATGTAGTTGGTAAACTTTACAATTTTGCTTGAATTCTTGTGTGAATGTTGCCATCACTGTTACCTCCTCGCTTAAACCTTCTTAGTTTGTTACCCTCCCCTTCTAAGAAACCCTGATTCCTCCGGGCCCCAAAGATTGATGGACTAATTGAGACATTATCTAAAAATAAACTCCTTAACCCTTTAAGGAGTATGGACGCCATATGACGTCTTCTTTTGATAGGCTAAAATGAGTAAAGGATGGAATCCAAAAAATTACTTGAAGGAGTAAAAAATAAAAAAAACTTAAAAATCTCTTAAAAAATATTTATTTACATTTGAATGCTTAATAAAAAGGACTACATGTTCCACAAGTCAATATTTCAGTACTTTTTCAAAACCAAATGTCTTATTTCCTCTCTACGACAGACTTGATCAATATTGTCTGCCATTTGGACAATAGTAACAAACAACATGGTTGATCAATAAATATAAGTTACTCTCACAAGATAAATATGGTCACAGTATGCAGTATACATGGAATGGCTAGTATAATGTGGCGACATATTCTGACAGCAAAGCAATGCGCGCAACACAACCTTCAGTCAGTGGCTTCTACCAGGTGGCGACTGCGATCTGGTGGTAAAATCAGATTACAAGTGAATGCGAGCACAAACATTGAAGTTAAGATTAGTATGTTGCCGATAGATGGAACCACTTTACAGACAAATTTACTTAAGGGCAATCAGTAATAGCATTGCATTTACGATAATACAAAAATACAGAGGCTAAACGTCATATGACGTCAGTACTTTTTTGGGCCACTATTATTTATTGTTGTTATACAATTTATTTTTGGTTTCAGTTTGATAGTTTTGTCTTTATTGGTACTTTGGTAATATCCGGAGGCAACTATGTTCCTAAATACTACTTGTTATTAGGCTATATATGTAGTTAAATACTTACATACGATTCATAAATTTAAAAAGTTAAAGTTAACATTACAAGCACTTGTGCTATCTGAACTTTGATTTAGGTATCTCCAAGGATGTTTTCCTTTTTTGCCAGAATTACGGAGTGATGCCCTGGCATCATCAAAGCCCGCACTGATGGTCAGGGGCATTTTCGATCAGTACTTTCCTAGAATATGTCCCAGATCATCCAACTTACTGATGTCAGATCATGATCAGTACCTGATCTAAGGTTGGGAAAGTTCTGATTGGAAATGACCCTGGTCATCAGTATGGGCTTCTGCGCCACCCAGCATGTCTGGGGAAAAAAGAAAAACTCCTCAAGATAGTAGCTAAATTAAATTCGCTTTTAAAGGTTAACTTAAACTGTGGTAGGTTACTACTAGTTACATATTTATGATAACTTAATCTAAACCTACTTGTATCACATAATAACAAGTAGTAGATAGGGTCAGAGTGGCCTCCGAATAAAATAACTAATGATTATAACTCTTGTCTCTCACTCTGCAATTAACATGTTAATTAGTCAGTTCATATGGATATTTAGTGTTTGGGCTATGGCACTAAATGCTAGACATTAATTAAGTTGTTTATCACATGTCTGATGAAATACCGTTTTCCAGATGTTTCCTGCTAGTTCAAAAATAATAAAGAGTGGGGGGGCAGATCCCGACCCATTTGAGGTGTCAATCTCACAAGCCCTTCTAGAGTTGGAGATGAACAGCGATCTTAAGGCACAGCTAAGAGAGCTCTACATCACCAAGGCCAAGGAGGTGGAATATAACAATGGCAAGAAGGTAAGAGTTTTATATCACTAATTTGCCATTGCCTTTTTAATGGCAAAACTTATTAATAGGCTAATTTAAGAATGGATTAGTTCGTGCAAAATTGTCTGGAACTACATTTTAATCTTTTTGCTTCAAATTTGCAGCGTGTACCAGAACTTTAGATGACCTATAGATATACAAATGCAGTCATTTATACTGTGGTTCTTGAAGTAACCCTAAAACAATGAGGTTTTGAAGAGACCCAAAACGACAGGCTTCATGCCTTTGCCAATCATATTATTACTGTGATAAGGAAAGTTCAAACCTTCATTTACATTTATAGTTTATTACTTAATAAGATTTTATATTCTATGTAAATAATTGCACAATATAATGAGATAAGTCCTGTTACCAGTCACTTTAAAATATTAGTTCTGGATGGTACACTATATAAAGGCTCTCAATACCATAGTGTCACTTAAGTTTTGTTAACCTTGTATTATCTTTTTCCGTTGTAATACCATTTGGTGTTTTATTACTTCTTTGTCATACCTTAAATCATTATGGCCTAGGGAGATTGTTGAGATTAAATTAGAGTACTACTGTACACAGCTTAGTGGTAGGTGACATTTGAATTAACCCCTTAACAGCATACTAAAAATGTTTAAAAAGTGCTTTTCATGAAATTTTTTGATTATTTATAAATTTTATTCCAAATATTGCAAAAGAGAAGCAGTGTACAAACCTACATTGCAATTACAGTAGCCTACTGTTAATATGACAAAAGAGTGTCAGTTATTTATAATATTGCATAACAGTCTCAACATAAGCCATTCAGCATGGCAACACCATCTGGTGGCAAAATGATAAATTATGTATTTTCTTCTATGGGGCAGATTATTGCCATGCACTTAAACTTAATTTATAAACAAACACTCCAGTAATTATAAACTTTTATTTTTAACTGACAATGTAGGTCTGATGATGTGTTCATTGAACATGAAAGGCCTCAAAAAAATAAAATTTCATAATTATTACAGTGTATGTTTATAAATTAAGTATTTGATTCCAATAAGAAGAAGCTGGTAGAATGTATTATGTATGTTATTTATTTGCAATTTTCCTGAGAATCGAATCGCAAACTGTCACAGATCAAAATAAAACAGGTCATTGTTGCAAGACGAAATAACTCTTATTGAATTTTTACTGGTCATAAATCAGCAACGAATTATCTCAGCTAAAACCATTAAGGGGTTAAATATTTCAATTAAAATTATTGTTATTGATATTCTTGTGTTGTGTATTTAACGCTGTCTGTAATTTTCAGTCAATAATCATCTACGTCCCAATTCCTCAACTCAAGTCTTTCCAAAAAGTCCAAATACGTTTGGTCAGAGAGCTAGAAAAGAAATTTAGTGCTAAACATGTTGTATTTGTTGGGGAGAGGAAGATATTGCCGAAGCCAACAAGAAAGACCCGAACCAAGAACAAGCAGAAAAGGCCAAGAAGGTGGGTTTGACACAAAGTTTATAATAATTTTCTTAACTCAGTGAACAAGCATACAACAGCTGTAGTATATTGTTTATTCCAATAGTTTCAAAGAAAGAAATTGGAAATGTAAATCGTTTCAATTAAGTGATTTTAGGTATTTACAGGATAGACACCCGACCGAGGAAACAGGGAATAGTCAGGAATTTTCCTGTAGAACTGGACAAATCTCACACAATTTTTCTGTCTCTAAGAAATTATAAAATTAAGAAATAACTTGGCAACACATTGAAAGGACTTAATTAATCTCAAAACATTGTATTTTACTCAACGTGATCCTTGAAACTGAATGAAGTTCAAGTTCCATGTAACACCAATTGATCTGAGGTTGCCTTCACTAGTGTAGTTAACCTACACACAAGTGTAGGTTATTGTCAAGAGGGTTTTGGATAAAAACCCAAGGTTTTTGAAAAAAGTTACCTAAAATTTATTTTTGATCATAAAAAGCTCCTTTTTAAAGTTAAATAAATTATGTATCACAAACCATTAAACATTTAGATTTTTTTAAATTAAAAAAATCGCTTAAAACAGGAAAATTTCCATGAAAGCAAAATAAAAATCAAGTTTTAGGTGAAATAACTATTGTAAAAAAGACTTATTTTGAAATGTCAATACTTCCATGATAAAGAGCGTTTAAAAACAACCCAAAATCATTTGTAATAATCTAATATTGTATAATAAATAGAATTGTAAAAAATACTTAATTGCTAGAGATTACTTTTACTGAAATAAAAGGTTAAAAAAAATACTTAAAATTAAATTTTGATCATTAAAAAGCTCCCTTTTAATTCGATTGAAAGATAAATTAACTATCCAACAGAATGTATATAACAATGAGATGTTAATACAATAAAAAGAATTAAAAATCACTTTAGACAGTGACTTTTCTACGGAAACAAAATAAAAATCCAGTTAACTACTATAAGAAAAATTTATTTTGAAATTTCAATACTTTTATGATGAAGAGCATTTAAAAACACCCTAAAAACATGTGTAATAACCTAATATTGTACAATACACAATTATACACATTTTTTAAGCTCTTGAGGTTTGTTTTGCTAAAAAAGCACAGGGTTTTTGGATAACATTTAGTTAAGTTTATTTTTTTTTTTTACAAAAGTTTAATACTTTAATGACAAAAAACCATTTAAAAACAGTGCAAAAGCATATGTAATGTAACATTACATATTAAAAAACTCAAACATAAACATAGCCTTACTCATTTAACAAACTCTAAACACTGTCTTCATGGACACTCGGACATATAACAGGCACAAAGATTTTCGAAAAGTTTTCTAATGTGACTGTCATCACTTTTTTATCAATTTTAAAATCCAGTATAACTTAGAAAAATTTTAAATGAATAAAAACGCACAATTATATAATATAAAAAATGCTCCACTACTTGTCACAACATTGTGATAGCCATCCAGCTCAGAAAGTATTGTCATTTTGTTAGTTGTTTATGTCACCTAATAAAAGTTCAAAGTATAACTGTTGAAAAGGTTAGTTTAGTTTATGTATTAGCCTTTGGTATGATATTAGCGAGTATGGTATAAGTTATAGAGGTACTAAATATGTAATAGAAATCATCTCGTTCCGAGGCTCCGGCACTTTTCACGTAAGAATGTCTCTTCTCGGAGCGAGACTCTGCACTCAAGCGTGTTTTTTACATTGTCTCGTAGCGAGATCCCTGGCACTAAAAGGGTTAATAACTGTTCAACATGCAACAGTAAGTAATTTTAATTATTATTTTCTTATTCTGATGTTCTGCTGAAATAAATATATAATATATTAAACTTTGTTAATTTTCATGTAATTATATACTTTCAACATGTGCTTGCAAAACTCCTAAAACCATTAGCATTACAAGTGAATATAGTCAACACATATAGGGTTAAAGGAAAAAGTATAATGCAAAGGTTTCTTTAATATTTATAAAATAATTGAAATTATGATACAACATATAAATTTAATGGAAATGGAAGAAGAATAATGTATTAGTTACGTGATTAACCTTAAAATAATTATTCAGACATCCTCCTAAAATAAAAATATAAACCAATGTTTTTAGTATAAAAATAATGAATGATTGCTTCTAGCAGCTGGAATAAATAATCTAATTTATTTGATATACAATTTATAAAATAGTTTAAATTAAAGTTTATCTTACCATAGAAGCTTTTTTGTTCCCTTTGATCTTGTCCAATGATTAATGGAAGTTATTGTACTTTCAGTATCACAGGACATACAGAAAACTGCTCTTGTACAGAGATGTGTTTTGTGGCACAACTCCTCTAGGGTAGCAGGACAGTGGTCAAATTTTGAATTAAAGATGACAAGCTCTCTGATTTTCAAGCGGAGTATAAATATAATTTACGGAAAACTCTCTGAATTGCTTTGGGTGTGACTGAGATAGACAATTTAAAATAGCAGTAACGTTTTTTAATTTTTATAAAAAGCCTATACTTTGACTGATGAATAATATACAATTGTGTATTTAAGAACCATTGATATTTTTTGAAATAAGACAATAGAAATAAAACATTCAATAACTTACGTGAAACTTGAAAATCTAGAGAAAACGTAAATACAATATTAAATAATACTGCCATTTCTAAAAAGTGGCTCCTTATTTATAAGATAACAATAAATAAGAAAATGATACATTTATTTTAAATAATAAATTCATTGTACATTGACTGAAAGGTTACCTGCTACTACCACCCAGAGCAAAACAGATATTAAAAAATGTTTTTAAAAGATTTGTAAATCTATATTACGTTTCTATATAGTATTACTTGATTAAGGTTGACTTTTTCTCTTAAGAATATCATGTTCCAGTGAATATCTGTCTCTTTTTGACTAGCATTGTAGTATTTTAGGGGTTTGCTAAATTATTGCACAGTGTGTTCTTCCATTTAAAAAATCTATATTTAGTTGATATCGTATAACACAAAGGGGGTTTTTCTGTTACTTACAAAAACATTTTGATATACTTATTTTTGAATACGTGTGAAACTGACAAAATATTGTCAACTGTCCCAGTGTTACTGCTCAGTTTGGTGATTGTGTAGTGTCAAAGTGGACAAACAGTAAACTGTCATTTCTCCACAGTGGCACGTTTTGTATAAGGTGACCATTACTAAGGAAGTGACACATTTATTTTAAAATACAATTCATTGTACATTAACTGAAAAGTTAACTACTACCACCCAGAGCAAAACAGATATTAAAACATTTTTTTAAAAGATTTGTAAATTCTATATTACGTTTCTATATAGTATTACTTGATTAAGGTAGACTATTTATCTTAAGTATAAAATGTAATGTTCCAGTGAGTATCCGTCTCTTTTTGACTAGCATTGTAGTATTTTAGGGGTTTGCTTAATTATTGCACAGTGTGTTCTTCCATTTAAAAAATCCATATTTAGTTGATATCATGTAACTCAAAGGGGGTTTTTCTGTTACTTACAAAAACATTTTGATATACTTATTTTTGAATACGTGTGAAACTGACAAAATATTGTCAACTGTCCCAGTGTTACTGCTCAGTTTGGTGATTGTGTAGTGTCAAAGTGGACAAACAGTAAACTGTCATTTCTCCACAGTGGCACCTTTTGTATAAGGTGACCATTACTAAGGAAGTGACACATTTATTTTAAAATACAATTCATTGTACATTAACTGAAAAGTTAACTACTACCACCCAGAACAAAACAGATATTAAAACAGGTTTTTAAAAGATTTGTAAATTCTATATTACGTTTCTATATAGTATTACTTGATTAAGGTAGACTTTTTTTCTTAAGTATAAAATGTAATGTTCCAGTGAATATCTATCTCTTTTTGACTAGCATTGTAGTATTTTAGGGGTTTGCTAAATTATTGCACAGTGTGTTCTTCCATTTAAAAAATCTATATTTAGTTGATATCATGTATCTCAAAGGGGGTTTTTCTGTTACTTACAAAAACATTTTGATATACTTATTTTTGAATACGTGTGAAACTGACAAAATATTGTCAACTGTCCCAGTGTTACTGCTCAGTTTGGTGATTGTGTAGTGTCAAAGTGGACAAACAGTAAACTGTCATTTCTCCACAGTGGCACTTTTGTATAAGGTGACCATTACTAAGGAAGTGACACATTTATTTTAAAATACAATTCATTGTACATTAACTGAAAAGTTAACTACTACCACCCAGAGCAAAACAGATATTAAAACAAGTTTTTAAAAGATTTGTAAATTCTATATTACGTTTCTATATAGTATTACTTGATTAAGGTTGACTTTTTTTCTTAAGTATAAAATGTCATGTTCCAGTGAATATCTGTCTCTTTTTGACTAGCATTGTAGTATTTTAGGGGTTTGCTAAATTATTGCACAGTGTGTTCTTCCATTTAAAAAATCTATATTTAGTTGATATCGTATAACACAAAGGGGGTTTTTCTGTTACTTACAAAAACATTTTGATATACTTATTTTTGAATACGTGTGAAACTGACAAAATATTGTCAACTGTCCCAGTGTTACTGCTCAGATTGGTGATTGTGTAGTGTCAAAGTGGACAAACAGTAAACTGTCATTTCTCCACAGTGGCACCTTTTGTATAAGGTGACCATTACTAAGGAAGTGACACATTTATTTTAAAATACAATTCATTGTACATTAACTGAAAAGTTAACTACTACCACCCAGAGCAAAACAGATATTAAAACATGTTTTTAAAAGATTTGTAAATTCTATATTACGTTTCTATATAGTATTACTTGATTAAGGTAGACTATTTATCTTAAGTATAAAATGTAATGTTCCAGTGAGTATCCGTCTCTTTTTGACTAGCATTGTAGTATTTTAGGGGTTTGCTAAATTATTGCACAGTGTGTTCTTCCATTTAAAAAATCTATATTTAGTTGATATCATGTATCTCAAAGGGGGTTTTCCTGTTACTTACAAAAACATTTTGATATACTTATTTTTGAATACGTGTGAAACTGACAAAATATTGTCAACTGTCCCAGTGTTACTGCTCAGTTTGGTGATTGTGTAGTGTCAAAGTGGACAAACATTAAACTGTCATTTCTCCACAGTGGCACGTTTTGTATAAGGTGACCATTACTAAGGAAGTGACACATTTATTTTAAAATACAATTCATTGTACATTAACTGAAAAGTTAACTACTACCACCCAGAGCAAAACAGATATTAAAACAAGTTTTTAAAAGATTTGTAAATTCTATATTACGTTTCTATATAGTATTACTTGATTAAGGTTGACTTTTTTTCTTAAGAATATCATGTTCCAGTGAGTATCCGTCTCTTTTTGACTAGCATTGTAGTATTTTAGGGGTTTGCTTAATTATTGCACAGTGTGTTCTTCCATTTAAAAAATCCATATTTAGTTGATATCATGTATCTCAAAGGGGGTTTTCCTGTTACTTACAAAAACATTTTGATATACTTATTTTTGAATACGTGTGAAACTGACAAAATATTGTCAACTGTCCCAGTGTTACTGCTCAGTTTGGTGATTGTGTAGTGTCAAAGTGGACAAACAGTAAACTGTCATTTCTCCACAGTGGCACCTTTTGTATAAGGTGACCATTACTAAGGAAGTGACACATTTATTTTAAAATACAATTCATTGTACATTAACTGAAAAGTTAACTACTACCACCCAGAGCAAAACAGATATTAAAACAATGTTTTTAAAAGATTTGTAAATTCTATATTACGTTTCTATATAGTATTACTTGATTAAGGTTGACTTTTTTTCTTAAGAATGTCATGTTCCAGTGAATATCTGTCTCTTTTTGACTAGCATTGTAGTATTTTAGGGGTTTGCTAAATTATTGCACAGTGTGTTCTTCCATTTAAAAAATCTATATTTAGTTGATATCATGTATCTCAAAGGGGGTTTTCCTGTTACTTACAAAAACATTTTGATATACTTATTTTTTAATATGTGTGAAACTGACAAAATATTGTCAACTGTCCCAGTGTTACTGCTCAGTTTGGTGATTGTGTAGTGTCAAAGTGGACAAATATTAAATTGTCATTTCTCCACAGTGGCTCCTTTTGTATAAGGTGACCATTACTAAGGAAGTGACACATTTATTTTAAAATACAATTCATTGTACATTAACTGAAAAGTTAACTACTACCACCCAGAGCAAAACAGATATTAAAACAAGTTTTTAAAAGATTTGTAAATTCTATATTACGTTTCTATATAGTATTACTTGATTAAGGTTGACTTTTTTTCTTAAGAATGTCATGTTCCAGTGAATATCTGTCTCTTTTTGACTAGCATTGTAGTATTTTAGGGGTTTGCTAAATTATTGCACAGTGTGTTCTTCCATTTAAAAAATCCATATTTAGTTGATATCATGTATCTCAAAGGGGTTTTTCTGTTACTTACAAAAACATTTTGATATACTTATTTTTGAATACGTGTGAAACTGACAAAATATTGTCAACTGTCCCAGTGTTACTGCTCAGTTTGGTGATTGTGTAGTGTCAAAGTGGACAAACAGTAAACTGTCATTTCTCCACAGTGGCACCTTTTGTATAAGGTGACCATTACTAAGGAAGTGACACATTTATTTTAAAATAAAATTCATTGTACATTAACTGAAAAGTTTACTACTACTACCCGGACCAAACAGATATTCAAACACGTTTGTCAAACGATTAGTAATTCTACTATACATTTTTATATAGTATTACTTGATTAAGGTAGACTTTTTTATCTTTAGAGTATTATGTTCCAGTGAGAATCTATCCCTATTTGGCTAACATTGTAGTGTTCTTACACAAATAAGGGGATTTCTAAATTATTGCACAGTGTGTTCTTCCTTTAAAAAAATCTATATTTAGTTGATATCGTTGTATAATACAAAGGGGGTCTTTCTGTTACTTACAAAAACATTCTTATATACAGTTGAACCTCGATAAGTCGGATTAATCGGGACCGCAGCCGATCCGGGTTAACGAAAATCTGGGTTAGCCGGAGAATTAGGTAAAAATTAATAAAATACAGTATACTTACAGATAAACTCCATTATAATTGTAAAAACATCAAACATATGCACATTTAATTATTATTAATCCTTACAGTACATTTATAACTGTTCATTTCCTGGTAAAAAAACTCAGTCAGCTTTGGTTGTGACAATGTTGTCTGCCACTTACGTGCTGTGCGATCCCGCAGTCTCTTCAACATTAGCAATTCAGCCGGCGATGTTTCTGCCTGCCGCTCGAAATAAACCATTAGTTCGTTTAGTTTGGTCACTGCATCTCCATGACTCATCACTGGATCTTCAATGTCCCCCGTCTGCCTCCTCAGCGTCTGATTCATTAGCATCAGGTAAAAACGACGCGATCACTTCCTCGTCAGTAAGTGGCTCATAGCCTCCGTTATTGTCTGCCCCTAACCATAGAGTAATGTCATTTTCATCGACTTCAGAGCAGCCATCAATATTTTGGAACATATACTAAAGTTCTTGGGGCTGGACATCGTCTGGAGAGTCATTTTCCATATTACAGTTCCCTACTGGTTGAATTATATTTTCAGGCAAGTCGCCACAGTTTTTTTTATACACCCTTCCACAGTTTTTTTATTCAAAGATTTAATTATGCTAATTCTAGTCACTTGTTCCCAAGATTCTGCAATCATGTACATTACAGTTTTCACATTAAATGTTTTGAGAATCTCAACTACACCGTGTTCTCCTTCATTGTCAATGATTGTGCTTAGCATCTGTCTTCTGTAAACCTTCTTGATTTTCTCGAGAACCCCCTGTCTATGGGCTGTAATAGCGCTGTTACATTAGGCGGCAAAAACTTGACGGTAATGTCCCTACTGACTAGCACATCTGCAGACGGATGTGAAGGAGCATTATCAATTAGTAGGACAGCTTTAATTGGCAACCCACAATCTTTTAAATATTTCGTCACACCTGGCACAAAACAATAAAAAACCCAGTTTTTAAAAGTGTTGCTGTCCATCCATCCATTTCTTTGAGAATTGTAGACAACTGGTAGAAAATCCCAATTTACGTTTTTCAGTGCTTGCGGATTTTTCGCTTTTCCTATTAAGAGTAGAGGAAATTTATGCTTCCCCGAAGCATTGCTGCAGGCCATTATTGTCAATCGGTCTTTGCTTTTTTTGTATCCCTTTGCGTCTTTTTCAGTTTTTGAGGCCAAAGTTTTGCTCGGCAACATTCTGTAAAACAGACCCGTCTCATCGGCGTTATATATTTGATCTGCCGTAAAATTTTCTTCTTTATCAAAATCCAAAAACTTGTTTTTATAGTCTTTAGCAGTGCTGTTGTCCCCAGATAGACTTTCTCCTGTGATAGATAGTTGGCGAATACCATGCTGTTTTTTCCACCTATCCAATGATCCTTGACTCGCAGTAAAATTTTCTAGTCTCTTTTCCATTGTCACTACAACATTTTTACGTTTTGTTGCCATCGCGTAGATAAAACCAAACGCACAACACAAATGAAGCACACTATCTGAAGCACGATTGCAGAACCGAAGCAAACAATACAGTACACTACACACACAACACGGGCACAAGCGAGCGGAGCAAGGTACGAACGGTACCTGAGGGGCCAGGCGTGGCGGTAGCGTGGGAGAGGATTTAAGGAAATACGCGTCTGTTATTGTTTTCCGAGAATCCATGAGTTACACACTCACTGTCGTACAGTCCCATCAAATACTGATGCAACATCGATTCACGGATACTATACCACTCAAAAATATTACGTTTTTATTATTGAAATGGTTGTCTGATTTTTATTTTTTAATTGAAAATTGGTCCGGGTTAGCCGGACTTCCGGGTTAATGGGGGCCGACTTATCGGGGTTGTACTGTATTTATTTTTTAATACGTGTGAAACTGACAACATATTGACAACTGTCACTGTGTTACTGTGCAGTTTGGTGATTGTGTAGTGTCAAAGTGGACAAACAGTAATCTGCCATTTCTCCACAGTGGCTTCTTGTTTATTAGATGACCATTACTAAGTGAAGTGACACATTTACTTTAAATAATTGATCATTCATAATTGTATATTCTGTATTTTAACATTTTGGGTACTCCCAAATAATTTAAGTCTAGTATATTAATAAAATTCTCTTTAAGTACATTTCTTAATATTTTACCTCACTTAATGTCATTGGAATATGCTAACAAAAAACTAAAGAGTTAAACTAACTCATCATTACTCATAATGTCTCTAATATATACATAATTTTTATCCCTAGGTAATCATTATCTGATTGTACCGGTTTTATCAATGGGTTTATTACATTGTTAGCCAGAAAGTATTATTAGAAAAATGCTTTTCTGATTCAAGAAGAACTATGACCATAATGTTTTGTGTTAAATGTGTTTTTGCTTGAATTTTTGTTTTTTTTTTAGAAATTTTAACGATGCCACTTAATGTCCTGATGTCTAGCCTCTGAAATTACAGTAAGCCATCTACTTGTTACCATCGTTTGTTAGTACCAATTTGATAAAATACTAATTGAAAAACAGGAATTTTTCTGATATTCAGGAATGCAGGAATTTATTTCAAAGTTTGTCATTAGTGAAGTGCTTTTCATTTATGAGAGTAGGCTACTTAGATTTTTCTTCATCATTAACAGATATCCTTTCTTCGTCTAAATGCTTACACTATTTATGTACATTTCCATTACACTTTTGCCATAAACTTCAAAATTAGAATAAGCTGCCAATGAATTTCAGCAGCAAAAACTTTTTGCTGAGTTGAAGTAATGAACATTGTAGTGCACGTAACAATTGGCAGGATTATTGATCAATATTATGACAAACAAAACAGTATATCTACACAACCAACTTCACCTAAGAGGTAGAACATAGTGAAGGATTTGCGATGAGTAGCTAATCTTCAATGGATGTCACATGACAGCCTACGTTGCTTAGTGTGCAGTCAGTTCTTACTTTTATCCTCTCCTGGGTAATCATGGCAGTGAGCTTGGTGCTATAAATTGAATGATAATACTCAGCGATGCTATCTAGGTGTAATATATGAAATGTTTAATCCTATTTTGTCATTTTTCATCACAATTCCTACTGTTTACTGACATATTGTTATGTACAAGAAATAACTGTTATTATGTAAAAAATTATTCTCAATAGTTATAGTAAGTAACAGTTTTTCTATTTAAATAGAGCTGTTTGAATGGCAATTTTAAAGCATATCACATTATCGTGACCAGGAGAGGGTTAAAAATAAAATTATGATAGTTATATTACAGACTAAAATTTAGTGTAAAAGGCGGATATAAAGTAAATTTTAAGAACCATTTTGAATTTTGTTTTTTCAGCATTGTTGATCCATACATTGTATGTGCATCTTCTTGTAGTTAAACCTAATAAAAACTGTAAATTTTTTAACACTCCTAATCTTATAAAAATGTAAATTTAACATTTATTTTTTAGTACTTTATGACAATGTATATCTTACAGTGTCTCATATTTATAAAACTCTTCTTTGACTCATTACAAAATATGTTCATCCAATTATTTAGTTCTATTAGAAAAATACATACACAATTTTAGTACCTAATTTTCAAGTCTCAAAACATTTTTTTATGGCATCCTTGAATGTTTATGTATTAAAATTTCCAGTGTTTTTCGTGCCAACCACTTTTTTTACACTGGTTATTTATGTCATGTAACTTTTACTAAGGAAATATAATTTTTATAAATCATACAGTGGGTTTTTTGTATTCACATTAAAACATTTTTATTGCAATAAAATTATCTTACAAATTTAGTACATTTTACAATATACTATTACTATCCCTATACGTTCGCCATTGTGACCTTATTTTGATTGATGCAATAAGATATTTAATTTGATATGTTAATTAGAACTTCGTTAAAAATATATGTTGAAACTTAGCCGTTATATCTTACATACTGTGTTTTTTAATCAAACCTTGTGTTACTCTTTTACTTACCAGATGTGTTGTTGCAGCCGAACACTAACTGCTGTGTATGATGCTATATTAGAGGATTTAGTGTATCCTGCTGAAATAGTGGGGAAGAGGATACAGGTCAAGATGGACGGTAAACAACTGATAAAGGTCCATTTGGACAAGAACCAGCAGACGAACATTGATCACAAGGTGAGATTGTTATTGGTGTCACAGATCACAAGCACTGACAAGTCCGTTGTTGGCGACAAGTTCTCAATGGTCCACAACAGTGCCACAATATCAGCTCTCTGTGCCCTGGCCAGGCTCTTGTCGTGCTGGGTTAATGTAGAGCTAACATTAAAAAAAGTGTTTAAATAAATGAACTAGAGTAATTTATAAAAAATTAAAATACAAGCAAATTCTATCACATAAAAGAAAAAGCCTTTAGGTACAGAAAAAAAAATCTAAAGTACATACAGCATTACTATAAACAATTGTAATTGTTATCATGACATTAGATATCCAGTATTCAAATTTTATCTTATAATAGAAGTAATTAAAAATTATAACTAGTGCAAGGATATCCAGTAAGCTTTTTATATTATCATGTAGTAGTGGAGGTTCGGTTTTTACAGCAACTAAATGTGTCACTATTTTATATTATAGTAGGAAGGTAGTGCTGTTTCAAGTTTTTCAGTACTGTTTGTTTTATCAGGAAATTTTTGTTAAGTGTGAAGTTTATATGGCAGTTATCCATTTTTTTTTTGACAAGACCGTTGAATGTTAAATTTTAGTAAGTAGTCAGTATTTATCTTGTTTTTGTATTGTTGATAGCTAGGTGTTGATCAGTGAAGATTTCTTACAATATGCATTTATCTTTAACAAAAATTAGCATTTTCATATGATTCTTTTGTTTATTTTAATATAGTGCTTTGTACTACATATTGGTGGCCAATTCGTCCATCATTATACAGAATGTTTGTCCATAACCACCATGAAGTTTATATAGGATAAACAAATAACCTGAAAATCAGCTAGATTCTAGTTGAAGTTTTGAGTTTATTTTTATCACATATTAAACCATCAGTAAGTTAATTCTAGTACAGTACATATGCTAGTAGTGAGTGACTAGTACAGTACATATGCAAGCCTGAGTTGTGAAAAATAAACTGTTGTTTAATGCTTGGGCTGAAATATTTTGTGTAAACTTCACATGAGTTTAGAAGACTACTTCCTTGTGATAACACAAAAGTATGAAAATTAATTGAGATCCCTACATTAGAAATACATAATAAAACTAAACGTCCAGGCTTGCAATGATATGAATCGTACTATAGTTGGTGCCAACCACCTTTTTCTCATACAACAAATTTTGTATATGAATCAAAAGTTGAGATTTTCAGTTATAAAATACTATTTATCTGTATATTTTTCTTGATGAATAATTTTACGTTTTATGATGTTTTTATAAGTAAATTTACAGTTAACGGGCATTTGCCATTGTTATGTGTTACAAAAGGTATAATATAACATTGTTTTAATCATCGAAAAGTTGTTATACATTTTGTAACATATAATAATGGCAAATGTCCAAAATCGTTTTATATCCTTTTAATAATTAATACATACACTAACTTTAAGTAAAGATTAAATTAACAGATTTTCTAAATTTGTTTAGTATAAGGTACGATAAAAAATATTAATTATATGTTGTTACAAAATTTTTATAATTCTCTTACTTATAAGGTTCCTAACTATTTCTCATTATTTTATGCTGTGACTAATATTTGTTCAGAATTAGAAAAAGTAACCATACTGAAAACTAATTTAAAATATTTGAATGTGAATATTTGGGTTGTTGTGAATTTATACCTTTATTTTTGTATGTTTCAGCTCGACACATTTGCTTCAGTGTATAAGAAGTTAACAGGGAGGGAAGTCAAATTTGAGTTCCCAGAAACGTACCTGTAAATGTTTTATTACAATAAAATGTTTAAATAAAATCCACTTTGGGTGAATGTGTTTGTTTGCATCACTTGCCTTCCTTTTCCCTTATATAAGTAAATACAATGGAGAGGAATTTTGCCATCAATGGTGTATACCTTTTAACAAAATGTCAATTATAAGCAGTTTTATTTTACCTACAAGAAAAGAAGGTAAGATTTTGTTGTGATAAATATTAAATTGACAAGTACTGATAATGATATATGTTGTATTGATAGCTTGTGCTGAGGGTTATTTGTTACTTGGGAAATTATGTTCTTGAAATAAAGGTTTTATTGTGGTATAAATAAGGTTATACAGTATAGATAATTATTTTTTGACTACGAGTTACAAAAGATACAAAATACTATACATTTATTTAGATAAATGAAAGATTCATCTAAATAATATAAAAAATATATAAACTTATAACCTTTAATTTTATTTTATTTAAAATAAATATAAAAACCAAATTGTTGAAATTTATTAACACTGGTGAAATAACAATCCAGCTAAATGTTTCTTTAATAAAGGTTAATATAACTTAAAAACTAATAAATGTAAAATAAAATAAAATGAGCTATAACTTCAATATCAGAACCGTGGGTTTTGAGCTTTTGCGAAGAATAACCAATATTTAATTTTAAAAGAAATCAAAGAATTGTTAATTTGGAATGATCATTAAAGGACTAATATTAATTAGTAAAGGAACAAGCTCTAATACTGATGATGTGGAAGAGCTGCTTGTAGTTGAGCTAGGCATCCTTTGGATGCTTTGTAGATACAGTGGGAATGATTGAAGCGTCAATTGGGATCCGTTACAGTGATGTGAAGGTCTGTCCAATCATAAATTGCGATTTAATGTCAGTTTTTGAAAAGAGGGGGCACAAATAGGTAGTGGATTAAATGATAGAAAAAAATTTGAAGCTTTAAAATATGCAAAAGCAGGGAGGGAAAGTAAGTTCTTCTAAGATATAAATTAATAAGGATTGAAAGTTATGGAATAATTTTGATCAGCTAAGTCATTGTTAATCAGTCAATTAAAATAATTAATAAACAGAAGGAAGTATGATTTTAATACTGTATGGAAAGCTGGTCCCTCTAAGTCCAACCCCTCGTCCTCGTCGTGAGGGACGGGCAACGGCTCAAAGAGACGGCTAACGGGGCTCTGGTGAAGCTACGTCAGGTCTAGCAAGCCGGTAGTGGATAAAACTTGCTTTCAAAAATAAGAACAGCCTCGGAAAGGATGGAAATTTACGGCAACGACCCGGCAATTGTTTAAGGTTAAGATTTGGTACAATAAATGTTGTGACGCTTAGGAACAAGTTAGAAGAGGTAGTAGAGATGATGAAGAGAAGAAGAATAAACATAATGGGAATCAGTGAAACAAAGTGGAAAGGTAGTGGAAGTAGAGAAGTGGGACAGGGATACAGGATTTTGGTGGTCTGGAGGAGAAATTGGAAGAAGAAATGGAGTAGCTATAGTCATGGACAAAAAGATGACAAGCAGAGTGATGAAAGTGGATGTGGTAAGTGAAAGAATTATTAAGGTTACGGTCAGAATGGAGGGGAGATAATGGACATTAATACAGGTATACGCACCACAAACAGGATGCACGGACGATGAGAAGAGAGAGTTTGAAGAGGATCTGGAAAGACAAGTAAAAGAAGAGAGAACAATAATAATTGGGGATTTTAACGCACAAGTGGGTAAGTTTAGACAAGGATATGAAGAGGTAATGGGATGTTATGGAGTAGGAAACAAGGAATTTAGAAGGAGAAAAATTTACTGGATTTTTGTTTAAGGAATGATATAGTGATAGGGAACACCTGGAACAAGAAAAAGGGATAGCCACAAATACACAAGATACAATTTGGAATGGTGAACAGCCAAGTTTAATAGATTATATATTAGTGAGGAAATGCCTGCAGCCATACATGGCAGATGTAAAAGTTATACCCAGTGAAAGTATGGAGGAGGATCACAGGCTGGTGGTAGCTGATTTTCAAAGAATGAGGTTTGGAAAGGATACATGCAAAAGACTAACAAGAATCAAGACATGGAAGTTAAAAGATACGAAAGTTAGAGAGGAGTTTTGTAAATAACCTTAGAGGAACGATACCCAAGGGGGAGGTCAAAACAGGAGAGGAGGAAATGGACAAATTTCAAGAATGCTATAGTCAAAGCTGCAGAAGAAACATGTGGACGAACTTCAGGTAAAAGAAGGGATAAAGAGGACCCCTTGGTGGAATGAAAGAATTGCTGAAGCAGTTAAAAACAAAAATAGAGCTTGGTGAGAATGGTTTAAGGATAGGTCAAAATGAAAAAGAGGGATAAATGGAAGAGACTTGCAAGGGCATCAGCAAAGATGATGAAGGAGGCAAAGGAGAGGACATGGAAGGATTTTGAAGAAAAACTGAAATCAAACTTCAAAGGAAATAAGAAGATTTTTTATGGGGTGATAAGGAACAAGACGAAACCTAAAGAAATGTTGACTAAGGTGGAGGATGTTTCAGGGGAAATCAAATGGGAGGAGAAAGAGGTTTTGAAGACGTGGAAAGAGTATTTTAAGGAACTACTGGAAGGAACAGAAAATGAAGAGGAAAGAAGAGATATGACAGAGGAGACAGAAGAAGAAGAGGATTTTAGTATGTGCGAATTGGAAAAAAGCAGTTAAAGAGATGAAAGAGGGGAAATCTGCGGGAATAGACGAGCTGACGGCTGAGATGATAAAGGCGGCGGGCCCATTGGGAATTCAATGGTTGTACAGAGTGATGAGAGTGATTTGGAAGGAAAAGAAGATACCAGAAGACTGGAAAAATGGGAATAATAGTGCCGATTTTTAAGAAAGGCAATAAGCAAAAAATGCGAGAATTACAGGGGAATAACTTTGTTGTGCCATACACAAAAAATTTATGAAAAAATACTGTTGCAGAAAAAATTAGGACCAGTACTGGAAAGAAACAGGAAGAGAGGAGCAATGTGGTTTTAGGAAAGGTAGGTCAACGGTGGATGCTATTTTTGTGATGAGACAAGTGTTAGAAAAGAGGTGGGAATACGGAAAAGATACAATGGTAGCGTTTATAGACCTACAGAAGGCATATGATAAGGTACTGAGAGAAAGGATATGGGAGAGTATGAGAAAGAGAGGATTGCGTGAGGGAATAGTAGAAAGAATAAAGAAACCTGTACGGCATAATGTAAAAACAGGGTAAGAATTGAAGAAAAATATACAGATACTTTTAAAACAGAGAGAGGAGTAAGGCAGGGAAGCATATTGTCACCTTTCCTTTTCAATATTATAATGGATGAAATTATTCTAGAAGTACAAGGAAACAGAGGAGCAGAAGAACTTAAGACAATAGCATATGCGGATGACATAATGATATGGGAAAATAGGGAAGAAGAGTTAGAACGAGAGTTAAACAAATGGGCAAAAGTGGCGAAGAAATATGGTTTAGAGATGAACATACAAAAATGTAAAGTAATGAAAGTAGAGAGAAGGGATGGAAATAACAAAGACGTGTTAGTTGAAGGAAAAAGACTTGAAAAGGTGAAGGAATTCTGTTATTTAGGAAGTATCATAACAGATAGGGGCACAATAAGAGAAGAGATAGGAAACAGAATATGGAAGAGTGGAAAGTTTTTCAATATGGTAAAGAAGATTGTGTGGAGTTGGAACATTGGGAAAGAATCAAAAGTATTGATGTATAAAATCTTATTTCCAAACCAATTTTATTATATGGAGCAGAGACGTGGACGTGGACTAAAAATGATTTAAGCAGATTGCAAGCTGCAGAAATGAGATTTTTAAGAGGGATAGAGAAGACTACAAGAAGAGATAGAATAAGGAACGAAAATAACTAGAGAAAGATTGAAGGTAGTTTCACTGCAAGAGACAATGGAAGGAAGAAGAATACAGTGGATGGGGCATGTGAAGAGGATGGGAGATAATAGAATGCCTAGAATAGCACTGGAGAAGGAGGAAGAAGACCAAGAGGAAGACCGAGAGGAAGATGGGAGGACCAAGTGTGGAAAGACATAGAGAGAAGGGGACTACAGAAAAATACAGGTGGATGAAGAGGAGACCTGGAACGATAGACTAAAGTGGAGGAGGCTGTGTACGACGACCCGTGAGAACGGAAACGTCTGACGATGATGATGATGATGGAAAGCTGGTGAAGGTACAAATAATTATTGAAGGTGATTTCATGTAGGCCTACATTACAAAATGAAAATTTTTAAATCTGGGGTACTTGTTCAGTTATTAATATTTTATGAATTATAAATCGATAGTTTAAAAATTAATAAAATAGTTTGACAATAATTTGAAATATATCTTGTGTTGTTAAACGACCATATATTGAAAAAAAGGAAATTCTAATTACAGTTATCGTCGTCGCAGATTTAGTGAAGGGAGGGTAATGGATAAAATGTTCCTGTGAATATAGAGAAATTTTGTGTGAAGATGTGAGCCAGTTCTTGTTTATGGAATATCAATTTTAGTTCAATTACAAAATATATGTAGTAATGCAATGTCAAACATATTTAATGTGTCTTATGAAAGTTTTTTTTTTGTATAACAAACCACTCAATAGCAAGTACGATTCTTCTAAAACACTAAATTTTAAGAGGAAACAAAACCTTTTTCATGATAAACAAACGTAGCCTATTATATATTTCAAGTCTTCAATTACAATAACAACCCAAGATGTCAGTAAAATTATGAATTTAGCTCATGTGCGCTATTTTGTGAAGCCTTTCAAAGCAAAGTGATTATATAAAAGGTTTAGATTTATATGCTAGGTTGAAAGGCAAGACAAGATTAATACGTGTAAATTTTTTTATTTTTGCTCGTTTAATATTTTAAAAGTATTTGATAAGACAATTGGTAAGTCTTTGAGCAACATTTCATATAGCAAAAAAAGTTAAGATTTAGCCGACTCTTCATATTTTATTATTTAGGGGAAAGAAGTTTATACAATTTTATGTATTGCAACATATTAAACTAAGAGAATCTCTTGATAGATTTGATACCACACACAAATTTTAAAAAATGTAGCAAATAATATTTATTTGTTTTATTAATGAATTTTTATGTTAAATGTGTACTAAGTGATCGAGGAGAAAAAAATTTTAAACTGCATATGAGTTGTCTTATGATCTGCAAGACTGAAACATTACCAACCACTTTATGTAAAAATATGCACATATACATCACATGTCTTATATATCCTTATCTGATGGATTTTTTATTAGGAATGGTAGTTAATAAATAGAATCTTTCCTTGTTCAATACTCACAATTGGTAGAAGTTTCAAGAAATATTTTTATGCAAAAACAGATTCAAACATTCCCTTAAAAATACTAATAAGGGCCATTGACTCATTTAAGTCATCTCTTTAGGAAGCAGCTGGGAAATCAACAGCCGATGTTCTAAATAAACAGTATACAGGTTGTAACAAAAAGGTTGGGCTGGCAATGCATTTTCAGATTTTATATGTGATTTTAAGCTAAAAATGAAGAATAACTTTTTACCACTTCGTTTAGCGCTATTTCTTATTAACAAATTACCTCTAAAACTAGTAAAGCTAAAGAAACCAAATTTGGCACATTAGTTTGAATAGGTAAGAGAAAAATAATAAACAAATAATTGTATTATTTTCTGTAATATAAAAAAACTGTGTCTGTTGAAAGTTTTTAAAGTCAAATATAAAATAACCAGTAGAGTTAAAAAAATGTACTAGACATCAGATATTTGGAGAATTTTATTGAAATTCCAACGGTACTAGTTTCAACGAAATCTGCCATGCCATAAGTGAGCACAACCACTTTAAAGGTATACTTGCACAAGCCAGAAGAAGTAAAACATTTTGCCTTCTGATAGGCATCAGTTATAAAAAATTTACAAGGTACCACTATTTAGTTAGTGTTAATATGTCCACTGAAGGAGTTACACAAGAAAATATTGAGAAATAACGACAAAATCAATATCGAGTACATGAACACTTTTCTAAAGAACAGTGGATCCTGTAAGAAGGATAACATCAATACAGCGACTGAATAGGAAGTCCTGGGTCGAATTCTTTCAACATGATAGTATATAGGGATATTTATCATTTCAGCATTCTCACAAAGTATACAAGCTTAAACTTTTAAGTAATAAATAGGATTAACATAAAACTCATAATTTCGGTTTTTATTAAAATTGCTGTTAGCATAACCTTTGGTTATTTTGATTTTGAGAACCACATATTGTATGGCTCATGTGAACTTTTTCTTCTTAGACATGGTTAAGGAATCGAGCATGATTTAGAAATAAACAACGCCATGTGAATGTGTGTATGATACAGTCAAAATATGTGAGCTATTTTAGAGCTATTTCATTGTTAGATAATTAGGTTAGTGATATTAGGCCTATATACTAAATAGACCAATACCAATTAATGAAATTCATATTCTCTTGTTATTTGAATTTCTAGACATCTTCAAACATCATTTGTATTGAAAACTCTTGGAGCAATTGGAAAAACTCATAAATACTACTAAATGTAAAAAATACAGTACATTTCCAATTTATTTACTTTTTGGACGAGGCCTCTCGTGGAGTCGCCTGATGATGAAACCTTTGGTTTCAAAAGGCCTCGTCCAAAAAGTAAATAAATTGGAAATGTACTGTATTCTTTACATTTAGTAGTATCTATTTGTATGTCGAACAGGACGTAAGATTCTTAAATCTGCTTAAAGTGTTTTGAATGACAGTTGTACAGTATGTATATCTACAATAGGTGAAGAGTTTGCCACACTACATGTCACGTAATAAGCTTCAGCTCAGATCTATAGCTCAATTTGTTCTATATAGAGGTGTCCTGCTTGGACCCGTAAGGCCCCTTCTTGCTGGTGGTGAATTTTCATCATAATATTAAAAAAGTAAAAGAAATTCCATGTAAAAAGTTCTGTACTATGTATTAATAAGAGCTGACAGTTTAAAATTTTTTACCAAAACTTACTTTTAAGCGTAGCGAGTGAACCAATAATGAACCTAATCACATTGATTTGTTGGTTTTGTTAGTACCCACAACTTGATCCATTTAATCTTTGCTGTATCTCTAATAGTTTAGTTTCAGTGTGCATACAATTTGGGAACATACAGTACTATATAACGGGGAAAATTTAATTCATGGTTTTAAAAATAAAAAATATATCAATTCCACCAGTCGTATTTCACATACCTACTGTACAAATTTCACATTTTTATCTTCAGCAGTTTTCTATTGGGCCTGGTTTTAAAATGGCCCAAGTCCAAAATTACAAATGTCCACAATTTTTCGTGAAGTGACAACACTTTTTATTGTTCTCTTCTGCCATAAGGATTGAAGGATTGTGACTATCATAAAATTGTTTTGCTCAACCAAAAACCGATTATACCACCTTAACATTGTGGATATATGTTGTGGACATGTTATACCTTAACGTAGCTATAACAATTTAAACCCCTATAAGGGCAAAATACAAAAGATTATGTGATGGTCTTTTAAGTTTGAGGAGATATAATGTGTATTACAACAAATTTGGTATTAATCTATAGGATATGTAGTACAATAAATTTGGTATTAAGCTTAACAGTCATTAGGTGATACAAAAATTTGAACCTATGCATGAAAAGTTTTAATTAAATTTATTCTAAACATAAGCCTAAAACTGTAATAGAGTTTGGGTTAGGTGTTACTATAGTAAAAAGTTTTACATAAACAAGATATTAAGGTAACTAAAATTTTTTTATCAAAAAAGAATAAAATAGCCTAATTAGATTTCTTTATAACAGCCTATACACTCTAAATTCATTTTAATTACTAGAAGTAATTTTTTTTTAATCATCTTTTTGTTAATACCCAACGAGATTCCCTCAACAAAGCAGGGATGAATTGAGTTAGCTATAAATTTGAATGTTAAGTTAATTAAAATATATACATAATTAAATTAGCATAAAGTAAAATACCCAGGCAAGTAGTTATGTTTAAAATTAAATATTTAATCAGCCTTTGTACAATATAAACCTTTTGGAAATTAAACAAACTAGACTGCCGTAGCCTAGCAGCAAAATCAAGTTTATTTAAACCACTAAATATAATAATTACTTGTTAATTAAACAAATGTTTTGGCCTTTGTGTTTCCTGAAGATGAAAGAAGCACTTTTTTCTGTTTCATGATATGAGAAACAAAAACACTCTTTACACCTCCTTTTGAATAGCATTTTAAATGTTTTAGTAAGATAAAATATTGCATTTATTGTAGTTTTTTAGTCACAATGCAGTTAAATTTTATACTACTTAGGGGGACATTTGTCTTACTTTTTGTAGCAAAAATTATTATCAATGGATATTTTAAAATTAAAGTAATAAATAAAGATGAAAATTTGAACAATTGAAATATAAACTTTAAAGTTCATTAGTCAACAACAACTCTAAAATCTACTCATTTATGTGGAGCTTTCGTAATAGTTTATTAACAGCTAACGTCAGTCAATCAGAAACGAGGTACTGTGACTATAACTCCTTAGGTAACGGTTACTATGGATGCGAATTCTGACGAAAATCTGTTCTGACGAGTACGTCCGAAACCCTTGTCAGAACAAGGCGGTTACAGTGTGCGCGTTTTCAGATTTTCTGATAGTCAGTACGTATCAAAGTTGCCCAGCTAAATGGATAAACTCGATGAACAATATTTTCTTGAAAGGCCGTTATTAAAAATAATGTTGTTGAATAGGGTAAAAACAGAATATGTTAACCCGATATTTGGTAGTATGTATGTAACAATGTATTTAATTGGTAAAATAAAAATTATTTATTTATTATAACAAAACAATCTCATAAAAAAAAAAACCAAATTAGATTCATTCATAAAATTATTGAAAATCTGATTGACATAACAATTAACCCTAGAAATAAAACAACCTTTGCTTAATAAAAAAATTAATTTTCCTTAAAAAAAAAAATAGTTTTACTGAAAACCCACATTCTCCCTAAATTGTGCTGAAATAACAATTAACCCTAGAAATAAAACAACCTTTGCTTGATAAAAAGAATAATTTTCCTTAAAAAAAAAAAAAAAAAAAAAAAAAAATAGTTTTACTGAAAACCCACATTCTCCCTAAATTGTGCTGAGTTCTGCTGCAACCATATTCTGATTCTTCTGAGCAAGATCTCTGTTGTGGTAATTTTTATCTCTCATGTCCCACAAACACCTGTTCTCGTACACAAGACCGATTAATTCATCAATATCCATGGTTAATTTAATTTAATAACTCTAAAATTCGACGCACAGGATGAAATAAGTTGCTGGCCGCACAAAAAAATCAAACATGTTTGATCGATCAAATCGTTCTGATGACTTCGTGTCTTTTCTGACGCAAAAATCGCTGCCACTGTAAACAGTATCATTAGAAAACAGGCTTTTGTTTGTTCGGACGACTTCGTACGAACTCGTCAGAACAGATTTTCGTCAGAATTCGCATCCATAGTAACCGTTACCTTACCCAAAATTGGTACAGATAAATCAATACATACAACCTATTTTATATGCTAGCCTACTATACTTATCAAAACAATAAATTGAATAACAACACAATAAAAGCTATAGTTATTATAAATACATTGTAGCAAGTTATTGGTTTTGGTTAAAGGGAGATGTGTAAAAGACTTCCTGAGAAGAGACATTTTCACTGTTTAAATTCTCAACTAGGGATTTCATAATACCATCTTATTTCTCTATCATCAGTACTACTTTCTTGTATACAATATAAAATGACAATCAGTGATCTACAGAGCAGCACTGACTGGTTGTCTCATTCTGCAGTCAGTATTACAATTAGTTTACCACAATATCTACTACACTTTGCCTTCGTCACAGATCGATAAAAACCATCATATTTAGTTTGAAGCGCTAAGAACAATGTTGGTGAAAACATCTCACAAGCATTTTAAGGGTTAAAATTGATGAATGAATTATTTTGTAAATGTCAGCTATTTAGTTATTATGAATGTAATAAGCAGAGTCCCAGTACCTAAAGTAAAGTTTGAAATTCCTCGAAAAATTATCCAGCAACAAATATACATTACATCACCAAAGCTTTAAGACCAACAATTCAATACATAAGAATAATGAAATATGTCTTATTTAACAAAGAAATAATTAGATACTACAGAAACAAACCACCATCACTGACTTACCTTGGTCCATGAGAAGCCATATAAGAGGTCAAATAAAACCAAAATTGAGGTGTGTAAAGAGCATCTTTTGTTTTACATTGTTATTGTTTGTACAATGTTAATAACGATTAAGTGACAATATAAGATAATAATAAGATATGTTATTGTTTAAGTGATTCAAAAGTTATGACTAACAACTAGAATACTATACAAGCAAAATTTCATTTGTAACATTGTACTAACTGTATATTTTAAATATGATATGACAAAAACTAATGATAAACAATAATCTTTCAAAAGGATGATCAACCGAGTTGATAATAAATTAACAATTATATAATTATTTATAACTGATATTTTGTCTATACATGGCACTTGCAATTATATATTAGGTTAGACGTATACTAGTCATATAAGTAAAATGTATATTTATAAAAACAAGATTGAACTATTCTCAAAATGATGCTAACAAAAATGTTTGTGGTCTTCGAATACTATAGTGATAAAAGAAACACAAGCAAATATGAATAAATCTTTTAAAAGTCCAATTAGAATGTAGAACACCAGAAGTTAACTGCAAATCAGTAGTATAACTAAGGGGGATGAGGGGTATAGAACACCTCTTAAAAGCCCTAAAAATAATAATTGCATAACAGCTATTAAACTGGTTTTAAATACAGTGATAAAAAGTTTAAATTTTAACTAAGCTATTATAATTTATTCAAATTTAGATTGATTTAGAATCACTCCATGGCCCCTGGAGTGTGTTGTGTTTTTCAATCAGATTCATACCCCCTCCCCCTCAAGCTAACTCCTAGTTACGCCACTGCTGTAAATAGTTTTATTATTTATTATTATTAATATTGCTTTATTTTAATTTCTAGTAAATTGATACCAAAATATTTATATGTGTATTGAAAATATTTAATGCTTTCAAATCATACATTGTTTTATGAAATTAGCTCAACAAAATTTAGATGATTATATTAAAATTTTGGGGAAAATGTTCACATTTATGTACACATAATTAAAACATACTCCAAGTGTAGCTTTGGAAAAAAACCTTGTTGAGCATATGATGAGGATGAAGCCATCCTTTATGTTGACAAGAAAGACACATGAGAGAAGAAGGATGGCTGATTGAGAATTCTGGAAGGGATAGGATGGGAAGCAAAGCATATTAATAGGGATTTGTAATAAGTAGGCTTAGTGATGCTGGAAATTACTATGGACGATTGTGTAAATAATTTATACAATTTAAATTATGTTCTTTATAAAAATATCTCTTTTGTTATAGTTAACAAAAGATATATTTCATGTGTAGTTGTCACTTCAAAATTTTACATTGAAAGATACATTATGTTTTGAAGGTTAATTTGAACAATATGACTGTATGAATTGGTTAATATAGATGTTATGATACTAAAAAACAATTATCTTGAAATATTAAAGTTATAAATATTTATTGTATAAGCATATGAGTGGTTTCAAAAATATGGACTTAGTTTGATGGCAATCAGTCGAGAAGTTGAGTTTGTTGTTATATTTGGTTGTAATTATTCAATATTAACATATATTTTTCAACACCACACAGCATCCAACTAAAATATGAACTGCAAGAACTACAGTTCTAAATAAACTGAGAATTTTAAAGGCTTTTAAAAATGCTGTAAGATGACAATTTTGAAACCTTCACACGAGATGTCATAAAATGTTTAAAACATTTGTCTGAAATTGTTTATGATTTCTAAAACCCTGTAAGTTTTTATTTATATTGTTTAATAGTCGGATTTATTTTACATAAATGGAAAAGGCATCCATGTAACTTTTCATTCGTTGACACCGGTTATTCCATTGACCCTTTCCGGGGGTCGACTAATACCTAATACCACCATTTCATTTGAATTGTACACCTAATTTTACAGATAGGCCAAGCGTTCTGAGTGCGGCCAGACTGTACTAGCCATCCTATCCGCTGTCATAGTGTGATTGATTTAAAAGAACTAAACTACTGGAACACCCTTTATTTCAATACAACTTTACTTGTAATGAAAAGAACCTATTATTATTAATATTTTTTCATCTTTGTTCTAAGCAAAAGCCCGATGTTCTTAAAAAAGACACTTCCCCGCCCACCCATCAGGCAGCACTGGGCCACACGCATAGATCGCTTAGCCTATCTGTAATAATAGTAAAGCGTAAAGTAAATAGTAAAGCTGTTTTATTACTTTAAACAATTTATGACAGTATTTAAATAAATCTAAATCAGTTACATCCAATCATTCTTCAATAAAAATAGAAAAAAATGAAATGTGGATTTTTAATTTAAATTTTTAAATTAAAATTTGGAAAAATTAAAAAAGTTCACAGTTAAAATTTGATAAAACAAATGAAAGTTTGAAGTTTTATGTTATCTTTTTAACAACTGCCATTCCTTTGTTTTTTGAGGAATTGGACAACAAAAATAAATCCTTTTTTAACTAAATATTTTAATGGTAATGAGATGAAAAGTGGTTGTTTTTCTCATACTAGAGGATAAAAATATCCATAAGCTTCACCCAGGCTCTCATAACCGCTCTGCTTAAAACTTATTTTTGCTTCGCAGTAATACAGTATTAGCAAAAATAAACAGTACAAAATGGTAATATTTTATTATGGTGAAAACAGTAACATTACATATAGATTTTACCAATAAATACAAGTCAAAGGAAGCAAAATCGGTTAAAGTTGGGTATTAACATGTTCAATATGACCCCTGTTCAGTTTGAAGCAACACTTGTACTGTTCTTGTAGGTTTTGCATAATTTTTATGAATAGGGGTTGTTCCATTCTCCGAATACACATGGTTATTTTTTCTTTGAGTTGAACGATGGTAAATGATGGGTCATTGAGAGAAAATGTTTTCTTTCAACATTCCCCAGACGTAGGCGTCCGGTGTTTTAAGATCGGGGGAGTGTGCTGGGTAAGGAAAGTTTGTTCTAAGGGAGATAAGACGGTTGCCAAAGGTTTGTTGGAGGAAAGCAATGTTGTTAACGGCAGTGTGACTGACTGAATTTAACGGCAGGTTTCGTGCACGACAAAATCTCCTAAGATCTCTCACAAAACTAGCAAGAATGGCCCTAAATCGATACTGATTTACAGTAAGAGTCTCTCCACTTCAAAAAAGTATGGTCCCACTATACCCCCCCCCCCCCCCCAGACACAGCGCACCAAATGGTTACACACTTACTATGCTGTGGCCTCTCTACAACAATATCAGGACGTTCAAATTCAAGGAAACGTGTTGCCTGTTTGTTTATGAACCATTAAGGTGCACATGACATTCATCTGTAAACCAAACATCACTCAAAAACTCAGGTTCTTCATAGCATATTGCTAACATTGAAGCATAGCACTGAACTCTGGCTAGTTTGTTTCTACAGTTTAAAGGTTGTCCAGTTTGTATCCTGTAGGGAAAACCACCAATGTTTTTGAACATTCTTCGCATTGACGTATTGCTAATATTCAGTTTAAGAGAAGCTTGGATTAGGCTTCTTTTCAGTGACTGTAACACTTGCTGCAACACTCTTCCGTGGTTTTCATTTGTACAAACAGTAGTTGGGTGACCTGAAAAGCCCTTTCCCTATGTCAAAACACTACCTGTTCTTCGAAATTTTTCAACAACAGTAAGAATCATAGCATTACTACGCTGGTTTTTGCAGAATTTTTCCTGAAAATGACTCATGTTGTTGTTGTGCAGTCTATGACAAGCTTGGCCCATCCCTATGAGCGAAAATGATGCTCCACGATAAAAATTTTCTGTAACGTTGTTAGCACCATGATAGCAAAAACTAACCTAAAATAAGAAAGAAGTAATGAACATGAAACCGTGGCAACAATCGACAATTGAATCAGCTGATCGAGAAGGCAACTAGAGCTGATTCAGTTTCAGTACCGTTTATTATGGCTAATACTATATTTCAGAGAACTCTGTCTGCAGAGTTACCAATGTTTATCCACAGCTTTGAATGAAAATTGATCTGGATATTGAAATGCGACGCACACACACGGCAGTACTGTACGGAACAGAGCGCTGTGACTCACTGAGTGACCTGATCGTATTCAATGCCTAATATGGGAAGGAGTAGGCTCGCCCCTCCCCTCCAATAACCGGTTCGAGCCGGTTGGTTACGCCGCAGCCGCCTACTAGTCGGCGGTTGGATACTTTTTTGACAGACCTCGTATCTATTGCATGGATTACTGCTTTCTCGATTATCACGAGCTCGCATGCGCATCTATTATGTATCTCGTTATTAAGACTCTGTGAAGAGGAGGAATTGGCACAGCATATTTCGCTAAACTGTCCTGCCATATCTAAAATTCGGAAAAGATTCCTAGGGACATATCTCCTCAGCCCCAAAGACATCAGAGAACAGGAGCATTCAAATCGGATCAGCTTCTGTAAGTCACAGATTCTGAGGATATAAATTTAAGTTATGGAGGCGCAAAGGTCCTTTTAGGACTAAGTGTGGGAACAATCATCTCTTGTCTTGGGAAAAAAATGTTACTGTGTCTTTGTTAAAACTTCCTTCAGCTATCTTGAAACCTCACATGATGTCAAAAATCATGTCAGAACAACCATTGTTGTGAATGGCTTTAGAAAATGACCCTAGACCCTCGATTAGCAGACTTACTAGAGACTAGAATGGTACAATCAGAATGAATGGGAGAGTGACTGCAAACAATATGTGTATGAAAGAATCTTTTATGGTGGAATGAATGGAAAATGTTAGCTTTCTACGTTTGACGAATCCTATACATTTCTTGTAAAAATGTTTTATAGATAAACGATTTATTATTATTATAAATGATTTATTATTTAAATTGAATCTATTATTCGTTTTGCTATAAAATTTCTTACTAACTTATATACAAACTTTTTTTAATTTTAAAAGATCACCATTTTTAATTTCTCAAGTATGTGAATGTTAATTTTAAATCCAGCTCACCTTCCGCTTAGTGCAGCATCTGAACTTTGACGCTGTTACAGGTTTGAGTTATGGAATCTGGAGTCATGTACATCTGAAGAGATAAAAACAATCAAGTCCGTGATGAAGCAGCTCAAAATACTCTTATTTCCGTTTTAGACATCAGAGACACTTAGACTACAAAATCTAGTGTAATCTAGGTTTTTTCTCATTGTCTCAGAGGTGCACAATTGTTCAAGGACATACAAAAAGTTTAGGTATAGTAGATTTTTTAACGCCAAAAAAAGTTTTAGAACGTTCAATAGTACTTTAGATAATTCTATACATAGCGAATTCCGGGTGCTATTATAGTGATGGTAATTATTGAGGGTAATGATAGCCAGAAGGAATGTAAGCCAGGGAAGTGCACAAGCCCCTATGAAAGTACCACATAAATCTTCAATGTAGGTATTTCACCTTAACGATAAAAAACCTTGTTTCATTTCAACTGGAACAAGGAAGTTAAAATGAAAAAAAAAAATCAACTTCACCTATACACCAATCGTACTGAAGAGGTTGACCCAGAAATAAAGTAAAAATATGAAAAACAAGTTTTGTCACCAAAAATAACCAAACTAATATTGAAGGAAAAACCTTCAACTTCACAAACTGGTTTTGAATCAACAGTCCCCCTACCAACTCTAGAGGTTGAATTGAAGGGAGTTGGATATTTAATTGTTCATTGTGGGGAAAGCAAGTCCTAAAACTGCCAGGGGCAACAAGTAAAGAATATTTGGAAGAAGGGAATATCACAGAAATATCTACAAAAAAACTAAACAACTCCTCAAAAAAGAGTGATTATTATCTCCCTATCTGTATGAAAGTAGTCAATGACTGGAGTAAACACCTCAAAATTTGATTAAAACAAAGGATCTAAATACAACACCAAAGACTGGCCTCTTGCAAAGAACACTATCATAAACATAAAGGTTGTCTTGCAGGCCAATTCCATATAACAAGATTGTGTGTTCTGTTCAACACTCTCATTTGGAAAGTCCTCAATTCAAGTTCAATCACCACATCAAGAAAGTTAATATTTTCCCAAGATGTTTGCAAAATAAATCAAGAAATGAGAAGTATGCAAGGTTTCAAAATTTAATTTAATGCTAGTTCAAATTATGATAATGCCCATGAAGTGTAGCCGTCAAAGAGGTTGAATGAAATGTTTCTGGAGAAAATCTTTCAGTAATCTACCCATAAAGAAGCTTTGGGAGTGCCAAACGATGACCTAACAGCCTAAGATACAACACTTTGTATCAGTACCATCGACCTTGTACTGTATTGACTTTCCCCCTATCCTCTTTGATAAGACCCTCACCCATGTGAATAGACGGAATAAGGCTTTAAAGGGGATCGGCCTTTCCTTTTTGTAAGAAAAAGAAAAAAGGAGTAGTATATGAAGGGACCATTTAGGGAAGCATGTCTTGATTTGAGTATAATTTTGTTGCCGGCACTTTGGAAGTGACTTTTTAAAATAATAATGAGTTGGAAAAGTGAAATATGAAGGATTATGTGGGTTTGTTATCAGAAAGATCTTGATCAAGAAAGTTTTACAAAAGCAGCCAGACAAAGAACATAAGAGGTGTTGATGAAAAGGAAGGTGACATTGGTAGTAACCAAAAAGATATTAGGGAGAGTAGATTGAAACAATTTTGAGAAACTCTGAAGACATAGTTTGTGTGTTGGAGTGAGAACAATGTTACCATACAAAGAATGAAACTAAACACAAAATATGTTTGGTTAACTACAAGCTATTACAATTAATTGCAACGATAGGTGTGCAGCAAGTGTTCCTTTTCAATTTCATGTTATTTATTAACTGACTTATTTAGAAACACCCTTCCACCACCAATCCTCCTCTCTCTTATTTCAATTTTAAATTTCTTAACTTAATTACCTCTAGTAATTTAGTTATAGTTGTGAAAAAGTACATTGCTGTCCCAAATTATTAAGTAACTAATATTCTTTTTTTAACAATATTAAATACAATCTTTATTAAACATCATATGCCATAATTTTATTGAATCTTTGTGTACAACTAATTGCAAAGGTAGGAGTATGCACACTATGTGTTGTGTAACATACTGCTAACATTCAATGCAAAATTTCGAGTCTATAACTTATTTCATTAATGACAGGCAATCATATGGAACATCTCCAGCAAATAATAGAGAAATTGTGTCAGTCTACTAAGTTATACACTTAAACAGCACTCAGCCAAATTCCATGGTTGGACATCCACCATGATAGAACTCATTCTTTATTTCTATGTAGAAATGAGGTTATATGCAAACTTAATTTGAGGTTATATGAAAGTCTACAGTATTGGTATCTTTCTCGAAATATCTTGCCACATGTTTCATTCATATTTTTTTCATTAAATTGGGTTACATATAGATGTTTACATAATAAATCTACACACCAAGTCACCATAAATTGGTGTATGTGTTTAGCTACATGTATCAATATATCACAAGTTAATATATTTTATGAATGTACTAAGTTTGTTTACAAATTTATTCATTCTGCTAAATTTTAGTTGCCATCATCATTACCCATTAAGACCAATGTAAATATATTGCTACTGCTCAGACAGAACTTGGTTTTCCTTATGTAGTAATGAAGCTTCATGCACAATTTCAAGTCTATAGATCAGTTCATTTATAAGATATTGTGAGGGCAGACAGACAAAAATTTAATTTTTCCAGGCCCTTGAGTGATATTATGGCTTTGCTAACGCTCAGTCTATTAATTAAATATATCTGAATTTATTTAAATTTAAAAATATAAATTTCAACTTTATAGCACAATTAATTTTTAAGTTATCACCCTGAGTTATAGGCTTTGCAAAGGTTTGATCAATTCCCACGGAGGAACATGGACTATAATAGAATTCTACCTTGTGTACACACAAATAGACCAATAAAACTGAGTATTCAAGGACCTGACAAAACATAACGAAAGTCTTGCTGACCAATCAAATAAAGTGCTTTCATTGCATGTGTTACTATATCTACGTTAAAATGTCAAATGACTGTGTTCAATTGGTTTAAAGATTTGTTTTTTTTTTTATTGTTGCAATTTTCTTGTTGCCATCATGGTTATATATAAGACCAATGTAAAAATGTTCACTAATGCTCACCAAATACCATGGAGTGACATGCACTATCATCGAATTTGATGTTACCTATATAGAAATGAAGCTTCCTGAAAAAATTCACAATAGACCAGTTTGTTTTTTTAAATATTGTGCGGACAGTCAGATCAGACACATAGAAATAAACTTTTTCCAGCCCCTCAAGTAACAGATTTCCTTAACCCTCAGCTGACTCTTGTTTATCCATTAAAGGGCAAGATGTACGGTCATAATGTAAAGAAGTGATTAGTAAAAGACTAGGATTATGAATGGAAACCGTTAAAATAAACAGTGAACGGTTATAGATTGAAAAAGAGTTTCCATCTATAAACATTCCATCATAGCCAAATTAGACATGGAATCGGATTAAGAGGGGTCAGA